>NC_081411.1:554002271-554663521 GCF_030272615.1 Cryptomeria japonica | reverse complement strand
TATGATCAAAGATTGCTTGCCAAATTGTTTACTAGAACATTAAGAGATAAAGCTTTACAATGGTATTGATCTTTGCCTTCTTATTCTATTACTTCTTTTCAACAATTATTAAATGCTTTTATTCAACAATTTCAAAACAACATAGGTCCTTAAATCACTTTGACTGATTTAATGCATTGTAAACAAGGTGTTAAAGAAAAAGTGACTCATTTCATTGGTAGATATAAGCATTTGTGTTCTCAAATTTCTTTTTTAGTTCCTGATAATGATACTCAAACAATTTTCATTTCTAATTTGCAAAAATACATTAGGTGAAAACTTCTCCTTTCTGAGTTTACTTCATTTCCGCAGTTGTGCGCAACACTTCACAATTATCAACTAACTGTGAGTCAAATGGAGCAATCTACTCCTATGGCTTCGAGTGATAAGGGTGAGAGTGCTCAACAACTGTTTGCGAAGTTCAAACTGAACAAAGGCTTCATCAAATTAAATGACACCATCAACAATAACAATGTGAATTCTACAACAGGTGTGCCTCCTATTTCTAATTTTTTTAAAGAGAAAGACAATTTACTCCTTTGAATGAATCTTTGTAGAGCATCATGTCTTAGTTGTTACAAAGAAATGTTATGAAACTTCCTCCAATAAAACCTGTTGATCCTTCTAAGTCAACTTCACCTCACTTTGATAATAATTCTTTTTGTCAATTTCATCGTCAACTTGGTCATGATACTAAAAAATGTTTTGCATTAAAATGTAAGATTCAAGACTTGATTGATAATAATACTATATCCGTGGCATGTGTGAATGATAAGGGAAACAAATCAGTAGCTCCTCCTAATTGAAATCTTAATATTTTCATTGATCCTTTACCCTCTCATACCTCTAACGTGATTGAGATTGAACATACCTCTTTCTCTCCCTTTGATGTCACTTTCACAGCTCTAAATGTGGTCAATATGGTGGAGAAACAAGAAACACCTAAGGATCCATGTATCACATTTGACCCTAGTGAGACCATTAGAGAACCTAATGGCCCTTTATACATAGTTGCAAAGATCGAAGGCAAACCTTTTCGTGGTGTTCTTATTGATCCCTCTTGCATGGTTAATGTCATCACTGAAGAATATCTTTATACTTTACATTTGCATCAACCAATCTATGATGATACTAATGTGGTAGTTAAGTTATTTGATGGATTTTCTTGTCCTACTATTAGTTCTATCGCACGTCCTATTAAGGTGCATACTAAATCTATAGATGTTAACTTTGTTATCATTCCTTCATCTGAACAATTCTATGTGAATTTAGGCTACCCTTGGCTATCTTCCATGATGGCTATTGCTTCTCCAATACATAAGTGTTTGAAATTTCCCCACAATGGAAAAATCATAACTGTTAACCATAGCTTATTTTGACCAACCGAAAGAAGCCCAGGTGTTCCTATTGATTATTTTTGGCCTCAACAATTTCAATCTCTTCCAACAAGAAGTGATTCTCTCTTTCAATCTTATAAAAAATGAAAGAAATATATGATCTTATCCTTAAGACAACCTAGAACTCCAAAACTTGATATTCCCATCATTCTTGAAGATGGAGTTCTTCCCCTAACGGATAGAACTAATCTTCCTCCTAAGGAAGATTCCCAACCTATTCGTATGGATGGAACTATGTCTTCTCCTAAGAAGAACAATAATATTCCTCCTAAGGTTAGACCTATACCTCCTCCTCATGATGGACCTGGTCTCCTTCCTACACCAAACATTCCTCCTTTATATGGTGCAATTCCACCTCCTTTCTCTTATAGAGAGAAGATACCTGCCTCTCCTCTTGTCCAACCTAAAAGACCTCAACCTAACCATCCAACAACCAAAGATGAGAACATTCCTCCTTCTTCTCAGCCTTCTGCTAAGAATCGACAGAATTGTTGTGCGAGAGAATGCCGACGAAAATGTCATGGTAGAGATCGTGAAGTTGTTTCTCAAACTATTTAATCTCCCAAAACACCAACAGTTGACATATTTCCATTTTCTCCTTGACAAGATGTTGAACCTAAATCTCCAAATCATAAGTTGCAAAAAAACATGTGATGGTTTTACTTATGTTCATGTTAAAACTCCTCTTTTTATAAATCTTGATGAAGAAGTGGATGAAAATGTTATTCATGATGGCAATACAACTCCTAATGATTCTGATAGTGAATATGAATATGTTGATGTTGACAAACATTTATTTGCAACATTTTCAAAAGCCTTAATCCTAGCTCCTCGAAATGAACAAAGTGACTTAGCACATGAGCATAGTCCTTGTTTGGATCTTGTGATATCTCCATTTGTTGTACTTGATGTCGCTCCTCTGGAATGTTTTCCGCCTTCCCGAAATAATGATCAGCAAGATCGGGAGGTGGATGTCGCACTATACTTGTTGCATCAGTACCGTAGATCCTCTACCTCTCTCCTTTCTTACTCTTTTGTGACCATTCTTCTATGTGTATCCCTATTCTTCTATTTGTTGTCCCTAGTGATGTCTACTTGAGGACGATGCAAAGCATTGAGATCTCTTTTGGTCTCTTTCATGTTGACTGAAAAGACACATGTGTTCCCTTTCTTCCAAGTTGGTCTCCTTTCTTTGGGGAATGAGGACTATTCTATGCATATATATACATGATATACATGAATTATCATATAGCATACTGACCCCGAGGAAAGAAAATCCACCTCGTGCTTTGTGTTTTGTGTTCATTATCCTTGGGTTTATTCCTCGATTGGGGGATAAATCCTTGTGATAACATGCTCCCTCTCTTTCTCTATCTTTGGTGTATCCTACCTTAAAGCAATTGCTCTTGATAAGGCATGCGCAATCGCTTTAACATGGGGGCATACACTCCTCTCATATTTTCCTTCTCGATACTTAAAGTTACTTAGTGAGCTTGGCTTTATTTTGTAATTTTTGGTATCCTTTCTTTTCATGACTCATAGTGAGGAGAACCTTACTACTTGTAGTCATGGTTCTCCCTCTTGATCTTCCCTTTTATTTTTTCAATCAAAGTTATAAGATCCTTAGTCCACTGGGGGCTTGATGTATCTTGCCTCCTTAACGTGGTGAAAGTCTTTCAATCTTGTTTCCTTGTACTTTACGAGTAGTATTGGTGTACACTTATACTCCTGCTAAAGTGGGGGCTAAATGTAGTGTCATAAAATTGTGACCCTTGCAATTTTCAACCACATTTGGGTCTTTGCATTAGCGGACGAATCCCTATGCCTGATCAAAGACCCAAGACATGTTCAAAACATCAAAAACTTGCATTTTCCACCATTTTGCACTGCCTATTGTCACTACCTATCCTAAACTAGGGTAGGACAGGGATGTGGAGGCCATGTCCCCCTAGGAAAGAGGTGTGGCACCCTTCTCCTAGCCCCATTTTGGGCCCCCCTTGGTCCTATCTTGCATTGGGATTGTCAATTGTTGAGCGGGAAAAATTTTCCTATGTCGGCCTAAGACAAAAAAAAATAGCTAAACAACCCTAATTGGAAAGTATATAAGGAGCACTTCCCCTCCTATTTTCAGGAGTTGGATAGGTGGATCATAAGTTGATAAGCGAAGTCAACCATAAGCATTCAAGCATTGAGCATTTCAAGTCTCCTTTCAAGGCTAGGTGTTGCATTCAAGTCAATGATTCAACCATTGAAGAGGAGATTTCTATCAACATTCAAGACATTCTATTCACATATCCTTTCAAGCAAATTCATCAACATTTCAATTGCATCCCCTCTTGAGGTGGATTTTATTTCAAACATTTCATTTCATTTACATGCATTATTCTTTTCCATCACTTGGTTAATTCTAAAACGGGGTTTGACCTGAAGGCAAACCCCCGATCCCAACAACATTTTCCTCTCTTTTTGTGTGTAGGTTGCAAGTGCGCGGCTGTAATTGCAGGTTTAGGCTTCATTTTCAGAGACAGAAAAACCCTTTTGGGCACGCATATTTTTCGAAGGACCGGGTGCAACTTCAACCCGGTCCCCGTAACTTTTGCTTAGATTTGCAGGTAAACTTCTTCTCGACATTTTACTGCTAATTCTGAGTGTACATCTTCATCTCGCATCTCTACCTCAAGATATAATTGCTTCTTTGTCATTTCTACACTTAGTCTCAATTTGCTTGATTCAACTAGGCTATTATAAAAGAGGGTTAATTTGCTTTCCGAATATATTCCAAATTTCCTACAATTCACTTAGCATTCAATCTCTTTCCATTGGGATTGGATCTAGTGAATTCAACCCCTCTTTTAAATGTAATGTGTGTGAAAAATTGAAGGGAATCCTTTGTGAAACTTTCATCCCTCTTTTGAGGGAGTAAAGCTTTCCACTTGATCTCCTCTCGTCACTTTTCACCACATCACAGTAATATATCAACAACAACTAAAATCTGCCATCTGCAACATACATACCTATCTTCCACTATGTTGCATAGAATATATAACTATCTTCCACTATTCTGCATCACATTCGGAGAAATATGGATCACCAAGTTTGACATCAATGACAACTAAGACAAGTATTTCTAACATACATACATACTAAGTTATAAACAATCCATTGTCACATGTTTGTCTCAAAACACGTGTTTCTCATTACTCCCAATGAGCTAACCTAAGTGATTATTAATGTTCAGTTTCACATTGGAAGCCACTTCCCAACTGTCCCTATCAATGACACCCAAGCCTCATCATTCTCTTCACAAACATGGGATATCTAACACAACCACTCGATCAAACACAATGCATCATTCACATTTGGTCACCATTGTTCAAATATACATTTGTCTTAATTTCTGATGACATGAACATCAACTCATTAACACCCAAGTAAGCATGGATTGAGCATCCAAATCAACACCAATTCAACTCTAACATGATGAATCTACAATTTCACATTGAACTCTATCATCCAAAACACATTTCCACAATAACTTTTTATTTTTATCATTGAAAGACATGCTCAATCTTCAAATGACCATAACCATATGAAGACAAACTCAAATTGAGTCATACAAGAAATCTTATATGACAAATCTATCTTTCCACATTATAATATGTCATCAAAACACTCAAATTTTACTTTTCTTATTTTTCTATGTTCTCACACAAAACCAACAATACAAGCATCCACCATTAATGGAGCTAAAAAAATGAAGAATTTTCAAAAGGAAGAAAACAAAAATCTAAACATTACCCTTTTGGATATTAGGCTGCCCAACACCCCATTCTCAACTTAAAATCATCAAAATACCCAATCTAAAACAATTTTGTCATTATAACATTTCAAAATATAATTCCTATAAGTTTATCTCACAACTAATTTTATACTCACTCAAATCAATCCATTGTGATT
This sequence comes from Cryptomeria japonica, assembly GCF_030272615.1. NCBI lineage: Eukaryota > Viridiplantae > Streptophyta > Pinopsida > Cupressales > Cupressaceae > Cryptomeria > Cryptomeria japonica. The sequence goes on along the minus strand of NC_081411.1, from coordinate 554,658,128 downwards.
TTAAAAACACTTATTTTCCACTCACGAACCCTACCTCATTTTGTTAAAAAATGAAAGTGGAGAGAATTCCCAACATACCAAACAAAAAGGCAAATCCCTTTGATAGCTTGAAGTTCTCTTAATTCTTATTACAATACATCCAATCCCACAAAAATCTATCCACAATCCACTTCAATCTCCATTTTTGAAAATATCATCCATGGAGACAGTTTTTCTCTCCCAAAATCTGGCTAAGTATCAAATGCACTCTATTTTCTCTTTTAAAATAACATTTCTATTCACTTTTTGAAAATAATTAAAATAAATGAACAATAAAAATGCATTTTTGAATTCTCAAATATCCAATTTTCACTAATTATGTAACTCATAGTAAAATGAGTACAAACATGCTCTATCAGGCTCTTTCAAATATTAAATAATCTTTTTCACTATTAAATCCCAATTTCATATTAAATTGTTTTTAAATAGACAAACACTTCCTTTTCATCCTTGATTAAGCCCAAAACCCCAAAACACTCATCAAACATTATTTTTTCATACAAAACATATAATGTTTCATTAAAACTCAATTAACCATAATCAACCATTAAATCACAAAAATATCTATTTAAAACATAAACTCATATTAATAACAAAATCCATACAAAATAAACACTCTTTATAGGTTATCCACATAGGGTCAGGGTCACCGAAAATTACCATATGGCGGTTATAGGGTGTAATATGGGTCTCAACACAATCAAATCACACTCAGCTGAGTATGACAAATAAGGCTTAAAGGATTTGGCCAATGTGTCATCTCCTATTAACCACCGTCAGGGAACACTTAAACTTGTGGAGCCATGTGAAGTCTATGCCCTATACCTACAAACACTTAGATAAAGATGTGTGTGTGTGTGTGTGTGTGTGTGTGTGTGTGTTCATTTGTGTGCATGTGTGTGTGTATGTATGTAAGTATGTGTGTGTGTGTGTGTATGTATGTATGTATGTATGTATGTATGTATGTGTGTGTGTATGTATGTATGTATGCATGTGTGTGTGTATGTATGTATATATATATACATACATATATATGTGTGTGTGTGTGTGTTCATTTGTGTGCATGTGTGTGTGTATGTATGTAAGTATGTGTGTGTATGTATGTATGTATGTATGTATGTATGTATGTATGTATGTGTGTGTGTGTGTATGTATGCATGTATGCATGTGTGTGTGTATGTATGTATATATGTATACATACATATGTGTGTGTGTGTGTGTTATATACATACATACATACATATATATATATATATGTATGTATGTTTATATATATATATATATATATATATATACATACATATATATATATATATATGTATATATGTGTATATATATATATGTATGTATGTGTATATATGTATGTATATATATATATACATACATATATATATATACACATATGTATGTATGTGTATATATATATATATATATATGTATGTATATATATATATATATATATATATATATGTATGTATATATATATATATATACATACATATATATATATATATACACATACATACATATATATATACACATATATACATATATATATATATATGTATATATGTATGTATGTATATATATATATACATATATATATACATACATACATATATACATATATGTATATATGTATGTATGTATATATATATACATAAATACATATATATATATATATATATATATATGTGTATATATGTATATATGTATGTATGTATATATGTATGTATATATGTATATATATGTATGTATATACGTATATACATACATACATATACATGTATAGATATACATATATGTATATGTATATATGTATATATATATGTATATACGTATATACATATATAGATATATTCATATATACATATACATATGTATGTATGTATGTATATACATTATACATATATGTGTGTGTGTGTACATACATACATACATATATATACATACATACATACATATATAAATGCATACATACATACATATATATACATACATACATACATACATATATAAATGCATACATATATACATATATACATATATACATACATATGTGTGTGTGTATGTATATGTATATGTATATGTATATGTATATGTATATGTGTATGTATGTGTATGTGTGTATGTGTGTGTGTGTCTGTATGTATGCATGCATGTATGTATGCATGCATGCATGCATGTATGTATGTATGTATGTATGTATGTATGTATATGTATAGGTATGTATGTATATATGTATGTATGTGTATATATATAGTATGTATGTATGTATGTATGTATATATACATATATACATACATACATATACATACATACATACATACATACATACATACATACATACATATATAACTAAAGCATCTAGTAGTTAACTAGCATGATTCAAAGGTCTCATTACCTATCATTTCAACCAATATTACAACTTCTTCAACTATTCATCCAAGCACCATATGTAATATGAAACTCATAGTTTAGGAAAGCCCACACACATACACATTATATGATTCACATTCTAGCATAATATCATTTTGAAATTAATATTGAATGTACTTCCTTTACTTACTCTATTCAGCATCTAAAGCATAGGTTCAATACCATAATACCTCCTCATTCGTGGTAGGGTTAGAGGGACCTTACGCCCCCCCCCCCCTTCCCCCCTAGAAATTGACTTACTCCTAGAAGTCACAAAGGCTAAGATGGAAAAATAATAGACATTAGTCCTAAAACTTCTTTCTAATCAACATAAAATATATATTTATTACCCAGAATCATGGAATAATATAGATTATTTTTCCATGGAGAAGATTAACCCAAAATGCATATACATCCAACTCCATTATTATTGCTACCATATACCATGTTTTCAACTTCAAACATAATGACACAATACAATTTTCCTTTGACCAATAAGTAAAAATTTAGACATCACTCAAAACAAGTAGCAAGATATGTCATTTTCCACTAGTCCAGGTAAAGCAAGTACTTCAATCACTCAATCCTCTTAAGGAGACCATCAATTTCAAGAATTAATCAACATTCTCAAGAAAGATTCTTCATTTGTATAATTTTCAAACCCAAGTTTCATAGCGTAATTGACATCCAATTTCACATAATATAATAATTTACACTTTTTAAAGCATGATAATCCATTTTTGTCACAATAAACATAGAGAAACGTGAATTTTACACATACATACTCATGCACATCATTGGGTATACACAACACAAGGCTACATGAGGGTCCATTTGGATCCCAAGGTACATCATACTAATCTCATTTGAATCCATAATCCATACCTCTCACTCAATGGCTTGATGATGTTGGTTAATACACACACATGGTGAGATCTTCCATACAAGACCACTATTCTCTATCCCTTGTTTGTGTAAGGTTTTCAACCTCCAAGAGATAGTCACCACTCAAAGGTGGGTTCCTTGGATCCTAGCTGCATAGTAGCCTCATGTACCCCCATCCTCAAGGGGTTCCCTACATCTTCTCCCTCGCATACACTCAACCAGGTTTGTCTCATACATTCTTGGAGAGGAATCATGTTACAACACAAGAACGTTGTTTGAGAACAACAAAGACAAACTAGCTTAACCACCAAAGTTCAAAAATAGGAAAAGATAAATCATCAATTCAACAATAATATAAGAAAATCCATGAAATTTGCAATGCTAAATCAAACATAACCACAAGGGATACATGCAAAGAGATTTCACAAATTGTGGCTAAACCATTATAGAAAAATATAAGCTAATTTTGTCAATCCACACAAGCAAGATGAAAGTCATCAATAATTGAAAAGAAAGTTCACAATCATCGTAAATTCCACATTACATCACTAAGTGACTAGAATTAGCCACCACATGAGGAATGAGAGAACAATGTTTGGCTATCACAATAGCTCTTCATGTGGTGCAGAGTGAAAATGCAAATCCCACATGGCATGCCAGTGTACACCTCATCTATAATACACCAAGTAGAGAAGGCACAAAATGGACATATGCAACATGGAAATGCACCTTACGAAGAAGGCATGTGTAGGACACACCCTAGATAGTGACGTACCCCTCAGGATACTTGTCATAAGCTTGAGGTATACATGGATAGGGCCCACCCATATGCTAACCAAGACATGTAAAATCAAAGCAACCATTAGTGCCCCTTTATAAGCATGCAAGTGTCTCCATATCACTCTACTTCAAGTAGGAATACATAACGTATAGAATGTGCCTTTTCGTATCTATGTATGTGGCATCATGTCCTCGGGATGGACTTGCTACCATCAACAACACAACATCATCACCATCACTATGTCAAAACCTTAGCGGGGTGTGGTATCATATCTATCACATCATGTCGTAACATGAGTTGATATAATCTATCTCAGCATGGGACAAACCTCCCTCCACATTCTAGATCACATATAATATACAAGAAACATCAATAATAAAAAAATTGTCTCTAGATCTCACATCAACTATTGATACCATACTCAAGAACTTTGGGGATTAGGATAACAATTATGAACCACATAAATTGGTCCATCATAAGGGGAAGTACTTGAGTACTTTCCTTGAGAAGTGGAAGCTAAGGTCACTTCATGTTGATGTTATTTGTACACCACTCATGATGCTTGAGGAACTTGATTATTGCTAGTACCCCTTCACATACTAACTTATCAACTACCCATGGATTGGAAATTAGTAGCGTGACAAACAAACACATAGATGGTATGATTCTCTCATACCCTTATCCTAAACATAACCTCCACAAATGGGTACATAACTTCACCATCCCATGGGTATACAATGCAAAAATTGGTTGTTCACAACACTCAACATAAGCACTAGTACTGGATGTTCACAATCATAGGAAGTACATTTATCATTACAATATCATTAGTATGAAATAAATTTCATTACTTTTCATATGAATATGTGGAATTAATATCACATTTCAAGTACAAGTACTCCCAAACTTCCATTGTTTCTTAGCCATTCTTTTCACAATTCACTTTTCTCCACATAACACAAAGTTGATTACCAATTCCATACTCATTATAAATTTCACTTCCACTTTCATGTGGCATCACACTAATTTATATCATGTGCATGTCAAAACTCGTCTCTTTTCAATACACAAGGTACTAGCATTTATCAACATAATAATTCCAATAACTTATAAGGAAACCCATCAATGAATAGAATGTTATACCAATATTCATTTCACTAAGAATTATTTGAATGAGCACATATCTTCAAGTCCTAATTAAGGAAGATATTATATCACTACTTTACATATTTACTTGATCACAAATAAGATTCATATTTCATCTAAAAGCATAAACAACTCTTGCAAGTTAAGGACATTCAAATTTCCAAATCAAACAAGGACATGGACGTTCAAATTTCCAAATCAAACAAGGACATGTAGAGATTATTTTAATTTCATATGCACAACCTTAAACATACAATACGTCAACTTTTCCATACTTCCAACACTTTTCTCTTTAACAAGACATATTGATTCCATTGTTATGTGATCTCTTCAAACTACCAATGCAATTGGAATTCTATCAAACTTACTCATTTATCTAGGGTCATGAATGCAATTTAGGGACTTGGGTCCTTTACCCAAATATTTTCTCTAAGCAAACATTATTTTCATACATGCACAATCACTCATTATGAACAAGCACTCAATAGTTTCAATGATACAAAAAGCACTACTTAGCCATGTATTTTCTAATCGCACAACAAAATAGAGAGAAGAGGGAGAGAGATATTTTTTTCACTTCTCAAGTAATACATACTAAACAAGATTCATTCTAAAAGCATCACAGTCCAAACTAAGTAAAATTCAAACACACTTCCTGCATAAAGCACTTTATTTCATTAACCATGGTGGAAACATTTATATTTTCAACATAATGAGACATATAAACACGAATACATCACAATACATCCTCTTATACATACATGACATTATTCACAGGGAATACATGCAATTTTCATTCTAAACTATCAATATAATTATTCATTTATTGAATTACTATCTTTTGTATTTATAACACTAATAATTACATAAGCAATTTAGGCAACATAACATCAAATGATCAATTACATGAAATAAGGAGACATGGCACAAGGAAGGGATACACAATTTGTTAGGTTAACAACCATTTACTTAAGAAAATAATGCACAAAACATAAACATCATGACTAACTCTAAGGTCTTCACAACCTCCCACAAGAATGAATCAAAGAGAACAAGCAAGAGTAAGCTAGGCAACACGAATGTTACCTACAACCCACAAACACACTAAGGCCAGCTAAACGTACTCATAACCATGGACACAAGGAAGTAACCACACTTGATCTTAGGAGACTCTCTACCAAGGTCAACACTCGAATCCCATGGGTAAGATAAGGCCTAGGAGACTTACTCCCTCCACAAACAAAGAATAGGGTTGGTAATTTCAACCCTCTAATGCTATGCTAAGGAACATAGGCACAAAGTCTTATGACCAACTCACTGCAACAAGAAAACTACAACAAATCATGGGCAACAACATTAACCAGATCCTCAATGCTGCAACATGAGATTTGATACTAGGTGTAATGCCCCACCAAGGAAACCTAGAGGACAAGAGAAAAAACCACAAGGAATATATGGATTTTTTTTAAGTAAATAAGTTTCACATATGAAACGCAACCAAGAACACACCTAGAGGAGATCAACCTGTTGAAACTTGACAATGCATATGCAAAATACTACACACCTAAGACACCAATTTAACATGTGAAAGGGTCCCCAAAACCATAGGATAAGGTCACTAAGGTGATATACATCACACACTACCATCCCTAAAGTTACAAGACTTGGATTGATAAATAGGACAACCTACTAGGTCCTAGGTGTCACCAATGAGCCCTGGTAAAACCCTAATTGCACACACGCACTCTTGAAATCTTCCTAACTCATTATAAACCAATAAAAGACACCTTTGAGGGTTCTCAAACATCACTACCTTTGCAACAAACTAAAATAGGGTCAATTTGACACCTCTAGCTCCTAGATTCCTCATTGGACTAAACAACCAAACCTAGGCTCCTACACCTACTTCAAGAACCCTAAAATAACACTTGAATTTTTTTTGGAAACTATAATGGTGTTTTTATTTTTTCTTGAGTCATGCATTTTTCCTTGACCTACACTGGCATCCTCCAATCCAGTAAACTCATGTTCTCATCCTATGAGATGCACATCTGTCATGATTAGTAAGCTTCCTCATTGAACAATCTAATCTCTAGGACAACCTGAACCCCTTGGTGAATTCAAAATAGTCACATTACACATAAATCACTATAATTGGGCAAAAAGGTGCAAAACCAAGACAAGAAGAGGGTCATTGGGTCACTACGAGACATCTACAAGACTAGTCGAGAATTGAGTGGACCAAAAACATATTCAGTCTACCCAAAACTTCCCTAAACCTTCACCATAACTCCTAGGGTTGTCCAAGGCACCTCAAAGCTACACTAATACACCTTGGGACACCTTTAAAATCACTTTGAATGAGTACAAAATGACTTCAAACCACACTAAACTACTCTCAAACAAACAAGAACACATGACAACATTGGGAGATCACTAAATAAATCTCCATATATACTCAAGACATATCTATGATCATTTAAGAGCACCAATTTAAGTTTTCCTATGATAAACCATGATACAACATTGAAATCACAAGATAGATAATGCAATGTACTTCGTGCCTGATACCAACACCAATACACACAAATCTACTTATCCACAAACTTCATTCTATTATTACATTTCCATTCATAGTGAGGGTACATTATATATAATTACATGATTACAATGCATAGGACATGAGTCCTCTTGAGTTATACTTAAGCATTAAATAATATGATCTAGAGTACATGAGAAAAATAGAGAAGGAGAAGTTCGATGTCAAAACCGATGTTGAGTCTTTGGTCCCTAGTGGTAGTTTGCAATACCACCCAACCATGTGGTGCCCGTAAGCCCACTCCACCATGCTTATTGAGATGCTTACATGGTCCAAACATAACAACCATAAATGACACTTGGGTGAGGAGGCTTATAGAGATGCTAATCATAGATTAAACATGTCAATCACATGATTATGGATAGTAACATCATATACACATAGAGTACAATACATTATGGCTACTACTCAATCTGTGATGGGGTTAGGTTATAGGAAAAATGATAGGAAAGTTTCATCATGTAGAACAGATAGCTCACATGGATCAGACGGTCCTTTCATGTGAATGAGGAACCCACAACCACTATGCCACATCTTATGGATGGTCTCATCTTCCTAACTCATCTTAGGACCAAAGAAGCACTTAGGAATGAGAGGATACATACATACTAAGTTGTACACATCCCATTGTCACATGTTTTCCTCAAAACACTTAGATCTTATAACTCCTAATGAGCCAACCTAGTGATTACTCATGTTCTATTCCACATTGGAAGCCAATTCCCAACTGCCCCTATCAACTACACCCAAGGTTCATCTATGCTCTTCATGAGCACAAAATATCTAACACAATCACTTGATCAAACACAATGCATCATTCACATTTCATCACCATTGTTCACATTTATATTCATCTCAATTGCTCACAACATGAACACCAACTCATTAACACCCAAGAAGTCATGGATCAAGCTTTCAAATTAACACCAATTCAACTCTAGTATTATGAACCACCATTTCACATTGAAATCTATCATCCAAAGCACATTACCACAATCACATATTATTTTCATCATTCAAACACATGCTCAATCTACAAATGACCATAGCCATATGAAGGCAAACTCAAATAAAGTCAAACAAGAAATCTTATATAATAAATCTATCTTTCCACATTATAATATGTCATTAAAACACTCAACTTCAACTTTTATCATTTTTCAATTTTCTCACACAAAACCAACAATATGGGCATCCACCATTAATGGAGCTCAAAAAATGAAGAATTTCAAAGTAATAGAACAAAAATCTAAACATACTCTTTTGGGTCTTAGGTTTCCAACACCCTGTTTTCAATTTAAAAACATCAAAATACCCAAATCCAAAACAATTTTGGCATTATAACATTTCAAAATACAATTTCTACATGTTTTTGTCACAATTAATTTTATACTCGCTCAAATTAGTCCATTCTAACTTTGAAAAAAAAAAATTTCCACTCATGATTCAATTGAAAAAAAGTTCAATTCAAAAGAGGGAGAAATGAGAGAGATATGAAGAGCCCTACCTCATTTTTCTCAAAAAAGAAAATGGAGAGAATTCCCAACATACTAAACGAATATGCAAATCCCTTTGACAACTTGAAGATCTCTGAATTCCTACTCCAATGCATGCAATCCCACAAAAATCTATCCACAATACACTCCAATGCCCATTTTTCAAAAATAATCCACAGAGAAGGTTTTTCTCTCCCAAAATTTGGCTAAGTATCAAATGCATTCTTTTTCCTCTTTAAAAATGACATTACTATTCACTTTTTGAAAACAATTAAAATATTTGGATAATTAAAAATGTATTTTTCAATTCCAAAATACCCAATTTTCACCAATTATATAATGCATATTAAAATGAGCACAAATATGCCCTACGAAGCTCTTTCAAATATTAAATAATCACTTTCACTATCAAATTCAATTTCATATCAAATTGCTTTTAAATAGACAAACACTTCATTTTCATCCCCAATTAAACCCATATTGAATGCACTTACTTCCTTTAATTTATCTATTCAACATCTAAAATGGTTTAGTATGATAATACCTCCTCATCCATGGTAGGGTTAGAGGGACGTTACACAATAATATTGCAATTTGTCCTCATGGGGGTCAGCTTTAGATGTATCATTCTTCATAATAGCATCACATGGCCCAATCATTTTCATACATTACATATCATTATTACATGGTTCAATTTCTTCCATACCAAAAAATTGGGTGAATGTTTCTTGGGCATTATCTACAATTATGGATACAACTTCAACATGGTATCAACTTTTCTTCTCCCTTCAAACTTCCTATAGTTCAAATTTTGACTTCTCTTCTACCACCATTAATGATTTTTTAAAATCTTTCTCCTTGGTCTCCTCAATCCTTTTTTCTTAGATATTCATATAAAAATCTTTTGTCGGATATTGGTATCCGAGTACCTCCAAGTACTAATCAAATGGGATACAAGCTTTCAAATATTCTAACAAACTTTGGTATTTGTGAATAGGATCCATGTACTCTTCATTTCATAGACCTTTAAATCTCTTTGATTAGAAGGAAACCATAATATTAACTCAACTTGGCAACCATTTGTAACGCGTGATTCTAGAATTCCTTATTTTTTCTTAAAATAGATATCCCATACTTAATTAATTATAAATATTATTTAATTTGTGTATTAAATTTTGATAAATATCTCAAATTTAGAACTTATGTACTATTATTTTGAAAACATAAAAGTTATTTTCTTGGATATATATGTTGTAATCTTTTTATAATTTAAAGCTATTCCTTTGTAAAATGTCTTGAATTATTTATACTAAAGTTAGGGGTTTTCATCCACTAGCTTGAAGAAATTAAGGATTTTTGTTCTTAAATTTCTAATCTATGAGAAGTGCCTTCAATATTGTTGAATATTTAATTTATATTCCATGTGGGAAACATAAAATAATTATATCTATTGAGTTTCCCTCCTTCCTCTTGATAAATCTTCGTATATACCCCTTTCAAGGGTCATAACCCCTTGAGATGCTCTTTGTCTTTTAGTTAATCATTATTTATTCTTTATTTGAAATAAATTGCAAGTGTTAAGAGTAAGGTTGTCACATTATAAGTCAATCGACTGTATTTGAAGTTGTGATATTTTGCCAAGATCAAGGGCACAATGAAAAGTATTAAAATAGAGACAAAAGAATGACAAGAACAAACTGTATTCTCATCAATATGAAAATGATCAACTGGATTCATACCAATGCAATTAATATAAGCCTTTTTATATAGGCAAGGCCATATGGATGTACGAGCACACAATCATGACATGTGACTCAATGAGAAACAAGGGTAGGTAAGAAATACTAGGGGTAGGTAGGAGAAATAATATAATATTCCACAAGAGGTGGATGACCCACCGAATGTGGAGTGTAACAGCAAAATACGACCACAAAAGGTGGAATTTCTCCTACAAGCTCTATCCTTATGTGCGCACTTCCCTAAGTGTCTCAAATCCAAACTACGAAGAGATGCATTATCCTAAGTTAACTTAAGTAAAGTGTAATAATATCCATAATGAATATTTATTTACACCAACACCCCCCCTTAAGTGCAACTTAGGGGAATGAGGACTCAAGTCAACAATGCAAGATGGGTCCCAGCTACTAGGCCATGATAGGTACCCATGTACAAAATGCAAATGCAAGCTAAACTATGCAAAGCAATCTCTCACAAATGGAGAAAAGGAGAAAACCCAGTGGGAAAAAACTCCCCCCCAAAAGAGAGATGAAAGTACAAAAGACTCTCAAAGAAGATGGACAAAACCTCAAAGAGGAAAAACTCCCCCCCATAAGAGAGGAAGGAGAAGTCAGCTGACCCCCCCTAATGATACATCTCGCACCCCTAAGAGAGCTCGCAACTGTTGGAACTTACTCTCGGTGAAAGGTTTGGTGAATATGTCAGCAACCTGCTCCGCTGTAGGACAATACTGCAAATCAATGAGTTGCTCCTGAATGAGCTCTTGGATATAGTGCATATGAATTTCGATGTGTTTGGTCCGCTGGTGCCAGACTAGGTTCTTCGAGACTGCAATAGCACTCTAATTGTCGCAATGTAGAACTGTTGGTCGTGGAGTGGTGAACCCAAACTCTGGGAGAATCTGCTGGAGCCAAATGGTCTCAGTCACTGTGTTAACAGCGCCTCGATACTCAGCCTCAGTCGAAGAGAGAGCAATAGCATGTTGCTTCTTGCTCTGCCAACAAATGGGGCCAAAACCAAGGTGAAAACTGTAACCAGAAGTAAACTTGCGAACATCAAGATCGCCAGCCCAATTAGAGTCTGTGTAACCAACCAGGCGAAGTCCTGTGCCTGCTGCATAGTGAATCCCATAGTGCTATGTACCCTGGATGTAATGAAGGATGCGTTTGGCGGCTTTCCAATGAAGCTCATGTGGTTCTTGCATGAAGCGGGAAACCATGCCAACTGCAAATGAAATATCAGGGTGTGTATGGGTCAAGTAGATGAGACCACCCACAAGCTGACGATACAAAGTGGCATCAACTGGTTGAGAAGAACACTGAGCCTCAAGCTTGACTCCTGAAAGAAAGGGAGTCAAGGCAAGCTTACAATCAGCCATATGAAAGCGTGCAAGTAGATCAAGAGCATACTTGGGCTGCGATAGTGTAATCCCAGAAGGTGACTGTGAAATCTCTATCCCGAGAAAATAGTGCAAAAGACCCAAGTCAGTCATAGAAAATCTGTCATGCAAAGCAGATTTGACCCTGCTAATGATGGATGCGGTACTCCCTGTAATGATCAAATCATCAACATAGAGCACAAGTATCAAGTGAGAGTCATCCTATCGCAAAATGTAGACATTCGGATTGGAATGACACCTGGTGAACCCTGCGGAGAGAAGAAAGGAATCCATCTTGGCATACCAAGCCTTGGGGGCCTGCTTAAGGCCATAGAGAGATTTCCTTAGTCTACAAACCAAAGAAGTGTCCTAGATGAAACCCTGTGGCTGCTCCATATAAATCTCCTCATCAAGATCACCATTAAGAAAAGCACTCTTCACATCCATCTGATGTACAGCCCAACCATGAGCTGTAGCAATAGCAAGTGTTAAGCGAATGGAGTTCATCTTGGCTAAGGGCGCAAAGGTCTAAGTATAGTCAACACCTGCTACCTGGGAGAAACCTTTTGCAACAAGTCGAGCCTTGTACTTATCCACACTACCATCCGCTGCAAACTTGGTCCAATAGATCCACTTACATCGAACCATCTTTCTCCCCTTAGGGAGATGGACTAAATCCCATGTGTTGTTCCTCATCAAGGAACTATACTCTTCCTCCATAGCTTGGTCCCACTCAGGAACCCCTGATGCTTCTCGAAATGTATGTGGATTGGAAGCAGTAGCAATGAATGCATGTGGAAGATCCTGATGTTGTGATCGAGTTCTTCATGTATCTGAAGGATCCCCAACAAGAGAACTCACAGACTTAAGGGTCTGTCGAGCCCAACGAGGTCTAGGGGGAGGTGGAGAACGAGGCTCCTCAACTACAAGTGGACCCTGCGAAGGTGTAACCCTGTGAGTTGGAGTTGAAGGTGTCTCATCATCTGAATCACTAGCATCACTATCCACAATGGAGGAAGGTGGAGGAGGTAGAGAGGCTAAGCTAGGAGAGCTTTCCTCAAAGTGAACACTCCTCTCAATGAACACCTCATGTGTCTAAGGATCCATCAATCTATATGCCTTAACACCCTCAGGATATCCAACAAATATGCAAGGTCGACTATGTGGTTCCAATGCCTTGCATTTCTGCGGAGGTATGTGAGCCCATGCTGGACACCCAAAGACTCTGAAATGTCTCACAATCGGTTTCCTACCAGCCCAAGCTTCAAAAGGAGTAATACCTTGCAAAGCTTTATGAGGAACTCGATTCTGGATGTGTGTGGCACAACTGATAGCCTCGGCCCAAAAGGAGGGATCAAGAGAACGTGCATGTATCATACAGCTAGCCATTTCTTTGAGAGTTCTATTCTTGCGTTCTGCAACTCCGTTCTGTTGTGGAGTATACGCTACAGAATGTTGAAGATCAATCCCCTCAAATGTACAAAAATCCTCAAGTCTCTTGTTCACATATTCCCTTCCATTATCTGTACGAAGAATCTTCACCACTTTCCCGGATTGCTTCTCCACACGAGTCTTGAAGTCTTGAAATCTGTCAAATACTTCACTCTTATGAATGAGAAAGTAGACCCAAGTGAAGCGGGAGTAGTCATCAATGAAGGTGAGGACATAGCGGGCCTTACTAAATGAAGATGATGGAAATGGACTTGCTACATCGCTGTGAACAAGTTGAAGAACTTCCAAGGCTCTCCAAGCTTTCCCTTTATCAAAATTATCCTTGGGATGCTTGCCCATGGAACAACCTGAACATACACCCTCTGAAAAACTGATCCGAGGTAGGCCTGTAACCATGTCTTTAGTGCTGAGCTGCTGAAGATAGCGGTAGTTGAGGTGACCAAACCGCTCATGCCATAGCTTACTTTCTGAATTTGAATGAGTAAGCAAGGCTCTAGAAGGTGAACTTGGCACAAAGTGGGAGAATGAATAAAGCCTTGAGTTATCATTGACTTGTCCCACTGCTACCAAGGCATCATCATCAAGTTCCTTTACCACAACTGAATCTGGTGTAAACTCAACCTTTTTCCCATTCCCATAGTGAGTGATCTGGTAGATAGAGAGAAGGTTGGTAGACAAGTTAGGAACATACAGAACATTCTCAAAAGTTCCATCATCCATGTCAACCAAACCTTTCCCTTCAACCTCTACTTGTGTATCATCACCTATGTAAATGTGAGGTACCTTAGATGGCTCCAATGAAGAAAATTGCTCCTTTGTAGAACCCATGTGATAAGAGGCACTTGAGTCAAGTATCCACTGCTGTGAAGGACCTATAGTAGCCACAAATGCTTGCCCTTTTCCCTTAGACTATGAGGAAGAGGAAGGAGTGAATCCTTCTTTGTGTAGGCGGATGGCAAGTTGATGTTGTTTTTCTTGAAAATATTTGTCAACTCATCAACTTGCTTGGTGTGGCATCGATGCTCATCATGACCATACTTCTTGCAATATGCACAAGTTGGTTTATCCTTCTTAGGTGGTGTCCCCTTCTTGGAAGAGGAAGAAAAATTGCCTTGAGATGGAGAGGATGATTGTCCTTTCTCTTGTTGTGGCTGTGACTTAGATTGCTTCTTCTTCTTGTTGGAATCTTTGCCTTGACTTCCTTGATTCCCTTGATTAGCCACCAAAGCCTTAGACTTTGAAGACTTGAGAAGCCCAATGTTCAACAACTTAGATTGTTCCAATATCAACATTTCTATGAAAGCATCAAATGAAGGCATAACATAGGAACTCCCTACTGTCAAACGATGAGTTTGGAAGCCAGACACAAATGCTGCATATTTTGGTGCAAGCTTGTCCAACAAGTTGAATATCAACTAAGCATCTTTTTTGTCAATTCCACAATCCTTAAGCTTTGCTCTAAGCTCATTTGCTTTGGTGACATAATCTTGGATTGTATCAAAACTCTTGGGATCCAAGTTGGTGAGCTCATTGTCAATCTTATACCCTTTGATTTCATCAACTTGACCATACAATTTCTGAAACATATCCCAAGCATCTTTGATTGTAGTACACTTCTCAATATGAAAGATGAGGTCATCTGATACATACTTGCACAAAGTTCCAAGAGCCATACAATTCTTAGTGAGCCATTCTAATTGAGCATTAGGATCAGCCTTAGGATTAGGTGGTGTTGCTATTGTTCCATCTATGTAATGTGTGAGACCTTTTTCCATTAATTTGCTCTATACTTTAATTTTCCATGATGCATAATTATGTGGAGTTAAAGGTGGAAATTTATGAGGACTCATTGCAACAAAAATGAAAGAGCACAAGGAAAAAGAGGCACAATCACACAAGACACCCCCCCAAATTCACTCAATCAAAGAACCCCCCCCAAAAGTGATGATTTGGCACTTTATACTTAGTGCATGTACAATGGACCACTTGCAAAAACTGGCAAAGTGGGCTTCTGGTTTTAATTTTACAACTGCCTCAATAAGGCCAAAAGAGACTCAAACTAATAATGCAAGAGATCTAAACTAAGATCCAAGCACTTTACAAGTACCCAATAGGCCAAATAAGACCAATATCTAAAAGTACAACTTCTACTCAAAATATTTGAAATCTGATCATAGATTATAAAAGTAGACAAAAAAACATGCACTTTCAAAAAATGGCACCTGAAAAGGAGGTCATATGAGCTCAAACGAGGCCTTTGAAGTTGCAGAATTGAGGATTAGACAGGTACAGCTGAGAGAATCCAAAAATTCTGAAACACTTATGCACCAAAACCATAAAATAACCAAACCACTACGAAGAGCACGAAAAATTAGCCCAAATCAAAAAAAATTGCACCCAAAAAGGAGCAAAATTGAGCAAGTTATGGGCCTCCAAAGTTGACCCAAAAATCCAAACTGCTCAACGGAGAGGGGTCTAAAAATTTCCAAAGAAAATGATGACTGGGCGTTGACTGTGTGCTGCTAACTGGGCAGAAGGTATGGATCCCAAAAAATAATTTTGAAATTTTTATTTATTTATTTATTTATTTTCAAACTGGAAAAAAAAATTCAGAAAAAATTAATTTTTTTTTTTTTTTTGGAAAAAAATCCAAAAACTCTGTACCGTACTGCCCGAATTGGGCAAAAAATTTCCTCCACACCCAAAAATCAATTTTCGCCAAAATAGGTCGAATATATACTCTATTTTTATGGAAACGGCCTCCCGGATGCAATGGTGAGGTCGAAAATGCTCTAAGATGCCTAAAAAAAGCAGTCCCTCAGATCCAAAAATAGAATCCCTCCACAATGTCTCCAAACACCAATCAATGAAGCCCCAATGGCTCTGATACCATGTGAGATTTTGCCAAGATCAAGGGCACAATGAAAAGTATTAAAATAGAGACAAAAGAATGACAAGAACAAACTATATTCTCATCAATATGAAAATGATCAACTGGATTCATACCAATACAATGAATATAAGCCTTTTTATATAGGCAAGGCCATATGGATGTACAAGCACACAATCATGACATGTGGCTCAATGAGAAACAAGGGTAGGTAAGAAATACTAGGGGTAGGTAGGAGAAATAATATAATATTCCACAAGAGGTGGATGACCCACCGAATGTGGAGTGTAATAGCAAAGTAAGACCACAAAAGGTGGAATTTCTCCTACAAGCTCTATCCCTATGTGCACACTTCCCTAAGTGTCTCAAATCCAAACTACGAAGAGATGCATTATCCTAAGTTAACTTAAGTAAAGTGTAATAATATCCATAATGAATATTTATTTACACCAACAAAAGTAAATCACTATTTTTAAAGGGTCGACTACTTTGGAGGGAAGGGGATGGAGGCATTTGTCC
This sequence comes from Cryptomeria japonica, assembly GCF_030272615.1. NCBI lineage: Eukaryota > Viridiplantae > Streptophyta > Pinopsida > Cupressales > Cupressaceae > Cryptomeria > Cryptomeria japonica. Next base: position 554,640,788 of record NC_081411.1, on the reverse strand, counting down.
TCTTAATATGGTTTTCATGTTGCCACCTATTAATAGGACCAACACAAATTGATGGGTATAATATTTTAAATTTGGGATATCTTAGGCAGGGGCATTACAAAATCCCATTCTATTTGTATTGATATTAAAATATTGAGAGACTTTTCTCATCATAAGGTATATAGTATGACAAAAGTTTGCAAATCCAAATCTTGGTTTTCTATAAAGGAGAAGATCTATGAGAAGAAATGTCACAATTTTTTTATGATTTCACATCCCAAAAATGACTTCTCTAAGGAAAGAATTCTTATAATAGAGGACATGGTTAGACAAAAGCATTTGATAATAAAGGCTATGGGAGGACTTATTGGCTTCCAAATGCAATTCATCAACAAAGATATTGGAACAAATAATGTGGCAACAATGGGATAAGAGCATTTCATAGGAAAACTTCAAGATAGACCATATTAATTTCAAGGCAACCTAGAGAAATTGACCTTTTTAAAGGCTTTGGGTTGTATTCAAGGCTCTTCATAAGGGGTTGATCTATGATCAATCCATAATATAAATAAATAAATAAATAAATAAGGAAGAAATCAAAGTTGATGGTGCCAAAATCCCAAGCTAAAATGGATAGTGTGCAATGTACTTTACATGGTTCCTTTAAATAGTTTAAAAAATGAGCAGAAGAGGAAGTGCCCTCCACCGTAATAATGAATGACATAACTTAGAATGTTAGGGGCATAAACAAGAGAACATCGTTAAATCACCGAGTCTAGAAAAACAAGTTTGATTTTGTTCTCTTGCAAGAAACAAATCTTGTAAAAGAGGTTGAAGGTATATCAATGGGCTTGTGTTTTTTATGGAAACCAATTTCTCTAGTTTTCAATTTTATGGCAAGCTCTCAAAATTGGAAATGTTGTACCTAAATCTCATCAGTTAATGTTCTAGTACTTTCATTTAATAATTATTGTCCTAATGTATTATGGGAAAAACTACCTTTAGAAGGAACTCTTTGCATCAATGGAAACTTTGAAAAAAGGCAATATTATAATAGCATGAGGCTTCAATGCAATAATTGGTGCAAGTGGTAAAATATGTGGTTTGTAAAATTTCACTCAATTTGAATTAGATTCTAGTGCCTCTATGGAGGCCAATATCCTCTTTGACCTTTATCCCAAAGGAGGATATTTGACATGGTCAAATAAAAGGGTAGGTTTTTGCTACATTACTAAACACCTTAATAGGTTTATGGTTTATTTGCAATAGTTGTTATTAAAAAATTGATTGGACTCATCTATTCTCCCTATTTTTAGCCTGGATCACTTTTTGATAAGCATTCACATTCTTTCTAAAGCACCTCCTTATCTTATCCCTTTCAAATTTGAGTTAATCTAACTCTTTCCTCCCAATTTTAAATATCTTTTGGAGACTTGGTGGAATGACAACTCAAGCACCTTAGAGTGGTCTATTATGTTGTATATTTCTGTTAAACTCAACTTGTTTAAACAAAAAATATGCATTCAAATTAAGAGTTTGGGAATACATTCAAAGATAAGTTTACCATAGAAGTCTCCTTAAAATAAGTTGCCAAATTTATTATATCAAAGGATTTATTAAATAAGGTACTTGTTGTTACAAAAGTTTGCACCCTTGATGAAAACACATGTTCATCAACCTTGTGAAACATTGAAATAGCCTCCAAGTGTGGAACCTTGCATTGTTGAGGCTAACTTGTCTCTAAAGAAGGTTGGCTTCCTTTTCAATTCAAATACAGGTGTTGGACTAACCCAACACATATAAATCCTAATCTATTGATCTGAGGGGGAAAAGGGGAAGAAGGAATGCATGAAATGAAGAAAGGTTTGCACCTAGATTGAAATTTGATCTTCCCTACCTATAATTGCACAAAACACCAATAAGAACTACCCAAAGGATGCACAGGTTTCTACCTAAATCAGCTCCCTATTATATGATTGAAGGTTGGAATTCTTATAAGATACCAAGAGAAACTAAAAATAGTTCACAAATGATATCAAAGAGGGATCAACACAATCACCTATACTAAGGAAACAAATGAAGAAGTATTCACAAGGTAAAGACATTACACAATTTGTAAGAACTAAACCAAGGCAAGACAAGTAATTATATTAATGAAAAGGCAAGACGTTTTTTTACAAATGCGCGAGAAAACAAACATGAATTTCTGTAGGAGAAAAGAGGAAAAGATCCTAAAAAAAGCTTACCAAATTGCCTTTGTAGTTCAAGCATAGCTCGGATTGAATTACAATTAATAAACCCTAACGCTACTAGGGTTAGGTTAAAAAATGTCATAGAAAGAAGATCCAATCAAAAAATTGATCTGATGGTTTGTATAATAGCTCTGAGAAGGTCCTTCATCCCTCAGAATAAGCGAAAGATCATTGCAAGTAAGATATCTTTGCATTGATGGTGTGTCTGAATATACTTGCATGACCAAAAAGTATTCATAATGCATTAAAGGGTCATAGGTGGCGTCCAAAATCGACTCTCAAGGTCACTTCTGAAGTAATTGCAGGCAATTGAGATGAAATCCAATCGGATTTAGGGCATCGACTGAGGCAAAACCTAGATATGGCTGCTTGGTCGACAACTACCCTGCACAAACAGTTTAGATTTGAATATTCACCGTGCCTATGAGTTTGAATTTTGTCCCTTTGATCATCCATGGCACACACAAATAGACGATTGAGATGACGCCACATAGCCCTTCACAAGGCTTAATGAAGTTTTAAAACATCATCATCCAATCTGGCTTTTATGAAGATCTAATGGTTGTCGATGTCCTTCATGGCAGGTCGGGTCCACATTTCTCTTCCGCTACTTTGCATCGTTGAAAATTCAACGCTCATGTTCTTTGCGAAATGGAGAAAGCTATCGCCAGTTTGCAGGCTGAGTCCCACCATTAGGGCGAGACCGTTGTGAAATGGCGACAACCTTTATATTAACTGCCTTCATTTTGTGGTTTCGTGAGGAGATCTCTGCATGCTTTATGTGGCTTCACAAAATTGTGAAAACCTCTTGTATGCCCACTAGCCCATAGCTAAATTTGGAGAACTTGAAACCACTGCGGGGTAGCGGGGGAACTTAAACTTAGAGGAACATATTCGCCATTTCACGGGGGGAACAAAATAATAAGTTCCCCACTCTGTGAAATGGCTAAAACCATGAAGCCTTACTTTTCGATAAATGAAAAAAGGGAAGAACCAGCCTTGCCATGTTTTAGAACCCTCCAGCCAATAAAGTTTAAGTGATTTGATCACCTTGGTTGGTCAACATAAAATTAGAACTTTAGAGTCCGAGAAGAATGAAAAGACCAAAATCCTTAGGGTTTAGGGTTTTAGGACTCTCATGGAGGTTTACCCTTAGGGTTTCTAGCCAATGAAATGTCTCGAAGTGGATTTTTCCAGGGCTAAGGCTGACATGAATTTAGTCAACAGTTTTTCTTTTGAAGGGGCTCTTCTCTTTGTAGGAACAATGTTAGGCCAAAGAAGTCTTTTTGAAATGAAAAGTGTGGGACAATTAGGTAATAGAGGGGGACTACAATACTTTAGAATTTAATGTTGTGTGAGTAGCAATACATTATACAAATCATATTAGTTTCATTTTGGATATGCAAGGGCAAAGTATAAAAGGGGAAAAAGGAATTACTCAAGAAATGTTATTTTAGAATCTTCTCTTTATTATCTTAGATTAGGGTCCCACGAGAGCGCTTCAGGATCTCTTTTTAAGGAGTAGGAGGTCCCCTGGAGGAAACAAAAATGGCTACAGGATTAATTCAAATATTTTCCTAAAAATACAGTATCCCTAATTTTTAGGGTTATAGATTTGAGTGGTTGGAATAGATGGGGGGCTAGAAATTACCCCACCAAGTTAGGATTTTTTCTACCTCTTGTAAATCATCTCAAGTTTTTCAATTTTTACCAATTAATTTTTTATATTATTAGTTTGTTAAATTGGATATGCTAAATAATAAATTTCACGAGACCACCAACTTCCATAAATTTTTGGATTTTAAACCTTTAAGCTTAAATTACACTACAAATTCATGGGACCATCCAACTTAAAATTATCAAGAATATCTTAGTAAAACCAACTGAAATCTACCATTGGACCCTAGCCTAGTATCAAACTGAGAGGTAGAAAATAGCTTGTTATAAAATATACCTAATGAATCAACGACAAATAAAATGGCATGTTAATGGCTACAATTGTTTTGTTATATTTTATTATGAGAGTTTTAAACACAAACTACACAACATAACCTTATAAATACACACTACTCGAGTGATCTCCTCTATACCACATTATTATCCCCCTTAGGATTACACTCCACATTGTAGTCCATTGTATATTTTCACTTCACATGTATTCTACCAATTTGCTTATCTTCAAACAATTAACACTCATATATAAATAACACGCTCAAGACTCAATACCATATGAAACATGTTATCAACAAAAAATGATAGCTTTCCAATTACAAATAGTGAACCTCCACAAAATACATCCTCAAAAACTAATAAAATCCTTCCAAATATTCATTTGTTGCAAATGGAAACAGTCATAATTGTACATGCCTATCAACTCATAGTCTCTCTCAACCCAAGGTACAATCTCTCAATTCATCCAAATCTCCTCAAATGCCAACATTACATCAACTAACAATTATTATAACCACTCTCAAATTTAGGTTAGCCAATTCCCAACTATGGTGGAATGTAGTTACCTTCTTTGTCATATACTAGTAACCACAAACTTGATAGACAAAGAAATAATTCATCAATATAAACCTCAAAAGTCATTTATTTATAATGATAGAAAAAATTTGCATTTCCTAGGCATGCTCCTACATCAAGAGTTTAGAGTTGATACAAAAATGAGTCTATCATTTCCAAGATAGTCCATCCCTACCTAGGAGTTCCAACATGTAGCTTCCTCAACTCACTCTTTCCACCTCTGAAGTATGCCTTAAGGGATTCACCTTCTACACCACATTTCCCTACACTATCATCCATCTCATCCAACTTCCTCTTATATGGTTGTAGTAATATCTTCCACCATTATGTAAATAATGCCATTGATGTCAAATTAAAGTATGTAATGCCCACCAAAATACCCTAGAGGAATAAAGCTAACTAGCATGCAAATAGAGATAAAAAAAAATTAAAACATCATATATATCCATTTACTCATATGCATCTAACATCCATTAACATGATATACACATATCCATCATGAACTTAAAAGCATAATCATAAAATTCATTACACAAGTGAAAAATAAGCACAACTCAACATTCATCTTCCCTAGGGTATCTCAACACCATTACTTATAACACTACCATAAGCAATATCATCATGATTACCACTACAATCCAATGCATCCTAACACAATTGTAATCTACTATTCCAAGCATATACATATAAGATCATTCTCTAATCTATCAATCATAAATGCAACCACTAATAATGAAAATACCATTTAAACCCCATTAGGTTCAATGTAAAAGCACCAAACCAAATGTTCCTAACTCCAATTACTTAATCATCATCTAACATCATTACTCTTTTCCCATATGATCTATCACATTACTAACCCATTTTTTTTAACACAACAAACATCCATATGATTTTAAGTGCACATCAATAGAACTAATCACATTATTCTCATTAACAATTTCAATATTCAAGATACAACATGATACATCAATATGTCCTACTACAAGAGTCATTGCCATATCCTAACACATCAACTACCAATACATATACATTATCCTTTTTACACTAAGGAGCATAGCTCTCAACTGTAAATACTATGATCTTGCAAAATCTATAAATACATATGCCATATGAATCAAGTACATCCATCTGCTACAATATCCATCCATAATCTGAAGAGATAAGAATCCATATCCACACATAAAAGCATCCAAGAAAGAACATCCCAATAGAAGAAGGCATCAAATTGTTGACGATAAGGTAGCTTCAGTCATAATTCTTGAGGATTGATTGAGGCACCATAATTGTCTAATTGGCCCTTGGCCTTAGATAATTATGAGTAATAGTTATCAATATCGTTAAACCCCATAAGAAACGATTTTGAATTAATGCCAATCGATGACAATCGACTTGACTCCATTATCAAGTTAGATTTACATAATCTATTGTTCAATCATCACATTGGTTAAATCGCTTAAAGCACGTCAGTTATAATAAACCGATCTATTAATCTATAATTGTTAATGTTAAGTTAATCAACCGATCATAATGGAACTGATTAATGAAAACCCTTGAGTATCATATATCAAAGATGATACGATCATTGGAGATGGATATATAGAAAAGGCTATACAATTGCAGATCATCAAAGTACAGTTGAGATACAATATAACAGTTTGTGACCAATATATATATAAATCATATTCAGGGATATGTATATCTGCAGATGGTTAATGATATTAGTCATAACTTTAGTTAACCCGATCAATGGTCAAACCACATCACCATCATTAACCTGCTTCTATTATTGCATTATTCTACAATTGATTAGTTATCGATTCATTTGTTAATCATTGGTTAAAGCATAACCAATTATAATTGAATTGATTAAATTATGAATCGGTTTGGCCTCAAGACTCTTCACATAGAGTCGCATCTCCTCTATTGTCTTCGGGCATCATATATATATATATATATGATACAATTCAGTTGGAGGTGACACAACGAAGATTACAAGAGAAAGTAGTGAGAATCAGTATGTGGATATTAATATCAAAATCAAGATCATTAATATACTCAACAGTACGTGAGCATTTGTATTGAAACCTAGATCATTTGAGATCTTGATTATACCTATATAAATGTTGAACATCAAATATAATATTCAGACTCAATTCCTACCTTGTATGAGTCAAATTGAATTCAATCTCAGTTAAAGTAACAATAAGTTTGAAAAATACCAAATTTATAAAGGTGATCCAAAATTTAACATGGTATTAAAGCCAACCTAAGGAAAGATCAGATCAGATTTATAAAAGCGAGATTATCTCTCTACTACCATCTTCAAAATCATCCTCTCCTATCAACATCAAGATGGTGAATGGGATTAGAGTTGAAGACAGACTTGAAGGAGCATTAAACTTCATATCTTGGAATTTTAGAATCATGCTTGCCTTGGGTGAAAACGAATTAGATGAATTTGTCAAGAAATTCATACCGGAACCAAACGAGGAAGATGAGAAGATTCAATGGAAGAGAAAGAATAATAAAGCCATGAAGATGTTGGTTGATTCAGTTAAAGATCATATTGTGCCAATCATCTCCAAGTTGGAGACAACATATGACATGTTCAAATCATTAGAGAACATGTATGAGATAAACAACACAAGCCAAGCTCTTGCACTAAAGAAACAACTTCACCATGTCAAAATGACTAAAGGCGAAACCATCACATCATACTTCATGAGGATTACAGAATTGAGAGATCAACTCTCTACCATTGGTCACACCATAGAGAGCAAAAAGTTATCCATGTTGGCACTCAATGGTCTCTCTTCTTCATGGGAGTCATTTATTCAAGGGTTAAGCGCAAGACCAAAACTCCCTAAATTTGACAGATTGAAGACAAACTATATTCAAGAAGAATCAAGATTGCCTATAAGAGGCATTGGCCAAAGCTCCATAAATGAAGATATTCATGTTCTTGCCTCGTACTCCTCAAAGATGAAAGGTAAGAAAGGATATTTCAAAAGGAAGAAAGATAAGGAATCCAATGGTACTCTTACATTCAAAAGAAGGAAGGATGTTTCAGAAATCCAATGCTTTAGATGTGACAAATATGGTCACTAGGCGATGCAATGTCCAACTACGACTATGCCTCAAGCTTCCATTGCGGATGTTGGTAAAACTCTTCCACAAAAGGATTTAGATGGATTCATATTCTGAATTGAAGAATATAAGTTTTTTTTTTTTTATGGTTGAATAATGTACATGAATTCCATATCTAGTTATCAATTCATGCAATTACATTATGTGTTTCTTTTGTGAATCAACATTGTAAACAGATGTTTGTTTACGACAAGCTGCAATTGGATATCTTATGTTTAAATTTCTTCAATTTACCATGAGAAACTTGTCCCTTACATACAAGACATCTTTAGAACCATAGGTTGTTGGTTTTCAAGCTATAGTGTTTTTTTTAAGTTCTATTTGTGACGTAGAGATTGAAATTCAGGAGGAACATGCATGGGACTTCAGTGGAGATTCTGAGATTTTACATTTCCATTTTTTATATATTTACCTGCTAAAGTGCAATAGTCCATTGGAGGTCATTATTGAGACATTCGTACAAGGGATGATGAAAGCCCACTCCCCCTAACCATGTTCCATGACCTTAAGGTAAATATGAATAACCACATTACAAGGAGGCTTATACAAAATGAAACCACAAATAATAATAACATGCTCATATACAAATTTGAAGCATAATAAAGAACCATAATGCCAACATGTAAACCAAGAGCCTCAACAATAATCAACACAACACTAAACAAGAGTAAGGTATAAATCCATCTTACTCAGCCATGAACAATATCAAATCCTCAACAGCGAGGCACAACCATATTGTTGGATTTAGCATAAGACCATCCTCTACAACAAGGTATTATCCTTCATGTCAAAGTTCAATTAATAACATAAATATCTAAATCTACACAATACTCAGCTTTGAGAGACACAAGAGAACCAACAAATTCCTCTGGTACAAAGAAAAACTAAGAAAACCCGACCCAGAGAGTCAAAATAGCCTCAAACATGAAAACATAGTAGAATGACGCATTTGACAAATTATGTAGCACATTTGACTAACATTATGGCACATATGAAGACTTTAGCGACGTCTACAACTAGGGAAACACCCTTGATGCCCAGAAAAACACCTATGATCAGTGTTCTGGTGCATTTGACTGAAATAATGGCGCATCCAACAAGAACAATGGTGCATATAACACATATTGTGGTGCATATGACATGGAGTCTCATAAATTTAGAAAATGGAACTCATGTATATTTATGAATAAAAAAAAGTTAAATTGAAACACAATCATGGTCTCAAATCGACCCAGAAAGAGACACAATATCAATTACAAACCAAGGGACTTAACAATTAACAAAATGGGAATCGAAAGCATAGAAGATTTTTTCATCAAAGCATGAACACGATTCACGAAAATACACAGGAAGACAGGACTTACATTAGAAGACCAAACTCTTACCAACAGAAATCAAAATAACAAGGGGAAGCCAGCAATTATATACTATAAGGAACATCATCATACAATCAATGAAACAAGGAGAAAAATCAAGAGAACACAACACGTAGAGGCCATTTACGGTTGTATAAATAAGCCCAACCAAATATCAAATACTCTTACCCCTAGAATATTAATGTGATATGCACAGTCTTATATTTATTATAACTATATATGATATTTTCCCCTATTCCTCCCAACATACAAGGTTTACACAGGCATAAAGCAAACATTTCTTTTCGGAAATGAAAATGCACAAAGGATGAAGTGAAACCCACCTGGAACCCGAAGTTATGGAAAAGGAATTTGATGAAGAGTTAAAAATCCACAAACCAGCCACAACCAAAATCCAAGCTCAATCTCCCAAAATCCACAATCTTCAGTATACTGAAAATTCACAGAAATGTTAACCTGAACAACACACAAGAAAAACAATTAAATAGAAAATGCATTCAAAACTATAGTAAATTTCCAACCAATCAAAATATTCCAAGAAATTGTATTTCATACCAACCCTTTCTGAATTCGAGATAAGAAATATAAAATAATATTATTTATTTACCCTAGAACTTCCAAACAATAGAATAATAGGGTAGGTAGAAAAGTAAAATATTAATTAACCCAATTAGTAACAAAGGGAATAATAATAATATATCAACCAATAACAATTAAATAATAAATCAAGGCCCAATAAAAATAAATTAAATCCAATTATAAATAAATGCCACAAATAATTATAAAACTATAACCAACATAAAATCATAAATAATTAAACAATAAATGCATAATAAATAATCAATCAAACAATAAATCATTAAAATCAATTAATTAAATATCAAAGCACTAAATAAATATAAACTAATAAACCATTAACCAAATAATAATAATAAATCGCTCAATAGAATACCCAAACTAAACATTAATTTAATTTATTTAAACTATATGAAATAATTATTAATAATCAAATACTCACAATTCCAGAAGACGACCACAACTCAAGATACTAATATGACGACTCACGCTAAGGCACTCAACTGACAAGGATGAATTTAACTTAAGCCAAAAGTGTGTAGAGGGGACTTATTCCATCTTCGATCAACTTGCCATTGGGATAAAGACACGCTCAAACCTGTGAGACCAGGTGGAGTTTATGTATAGTACCTGCAATCCTACAACCACCAATAGCCACGATACAACATATACAACAATAATATAACATAAGTAATCAAGCAAGTGATAGAGAATTGCAATGTCATATCATGCTCGTAGTGAGTGGTATGACATCATCCCTATCATGAATACAATAGTAAGACAGTCATACACATCATAGAATCATCTCATCCAATATAATCATCAAGTGGGGTTAGCATAATCAAGATGCCATCATAATCTCATAAACAATATAATCCATCTAGATTAGAAAGTGCATATAGATCATTGAATATAAATCCATCATCATAATAATCAAGGATAAATGTCATCATCCACATAAGTCATCATATATCAATGTCCATATGAAATGTCTAGCATCATCAATAAGCATCTGAGATATAGATAGAGTCATAGGTCTAAATAAAAACATCACATAAGATTCTAGATAAGTCTATCAATGCATAAATCAAAAGATTAATCGAGGAGGAACACTACACCCCCCCCCCCCCTCGCTTTGCCTAGGCTTACTCCTGAAAGTCTGAGAACAAATAGGGGTAAATCTCTCTCATCTGCATTGCATCCTCCCAAGTTGTCAAAGAATCATCACTCGGGTCCCATTGGACCCATACCTACTCTATGTCTCGACCCCTAAGGGTCATCCCTCAACGTTGAAGAATGTGCATGGGCTCCAAAGAAAGTTTCTCATCCTCTACCTGCAATGCATTCCAATCCAAAACATGTGTCACATTAGGATAATATGGCCTCAAAACAAATACATCAAACACATCATAATGCGAGACAAGTTGGGTGGCAAGGCAAGGTGATAAGCCACAGAACCAATCCTCTCCAATATCTCAAATGGTCCAACAAAACGACATGCCAACTTAGAGCCTTTTCCATAACTGATAGGGCTCTTTCTTGAACAAACCCTCAAAAACACCTTGTCACCCACTAAAAACTACATGTCCACACAAAGAGCATCTGCTTACTTCTTTTGCTTGTCCTACATTGCTATCAAATGCCCTCTAATACATGACACCTTCTACTCCATATCCTGCAACATCTCTGAACCAAGAAGAACATTGTCCTCCAAATGATCCCAACTCAAAGGAGTATGACACGGTTGCCCATACAATGCTTGAAAAGGAGACATACCAATCGAACTGTGATATCCATTATTGTATGAAAACTCCACCAAATAGAGGCAATCCTCCCAATGAGACTGTTGATCCATGACATACATCTGCAACATATCCTCCAAAACCTGATTACTCTCTCAGTCTGACCATTTGTCTCGGGATGACATGTTGAACTGAAGTTCAGCTGAGCTCCTAAATCATGTTGAAGAGAGGTCCACAATGTTTAAGTAAACATTGGATCACGATTTGATATCTGAGGAGGAATGCCATGCAATCTCACTATATTCTCCATGAAAATCCAAGCTACTATCGCTAGTGTGTAAGAAGATCTGATGGGTGAGAAGTGTACTACCTTGGTCAACCTATCAATGGTGACCATGATAGCATCATGACGATGAGAAGACAAACAATCCAATAATAAAATCCATAGATATGATGTCCCAATTCCAATCTGGAACTAGGTTCGACTACAACAAACCTGTTGGATGCTAATGTTTTGCCTTCACTCTCTAACACTCCAAGCAACAAGACACAAAATCTGTTATATCTCTCCTCATATCGGCCCAATGATACAAATGTTGCAAATCTGCATGCATCTTCTTGACACCTAGATGTGTCGAGAAAGGTGCAAATGAGCCTCTGACAAGATCAAAGCTTGAAGTCTATTTGAAGGTGGAACATAAATACATCCCATATGGCGAAGAAGACCATCCGACTCCAATGAATAAATTGCATACCTCCCCTCAATAGCTTTGCCTAAATAAATCTTTGCACTAACCTCTTGGTACCAAGCATCTAAAGGAAGCACGCTGAGAATCTAACTCCTCAAATCCACACTGAGAGTCAACATGAAAACCTCATGCCTCCTACGGCTCAAAGGATCTGCCACCACATTCTCCTTACCCTGGATATACTTCACTTCAAAATTATACTCGCAAAGAAACTCCATCCAACACCATTGCCTAGCATTCAGGTTCGGTTGCGTGAAGATTAACTGCAAACTACGATGATCACTATGCAGCTCAAGCTTATGCCCAAGAAAGAAATGCCTCCATCTCACCAAAGCATGCACAACTGCCACTAACTCTAAATCGTGGGTAGGATAATTCAACTCATGATCTTTGAGTTTATGTGACATATGTTATCACATGACCCTCTTGCATAAGAACTGCTCCTAAACCCTCCAAAGAAGCATCTGCGTACATCACAAAATCACCTAAGGGATCTGGCACTGCTAGAATAGGTGCACTAGTCAAACGCTCCTTGAGGATTTGAAAATTTGTCTCACACTGATCTAACCACATGAACTTCTTCCCTTTCCTCTAAATAGAAGTAATAAGATGACAAATATTCGAGAAACCGTGAAAAAACTGGCAATAATAACTTGCAAGGCCCATGAAACTGTGAACCTCACCCACATTAATGGATGCTGGCCAATCCACAATAGCCTAATCTTAGAGGGATCCACTGTGATACCCTCACCTGAAATAACATGGCCAAGATACTTAACCTTGGTCTGAAAGAACTCACACTTCGCCATATTAGCATACAACTGATTCTTGTGAAGACACTACAAAACCTGCCTTATATGCTCCTCATGTTGCTCCACTAATCTTGAATACACCAATATATCATCCAAGAATACAAGCACAAACCTGTCGAGATAGGTCTTGAAGACTCCATTCATCAAGCTAATGAACACCAAAGGTGCATTAGTAAGCCCAAATGGTACCACTGTAAAATCATAATGTTCATATCAAGTACAGAATGTTGTACAATGAGTATCCACCTCATGAATTTGCAACTGGCGATACCCTGACTTGAGATCTATCTTGGAGAAGACCTTGGCATACTTAATTTGATCAAAGAGGTCATCAATCCTCAACAAAGGATAGCAATTCTTCACCGTCACCTTATTCAACTACCTATAATCAATGCATAAGAAAAGAGATTTGTTCTTCTTCTTAACAAACAACACAGGTGCTGACCATGGGGAAACACTAGGACAAATGAATCCCTTAGCTAGAAACTCCTCCAAATGCAACCTCAACTCACTCAACTCCTAAGTAGTCATCCAATAGGGAGCCTTAGATGTAGACTTAGCTCCAGGAACCAAATCTATCTGAAAATCGATGTCACGCTTGGGTGGCATACCCAGAATCTTGCTAGGGAACACATCTAAAAACTCTTGGAGGATGGGATGACAATGAAAGAGATCATCATGATCCCCTCCATCCAAATCATTCACCCTCAATGCAAACAACTGACAACCCTATCGCACACAACGCTTCATCTGCATAGCGAAAATCATGAGAAGAGAAATAGGTCGTTGTACACCCACTATCTCCACATTCTCCCCACTATCATCAATATGTTGGAACCCCATTTTTTTGCAAAATTTAGAGTTTCCTGAATGAGAAAAATCATTAAAACCCCTAAAATGCCTCCTCAAATATAATGACTTATAACCAAATTCAATCTTTCATCATGTTCATCTCTCATTGATATGTATGTATGTTCATATTTAGCCCCCAAAAGGTTAGATATGATCACAATTTGAAATATCAAATTTTAGGGTTCCATATTGTTGCATATTGCAAGTTTTCCCAAGAAAGCATTTTTGGGACTTAACATTTTTGCACATATGAGCTTTCAATCCAAAAGAACTATTTTGTGCAATTGTCAATATGACAATCAACCCCTCTATCCATTTGTAAAATCCCAAAACCTTGTTTGGTATTTTTTCCAAGCCCAATATGTTTGCAACTTTTGATGTTTTGTCAATTATGTCTTTGGTACCTGTTCGAGTAGCCTTATGTAGATATTAATATTTTCCACCTGAGTGACCTTCACATCAAACCAATCATTCTCAATGATTGTCTATATAACCACAAACTCGTATGCCAAGTCCTAGAACATCACTGTCTCATTTGATATTTTTTCAAAGTTAAAACCAGATGAGTATTTTTAGTGTGTTATCGGCATAAAGCTAAGAGTCAGTTAGAGGCCCACTTTGGAAATTTATATTTCTTAGTTGGATGAATATCTCATCGGAAGGATTGTTCCCCATGATTCTCTATATGAAAATGTACTCTTGTGCCGGATTACAGAGCTTCATCAATCAATTTGACATGTTTTCAGGAACAAAAATAAAAGCAGTTTACATAGTTTTATCAATTAAATTTTCAGAAAAAACAGTTGGAGGCCATCTTTGGAAATTAATATCTTTGGAGAAGAATAATACTCTGATGAAATAAAAATTTAAATTAATCTAAAATGAAATTATTACGAGTATAGATATATGGACTATATATATATATATATATAAATACCATTAAAATAATATATGAAAGATACAAATAAAAGGTGGTGGACCCCGCAACGCGAAGTATGCTCAAGTTTGTGATCGGCAGGGAATAAGCTATCTAACAAAGGCAAAATTAGTCTTACCGAAATGCTGCGTCTCACTGATAAGGGTTTTTTTATTTTGATCGGCAAGACAAGCTTGCTCGATACAGCATGTTGGGGTTTCAGCGAAAAGGTTAGTCACAGAGAAAAGAGAGATCGATGAAGGCATTTGAACCATGTGATAAAACACCTCAAAAAGATGCCGACACATGGTTTGAAATAATCACAGGATTTGCACGAAATGAATTTGTTGAAATACCTTTACAAACTCTCGAGCAGATAGCATTCACAGATGTGAAGCCAGATTCCACATCTTTGCCATTATTTTACCAAAGCACTAAGGATATAGAATTCCATCAGCTGCAATTTCCTTTGAAAACTTTTTGGAAAATGCCTCAAAGGAATGTGGTCTCATTATTGCCGCGCATATGCATAAAATGGACTGTTGAAAAAGATTTAAAAGTTTTAAAACAAATGTAGCCGACAACAAGTAACAAGTAATAAAGAGGAAGCTTTAGAAACAACAAATGGGCATGTGTCAAAGCATTACACACAAGGTTTTTTATCAAACATTGCCATTACAAATTGCTCTGCTAGATATGCCCATAAAATATGAAATCAAGGACAAAGCAGCTCAATTCTTTTCACAAGAATTCATCAAGGAGGCAACACTTTATAAAATATAAAGAGTATATGATATGCACAATATAGATGTCAATATTATTTTTCATTTGAAGTTTTGTGATCGTTGACTACTTGAAGGAAATAAAAAAAAGAATCACATTTTTTATCTCCAGGCAAAATTTTGAGGTTATTTTCTAGATCTATACTTTTGAATGATGCCCAAACCATTTCTTATGATTTCGAAATACTTTCTTTGCTGGTAGGAGTGATTTTGAAGTGTCAGCAAGCTAAAAAATGCCTGAATATTTAAAAAAATGATCCAGTAAACATTTGAGCTGCGAAAGAGTTTATTTTTCAACCATCACAAACAACACTCAACTTCCTTCTTAGCACTTGAGTTAACAGCAAAGACTCATACATGGCAAAATTGATTTTTGAAGAGCATGAGAACAAGGGTTTTCCATTACAATATTGATAATTATTTTAGGTTTTTCAAGCCTTCAGGGACCAAGATATGCTACAAAAATATTAAAAATAACGTTTACAAACGGATTTGTGAACAAGTACCACTTTATAGTTTATTGGGCGAATTCTGAAAAGAATAAAGGGGAAAACGAAATAAATGTTGGATGAGAGAATTAATAGATTTTACAAAGGTGAATAAGGCCCCCAAAGACAATTTGGGGATATAAAATTGAATATTTTTAATTAAGGGGTCAAGTATAACTATGGCAAAATATTCTCCATTCAAGTTTTATTTTACTGGCAAGGTGAAGAATGTAGCAGCCTAGTGAAATGTTTCACCTAGAGAATACATTGGTGAATGAATTAATGGAGGAGCTTGGGTGGAATTTAATTCACATGAGAAGTGAAATATTGGATGAAAAGGAATAAATTGTAAATTATTTTTGTAATGAGGCAAAAAAGGAGAAAGTGTTTTTCACCAAGAAGGCAAGATAGTGAACTTTTTCACTCAAAAAACCAATGTATTTCACTAGAGGTATTTCACATGGGAATTTTGTGCTAATAATTTGTTTTCAATCATGATATAAGATAAAATATTATTAATGAAATAATTAGGTATTTTATGAATTTCGTGAGGAGTGGATAGTTTTCTAAAGGATGTAACATCTGAAGCACTCTCTTAATGTTATAAAAGGCAAATCATGACTGAGGAAAAAAAATAAAAGAGAATATGTCATATCATAAAATGTTGTAATATATTATTTAAAAGACTATGTCTTATATTTAGGGTTTTTCATAAAGAAGTGTTGAAACATTTTGCTTTGAAAGTGTCTTCAATTGCTTAGTGTTTTAAATACAAAATGTCATTAATATTGTCTCCAAAATTATTCTTCTTAATCATATAAATTAGTGTATCAAGTATATATGTGATTTGACAATGTAGCACAAGGTTCTCATGTGTGTTCTGTTTGACGGGTCTTTTCCAGGAAGAGTTAATTATTATTGAAGGAATACAGTGATTCAGAGGGATATGATTGGATTGCAGTTTTTTGATTTACATATTTGCACATTTATGCAAGGCGTACACATATACTTCCAGTCTTTACAAGGCATAAATTGGAGTGGTGTTGGGCACTTTGAGCTTCCTGACATTTGATAAAGTAAAGCATCATATTGACTCTATAACCCAAGATAAGGCACTGGTCATATTTCAATCCATCATTAATCGAACTACCACAATATTTTAATTTCATTTTTATGCAAGTAAGAGATAGGATTAGGGCTAGAATTTAAATCAATTTGTTCGAGATATTCCTGCCAATCTGGAATAGATAATAGTTCAATTAAAAGAATATAGTTATAATTTTCTATATCAAAAGGTACAACCGCCTAGGTCTTGCAGAGCCTAAAGTGAAGGGAATTAAAACCAAATTGGTTATTCTATTAGCTAGCCAAAATTGATTGCCAATGTTGATCATAAAGCTTGGCATACTTTTAGGGTTCAACAACCTACGATTTTGAGCTCCAACACAATCCTATCCTAATGAGCCTTAAGCCAATCCATGCCTACCACAACACTATAGGAACCCAAAGAGAGAATGCAAAGATCCACTAAGGTTGTACATACTCCCAAATCCAAGGCACAACCATGCGCAAAGAAATCCATTGCCACCTTGGATCCAGTAGCCAACTCAACCTGCCACCTATCATCTTGCTTTGCCATAGAAATCTCGCATCGCTCTACCACAAATGGAGAAATGAAAGAATCTGAAGTACTTGAATCAAATAATACTAAAAAGAGATACCACCTATCTCACCTGTTGTCTCAACAACTATAGCCTGGTACTCAACCTAACGGTTATCGACTACCACAAACACACAATGAGATCTCCCTGCATCACCAACTATGGGTTCGGAAGCAGCTGGTATTTGTCCTGACATCTGCATAGACCTCTAAGGAAAATGAATAGAAATATGGCTTGGTCGATTACAAGAGAAACAATCTCTCCTACCGAATCCCCTGCTCATTGAAGGCACACTAGGTTGTTGAACACTACCTCTGCTAGAAAACTACTGAGAACTTTGTGTTGGCTGAGAAGGAATAGATCGCCTATCATGTTGCCTATTGTGACTCTTATCACCCTACGACCTAGCACCATGCACAAAACTTTGACTCTGAGGATACTTTCTAGAACCAGTGACTACTCCAAAAAGAAGGATAACTCCTAGCAACTCCAAAAGACTTCGGTTGTGTACCCCTCACAACTAATCCTTAAGCTAGAGCACTAACCACCCGCACACATGGCGCACCTCCTAATTCCCAATGTATTTATGTGTGTATGTATAAGTATACATATATACATACATATATATACACACACATATATATACATATATATATATATATACACACACATATGTACATATATATACATACACACACATATGTACATATATATACATACACACACATACACACACATATATGTATATACATATATACATAT
Source organism: Cryptomeria japonica (assembly GCF_030272615.1). Taxonomy (NCBI): domain Eukaryota; kingdom Viridiplantae; phylum Streptophyta; class Pinopsida; order Cupressales; family Cupressaceae; genus Cryptomeria; species Cryptomeria japonica. Next base: position 554,622,165 of record NC_081411.1, on the reverse strand, counting down.
ATATATATGTATATACATATATACATATATATATGTATATACATATATGTGTGTGTGTATGTGTGTGTGTGTATGTATGTATATATATACATATATATGTCTATATATACATATATGCATATATGTGTGTGTATATGTATGTACATACATACATATGTGTGTGTCTACATATGTATGTATGTATACGTACATACATACATACATACATGTGTATACATATACATATCTATATGTATATATGTGTTTATATATAATGATCACAATATATATTTGAAGGTAAATAAAATGTTCAAAGGCAATGATTAGTATTTAGAAGTTTGTTATCAAAGAGATGCAATTAGCATGTGCAATGGAGAGTTATGCTTTAAATGTGAAATGAGATGTCTCTAAATGAAATTCTCTCTATTGGGAAGATATAAAAATAGCATTGTGTGAGAGATAGAAAGTTTAGATTGAACAAAGAGTGATATAATTTTATGAAGGATTTATGTGCAATATTATGGAATATTTGATAAGGAGACTTATAAGAGTTTACAAGTATATTTATTAAAAATTATATGAGTGGGTCTATGAGAGCATGAGAGCATATTTATATAAGATTATAAGCGCATATTTAAGGGCAAAATTTGACGATACACTACATAAAATTTGTGAACAACATATGAAGGATTATTTGTGTGCATGAAGGGTAGGATTAAGAAGAGGTTACATTATATATATTAATTTATATATAATTTCTAAGATGTTTTTAAAAAGAGCATATATTGTCTTTGGACAAGTAGTGTCGCGATTAAAACACTTCATTGGTGAAGCAACCACCAAGGTTCAAACCCATGTAGGGCCATTATGCTCGCAAGCCTTGTGTCTTCGTTGGGTCGTTGTGCTCGCGGGTTTGAACAAGTGAAGTGTGGGGATGAGCTCCCCTAGTTGTGGCCTCACCGGTTCATAGCTCCGGGTCAAAAGCGTTTCATGTGGAGATGGAAGGCATTTCATGCTAGCGTCACCAGTCATGTTAAAAAGTTTACCAGGCATTATTTTTATTTTTTTAAAAGAAAAAAAAAGAGCATGCATCAATAAATGGATATCTGATCCAAAGTTTGATATTAATTTTCTCTAAAACCATAAAAATAAAAAATAGAGTTGTTGTGGGTCATTTTCACCCACGATGAATCAAAACTTTTCAATATGAGAGGCAAAATTCGATTGGATATTAGAGGCAAATTTTGATATCTATTTTTTCTAAGCAAAATTTGTTGGCAATTGACACTCTATTGGTTGGTTTCATTATGTTGTCATTGATGACAACATTATTTTGATTTCCGGCTTCATATGGTGTACCAGCAGGCACTTCATAGACTCTACATCGGCACCGGCCCCAGCACCGGCAGGATAGAAGATTTCTTTGGTCACCGGCAATGCAGGCCGACATGGTATGGTAAAGGTCATTGGTATTGAAGGCCAACACATATTGGATCCAGCATCATCAACTTGTTTTAATGCTTATTCATTTATGTTATATGGTCGACATGTAAATATTATATTATACTATATATCCTTGTAAGCCAACATAAGGCATAAATTTGTATAGGGTATATAGGGGAGATTGATTAGAACATTTTAAAAAAAGGAGAAGGATAGACATGTGGAATGGATATATGGATGTGATGTAATGTGAAATATATCAGAGAGACTATGTATGTAAGGAACTCATTGTAAGGGTTATTCTGGTACTAAGGTTTAGGGTTTTAACTGGAACAGACAGAGCTTAAACCAGAATTGTATTCTGGCATAGGAGATGCTATATTAAGCAGTTCACACTTCTTTGGATTGTTGTCTAGAATTGTATGTAGTCAGTGAGGCTCCTATTGTGATGAGTAGTGTGCTCTAGGCTATAAGCCTTCCTGCAAGTGCAAGCCTATCATATATTGTAATATCTCTTCATATGGTCAGTGAATTGATATTGTGGGTCACAAATCCCACCATGGTTTTTCCTCTTTGAGGTTTTCCATGTATAAATCCATGTGTTATGGTTCTCATTTATGTGTTTGTCTTATTGGTTGCATTACTTCTTTCAATTTTTTTAATACCGGTATACCGATTGGTGTATGAATTTTTTGTTAAGGCTAAAATCTACTATTTTGGTATAACACTAATTCACCCCCCCCTCTTAGTGTTATTGGTTTACAATAATTGGTATCAAAGCCTTGTGCCTCAGAGGAAGTTTAACATCTTGAGGAAGATCCTGAAACCAGAATCATTGAATATGGATTTGGAGAAGCAGCTTGAGATGGCACTTGAAGATTATGATGCTGAAAGATTGAAGAACTTAAAGATCTACAAGATGAGTTGAAATCTGCTAAAGAATTTATTCTTGTCCTAAAAGAGAGACTATTATCTGTTCAAGCTAGGAGGAAGGAACTTTTGCAAAATCGGGATGATGAAGAGAAAAATGCACTTAAGGAACAATGTCAGAAATTGAGTCAAGAGAACATGGTTATGAAAAATGAATTGCAAACTATGACTATGAGGATGTCTAACGATATTGAGGATAGAAAGAAAAAGGAAGAAAATCTTGTTGTATCCCTAAAGAACAAATTTGAAGAATGTGGTAGGTTGGTTCATGAAAATGAGATGTTGAGGTCTAAATTGGTATAATCCCAGAGCAATGAGAAAGAGATTGAGAGACAAATGTCAATACTAAGAGATGAATTAACGGATGCAAGTGATTACAAAGTAAAATTCAAGATCAGCTTAGCACAGCTTGATGAGTTATTGAAGAGACAGAGGCAGACTGGAGATTCCAGTGGACTTGGATTTGAGCAAGGACAAAGTTCTGGTACTTCTAATGAAGATCAAAACCATAAGGCACCGGTAAGGAAATTCAATGGTAGATGTTTTGTTTGCAATAGATTTGGTCACATGGCTAGGCAATGTAGAAACAGAGCAAATCAGAACCCTAATTTTGCTCCCGGTAAATATTCAAAATGCAATAAAATTGGTCATAAGATAGAAGATTGCATAATGAATGTAAAATGCTATGCTTGTGGAAAATTCGGACATATTGCTAATCAGTGCAGGTCAAGCAATTTCATTGGTTTTAGCAAGGCAATTCAAAAGAACAATGTTACATGTTATGCATGCAATGAAGTTGGACATATTGCTAAGTTCTATAGAAGCAAAAATCGACCAGTTGGAAATGAAGGATCAAATGATAAAGGCAAAAAGAAGGTTAGTGAAATTCGGCAAGATCATACTCAGAGATGGGTTACAAAGACTGAAGAGCAATCATCAGACGGGAATGTCTTGGTTACCTATCCGGTAGAAGAGGCTGCTCTTGCACTGGTAGTGAGATCATCCGGTAACTAAGGTAGATACCTTAGGGGTAAGAAAATTTCATGGAAGATGATGCATATGCCCCTGGAGAAGATTCTGGAAGATGTTCCAGATATTGGAAAGGATTATCCAGCATTGATATGTTCAAAGTGAGATCCGGTATCATTCATCGGCAGTCATTTGTGTCAACAGAAAATTAGGGTTTTCTTGATGGATAAAAGGTCGATTACACTTCATATTTAATCACCCAGCATTCAGAGCGATTCAAAGCGACTTAGTGCAATCAGAAGCTATTTAGAGGTGATCAGATTTCTTCTTGAGCAATCACACCGACATCTGGAAGGATTTGTTAGAGGTTTTCACTAGTAGCGTTCTAAAGGTATTTTTCTTGAATCATGGAATCGGGATCATCTTTTGCTCCTATTTTTGTTGCAAATCCAATTGTAGTAGAAGTTAAGGAAATCCCTAGGCCAATTTTCAAACGGTATCCACATGTGGCTACCAAGGAAGATTCAGTTGGAGCATTTTCTCACGTCCCCAAGGGAGTGGTATATGTGGAAGATGTTAGGGCCTATATTCATTATCATATAGAGGACTTAGGCACTTCAGAGATCAAGGGGATCTATATGAATGAACTCATGGGAGAATTTGGTAAGATCAAACCAGCATATAAACACATCAAAGATCTAGGGTTTACTGATATTCTAGATATTCCAGAGTTCAAAGATGAGATTGTCAAATATGTACTGAGCAGAGTACATGGGGAATTCATATGGCTAGACCGACCCTAAAAAATCACTAAGGAAGCCATCCGGGCAATTACTGATTTGCCATCGGTAGGACAACATCCGGATAAGAAAGTATCAAATGACTTCGTAAAGAAGATCACCGGCACCACATCAGACAAGAGATCGATGAAGGTGACCACCATCACTAACACCGACATCAAGTTTGGCAATATGATCATAGGCTACAAGGTAACTCGGTCTAACTGCCTGAACTCAGTTTCAAGTTCATGTATTTTGGCCGCTTATAAAATGATGAGAGAAAATATCAAGTTAGATCTTTGTGACTGGATGCTTGAGGAGTTATTGATCAATTTAGGGAAGATTAAAGGTGAGAAAAAGGGAACTTTCCAGTATGGAAATCTGTTAGTCTACTTAATGTTATACTTTTTCAATGATACTCCCGGTTCTGGAGAAGCAATGGGCTTTTGACATCCCAATAGGAAGACAGCTAAAGCAATCAATTGCTGCATTGGGAAGTCTTAGATATGATAAGGTATGGGGTTACTTCAAGGCTTTTCAGGAATCTATGAGGTCTAGAATTAGAGTACCTGAGTATATAGTAGAGAAATACTCAACCGACATATGTATCATGGTCAAGAAAAATGAGAGCCTCATGGAGGCATTCAAGCCCTGGAAGATTTGGATAGTTGAAATGGACTATGAGGTGGATGCATTAATTCTTGATGCATATGAGAAAATTCTACTTGATGCAGATATAGATGAAGCAGAAAAACCTTGTGGAACAGCACAACAAAAGACTCTTGAGGTTAAAGTTGAGTTCAACCGAAAGAAGAGGGAAAAACAAGAAGGTAAGGCAAGCAATTTTGTACATGAAGTTTCAAAGGACATTAAGGAACTTATTTATAATGTCCTAGAGAAAGGGAGAAAGAGGAAGGATCTGGTAGTTCACATTAAACCTGTGACTACAGATTTTGAACCTAAAGATGACACACCATTAGCATTCAAAAGAGTTGTGAGGAAGAAACCGAAAGAACGTAAGGTGGAAGCAAAGAAACAACCAGTTAGGAAGGTCAACATCAAATTACCGGTAAAAAAATAGGCACCTAAGGCCACACCATTAGCTACATCTGGTATTGCCAGAAGGAGGAAGAAAAGTGATATTGATTTGGCACTAGAGACTGGTAATGTAACAATTATTCTGCCTAATACTTGTGCTAAAATTGTTGATGAAATTACTAAGGATGGGATGCTGAAAAATGTTAAGACTTATTATGATACATTTGAAGATGATGAACTAAGAGAGGTAGAGGAAGCAATTCTTCTATATTTAGATATCTATAAGAAAGCATTAATTGAAATAGAAAATCAAATACTGACAGAGCTATACAACATGTTAGATGCTAGAAGGTTATCTGCAATGCAAGAAGACAAACACATTAAGATGCAAGAACTTTAAGCTATATGTGTTGCTATAACTCCAGATGAAATGGAGAAGAGAAAAGAGATTGCTGACATAAAGGTTTTTAACAGCAAACATAGAATAACTAGCCTGATGTTAGGAAGGATGAATGAGATAATAAAGGAAACACAAAAGGGTTGGATAAAAATTTTGGGAGATCATAGAGGATTCTTCACTTCACCGGCGACAAAGACTGATACTGTAGATACATTGATTGAAGGGAAAGGTAAAGGAATTGTGGGTACTCCACCCTCAGTTTTGAAGAATATCAAGATAGTGCAAATTGAGCCACCAGTTAACACAAATGTACAAACACATGCTGAGACACTGGTTAATGCTGAGAACATTGTATAGGATACTAACATTGAGGACACTTGTCCTCTAGGTACTAATGTACAGGTTGAGGATATTGTTCCTAGAGAGGAAACGACAGTTGCACAGACTACACCAAGTGGCGAAGCCATCGATGCAAGTGAGGAGGCAATAAAAGTTAAATCACCAAAGAAAACAAAGGAATCCAGTAGGGAACTAGTTGCTAGCACATCATTATTGATAATTGATACTTCTCTAGTGGAAAAGAAAAACATCACAGAGATGAGTCCCGCAGAACGAAGGATGATGGTTGCTCAGAAACTAATGAAGGAAGGAACAACAGACAAAGGGATTATAGATCAATCCATAACTATTTTGCACAGATTGGTCTGGGAAGTAAAATTGAGAATGAAGTGAACCCTTCCAGCAAGCTTAAGGCTATAATAGAGCACATCTCTAAAGATTTTCAATCATTACAACAAATCTCTAACCGGCAAGCACTTGAAAATTTTACTTTGGCTAAGAGAGCCGCTTTTGATCAGATCATTGAGAGAGAGAAGAAAAAGATTAAGGAGAAGCTAATTTTGTTAGAAAATTCTTTGAAACAAGGTACTAACATATACAGGGTATGTTGCAATATAGAGATTCTCATAGCAAAAGTAGATGAAAAGATAAAGAGATACAGGACAAAACTCCTAATATTGCTAACTCTTTTGATGGACTAATTTCACTGACCACATCTATTGATGGACAAATTTTAACTTTGGAGAACCAAATTTCTGCTCTTGAAAAGAAAAGAGATAAGATCATTCAGAGAGCCAGAAGTCTCAAAGGTTTAGTGAGTCCAAGATTGGATTCACTTGGTGTACATAAGAAGGAATGCATGGATATGCTTGGTAAGCCCACACCGATAGATGTCACTGAGAGAGAATCACTTACATATTTACTAAGTGGACTTGTATCTATCTCTGGCACATTCAAAACTAGCTGGGATACTTATGTAGAGTTATTAGAGAAAGCTTACTCGGAAATCTTGAAACTGGTCAAGCTCCGATAAGACACTTTTGTTTTAGGTATTCAGTGTACAGTTATTATTCTTTGACATATTTTTTTTGGGCATTGATGTCAAAGGGGGAGAAGTATAGATGTGAAAAATAATGAAGGGTTGCATACATTAGGGGGAGTTACAGATTTTTTTGGAATTTTGGTGTATTGGAGCATTTTGCATATTCAGCTCAGGGAGAGCAGGGTAGGATGAAACCGGCAGTTGAAACCATGACCATTTTTCACATGAGTGTTGTCATCAATGCCAAATGGGGAGATTGTTGTCAATTGACACTCTATTGGTTGGTTTCATTATGTTGTCATTAATGGCAACATGATTTTGGGTTCCAGCTTCATATGGTGTATCGATAGGCACTTCACAGACTCTACACCGGCACTGGCAAGATACAAGATTTCTTTGGTCACCGGCAATGCAGGCCGACATGGTATGGTAAAGATCATCGGTATTGAAGGCCGACACATCTTGGATCCGGCATCAGCAACTTGTTTTAATGTTTATTCATTTATGTTATATGGCCAACATGTAAATATGATATTGTATATATCCTTGTAAGTCGACATAAGGCATAAATTTGTATAGGGTATATAGGGGAGATTGATTAGAACATTTTAAAAAAAGGAGAAGGATAGACATGTGGAATGGATATATGGATGTGATGTAATACAAAATATATCAAAGAGACTATGTATGTGAGGAACTCATTGTAAGGGTTATTCTGGTACTGAAGTTTAGGGTTTTAACTGGAACAGACAGAGCTTAAACCGAAACTGTATTCTGGCATAGGAGATGCTATATTAAGTAGTTCACACTTCTCTAGATTGTTGTCTGGAATTGTATGTAGTCAGTGAGGCTCCTATTGTGATGAGCAGTGTGCTCTAGGCTGTAAGCCTTCCTGCAAGTGCAGGCCCATCATATATTGTAATATCTCTTCATATGGCTAGTGAATTGATATTGTGGGTCACAAATCCCACCATGGTTTTTCATCTTTGAGGTTTTCCACATATAAATCTGTGTGTTATGGTTCTCATTTATGTGTTTGGCTTATTGGTTGCATTACTTCTTTCAATTATGTTTATACCAGTATACTGGTTGGTGTATGAATGTTTTGTTAAGGATAAAATCTACTATTCCAGTATAACACTGATTCACCCCCCCCCCCCCCCACCTCTTAGTGTTATTGATTTCCAACAAAATCCACCTCCAAATTGATCAAAGGTAGATTATTTAGTTGTTTTTCTTCTTTTTTTGTTTTTTTTCATTTTTCCATTGTTTTCTAGTTTTTTATTACAAATTATTTTTTTTAATATGAATTCTAGTTTGTAAACTATTTTTTAATTTTGAACTTCAATTACGTAACTCATGATCATGATCGAGACTCCAAATGTTGCACCACCAAACCCTCCCTCAATTCAAGATTTGATTAACATTAATTTGACTAAGTTGAGGAACATTTGTGAGTTGTATTGTTGGCACCCTTGTCTATCTTGAATGGAAACCACATTAGAGTCAATAATTTCAAGTGTTGAAACCTATAAATGGCAAAAAATATTAGGGCTTCCACAATTAGGTGTATGAAAACTGCTAATATTTTAGGCTTAGGTGCCTTTTAATTAAAGAGGGGGACTAAACCCAATGGATCTAGCCACAAATTAGCAAGGATAAGGGCTAGGAATTCTATTGGATTTACTAGGTTTGATTGCACTGGTCATCTAAATGTACTTTCAAGGAAGATAAAAATAGAAGACAACATGATAAAAACAAAAGAGGAGAAGACAGAAGAGATAAGCCTAAAAGAAGTTTTTATTCTAAAGAAAGTAGCTACTCATGTGAAGATGAGGATTGCGATTATTCAAAATGATGAAACATTGTTTATGAATATGAATATTAATAATATTAAAAGTAGTGTAAGAAGTCCATAACTATACAAACTAACAAGACTTATGAGAAACTAATGGTTGTGTGGACTGCCTTCAATGTAAAAGAAGAACCAAATGTTTAGGTGATTGATAGTGGGTGCTCCAATCACATGAATTATGATAGAAGTAAATTCATCATCCTTAATCAGTGGAATGGTGAATTAGTTAATCTTGGTGGTGAAGAGGCAACTCAAATATGTGGAAAGGACACTATCACGATTGATGGAAAGCACAAAACAGAAGATGTTCTTTATGTCAAGGGATTGAGACATAATTTGCTCAGTGTTAGTCAGTTGTGTAGCAAAGGATACCATATTATTTTTTACAACAATGGATGTGAAATTAGGAAAGCAGACACTAGAAGACTAGTAGCATAAGGAATAAGGATAGGAAGCAACATTTAACATATAAAAGAGGCCAATCCTTCCATATCTCTAAATCTAACAAGTGAGGAATATTTTGCACTTAATAATATGGGAACTAAAATGATGGATTCTCATAAGGATGATTGTGAATATGATATCTGGGTCTAATGGGTGGAAAATTAGGGTTAAGGTGAAGATAATAAAACCACCTAATGTCCTAATTGACCCAATTACATTGAAATGGAGAGGAATCTAATAGATCTAACCTTGATAGATCTAGATTCTGGTCAAATTCCAGGCCTCCTAGATGGGACTCTTTCCTCCTCAAATTGAATTGAATTTGAATCGTTAAAGATTAGGGAAAGATAGTGAATTATTGAAGCAATCTGATACAAATAGTGAGCTACAGTCATCATTTGGGCACACCAATCTATATTTGAGTAGAAAATGATGATTTACATCTATTCCCAAAAGTTTGGTTTGATTTTTCGGGACCAAGTAATATCAACTAGCCATGGTCCTCCGAATTTCTTGTGATCAAAAGTTGAACCTGTTCATCTCTATAAATCCTATCGATCCTCCCAAACACAACTCTATACTCTTTTCTTGTACACAAAAGAAGGGGGAAATTATTGGGAATAGGGATTTACCTTAGGTCAAACCCTGGTTTTGGAATCAGCCATGAAAATTGAATTGAAAATGTAAATGAAGTACAACAGTAAAATACTTTCATTTTTAGGGAAAGGCTAAAAATGAATGAAACACTAATTATATACCTTTCATGAAGTTTTGTTTGTCTTCACAAGGAATTAGGGTTTCATATAGATTGTCTTCATAAAACATAGAATATGAATGTCATCTCTAATGCTTGAATCTTGACTTCACTTCTGCTCCAATTCTTGATAGAAGACTAATTTATTACTCACTTGAATTTACTAGAGCGTAATCACTTAATTGGTCCATTGGAGTTTTGAATGAGAGAGGTATACCTCCTTTTCTACATGCTTGTTGAAAATATAATTAAATTTCTGACCTAAGTCAACATAGGATCTAATTTCCCGCTCTCACTAGGTGACTATTGAGAGGTGCCAATTTAAGGCCCAATTGAGGAGGCTAGAGCATATACGCCCTGGTCTTAATTAGGCCCAAGATGTGGGTGCCATGTACCTGCAATTCAAGGTTCCAGGAAAGAGGTTAAAACTGGTGAAAAGGTGAAATGAATGAAGGGTGTGAGAAGAATCAATGCTTTAGTCAAGCCTTAGAGGATGGAATGCCGAAGTGAGGACAAATTTGCAAGCAAGCATAATTTAGGACACTACATTTAGCCCCCACTTTAGTAGGAGTATGAGACTAAGCATACTCATAATAAAGTACAAATATCTACATTGAAAAATTTCATCAAGACATCAAATAGACAAGACATACTAAGCCCCCAAGGACTTTAGGATCTTATTACTTTGATATTAAGATAAAAGGGACATCGTAAGAAAGAGGAAAGAAAGAATTATGACCGCTAGCCTAGTAAGGTTTGCTTATTATGAGTCATGAAAATAAAAATACCAAATTACAATGCAAAAGGCTCGGTTTACAAAGTAACTTGAGTATCAAAACATGTTATGGTATGTGCATAAAGTGTAACATTGAGTGGCGTGTATGCCCCCATGTTAAAGCGATTGGATATGCCTTATTGAGAGAAATGACTTAAAGCTAGTATGCATCTAAAAGACAAGCATGCTACCATAATGAGATGCCCCCAAGAAAGGACAAATCAAAGGATAATGGTCACAAAACATAAAAATGCATAAGGGATCCACCAACTTTGAGGTCAATATGCTCTTATGATAAATAATGTTTATATTGAATTTACCTAATCCCCAAAAGTAGTGGCACTACAAGCACAATGGAAGAAGGGAACAATGTCTTTTAAGTTAGCATGGAAGAGACCAAAAGAGATCTCAACACTTTGTTTCCTCCCCAAGTAGATAACACAATGGACAACAAATAGAAAAATTGAGATACAAATAGAAGAATATCACAATATATTTGACCTCTTTATTACCTTGCACGAACGGAGTAACAAGGATCATCTAAAGAGAGTTCCTAACATAAAACATCACGCGGGAAACACATTACAAAAAAGAAAGAGATGAGAGAGAATCTATGACATGAATGAAGCTAATCAAGCAAATCATCCATCTCCTAATCTTGTTGAACATTTTTTAGGGAAGGTTGACAAGATGCAAGAGGAGCAACTTCAAGCACGATAGATGGAACTACTGCAAGTTCCAAACAAGGACCATGCTCTAATGATGAGTCACTTTGTTTGTCACTAGGATCTAGGGTTAATTCTTTTGAAAAAATGTGTAGATAGATCATTATTAACATCAAGAAGATCATATATATCATCACAATCATTAGAATCAGCATTGTTAGCAAGAACAACATCAACATCCATTTCATTTAGATTAATAAAAATAAAATCTCTCACACGAAACTAGAATGAACCATAATTTTTTTTAAGCATTTTCAATCTTGGCAATTTAGGTTGAACTTCCTCCCTAGGGTTAGGCAAAGGCTGGACAAATGGGACCCAGTCAACATTCGGTGTCTTCGGGGAGGAAGTGGTTTGAGAAGCAAGTTCATGAGCCTTAGCATGACATCTCCATCAATACTCTCTCACACAATGGATTCTTTTACTTTTAGCTGAGGGTTGTGAAGGTTGAGGATCAATAGACACGAGCTATTTTTATTCCTTTAAAAGAGGAGGAATGGGATAAGGTCTACTAGGTTGAGAAATAGGAGATGTCAAGTTCTTTTCATTGCAAGATGCATAAGGTGGGATTGTGGCATATATAGGAGGAATAGAAGGCATGGGAAGGATTTCAGATCCATCATGAGGAGGAGGAATAGGTCTAGGGTCTCTAGGCTTACTCAAAGATAAGATCATCTCATTTTTTCACTTTTGATAAGATAGAAAGAGAGCATCACTTTGAGGCTTAAGAGGCTCAAGTCATTTAGGCTATATGTGATCAAATCTCCATGTCTCACCATGGGTTGGTATATGCTATGATTAATTGTTATAATAGTGTCATTATGAGTGAATTTTAGACATTTGTAGATTGTAGAAGGAATTGCTTTCATGTAAGAGAGTCAATGATGTCCCGGCTTGACACAAAATTGATCTAATGTAGTAATGATAGTAAAAGTCACATCTAAGCACTAACAAGAAGAATAATAAATCCAATAATAGGCCAAGAGAAACCATAATACACCTTGACCATAACATCAAACTTATCATATGTTACTTGATGCAATTGTAAAGTGTATTCTTCAATTATCACATTCACCATACCTGATGGATCAAGGAGCACTCCTCATGAGAGTTTGTCATTGATCTTCGTAGTGATATATAGTGGCCCATTAGGTGAAACAATAATATCACTAGGATAAAAAGTAATTCATAGGTCCTTAGGAGGTGTAGATTTATCAACAAGATTCACAACATTATTAGACTCAACACCAAGGTCATCAAGAGAAAAGGCAAGAGACTCAGAATCATTCACATTAGTAGAATGGGAAGGCTAAGGATTAGTAAATATTTGGATATTTTATGTAGGAGGAACTATGGATTTGTTTCCTTTGTCATTCACGCAAGCTATGGATATGGTATTGTTATCAATGAAGTCTTTAACCCTACTTCTTGAGGTATAACACTTCTTAGTATCATGATCGGGTTGATGGTGATATTGAAAAAAGGCTTTGGGATCATATGATAAAATGGAAAAGGTTTGGAGGTATCAATTGGCTTGAAGGGAGGAATTTTCAACACAATATTATTTATTAAGCTCGGCATTATTCTATATAAAGACTTAGAATGAGGAGTAAATTATTTTCTAAAGTAGATGGATAAAGGGGCCACACTTGATGTCGTCATTGCCACTTGAGTATTGATGATGTCATTTATCTTGATGTATCCCTTGTTTGGTTTAAACTGTACAAAATATTGTTGAGCACTCTCATTCTTATCAACTAGAGCCATTGAAGGAGATGATTCAAATCGACTCACTTGAAGCTGATAATTATGAAGTATTGCACACAACTATGTAAAGGAAGTAAACTCTGAAAAGAGAAGCTTATCCCTAATGTCTTTTTGTAAATTAGCAACAAAAATTCTTTGAACATCATGATCAAGCATAGGATAAGCAATTTAAGAATACAAATGTTTATATCTAGAAATAAAATCAGTCCCTTTTTCTTTAACACCTTTCTCACAATGAATCAAATTGGTCAAAGTAATCTTAGGACCAATATTATTATGAAATTATTGAATGAAAGCATTAGCTAATTGTTGAAATGATGTAATAGAATAATGAGGCAGAGAACAATACTATTGCAAAGCTTTATCTATAAAGGTTTGAGTAAACAATTTAGCCATAAGTCTTTGGTCATGAGAAAAATCACTACACAAAGTTTGAAATGTTTTCACATGAGTCAAGGGATCACTTTTTCCATTTTATATCTCCAATTGAGGGAATTCCATATGTTTAGGAGGGACAACATGGGCAATTTCATTGGATAATGGGCTTGCTACATTATATGTGGGCACATTAAAGTTGGATTGGGTAATGGAAGCCAATTGTTGTTGTAGGGATGTAACAGTTTGGGAAAGGTTATTAAAGGTTACTTCAATGGATGGATTGGATATATTGGGTTCTGATGGAGGAGTAAAATTATTGTATGTAGGTGGAGGTTCAGAATAAGGAGGTGGAAATCTATGATCTGTGGGTATGGGAGATGATTGAGATGTAAATGGAAGAATTATGGAAGGAGGTATATAAGAATGTTGATTAATGGGATTTCCCCCATGACTAATATGTGTAGGATTAACATTTTGTGTGGAAGTAGTCATGATAGAAGATGTAAATATAGGCACATCAGGCAAGGATGTAGGCATGGGAATGGAATGATTGACTTGACTAGTAGGTTGGGTATAACCAAGGACTTCAAGACAACTTTTGATAGGAATTATATTAGTGTCGACAATATGAGCAAGGTCATGCAACAAATCAACACCAATTTTATCACTTTGTGCCATTCTTTTTAATCCTTCAATCAATGGGATTGCCTCACTTTTCAAGTATTGTTCACTCATCTATTGTTGAAGATTTTCAAATTCATTGTCAATCTTCTCCAATTGTTCAATGGTAACTCAAGTTAGTGATTCATCCTCATCATGAGAATTATGAAAAGAATGGAGATAAATGACATCATTTGTTGGGTTAGAGAAAGCATGAACATTGTCATGAAATAATTTATCCAAATTAGGCTCCATACCCTTAGTAATTAAACCTTGGGAAGCCTTAATTCTACAAATTCTTCTCATAGGAATATTGTAGGTAGGACTAATGGTAAAAAACTCATGCACAAAGGAGGGAAATTTGAATTCGCAAATTTAAAATTGTGATTAAACAGTACAAAAAAAAAATTTAAAGTGATTGATTAACGAATTAACTAAGCAATTTAATTTGTGAATTTGAAATATAAATGCCTCTAAATCATAGCATAACGTGTCATAAATATTAGATCTGAAAATAGTTTTGAAAAATTATGCAACCCACAAGTGAATTTAAGAATTATAAAATTAGGGTTTTTGTGAATTTAACCTCTAAATTTATGTAATTCAATTGAAAATGAGATCTATGAGTGCAAATTTGAATTTTAAAATGCATAAACAATCGAATCTAAGATAATGAATCCAAATTAAGCAACCCACAAGTTCAATTTTAGAATTATAAATTAGGGTTTGTGTGAAATTAACCTCTAAATTTATGTAAAACAATTGAAAACAAAACTGATGAGTGTAAATTTTAATTTAAAAATGCATGAGCAATCAGATCCGAGACAATGAATCCAAATTAGGCAGCCCACAAGTTCAATTTAAGAACTATAAATTAGGGTTTGTGTGAAGTTAACCTCTAAACTTGTGTAATTCAATTGAAAATAAAACATATGAGTGTAAATTTGAATTTGAAAATACATAAACAATTAGATCTAAGAATTCAAATAAGAAATTAAGGTGCAAGAAGTCGGATTCACCAAAATGTAATTGTGGGAAAATTAGGGTTAGGGTTAAGATAATAAAACCACTTAATGTCCTAATTAACCCAATTACATTGAGAGGGAGAGGAATCTAATAGATCTAGATTCTAATAAAATTCCAGGCCTCCTAGATGGGGCTCTTTCCTCCTCAAATTGAATTGGATTTGAATTGTTAAAGATTAGGAAAAAGACAGTGACTTATTGAAGTAATTTGATATAAATAGTGAGATAGAATCATCGTATGAAGAAACCAACATGGATCTGAGTAGGAGAAGATAATTTTGATTTGTTCCTAGAAATTCGACCTGATTTTTTGGGACCAAGTAGTATCAATTCACCATGGTCCTTCAAATTTCTCGTCGTTGAAAGTTAAACCTATTTGTCTCTGTAAATCTTGTCAATCCTCCCAAACACAGCCTTGTACCTATTTCTTTCACATGGAAAGAAGGGAGAAATTATTGAGAATAAAGGTTTTCATTAGTTCAATCCCCAATTTTGGAATAACCCTGAAAAATTGAATTGAAAATGTAAATGTATAACTATAGTAAAATACTTTCCTTTTGAGGGAAATGCTGAAAATGAATGAAACACTAATGATATACCTTTAATGAAGTTTTGTTTGTCTTCACAAGGAATTGGGGTTTCATGTATATTGTCTTCATAAAACATAGAACATGAATGTCATCTCCAATGCTTGAATCTTGACTTCACTTTTGCTCCAACGCTTAATAGAAGATTGATTGCTTTCACACTTGAATTTTCTAGAGTGTAATTGCTTAATTGATTGATTAGGGTTTTAAACATGAGAGGGGTAGACCTCCTTTTATACTTTCTTGTCAAAAATCTAATTAAATTTCTGACCTAAGCTGACACAGGATATAATCCCCTACTCTCACAAGGTGACCATTGAGAAGGGCTAGTGGGGGCCCAATTGAGGAGCCCAGGGAATGGGCATCATGGTCCTATGCCCTAGTCTTGCACCTTGACCCTGCAATTCAAGATTCCAGGAAAGAGGTGAAAAGGTGAAAATGTGACATGAATGGTGTGAGAAGAATCAGTGCTTCAATCACACCTTAGAGGACAAAACGTCAAAGTGAGGCCTAAGTAAGGACAAAATTGTAAGCGAGTACAATTTAGGATGTTACATTTGTTGGCATTATGATGTATTTTGTATGATCGGTGAAATGGTTGTCATTGTTGGCAACATCATCTTTTAAGTCTCTACAGTCCATCGGTAAAGGAGTAAAGGGTAACTGGTGAAGAACGATAGTCCGTATTCCTATCGGCAGTGAGTAGACCGGTATACAGGGGTTAACGGGCTAAGCAGAAAGTAGACCGATATACAAGGGTTAACGGGATAAGCAAAAAGTAGACCAGTATACAGGAGGTAATAGGTTAGGCAGAATTGGACCGGTACATAGGCGACAACTGGCATCACAAGAGTCTCAACTGACAGACTTAGAAACATCCATTTGAACCGACAGTATTCCCTTTTCAACCGCGAGCTTTTCGGCATGAACGGTTGTCTTGACCGATATTCCTGGAATGATTTTTGGAGAGCAATTTGATGCGCGATAACAGATTTTTGAATCTAATTTTTGGAGAGAAAGTTGGCGCTAGAACCAAAGGCTAATATATTTACATCTTTCATTCTGCTTGTGTGTGTTGTCAATGTGAAAAATATCTGTATGAATGTTAAGAGGGCAAACAAAGTAGAGTGCAATAGATAGAGGTATGAATCGGTGAAGCCGACACCGATCAGAAGAATAGAGCATGCAAAGTGGATCTATGAGACAGAGGTAGTGTCATCAGACATCATCTTTGTTGCCTTCTAACAATTGCAGCATTGTAAATAACCCCTTAACAGGGTGAACCTTAACCGGTTCTTCATGTAAAATCTCTTAACAAAGTCACTTCTAATATAAAGTTATAAAATCCTCTAGCAAGGTGAGCTTTAACAGGTTCTAAGGTATTCTTAACCGAATACCAGTCACTTCTGACAAGGTGATGTTCTTAAAAAGAACTGGTTGTAAGCTCTTAGCAAGGCACTCTTTTTCATTGCAGTAAAAGAGATTTTGGGTTATCCCCATCATGGTTTTATCCCTCTAACCGAGGGTTTCTACGTATAATTGCTAGTGTTATGTGATGCTTATTTGTGCATACAAATATTTTTCTTCGATGTTCTTTACTTTCATGATAAATGAAATGTTTTAAATTAATTAGGATAGTTGCAGACCAGTTAGTTTGAAAGTTTGAATTGTATATAAACTATTTTGACTGATTCACCCCCCCCCCCTCTCAGTCACCGGTTAATACTAACAACATTGGTATGTTGATGATATATGTGATATAAATTTAGATGACGTTGGATTAGAATTTGAAGATAATTTCAATATACTCTTGATGACCTATATGTTGCAAGAGCATAATGTGAAGAATACATGATGAAACTCAAGAAGGAAGGAAGGACAATTATCAAACTGAAAGCTCAATTAAAAAAGGCAGAAGATGAAGTCACTAATCTAAAAGCTAAGATTGAAAAAATCAAAGATTGTGAAGATAGACTCGACAAGGATAAAATTATAAATTTAAATATTCAAATTGAAGAAGAAAAGATGATTGTTGATTGTTTGAACTCCAAGCTTCATGACAAAATTGTTGATTGCACAAATCTTGAGAAGAGGTTCTTGCTTTGAGGAAAGAGTTAGAAGAAGCAAAAAAACTCAGAAGGTTAAGAGCATCAATTAGAATAGGAATAGTCTTGTTCTTGAAAAAGGGGAAATAATCAAACAAATATGGGTGAAGGAAAAAGTGAGAAGAAGGAAGTACATGATGAATCTAAGAAGACAAATACAAAGGAAAATAAGTTGACACAGGTCCAAAGCCAAAAGAATAATTTCAGAAGACCTACTACTAATCAGGTTTCCCCAACTAGGTACTTTGAATCATTTAATGGAAACTGTTACTCGCAATAAGTTTGGACATAAGTCTAAATTTTATAAACTGAAAATGTTTACAAAATTGTAGTTTCAACCACAGTGTGTGAGATTAAATCTCTCGTCGTAGAGAGGGGGCTACTTTCTTATTGCTTGTTACCAATTAACTCTTGACTAGGAACTAAGACTAAACTAATGACTTGGATGTTGGAATCAATGAACACTGAGAGGGGGGGGGGGGGGGGGGAATCAGTGTTCTGCAATTTATAACTTTCTTAAACTAATTCTTAAACCATTGTATACAAAAAAAAATGAAAGTAAAATGTAGAAACTCAACACACATTCACAAAACCATAACACTGAAATTTTTACGTGGAAACCCAGAAAGGGAAAAACCACAGTAGGATTGAAACCCACCATATTATAATATTGTGATCATGAGTATAATAATATTACAAGTGAATGCACATGCATTTAAGAACACTTCCTAGAGCTCACTACTCAATTATTATATAGGGTTGCATCCCCCAGAGGACTCACTATCCTACAAATGATTACAACTGATAATTGATTGCTTAAACTAATGAATAGAATCGACAAATGCCAAAATGCAGTTCCGGTTAAGCACAAAAAGTCGTCTTCCACTGTTCTACCATATTGCTTTGTTCTGCTCTATTCTATCATATATCAGAGCATGAATCCAAAAGCGCATGTGAAATTGCCCACCAAAGCTCATACAATCTTTGCACACTTACATCAATCACCAAAATTCTCAAATAGATCAGTCTAATATATCCACAACACTTGATTAGGTCACCAACATGTCGTCTTCAAACATATTTACAAAATATGAAACGTGTAACAAGAAGTTGGCTCAATCCAATTACCAATACACATGCAGACCAAAACAAATTGATTATACACTTCAAACAAGTCGACACAACAACCTTGAATATGACACCAATCAACAAAGTCTTCTAGAGATCCTTTAGGATCGACTGCTCAATCATTCACAACCATCTACAACCTCCTGCAACAAGTTGCTTATCTCAGATAGGGGGTTTTTAGGATCAACATGGAAAGCTTCCCCCTAAGGCCAATTTCTTTAGTTAACGGATGAGGTTCTAGCATCGGAATCAGGTGTGGACTCTTCTGAATCACTTGTTTTGACCCATTTCTTCTTGTGCTTCTCTCTGATCTCTTCAACCTTCGCGTTTCCCTTATCATCAGATTTTTTCTTGTCTGCCAAAGCATTCTTGTTCACTTTCTTGCTTCTATAGTATTTTGCAATATGACCAGATTTTTTGCAAGCATAGCAAACAATGTTCTTTCTATTATTAGGCCTAAAATTACCTTGATTTCCCTTTGATCTACATTGATTAGCAATATGTCCAATCTTCCACAAGCATAGCATCTTATATTTTTCCTATATACCATACTTTTGAATTCAACTGACTTATGACCATATTTATTGCAAATGAAATATTGTTTAGAGAATGATGAATTATTCTAATTTGCCCTAATTCTGCATTGACTTGCCATATGACCAAATTTATTGCAAACAAATAATTTACCATTGAATTTATAAGCATTAGGTTATCTTACCGGAGATCTCTTGTTCTTCTGATGATTCCTTTGACCAGATCCAAAGTTTTCTCCCTTTTCAAATCCAAGTCCTCCCATATCACCTTAATTCTTCTGACTTTGTAGTATCTCATCCAGCTTAGATGAGCTAGCATTGAATTTTTATTCATACTCTTTAGTAGTGGTAAGTTCATCTCTCGAAATTATGATCTGTCTTTCAGGCTCTTGCTCATTATTCCTAGATTGTATCAATTCAAACTTCAGCAGGCCATTTTCATGATTTAGCCTGCAACATTCATTAGATCTATCATTTAGTGACTAACTCAAGCTTTCCTCATTCATCTTCCTATCTTCGATCTCCTTTGTCAGCTTCATCACAATGGATTGCATTTTATTCTTCAGCATTGCATTATCTTTAGCAAGTTTTTCACATTCATTTGTCTTGTCTTTTAAGGCTTGGTTGTCAACGCTTTGTTCTTCTTTCTCTTTCAATTTGTCCATAAGCTCCTTTCTATTTTCTATGGATGTGTTTACTTTTTCTTTCAAGGACTCAATAAAGTCTTCACCATCGCTCAAATTTCTTCTCAAGCTATTTACTTTATTTCTTATTGTATCTAGATCTTCAAGTGCCACAGTAAGTTGTTTCTATAAACCAGAGTCCATTAATTCTCTCTCCTAGATCTTCCTCAAGTTGTTAGGATTCCTCGAATGAACTATGCTCTGATACCAATTGTTGGAATCAATAAACACTAAGAAGGGGGGGAATCAGTGTTCTGCAATTTATAACTTTCTTAAACGAATTCTTAAACCACCAGATGCAAAATAATGAAAGTAAAATGTAGAAACTCAACACACACAAGCACAAAACCATAACACCAAACTTTTTATGTGGAAACCTGAAAAAGGGAAAAAACACAGTGGAATTGAAACCCACAATATTATAATACCTGTGATCAGGAGTATAATAATATTACAGGGGAATGCACATGCATTCAAGCACACTGCCTAGAACTCATTGCTCAATTACAATAGAGGGTTGCAACCCCTGGAGGACTCACTATCCTACAAATGATTACAAATGATAATTGATTATCTAAACTGATGATAGCATCTACAAATGCCAAAATACAGTTCTAGTTAAGCACAAAAAGTCTTCTTCCATTGTTCTACCACACTGCTTTGTTTTGCTCTATTATGTCATATATCGGAGCATGAATCCAAGGATAGCACACGTGAAACTGCACACCAATGCTCATACAATCTTTGCACACTCACATTGATCACCAAAATTCTCAAATAGATCGGTCTATTATATCTGCAACACTTGATTAGGTTACCAACATGTCGGCTTCAAACATATTCATAAAATACGAAATGTGTAACAAGAAGTCAACTCAATCCAATTACCAATACACATGCAGACCGAAACAAATTGATTATATGCTTCAAACAAGATGGCACAACAACCTTGAATATGGAACCAATCAATAAAATCAACCTGGAGATTCCGCATAACACACTACATCAAAATAACCTTGTTCTTCCTGAAATACCAGATATCGGATCATCTAACTTGCACTAGAATCAACATTGAAGGCTAAGATTGCAGACTAAGTGATTCTAACCAATGAATCAACTATCTCTTCCACCACAAACAAAAATGTGCACCCAAAATTGAGTTCTTCTCAGTGTAATACGTTGTCGAACACTGTGTTCCACCTTCCAAACTTAAGAAAAATAGGCTTAGGACTTCTGGTAGAATGAATTTGCATATATCGGATAACACATCTAATTAGAGTTGTCATCAATGACAACCTCTAATCAATCCTCAAGCACTAATTTTTTCCATAACAATGTCTCTTGCCAACAATCTCCCCCTTTGGCATTGATGGCAACACTTAGTGAAAAATGACTAAATGTCAAACCAAAAATGTCAAACATTGTAAAATCTCAAAACTTCAATTCTAACAGGTTCTAATAGGCTCCCCCTGAGAATATACAACATTTTTCACTCTCCTCTCTTTCCCCCTTTGACATAAATGGAAAAGGCAAGTATCCAATCAAAATTCTATGAACAACGGTATATACAGCAACTTACAAAAATTTGAAGATGTCTACAAAAATAGTCCTTAATGACTGCAAGTGATCATCCCATCCTTTCTATAGGTTCTCCAAAATGTTTATCAAAGCACTAAAAAGATAAGCATGCCTTTTTTCTCCTCTGTGATCGGAAGGAACACTCTTATTCAATGCATTCAAGGCATCCTGTCGACTTTTCAAAAGAGTATCCAACCAAGGAGTGATCAAATTTCTCAGCTCTCCCACTCTACCAATTAACCTATCCTTTTATTATTTTAGGCTCATTATTTTATCAAGTAAATACATTACATGAGCCTCATAATTACTTGCAAAAATGGCTTGGGGTGAATAGGACTAAGATATATCGGCCAATTGTCCTTCACATTCTTTGATCTTCTTGTCAATCTCTATAGTGAATTTTAGTAATAGAAGACATGACTTATAGATTTTTTCACCTTCACCCAATGCCTCCTAAATGCCCTTTACACCAGTTATCATACTGACCCTATTACCTTCAACCATTCTCAAAACTGTTCTTAACCTCATAGCATTAAATTGGTTCAAAATATTTACATTTGCTACTTTCTCAAGAGATTCAAAATGAGAATCTAGTGCCTTAAGCATACTTCTTAATTTACCAGAAGGCGAGTCAAGTGTGTCTTTCTTGAATGTCAGCAAAATCTTCTCAAGAACACTTGTGGCCAAAGATATAAGCTCTATGTCTTCAGAGTGGGACTTCAACAAGTCTTCACTAGCTTTTGCTTGAGCTAAAACTGCAAACTTCAGTGCTTGCATAGGAGATAATGAATTGAGATTTATAGGCCCTTGAATAAGATCAATGTCACTTATAATCTGCTTGCCCTTGTTGGATTCCACAGTGTCTCCTACCACCTAAACCTATTCAATCTTGCCTTCATATTTATCCTTCTCTCCAATCTCTGCATCTTCTGCCTTCTCATCACCAACCTCTTCAACATTCTTTTCTGAATCAACATTTATCACTGGAGGATCCTAAATTGTTACACTAGAGTCTACAATGTGTTGATTGTCATCAATATCATCTGCAGCAACATGTTCAATTATTTTTACATCTAGTTTTGCAATTTTTGGCTCATCACCTTTACGTGGCATCCCAAAGACTTCTAGAACAGACTTATGAAAACTTCCCTGAGATCTTTCAGTAACTACATCATAATCATATTTCTTAATAATTTCTCTCGAAATTTATTGGGTCTCCTTGTGAACCTCTGCATTTTTGTCAATCATTATTTTATATTCACGGGTATTGCTCCTAAATCTTTCTTTATTTTCCTTAAGTATTCTATCAACTTATGTCTTAGCAATCACCAGACAAAGTTGCACTAATTCACACTCCCCAATCCTCTTTTCTTCTACTCTTGTTGCTTCTTTTCTCATATCCAAAATATCATATAGAATCTTAGGGATTTCAGAAGCAATCTCAATGAGCACCCTATTATACTTATTCAAATATATAGTGGTAGCTTCTTCTAGAGATATTTTCCCTTTCTCATCCAAACGATCATAAAATTGGGAAAGCAATTTAAGGTTACCTTGTTCTGTGATTGCTTCCTTGACTTGCTTGAGAGTTAGGCCAAATGGATCAGTATCAACTCTTGGCTTCTTGCTAGTCTAACTTCCACCGAAGGATTGCATCTTCACAACCCTAGCAACAGTAGCACTCTTCTTTACTTCCCTCACTGCTTCATCTAATTCAGTTTCCTCTTTTGCAGTGGTTGCTACATAAACTCTATCAAGTTTCCCTTTCTTTCTCTTTTCAATTCCACCAGATAGTTTTGATTGAATATTAGGTGGAGGAACAGGATATTGAGCACCTAAGGAAGGTGATATCTTTCTTGTTTGCCTTTTTTTGGGGGAAGAAGATTCTAGTTTTGAATTATTAGGTTTAACCATGTTCTCTTCCTTTAGGATATTTTTCTCTTGGGCTCTCTGAACTACCTCCTTTGTGATTCCCATGTCTTCTACGAGCTTCTCCACTTCTTTCCTCACTCTCCTCTGCATTCTGGGTTTGGTGAACTGAAAATGCAGACTCAAGCTATTCTCCTTATATGTTCCAAATGTTTCCTCAATAGTGTCTATAGGCTTGCTCAAGAGGTGTTTTGAGCATATGCATCAAGAATGTCACCACTAACCCCATACACCATGAGCATGATCCAAATTGTATTGGGATTGACAACCTCCATCAAGCATTGATCAGTGTCTACCATGAAGCATATGGAGTCTCCATACTTCTCAACAATTTCCTTAGGGATGATTTCCCTGCTCTGCATCATTCCTCGAAAGGATTTAAAGTATCCACACATAGTAGTTCTTTGAGCTTGTACATTACCCAATCCACTTAGAGTTTCCTTTATCTACACCGCCACCAGCCTGTCATAAGCACATTGAACATTTCCTACACCAAGCACCTTATTCATAAAATAGAAGTATAGGCAAATAATCAGGGTATTGAATTTCAATATATGATTTTTATTCTTCTCAATCTTCTTATGATTGTTCAAGAGCTCACTCTGGAACACTACGCACAAATCATACAATTTGTCTTCCTTGAGGATTTGAAAAGCAGTGTAAATGATCATACCGGATATTAAGTTATCTCTCCTAGACTGATAAACTTTGTATCCCATCACCATGGATGAAAATATAATATCATGTTCAATAATGTCATTGATTGTCATCGATCTTCCATCAGGTTGAGAACTAGTTACCTCTGTCAGGGTCGTTTCCTTCACATTCGTTAGGGCGGGAACTACATCTGTTGCATTCAAGCATGTTACCACTTTGATTGCTCGCTTTGTGATCTTGTGTGGCCTATCAAGCCATATAAATTCACCATGAACTTTGCTTAGAATGAATCTAATCCATTCGGGTTCGTCAAAGACCAAAAAATTCATGAATTGAATGAAACCCTCGTCCTGGAGTGTTTTGAATTCGGGTTTAAGATTACCCATGCCATCTACCATGTGCTTTGTGTAAATCTTCGATATTTCAGCATTCCCAAGTTCTTCAAAATTGCAATGAATATATGCTCAATGTCCTCAACATGTAGAACACCATACGGAATGGACGAAAATGCCCCATGTGGATCATCTTCCATTGATTTATATGGGTGTTTCTTGATTTTAACCTTCAACCGGGTGCAAGAAATTTTCACCGAATCTCTTAACACTCTGAATTCGCTTCACAATCTCTTCGCCAAGCTCTCCTACTCTTTCTCTTTGAACGCAATGTGAGAAATGAAAGTTAAATTTCCTTTTTATCCATCTCATACCTAACTTTTAGGTATAATAAATACTCAACCCTAACTCTACTGGTTCTTTGTATCTCATGACTATTCTTCTGGAGTCTCAAATTGGCATGAAGTCTTCTAGAGATCCTTCAGGATTGACTGATCAATCATTCACAACCATCTGCAACCTCCCACAACAAGTTGCATATCTCAGACAAGGGGTTTTCGGGATCTGCATGAAAATCTTCCCCCTCAGGCCAAGTGCCTTAGTTATCGGATGAGATTCCAGCATCGGAATCAAATGTGGACTCATCTAAATCACTTTTTTTGAACCATTTCTTCTTGTGTTGCTCTCTAATCTCTTCAACCTTTTCTTTGCCCTTATCATCAGATTTTTTCTCGTCTATCGGAGCATTCTTATTCACATTCTTACTTCTATAGTATTTTGCAATATACTAGATTTGTTGCAAGCATAGCAAACAATATTGTTTCTTCGATTAGGCCTAAAATTACCTTGATTTCCCTTTGATCTACATTGATTAGCAATATGTCCAAATCTTCCACAAGAATAGCATCTTATATTTCTCTTATTTAGCATACTTTTACATTCGACTTATGACCATATTTATTACAATTGAAACATTGTTTGGAGAATGATGAATTATTCCAATTTTCCCTATTTCTGCATTGACTTGTCATATGACCAAATTTATTGCAAACATGGAATTTACCATTGAATTTATAAGGATTAGGTTATCTTACCGGAGATCTCTTGTTCTTCTGATGATTACTTTGACCAGATACAAAGCTTTCTCCTTTTTCAAATCCAAGTCCTCCCATATCACCTTTATTCTTTTGACTTTGTACCATCTCATCCATCTTAGCTGAGCTAGAATTGAATTTTTATTTCTACTCATTAGCAGTGGTAAGTTCATCTCTTAGAATTATGATCTCTCTTTCAAGCTCTTGTTCATTATGCCTGGATTGTATCAATTCAAGCTTCAGCGGGTCATTTTCATGATTTAATCTGCAACATTCATCAGATCTATTCTTTAGTGACTGATTCAAGCTTTCCTCATTCTTCTTCTTGTCTTCAATCTCCTTTGTTGTCTTCATCACAATGGATTGCATTTCATTCATCAATGTTGCATTATCTCTAGTAAGTTCTACACATTCATCAGTCTTGTCTTTTAAGGCTTGGTTGTCAACGCTTTGGTCTTCTTTCTCTTTTAGTTTGTCCATAAGCTCCTTTCTCTTTTCTCTAGATGTGTTCACTTTTTCTTTCAAGGACTCAATAAAGTCTTCAACATCACTCAAATTTATTCTCGGGGTATTTACTTCATTTCTTGTTGTATCTAGATCTTCAAATGCCACAGTAAGTTGTTTCTGTAAAATGGAGTCCATTGATTCTCTCTCCCGGATCTTCCTGAAGCAGTCACCGGCTATGAGGGACCTCAAAGAGATCAATCCAGATTGTTCAGCAAGAGTAAACACAACAGAAATACAAAGACATGATGGAGGCAATACAGAACAAATTGAATTATATCATGAAAATTGATTACAACCAACCAGTAACAATCGGGTCACAGAAACCGGCTCACAGGCCTGCTAAACATGCTCAAAGTACAGAATAGCTCACAACTGGGACCTCAAATCGTAAGATCTATCTTATATGCTCTATCTAACTTCTTCATTACATTCTAATGCTCTATTACAATGAATTATACCATCCAAGGGGATCTGATCGGCCCAAAAAAGGATCAAAACCTGAAGAACAAGACCTAACGTGTAAAACCAACAAGGTCAGCCTCCACCAAAGAAATTCCTATGGAAAATCTAAAGGATGAAGAGTAGATCATGGAAAAAGGTCGGTCACATGCCAAGGAACATTAGAATCAACTCTCAAGGCTCTGCAAGCTACGTAAGGGATCTGGTAGATCACAAATGCAAATAGGTCCAAGCAACGGGTAACAAAAAATTGTCAATCGATAACAGGAAACTCTCATGGAAACCGGTAGAGATAAGCTGTCGAAAAATGATCCAAATGCTCCACGGTTTGGGAATAAGGAAGATGATCAAGTCTTCAAGCAAAATCCAACTCCATAGGATCCGATGAGCCAAATCCGGGAGACAGAGAAAAAAATGCAGAAGCTGCAAACAAAAAGGAAAATATTTTTGGTTGATGCAAGATTGCTATGAACTAGGAATGCTCCTGCATCAGACATCTGGGGTTGTTGAAAAAAACATGAGTCTCTCACTTTGTCGGGGTCAGAGGAAAACCAAGGCGGTCTACCTCTTCCTGAGAAATCCAAGATGAATCTTCAACTGGTTTGTCCTTCCACTTCACACGATACTCCTTATTCTGACTGCTCTGGGTACTACACCCAATCCTACTATCCAAAATGTCTTCAATCTGATCTGGTTCCTTCTGGGGCAATTGTTTCTCCAATTCTACAATATTATCCACACTAAATTATGTTTCATGATACTCATGAAGATCTACAATGTTAAACATGGGTGAAACACTCAGACTATTCGGTAACTCCACTTCATACGCATTCCCAGAACTGAACTTTCTCAAAATCCTCCAAGGTCCAAACTTTTTCATCTGCAATTTTTCATAAGTTCCAACCAAGAACCTTTATTTTCTTAGATACACCATCACTTCATTGCCAACTTCAAATTCTTTATGTCTCCTCTTCTCATCTTCCTTCTTCTTATACTTGTTATTCATGTCCTCCAAATTTTTCTTAACTTGAATATTTAAGTCCTCCATGTGATCTGCAAATTCTTCTACTTCTGAACTTCTCTGATCTTCACTGCTAATATATCTTAATTTTGATATACCTCTATGATGTACTTTGGTAGCAATCTCAAAAGGTGTTCTTCCAGTACTCATGTTTACTGAATTATTGTAGGAAAACTCTCCTTGTGCAAGGATCAAATCCCAACTTCTTGTTTTATCTCCAACTAAACATCTCAACAAATTTCCCAAGCTCCGATTAACTATTTCTATCTATCCATCAGTCTGTGGATGAAAAGTAGAACTGAACTTCAAATTTGTTTTCATCTTCTTCCAAAGTGTTCTCCAAAAATAGCCAACAAACTTAGTGTCTTTGTCTGAAACTATGCTCTTAGGTAACCCATGCAATCTCACTACTTCCTTGAAAAATAGGTCTGCTACATGCGATGCATCTAATGTCTTCTTACAAGGTATGAAATGAGCCAATTTAGAGAATCTATCCACTACCACCAATATAGAATCATTTCCTCTCAGTGTTTTAGGCAATCCAAGTATGAAATCCATGCTTATATCCTCCCAAGGTCTTACCGGTACTATCAGAGATTTATACAATCCCACATTCTGACTACTACCCTTTGCAACTTGACAAACTCTACAACTTTGCACATATTTCCTAACATCCTTATGAATCTGGGGCCAAAAATACTTCTCACTCACCAATGCTATTATTTTGTCAATACCAAAATGTTTTGCTAATCCTCCACTGTGTTTCTCCTTTATCAGATTCTCCCTCATAGAACTCTTAGGTATGCATTATTGAACTCCTTTGAATAACATCCCATCCTAAATGAAGTAATCCAATCACATGCTTCTATATACCATAATTGGTTCTCTACATTCTCTCCAAGGTTCTACAAAATCTGGGTCATCATCATAGGTCTTCAATTCCTCAAATCCTAATACTGTCACTCTCATCTCTCTTAGCAAGTTCCTTCTCCTACTCAGTGCATCAGCAACTTTGTTAGATTTCCCACTTCTATGCTTCAACACAAAGGTGTAACTCTGCAAAAATTCTACCCATCTCATATGTCTTTGATTCAACTTACTTTGATTGTTCAAATTCTGCAAGGCTTGATGATCCGTATACAAAACAAACTCCTTAGGAAACAGGTAATGTCTCCACTTCTTCAAGGCTTGAACTATGGCATAAAACTCCTGATAATACACTGATAATCTCCTTCGGACATCATTCAATTTCTCACTGAAATAAGCTACTGCTCTCCCTTCCTGATTGAAGATTGCTCCTATTGATATTCTGCTTGCATCACAATCCACTCGAAATACTTTATTGCAATCTGGTAAAGCTAACACAGGCTGCTCAGTCACTCTCCTTTTCAATAGCTCAAAACTTTTGTTTGCTCTTGTGGTCCACTTTAATTCCTTCTGATCTCCCCACATGGTCTCAGTCATAGGGTTACAAATTGAACTAAAATTTCTGATGAATTTCTGGTAGAAACTAGCCAATCCATGAAATGATCTTACCTCTCCAATGCTTTTCGGTGTAGGCCACTCAACAATTGCTTTTACTTTCTCAGGGTCCATCTTCAAACCATCCTTAGATATCACAAATCCCAAATAGACTAACTCATCCTTCATGAAAGTACACTTTTTAATATGTATCAACAACTTTTCTTCTCTCAACCTTTGCAAAACTTGTCTCAAATGCAAAAAAATGCTCCTCTTTTATCTTATAGAAAATCAGAATGTCATCCAAATATATAATAACAAACTTACCCAAAAAATTCTTCAATACCTCATTCATCAACCTCATGAAAGTGCTTGGTGCATTAGTTAACCCAAAAGGCATCATCAACCATTCATATAGTCCTTCCTTTTTATTGAATGTTGTCTTCTACTCATCTCCTTCTCTGATCCTAATCTGATGATATCTACTCTTCAAATCTATCTTTGTAAAGTGTTTGGCTCCACTCAAATAGTCCATTATGTCATCCATCCTAGGCAAAGGAAACTGGTATTTCATTGTGATCTTGTTTATTGCTCTGGAATCGGTACACATTCTCCATTCTCCATTCTTCTTAGGTGCTAATACTGGTGGTATTGCACAAGGGATCAGACTCTCTCTGATCAAACCTTTCTTCAACAGCTCCTGCACTTGCTTATTCAATTCTTCATTCTTTGTCATCCGGTGTGCAGCTTTATTAGGCAAACTAGCTCTGAGAACTAGGTCCATGCAATGACTGATACTTCTCACAGGTGGCAATCCATCAGGTACATTATTTGAAATTATGTCTTCATATTTTGTTAGAAAATATTGTATCCCTTCCAGTTGTTCTCCTTCATGCTTTGGATTCTCAATCTTCTTAGGAATTAAGGCAAAACACACACCAACGATTCATACAGTCCTTCATTTGTCTTGAATGTTGTCTTTCACTCATCTCCTTCTTTGATCCTGATCTGATGATATCCACTCTTCAAATATATCTTTGTAAATTATTTGTCTTCACTCAAATAGTCCATTATGTCATCCATCCTAAGCAAAAGAAATCGGTATTTCACTGTGATCTTGTTTATTGCTCTAGAATCGCTACACATTTTCCACTCTCCATTCTTCTAGGTGCTAATACTGTTGGTACTGCACAAGGGCTCAGACTTTCTCTGATCAAACCTTTCTTCAATAGCTCTTGTACTTCTCTATTTAGTTCTTCATTCTCTGCCAATGTCATCCAGTGTGCAACTTTGTTAGTCAAACTAGCTCCGGGAACCAGGTCCATGCAATGACTAATACTTCTCACGGGTGGCAATCCATTAGGTACAGTATGTGAAATGATGTCTTCATATTCTATCAACAAATCTTTTATCTCTTCCAGTTGTTCCTCTTCATGGTTCGGATTCCCAGTCTTCCTAAGAATTAAGGCAAAGCACAACTTCTCATGTCTCAATCCATCTAGGAATTTCCTTCCATCTACCAAACAGATTCTAGCATTCATACAGACTTCACTCCTCAAAGGTTCCTCCAAGCGCAACAAGGTTTGCTTCATCCCATTGGCCACAATAGTGTATGTATTACCTTTCTATCAAACTGCCAAGGTCTACCCAACAAAAGATGACAAATATCCATAGGCATAATATCACACAAGACTTCATCATGATAATTCCCAATTTTTAATTTCACCAAACATTTCTCACTTACTAACAACTTATGTTCATCCTGAATCCATGCTATCTGATAAGGCTTAGGGTGTTTCAATCTCTCCAAATTCAACTTATTCACCATCTCTTTTGAAACAAGATTATCTAAACTACCACTATCAATAACAATTTTACAACACTTACCAGATACCTTACATCTGGTCTTGAACAAATTCTTCCTCTGCAAGGGCTCTTCATCTCTCTCGGTATGACACAAAGCTCTCCTCATCATCAACAGTTCTCCATCTTCCAGTTTATTGTCTGATCCAGTGGGGTTGTCTTCCACCACTGCTGCTCTTCCAGTATTCTTTATCTTCTTACACTCAAAAGAATGGTGTCCTTCTCCTCCACACTTAAAGAAATTTTCTCTAAATGTTCTCTTATCATGTCTTCCAAAATACTCATTCTAGTAGCCATCCGTTTCTCTCCTCCGGTAAAAATTTCCATCATCTTTCCAGTATGAATTACCTTCTTTTCTTATTTCCATGTCCTTGTTTTGGTCTGTACAGGCTCCTCTACCTTCAGTATATCCTCTTCCTCCTTAAAATATTCCTCTGAAAAACCTTCCACCTCTGCCTCTCTGCCTCTGCTCATGTCTTTTGTTTAGGTTTTCTTCTGCCTTCAGGGCATACTAGAAAGCCTCTTCAACACTTTTTAATTTAATCAAACTGAGTTCATCTTGTATAAACACCTGCAATCCATTCAAATATCTTGCAACTTGTTCAACTTTATCATCAATATGTCTGGACTTGATATTCAACTTCTAAAATGTTTCGGTGTACTCTTTCACACTAGATTCATTTTGTCTCAAATTCTACAACTTCCGGAACAAATTCACTTGATAATCAACTGTCATTAATTTTGATTTCAACTTAGCAATCAACCAATCCCATGTCTTGATCTTCTCTTTACCTCTTCTTTATCTATCAACCTGCAAATGCTCCCACCAAAGAGATGCATGACCTTCCAACCGGGTACAAACATATTTCACCTTCCTTTCTTCTCCAGTGTTTTCAAAATTAAAATATTTCTCCATCTCCGAGATCCAATCTATCAATTCATTTGAATCCAACTTTCCATCATATTCCAGTGGGGTAAAATGAGGTTTAGTAGTAGCCCTACTCAAAACCCTCAAAAACCTTTCCACATCTGGATCAATTGTCGATGGGTTTACTTGTTCTATCGAGGCTTCTTTCCTTCATCTTCACTTACATCTTCAATGTGTCAGCCTCTTTTCTGGGCTATCTCCACGGCTTCCAATTGGACTGCTATTCCTCGGAACATTTCCATCATAGCAGGGCATGCATTCCCATGTGCTCCACCATTCCTAGTTCCTCTTCGTGACATCTTTACGCTATTCCTTTGTAGCTGCAGGTCAGCTCCACAGTCTGCCACCCTACAACAAAATTCTCAGGACAACGCAATCTCTAGAACGAAAACTCGCTCTAATACCACTTGAAGCAGTCACCGGCTAGGAGGAACCTCAAAGAGATCATTCCAGACTGGTCAGCAAGAGTAAATGAAATGAAAACACAAAGACATGATGGAGGCAATGCTGAATAGATTGAATTATATCATGAAAATTGATTACAACCAACTGGTAACAACCAGGTCACAAAAACTAGCACACATGCCTACTAAACATGCTCAAAGTACACAATAGGTCACAACTGAGACCTCAAATATTAAGATCTATCTTATATTCTCTATCTAACTTCTTTTTTACATTATAATGCTCTATTACAATGCTTTATACGATCCAAGGGGATCCGGTCGGCCCAAAAAAGGATCAAAACTTGAAGAACAAGACCTAATATAAAACCAACAAGATAGGCCTCCGCCAAAGAAATTCCTCTAGAAAATCCAAAGGATGAAGAGTAGATCACATAAATAGGTTGGCCACACACCAAGGAACATCGCAATCAACATTCAGGGCTCCGTAAGCTATGAAAGGGATCCAGTAGATCACAAATACAAATAGCTCCAGGCAACCGGTAACAAGAAACTGTCAATCGGTAATAGGAAACTGTCACGGAAACCGGTAGCGATAACTTGTCACAAAATGATCCAAATGCTCCACAGTGTGGGGATAAGGAAGATGATCAAGTCTTAAAGCAAAATCCAACTCCACAAGACCCATTGAGCCAAATTTGAGACACGTAGAAAGAAATGCAGAAACTACAAACAAAAAGGAAAAACAGAAAGGAAATTTTTTTTGGTTGATGCAAGATTGTTATGAACTTGGCATGCTCTTGCATCACTTCCTCAAGATGTTATGCTTCCTCAGGGGAACTAGGATCTAATACCAATTTTTGGAATCAATGAACACTGAGGGGGGGAATCAATGTTCTACAATTAATAACTTTTTTAAACCACCGGATGCAAAAGAATGAAAGTAAAATGTAGAAACTCAACATGAGCACAAAACCATAACACCATAATTATTATGTGGAAAAATGAAAAGGGAAAAACCACAATGGGATTGAAACCCATAATATTATAATACTATGATCAAGAGTATAATATTATTACAAGCGAATGCACATGCATTCAAGCACACTGCCTAGAGCTCACTACTCAATTACAATAGAGGGTTGTGACCCCCAGAGGACTCCCTATCCTACAAATGATTACAAATGATAACCGATTGTCTAAATTGATGAAGAGCATCTACAAATGCCAAAATGTAATTCTAGTTAAGCACAAAATGTCTTCTTCCATTGTTCTACCAAACTGCTTTATTTTGTCATATACCGAAGCATGAATCCAAGGATAGTGTTGGCAATTGACACTCATTAGATTCATATGTTGTCATTGATGGCAACAGGATTCTGTAGAAAGCATACACCGGCAGATACCGTTAGATACCGGCACCGGCACCGGCACCGGCATTCAACACTTCAGTGAAGCCGACATCAATCTAGGATCCGGGAAAAGGTTTTATTTGTAAAGTCATTTTGTAATTATTGTATAGAGTGACATTGAATATCCTTTGCAACATGTTGTAAGCCGACATAAGGCATATTGTTTGTAATGGGTATAAGTCAATTTATTAGGTCATTGTGGTATAGGTGTTTGTGTGTAGAACAATGTGAAGAAGAAAATGATACGAAGGATGTGTACTTAGATCATTTGTATGCGAAAGTTATATCATACAATGATCAATAGATAGTTTGTAAAGTATTCTTAGAGAAAAGGGGATACCGGTAAAAACGTTTAGGGTTTATGAACTGGTACAAAATAGAGCTATAACCAGAACTCTTTTTGGCATTACAAATGCATTTTGTGAGTTCACCATTACTATTTTATCTCAGCAGAATCTTGTAGTCAATGAGACTCTTTTGTGTTGAGCAATGTGCTCTAGGCAGTGTGCCTTCCTGCATGTGCAGGCCACTATACTATGTAATATATTTCATATGGCCAGTGAATTTATATTGTGGGTCACAAATCCCACTATGGTTTTTCCTCTTTAAGGTTTTCCATGTATAAAATTCAGTGTGTTATGGTGTTCATTCATGTGGTTGGTTTATTTACTTCATGTTATATGTTTCTTCATTTACCAGTTTATATGTGTATGTTATAATAAGTTAAAATCTTATTGTACCGGCGAAACACTGATTCACCCCCCCCCCCCCACCTCTCAGCGTTCTTGGATCCCTTCAATTCCAACAATCGGTATCAGAGCCTGGTGCCTCAGAGGAATTTTAACAACTTGAGGAAGATCCTGAAACAGGAATCATTGAATATGGCTATGGGGAAGCAACTTGAGATGGCACTTGAGGATTATGATGTTGAAAAGTTGAAGAACTTAAAGTTGCAAGATGAATTGAATTCTGCTAATGAATTCATTCTTGTTCTACAAGAAAGGTTATCATCTACTTGAGCTAGGAGGAAGGAACTTTTGCAAAACCAGGATGATGAAGAGAAAAATGCACTTAAGGAACAATGTCAGAAGTTGAGTCAACAAAACATGCTCATGAAGAATGAAATGCAAGACCTAGCTATGAGGATGTCAAAAGAAATTGAGGACAGAAAGAAGAAGGAAGAAAATCTTGTTGTATCTCTGATGAACGAATTTGAAGAATGTGGCAGATTGGCTCATCAGAATGATATGTTGAGAACTGATTTGGTACAATCCTGAAATAATGAACAAGATCTTGAAAGACAAGTAATGACTCTGAGAAATAATCTGACTACTGCAAAAAGTATTGTTAGGATTCCCACAGATATTAAGAAGGGGGGGGGGGGGGGGGGGGTGAATCAGTATCTAACTGGTAATAAGATTTTCTTAACTTAAAACATGTAGAGCAAATTAGAATTGTGTACCGGTAAACAAAGATAAAAACAACCACATGAAAAACACACCATAACACAATATTTTAACGAGGAAACCCGGTGTGGGAAAAACCTCGGTGGGATTTGTGACCCACAATATTCACTTACTGGCCAATAAGAGAATATTACTGCTACAAGAGGGGCCTGCACATGCAGGAAGGCCAAGTGCCTAGAGCTCACTGCTCAATTACAAAATGGGAAGTCTCACTGACTTACAAAATGGATTATATAAATCCAATGTCTTGTACTACTTCAAAATAGCATCTACTATGCCAGATCTAGTACCGGTTTATAGCTCTGCTTCACAAATAAACCCTTAACCTATAATTCGCATAATAGGTCTGCCTTATTTCGCTTAATTACCTTCCTCTATATATTTTTCTTTGTTCTACAATGATCTCTTATATATATGAGTCATTTTACAATTTGCCAAGTCGGCTTACAATGATTTTACAATAATAAACAAAATAAATTACAACCAAAATTCCTGTCGACTTCTGTGCTGGTATGCTTCCTTTCACTGCCGGTGTCGGTGGTCTGTGTGCCGGTGTAGAATCTAATTTTGCTAGTGTCGGTGGATTGCCTTGCTGGTGTCATAGGATTGTAAGGTTGCCATCAATGACAAAACCTTCAATCACCTACAATGTCTCATTGGAGTGTGCATTTGCCAACAATCTCCCCCTTTGGCATTGATGGCAACACTCATGAGAAAAATTCAAAAAAGTATCCAAAAATTGAAGTCCAAAAATGTGTGCTCCCCCTAAACAAATGATCCCTAAGTTATTGGATTTTTCTCATACCACTACTCCCCCTTTGGCATCAATGACAAAGGTTGTCAAAGTGTCAATAGAGTGTAGTTTCCTATCTCAACCTTGTAACCAGTTGGTTACAATCTGAAAAAGATCTGCCAAAACTAGATTCAAGTTCTCAATGAACTTTTTACTGTCTTGTATTGTGGCCTTTGTCCTCTGAGTTGTACCGGTGAGGTGTTGCATTTTCTCTGTCGGTGTTTTCTGTCCTTGTACCAATGCAACAGATATTTATTTCCTTAAGGATGCTAGGTAGTCCAGTTTTGGACTTAGTCTTAATTTCAGATCCTTAGCCTTACTTTTTATTCTCTCCTTTTCTCTTTCTAGCTTTAGTAATTCTTCCTCAAAACCTGTGATCTTTTGCTCAAAAATTGATAATGAATCAGATGAATTAATAAAATTGTCAGCTAGTTGATTTATTTCCTCCTGTATCTTGTTGATCTTCTTGTCTATATCAACTGTCAAAAAGTTAGTCTTACAAGTATCTCTATACAAAGTTTTGAATTCCTTTAATGTGCTACATAATTCTGATAGAAGTGTGTCAAAATTCCTTGTACACTTCTTCATTTGTTCCTTAAAGAATTTCTGTTTTTCCTTTTCTAACCTCCCTTTGAATGTTTCTTCTTTTATTTGTTCAACTGTCACTGTGTTGTCAATAATATACTTAGACAAAGTGTCAAGTTGACTCAAAGAATCCTTATTATCTACATTACATTTTGGAGCTATCATCTTCAAAATTGGAATTGTGTCATCTATAGCCTTATATGTCTGTGAACTACAGTCTGTTATTTTCTTTATCGAGTCTAAAAGAACTTCAGTTATATTTGTTGTCTTGAATCCTATAGTTGAAGAGCCAACACTCTGAATTTCGCTGGTGGGAACAATATCCTTGCTTGCAGTGACCTCTAGTAGGTCAATCTGTATTTCCATTTCCTTAAGCAATGGTTTGTTTTGCTCAGTAGTTGTCGGTGGCACTGATTCTGCATTAACCTATTCCTGTGCTGGAGCCTGTTGCTCTGCTTGTTGCTCTATTTGTTGTTATGTGTGTTGTTTTGTGGTACTATCTGTCGGTTTACCTTCTGTGTTATCTGTTACTAGTGGCTCACTAGCCATATCTGTCTTACCGGTTGTGTCCTTATCTACCACAATGTTGACCTTCTGAGTATCAACATCTACTGTATATAATACCTCAGAATTAGGATTTGTATCCTCTTGTGATATATCCATACTCTAATCAGCCGGTTGATCTTCAGTTGTTGTTACTGGTGGAGTATCTTGAGACGGTGGGGGTAGATTATCTGTTATTTTGATGCTTGGAGGTCCACCAACCTTTCCTTTTCCCTTAACCTTGTCTTTCTGATATACCTTGATTGGTTTGGGGTTTCTATATTCTTCCTGTTTTTCCTTCTCAAAAAGGAATATATCCCATGCGTTAGCAGTTTCCTCTGCAAGCTCATTTACTCTACCAACCATAAGTGCTACATGTTGGTGTGAAGTTGAGAATACTATCCGGTTAGCCTCTGAGATCATATCATCTATTTCCTATGGTGAGTTAACAGGATAAACAGCAAGTAGTTTCTCAATTTTTATTTTCTTGTCAAGCTCTATAACAGCTTGTCCTCTAGCTTCAAGTCTCTTAAATAGTTCTACCGGTACTTCATCTACAATTTGCATCAAAAATTTCTTATAGATATCCAAGTGTAGAATTACACTATTTTCAATTTTCTCCTTGTCATCAACTGATAATGTATCATATAGTTGGTTGATGTTCTTAAGCTTTCCTTCCTCTATTATTTCATCCAACAGTCTGTCAATCGGAGCAATATTTTGTTGAGTCCTTTTCTTTGGTGTTAACTTTTTCTTCTTTGGAGTTATCTTCTTATTCGGGGGCCTTACTGCCTATTGTTTTTGTCTGGTTCTTCTAGGTGAAGGTGTGGATACCGGTGAAGGTTCCCTATTCCTTACAACTCTTTTAAATGCAGCTGGCATGTCACTTTCCAAAGAAGTTGCTACCGGTGAAAGGTGAGTTTCTGGTTGTTGTGCTTGTAACTCATCTTCAGTGATACCGGTTTGTTTAAGTACATCTTGTTTGATAGCCTTAGCCTGCCTTGAACCTCTCCTCACTGTTGCTTCTACTTTCTTCACTCTCTTCTTGGATTGAATTTGATTTTCAATGGTTTCAACACTGCCAAATACCTCTTCCTTAGGTTCCTGGGGTGCTTCCAAGAGGGCTTTTGCATATGTTTCAATGATGTGATCATCTGTCTCATAACCCATTTCAGTAACCCAAATTGTTCTTGAAATACCTGCCTTCATCTAGATCTCATCCTTCTTAATCACAAAACATATGTCATCCTTATATTTATTTACAATTTCTTGTGACGGTCTGACTCTAGCGTTCATTCTGGCCTTTAATGCTTGAAAGTACTCATTAATATTCTTCTCTTTGTTTTCACCCATGTTGTTCAATAAGTCAGATAACTGTTTGCCTACCGGTATGTCAAATCCAAGGTTCTTATTACCTATATCGGGCACCTGTTTGGTTATATGTATCATTAAGCAAATAAGTAAGTTGCCAAATCTAAATGTACCTTTCTTATCCTTCTTGATCTATCCCAGATTGTCAACCAATTCATCCTTCAACCATTCACACACATCAATTTTCACATTATCCTTAATCATGTTATGCATAAGCTGGAAACTGAATTTAGTCTGTTTGCATGTGTTGTTTTGTAGCCTAGAATCATGCTAATGAATCTCACATTTATGTCAGTTACATCATTCACCCTTAAAGACCTTTTGTCGGATGTTGCACCTGTTAAGTTCATTACTAGGTCATTTGAGACCTTCTTTGTCTTGTCAGGTCTGTTACCGGTGGAGAGCAACCCAGTTACAGCTTTAACTGCCTCTTTAGTTATTTTGTGAATTGAATCCAGCCAGAAAAATTCTACCACGAACCCGTTTTCTGCCTTTGGAAAGATTGATTGTTGAATTGCTTTGCTTCTTTGCTCAAAATGTCTTAGCTCTGGAAATTTTGCGCTCTTCGAATGTTTGAATGCTCAGTGAAGTAAAATGGAGCCAAAAACACTAATTTATAATGTCAATCTGCCAACTACCACATTTAATGCTTGTCGTTTAAGTAATCACTTAACTTTATTTGTCAGTATAGAAGTAATTTCAACTTCTTACCATCAACTGAGGGAATAATAGCATATTTCTCATTTGATTTCCAAACCCTCAAGGAAATTTTCTTTAGTTGGATGAAGATTCTCCTACCGGTGGAGTGTTGCTTTCTTCTGCTGGTGGAGTGTTACTCTATTTTGTCGATGGAGGAGTATTCCTATCAACATTTAGTTCTAATTTCCGGATCTATTGTTTTGAGAATTCCTGCTTTACTTCTTCAACCTTTTCTTTACCTTTCAAACTAGGACCTTTGTTGTTTGTCGGTGAGGACTTGCTTCTAAAAAATTTAGCAATATGCCCAATTTTGTTACATGCATAACAAGTCACATTATTGTTCTGAATAGCCTTTCCATAACCTATGCCAGTTTGTGTTCTACATTGATTAGATAAATCTCCAAATCTTCCACAAATATAACATCTCACATTCATTCTGCAATTTTCAGAATTATGACCAACTTTGTTGCATTTTGAACATTGAACGGTGGGTGTACTGGTATTCTGATAATTTATAGATCTACATTGATTTGCTTTATGACCATACTTGTTACAGTTAAAGCATTTGTCATTAAATTTATAAGCAGTAGGTTGTCTTATCGGTTTGCTATGATCCTGTGTGTTTGCAGTACCGAAGCTTTCACCAGTTTCAAAGCCAAGACCATTAGTGTCACCATTAAGTTTCTGATTCTTCAATAAGTTACCAAGTTCTTTTGAGCTTTTCTTGAATTTTTCTTTATGTTGATTTGCAGCAGCCAGTTCTCCTTCCAAGATACCTTTTTGTCTCATGAGTTCATTTGAGTCATTTTGTGCATGCATTAGATCTATCTTCAACATATCATTTTCATAACTAAGTCTTGTGTTTTCATTTGTAGCATCATTCACTCTTCTAGTCAAGTCTTCTTCATTCTTCTTTCTATCTTCAATTTCTTTACAAAATCACATAGTCATATCATGCATCTCATTCTTTGTTGTCATGTTTTCTTGTTTTAGCTTATTCATCAGATCACTAAGAGTTTCCTTTTCATCATTCTCATTTTGCATCTTTTCACAAAGTTCTCTTCTCTTGTTTCTTGAAATAGTAATATTTTCTTGAAGTGCTTGAATAATATCCTGAGCAGCCTTTAGATCATCTTCAAGTTTGATATTTTTCAATTTTTCTGCATCATAGTCTGAGAGAGCTCCTTCTAGTTATTTCATCAAGTTTTCCATCTCTATCAGTGTCAAGATCTTCCTCAAGTTGTTAGGCTTCTGAAAATAGAGGACCAGGCTCTTATACCAATTGTTAGGATTCCCACAGATACTGAGAGGGGGGGGTGAATCAGTATCTAACTGGTAATAAGATTTTCTTAACTTAAAACATGTAGAGAAAATTAGAACTATGTACCAGTAAACATAAAGTAATGCAATAAACAGAGATAAAAACAACCACATGAAAAACACACCATAACACAATATTTTAACGAGGAAACCTGGTGTGGGAAAAATCTTGGTGGGATTTGTGACCCACAATATTCACTTATTGGCCAATAAGAGAATATTACTGCTACAAGAGGGGCCTGCACATGTAGGAAGGCCAAGTGCCTAGAGCTCACTGCTCAATTACAAAATGGGAAGTCTCACTGACTTACAAAATGGATTATATAAATCCAATGTCTTATACTGCTTCAAAATAGCATCTACTATGCCAGATCTAGTACCGGTTTATAGCTCTGCTTCATACATAAACCCTTAACCTATAATTCGCATAATAGGTCTGCCTTATTTCGCTTAATTACCTTCCTCTATGTTTTCTTCTTTGTTCTACAATGATCTCTTATATATATGAGTCATTTTACAATTTGCCAAGTCGGCTTACAATGATTTTACAATAATAAACAAAATAAATTACAACCAGAATTCTTGTTGGCTTCTATGTCGGTATGCTTCCTTTCACTACCAGTGTCGGTGGTCTGTGTGCCGGTGTAGAATCTAAATTTGCTAGTGCCGGTGGATTTCCTTGCCGGTGTCATAGGATTGTAAGGTTGCCATCAATGACAAAACCTTCAATCACCTACAATGTCTCATTGGAGTGTGCATTTGCCAACAAGTATAAAGAAAAATTTAGGATTAGTCTTGCACAACTGGATGATCTATTGAAAAGACAAAGGAAGAATGAAGATTCTAGAGGACTTGGATTTGAACAAGGTGAAAGCTCTAGTACTACAAATAAAGATCAGACAACCAGTATGCAAAACTCATCAGATCAGAGGAAACTAGTAAGGCAATCTAATGCTTACAAATTCAATGGTAGATGCTTTGTTTGTAATAAATTTGGGCATATGGTTAAACAATGTAGAAATAGAGCAAATAAAAACTACAATTCAGTTCCCGATCAATGCACAAATTGCAAGAAATATGGTCATAAGTCAGAAGATTGCAGAATGAATGTTAAGTGTCATGCATGTGGAAAGTTTGGACATTTGGCTAACCAATGCAGATCAAGGAATGACATCGGATATGGCAAAGCAATTCAAAAGAACAATGTTAAATATTATGCATGCAACAAAATAGGTCATATTGCTAAATATTGTAGAAGCAAGACTAAACCGGTTAGCAATGACAGAGCAAATGAGAAAGGAAAGCGGAAGGTAGACAAAATACAACAAGATCACACCAAGAGATGGGTTAGAAAGTCTGAAGAACCAAGTGGACATGCAAATACACCGGTAACTACACCAGTAACTCCACCGATAGAATAGAGCATTCCTGCACTAGTAGGAAATTCAACCAGTAATTGAGGCAGACGCCTTAGGGGTTGGAAAATTCATTGCAAATATTGCATATTCCCCAGTTTAGATCTGGAGAGTGGTATTGATCATTATGGAGGTTTATCCAACATAAAACTATGAAACCAACCTCCAGTAGAAGAGAAGAAGGTGGAACCAAGGAGGAAGCTAGTAAGAAAGGTGACAACAACATCCACACCTCCGACAAGGAAACATACTTAGAAGAGGAAACCAGCTCCATCCGCCCCTGCAACCTCCA
This sequence comes from Cryptomeria japonica, assembly GCF_030272615.1. NCBI lineage: Eukaryota > Viridiplantae > Streptophyta > Pinopsida > Cupressales > Cupressaceae > Cryptomeria > Cryptomeria japonica. Next base: position 554,579,698 of record NC_081411.1, on the reverse strand, counting down.
ACAAGAAGAAGAAAAAGAGTGAGATAGATGAAGCAATTGAATCCGATAATATGACTTGTGCAGAATTAATTGATGAGGTAACTAAAGATGGAATTTTGAATAATGTGTCAAATTTTTATGAGCATTTAGATGACAATGAGCAAAATGAAATGGAAGAAGCAATTTTGTTATATTTAGACATATATAAGAAGGCTTTGGTAGATATTTTGAGGGAAATTCCTTTATCTTTGTATAATAAGTTGGATGCAAGGAGATTAGATGCAATCAAGAGGGACAAAGAGATTAAAGAAGTTGAACTTTTAGGCATTTGTGGTTCTATAAATAATGAGGAAATGAAAAGATGTATAGAAGTTGCAAATAGAACAATCTTTAGCAGCAAACCCTAGCAAATAAGCTTAATGATGGGTAGAGTCAATGAAATAATAAATGAGACCAGAGAAGGATGGGCTAATTTTTTCCAAAAGAATCCTGATTTTCTTACTTCCCAAGAAGAATTTGTTAAGGCAACAGCTCCCACTATTCCGGACAGATCAAAAGGAAAAGAAATTTTGGGGAACTTAGATCAAATTTTGAATGAACCGGTAGATAATTCTCAATCCAATAAGTGTGTACAGACTCCAATGGCAGATAAACCTAATGAGAATGTACAAGATAAACCGACAGAGACATCATATGAATAGTTTGAGCAAGGTAAAATAGGTAATGTACAAGATACAAATAATATTGTGGATAATAATCCACTGGCAGTGACAGATACTCCACCAAGTGGCGAAGCCACTGGTGCCAAAGAGGATGAGAAAAGGGATACACCAGGAGAGGATAAAGAAAAGGAAAAGGAGACTGATAAGACACCCAGTACCATACCATCAGTTAATTCCTCAGCAAAACTTTTGGCAATTAACACTTGTCAAGTTGAGAAGAAATCCATCATATAAATGAGTTCCACAGAGCTAATGATGATGGTTGCTCAAAAGCTAATGAAGGAGGGATATGCAGACAAAGGAATAATGGATCAGTCAATAACAGTTTTGCACAGACTGATTCCAGAATCTATGATTGAAAATGAAGCGAGCCCTTTTGGCAAGCTTAAGGCATTAACAGAGCACATCTCTAAAAAATTTCAATCATTATAGAAAATTTTCGACCAGCAAGCACTTGAAAGATTCACTTTGGCTAAGAAGGCCACTTTTGACCAGATTATTGAGACAGAGAAAAAGAAAATTGAAGAGAAACTTATACTTATTGAAAATTCTTTAAAATAGTGTACTAACATCTACAAGGTCTGTTGTAATTTAGAGTTTCTTACAGCAAATGTAGATAAGAGGATAAAAGAGTTACATGAAAAGATTGCTAATATTGCTAACTCTTTTGATGGACTAACTTCACTTACAACATCTATTGATGGACAAATTTTGACTCTGGAGAACTAAATTTTTGCTTTTGAAAAGGAAAGAGATAAGATCATACGGAGAGCAAAAAGTCTCAGAGATTTGGTGAGTCCAAGATTGGATTCACTTGGTGTACATAAGAGGGAATACATGGATATGCTTGCGAAGCCCACACTGGCAGAAGTCACTGAGAAAGAATCACTTGCACATTTACTGAGTGGATTTGTATCGATATTTGAAACATTTAAAACTGGCTGGGATACTTATATGCAGTTGCTAGAGAAAGCTTATCCAAAAATATTGAAATTGATCAAGCTCCAATAAGTAACCTATAACTATTCATTCTTTTGCACAGATTCCTAAAAATTCTTTCACCGGTCTTTGGCATTGATGCCAAAGGGGGAGGATATGTATGTGAAAAATGAAAAGAAAAGGAAAATATGTATATAATCCTAGGGGAGGATATCAGACAAAGATTATATAAATTAAAGGAGGAGATAACTACAATCACAGTCAATCAGCTCAGGGGGAGCATGTTCCAGTTCATGTTTCAGCTCAGTTGAACCGACAGGGAATCCATTTTTCACATGAGTGTTGCCATCAATACCAAGGGGAGAGATTTTTGGCAATTGACACTCATTGGATTCATATGTTGTCATTGATGGCAACAGGATTCTGTAGAAAGCATACACCGGCAGTTACCGACAAATGTCGGCACCAGCACCGGCATTCAACACTTCAGTGAAGCCGACATCAGTTTGGGATTCGAGAAAAGGTTTTATTCATAAAATCATTTTATAATTATTGTATAGAGCCAACATTGAATATCTTTTGTAATGTGTTGTAAGACGACATAAGGCATATTGTTTGTAACGGGTATATAAGTCAGTTTATTAGGTCATTGTGATATAGGTGTGTGTGTAGAACAATGTGAAGAAGAAAATGATGCGAAGGATATGTATGTAGATCATTTGTATGTGAAAGTTATATCATGCAATGATCAGTAGATGGTTTCATGTAAAGCATTCTTAGAGAAAAGGGGATACCGATAAAAGCGTTTAGGTTTTATGAACCGGTACAGAACAAAGCTATAACTGGAACTCTTTTTGGCATTGCAGATGCATTTTGTGAGTTCACCATTACTGTTTTATCTCAGTAGAAGCTTGTAGTCAATGAGACTCTTTTGTGTTGAACACTGTGCTCTAGGTAGTGTGCCTTCCTGCATGTGCAGGCCCCTATACTATGTAATATCTTTCATATGGCCAGTGAATTGATATTGTGGGTCACAAATCCCACCGTGGTTTTTCCTCTTTAAGGTTTTCCACGTATAAAATTTAGTGTGTTATGGTGTTCATTCATGTGGCTGGTTTAATTACTTCATATTATATGTTTCTTCATTTACCAATTTATATGTGTATGTTATAATAAGTTAAAATCTTATTGTACCAGCAGAACACTAATTGACCCCCCCTCTCAGTGTTCTTGGATCCCTTCAATTCCAACAGATTGCACACGTGAAACTGTGCACCAACACTTATACAATCTTTGCACACTCACACCAATCACCAAAATTCTCAAATAGAATTCTCTAATATATCTGGAAGACTTGATTAGGTCACCAACATGTCAACTTCAAACATATTCATAAAATATAAAACATGTAACCAGAAGTCGGCTCAATCCGATTACCAATACACATGCAAACCAAAACAAATTGATTATATGCTTCAAACAAGTCAGCACAACAACCTCGAATACAACACCAATCAACAAAATCATCCCAGAGATTTTGCATAACATGCTACACCAAAATAACCTTGTTCTTCTTGAAATATCGGATACCAGATCATCAAACTTGCACTAGAATCAACACCAAAAGCTAATATTGTAGACTAAGAAATACCAACCAATGAATCAACTATCTCTTCTACCGCAAACAAAAATCTGCACCCAAAATCGAGTTCTGCTTAATGTATTGATACTTTGTAGAACATTGTGTTCCACCTTCCTGACTTAAGAAAAATAGGCTTAGGACTTTCGGTAGAATCAATTTGCATATACTAAAAAACACATTTGATCAAAGTTGCCATCAATGGCAACCTCTAAATAATCCTCAAGCACTAATCTCTTCCAGAACAGTGTCTCTTGCCAACATTGGATGTTACCTTCACTAATTCCTCTTGTTTCAAGATTGATGTTTCTCTTATTCTCTTGTTTTTGAATAAGTTCTTCCTTCAAGACTTACAACTAAGAATAGTAATAAATAATAATAATCTATACCATGAGATTAAACAAAAGAAGAACCTTGTGTGCATGAGTGCAATATATGATTTCAAGATTAACACAAGCTCAAAAACTTCTACAACCCTTTAAATAAATTCAATGACAAAGATATAATATAATACCAGCACAAAGACTTTCTATTATATTGTGACTCTAAAATTTGAAAGGAAAGAGAATTTGCAACTCAAACAATTCAAACTTCCTTCAACTACATTGTTTTGATTAAGTAAAAGCAGGTATTTGAAATATACCCGAACCTTTTACAAGCTAGGAAAACAGAACTGCTAAAAAAGTGCCTGGTCACTTCAAAAAGACAAAATGAACCCACCGAAAGGGGTTAACTTAACACAACATTACATTAAAAACTCAGAATAGATAGCAAAAGGAAAGCACAAAGACAGCAAAGAGACAAAACCAAGGACAACAACTAAAACTTAATACTATTCATAATTTCCTCAGTGTGAACAACCATTTTTTTCATGTTGTTCGTTGAGGTCTTCAGATCCTCCAGCTCATGACCTTTGATGTCGCCCTTATTCTTTGTGTTAGCTCTGGTCCTCCTTTCATGACCCTTCTTTTTCAACTGCTCTTTATCACCATCCTTCTCTGCATTATTCTCGAGACTGTTGATAAGGATGTTCATGTTGTCCACTGAAGATTTGAGGATTTGGAAATTTTGATCAACAATCTTCTTGACGTTGAGCTCCAGCCTGTCAATTCTGCTACCAAAATCTTTCATTTTGTTTTCCATTTCCTTTCCATCTCCCATCTCATTGACCTTTTTTTCCATTGCTATGATTTTTCCAACCATACATTCAATAGCTTCCGCATTATGTAGAACGACCACTAACTCTTTAACATGATCCGCCAAGGGCTTGTCACCAACTATAATTCTTGCAATGGCCTGTGTATCGGTTTTTAGACTGTTAATATCCTTCACCATAGTAGCGATGGTCTCATAGAAGGCCTTAACAGTATATTTGTCACCACTATCACTTTTATTCCCTTTTTCCTCCTTATGCAGACTTGTGGTATTCATGGCCTCCAAATTGTCCTTAACTAGGTTACCCTCCCCTTCTTTGTCCTGACTATGACCCTCTTGTTTTCTTCAGCCTCCTCCTCAGATTCAACCAAAACATAATTGAAATCAGACTTGCTACCCTTTTTAGTATTCTTTTTCTGAGCTTTCTTCTAGTGGCTTTCCCTTTCCTCTTTTTAATAGATTTTTCCTCAAGGGATTCAGTTTCAGAATCCGACATTTCAGATTCCACAATAATCCTCCTCTTCTTGGCCCTATTCCTCCCTTTTTTTCTATTTTCTTCCGACTCTCCCTCGATCTCTGAATCAAAGTTAAAACCACTATCCTTACTTTCCGTAGTCTCATCTCTTGCATTTTTTCCTTTAATAGGCTTTTCAATGCACTTCCCCTTTAGCATTTTATAAACTAGGACCATAAGCCCCTGGTGGAGGGCATGATTACCTTTAGGATCCTTTTGGATCTCCTTTATAGTATGATCCATAGAACAAGTGAGGTAATAGGGAAGGCTAACCCTTTCTCCATGATGGAAATGGTTGATTAGGACGAAGTGATGCCCGTAGGCCCTAGTAAACCTACCATCTAAGGTAATGTATTCAATATAAGCGAATAAAACAAACCTCCATGGCCTACAAATTCTCTTCGGGGAGGGGTAGAAGTTGTCAATTTTGATCATCTTTCTCCTCTCTCCATCCGTAACAGGAAACTTGTCTGCTGCTTTATCTGATATTCCTCTGTCCCTGTAAAATTTCATACCCTTGGTAGTCATCCCCGTGGCCTCAACGATAACCTCTTCGTCAACATTCATCATCTGTGATCCAATCACAATTTTTCCATTTTTTCCAGTTCTTGATGAAATAGCTAGTGATTGTGGGGTCTTTCCCACTTAGTCGTTCCATGAAAACATTCAGACCTTCTGCTGAAGGATATCTCAGACTTCTTCGTTCTTTCTTCAGTCAAAGCAAGAAGTAGGTTCAAATCTTTTCTTGTTACCTCCCATTTTTACAGCACCTTCCTTGCAATGCCTTCTCTCATTTTGATAACTTCTCCTCTGGTTTCTATGGTTATTCTATAAGAGCGCCCAGAATCTGTGCCAAATAACAATGATAAGACACCTATTTAAAAGCTCATTATCTTCAAGCAAGCCCTGCATTGGAAAAGGTAGAAAGGTCATTAGAAATAATGATTAAAAGTACCACATTGCCTTGTATAGCTTCGGTCCTGATTGAGCAAGGATTTCATTTCACTTGCAATCTCTATTTCACCATAACTAGTAATGATGTCTCCCGATTGGCAAGCCAGGTTGGCTACCCAATCAGCGCAAGAGTTGGCCTCCCTATAAACATGTGTAAAAACACACATATCAAACTCTTCGCTGATTTTCCTAGTAGCTTTAATAGCATTACTAATTGACCAAGATGGCGGGAATTTCATATTTAAATAATTGATAATGTTTAAGGAGTCTCCTTCACACCAAACTTTAGTGCAATTGGCTTCCTTGGCAAGGATCATCCCATGATAAGCCGCCATGGCTTCAACAACATGATTGGTCTGATTTCCTATGGGAATACATTTTATGATTTTACATATTCCCCATTCATCCCTTAGGACCACTCCACATCCTGCAACCCCCGGGTTTCCCTTAGAGGCCCCATCAAAATTGGTTTTCATCCATCCCCTAGGCGAGCTGATCCATATCACTCCCTCTCTAGGATTGCTCTGGATGCTCTCTTGAGCCTTTAATCTCCACTTTTTATAGACAAATTGATCCTCCTTAGTGTTAGGATTATCAATACCACCTATAATATTCATATTTTCCACTATACTTCTTATTTTTTCAAATACAATTTTAGCCTTATTAGTCTTTTCTCTGAAAACTCTATCATTTCTCTCTTTCCATAAACCCCAACACATGTGAGGTAAAGCAATTTTCCATAATAAGGTTGTGGTTTTGTTTTTTGAAGGATGATGCTATGACTTGAAAATCTCCTGAATCGAGTTGGGGAAGCTCCAACTGATATTGAATTGATCCAGACAACTTCCCCAAACATCAGCAGAGAAGGGGCAATGAAAGAGCATATGATTTATAGTCTCCTCATTCTGCTTACAAAGAATACAGAAACTAGGCATGCTGATACCTCTTTTTCTGATATTCTCAATAATAAGAATTTTGTCTTGAAGGGCTATCCAAAATAAAATGTTGATCTTGGGGGTGAGGCCTTTCACCCAAGCTTTAGCCCAGGAAGGACTTTCCATGTTGTTGAACTGTTGATGATATAGAGAGGCCACTGTAAAAGTGCCGCTAGCTGTGAGTTTCCAAATTAAATGGTCTTCTTCTTCAATCCTCACCATAGAGTTCATGACTTTATTTAAACTACCCAAAGACTGATCCACTTGAGATAAGTCTTTCCACTCTCCATCTTTCCAATAATCCTCCACCTTGGTTCCAAATCTTTCCTTGCATTGGTTCTGATATCTGTTCCACTCAGGGTTTTCATTCAAAGGGGACTCTAGAAGCCAAGGGTCCTCCTGCAACTACTTTGTTGATCACTATATCTAAACCCAATATTTCAGCTCAAAGACTATAAAATCAGATTTAAAATCACTTTAAACTAAATATCTACAACACAATACCTTGAGCTAATTCTAGGTTATACAACCACAATGACATAAGAACATTGTAATCACATAAGAGAATTCTCCAATATGAATATTGAATGCACAATTGCTCCTTAAATTAACTTGAAATTGATTTGCACAATAAAATCTAAGTCTCAAATTGCTACATGAATTGGTAGAGTTTTGTTGCTATGCATGAATATTGTAGGATTTTGCCAAGATCAAGGGCATAATGAAAAGCATAAAAGGAGAGACAATAGAATGACAAGAACAAAACTGTATTCTCATCAATATGCAAATGATCAACTGGATTAACCAATACAATGAATATAGGCCTGCTTATATAAGCAAGGCCATATGGATGTACGAGCACACAAGTATGACATGTGGCTCAATGAGAAACAAGGGTAGGTAAGAAATACTAGGGATAGGTAGGAGAAATAATATAATATTCCACAAAAGGTGGATGACCCACCGAATGTGGAGTGTAACAGCAAAATAAGACCACAAAAGGTTGAATTTCTCCTACAAGCTCTATCCCTATGTGCACACTTCCCTAAGTGTCTCAAATCCAAACTACGAAGAGATGCATTATCCTAAGTTAACTTAAGTAAAGTGTAATAATATCCAAAATGAATATTTATTTACACCAACACCCCCCCTTAAGTGCAACTTAGGGGAATGAAGACTCAAGTCAACAATGCAAGATGGGTCCCAGCTACTAGGCCATGATAGGTACCCATGTACAATATGCAAATGCAAGCCAAAACCATGCAAAGCAATCTCTCACAAATGGAGAAAGGGAGAAAACCCAGTGGGAAAAAACTCCCCCCTAAAAGAGAGATGAATGTACAAAAGACTCTAAAAGAAGAAGGACAAAACCTCAAAGAGGAAAAAGTCCCCCCTATAAGAGAGTAAGGAGAATTCAGCTGACCCCCCCTAATGACACATCCCGCACCCACAAGAGAGCTCGCAACTGCTAGAACTTACTCTCGGTGAAAGGTTTGGTGAATATGTCAGCAACCTGCTCCGCTGTAGGACAATATTGCAAATCAATGACCTACTCCTGAATGAGCTCTCGGATATAGTGCATATGAATCTCGATGTGTTTGGTCCGCTGGTGCTGGACCGGGTTCTTCGAGATTGCAATAGCACTCTGATTGTCGCAATGTAGAACTGTCGGTCGTGGAGTGGTGAATCCAAACTCTATGAGAATCTGCTGGAGCCAAATGGTCTTAGTCATTGCGTTAACAGTGCCTCGATACTCAGCCTCAGTTGAAGAGAGAGCAATAGCATGTTCCTTCTTGCTCTGCCAACAAATGGGGCCTGAACCAAGGTGAAAACTATAACCAGAAGTAGACTTACGATCATCAAGATCGCCAGCCCAATCAGAGTTTGTGTAACCAACAAAGCGAAGTCTTGTGCCTGCTACATAGTGAATCCCATAGTGATGTGTACCTTGGATGTAATGAAGAATGCATTTGGCGGCTTTCCAATGAAGCTCATGTGGTTCTTGCATGAAGCGGGAAACCATGCCAACTACAAATGAAATATCAGGGCGTGTATGGGTCAAGTAGATGAGACTACCCACAAGCTGACGATACAAAGTGGCATCAACTGGTGGAGAAGAACACTGAGCCTAAAGCTTGACTCCTGAAAGAAAGGGAGTCAAAGCAAGCTTACAATCAGCCATATGAAAGCATGCAAGTAGATCAAGAGCATACTTGGGCTGCGATAGTGTAATCCCGGAAGGTGACTGTGAAATCTCTATCCCGAGAAAGTAGTGCAAAAGACCCAAGTCAGTCATAGCAAATCTGTCATGCAAAGCAGATTTGATCCTGCTAATGATGGATGAAGTACTCCCTATAATGATCAAGTCATCAACATAGAGCACAAGTATCAAGTGAGAGTCATCTTGTCGCAAAATGTAGACATTTGGATCGGAATAACACCTGGTGAACCCTTCGGAGAGAAGAAAGGAATCCATCTTGGCATACCAAGCCCTGGGGGCCTGCTTAAGGCCATAGAGAGATTTCCTTAGTCGGCAAACCAAGGAAGTATCCTGGATGAAACCCTGTGGCTGCTCCATATAAATCTCGTCATCAAGATCACCATGAAGAAACGCACTCTTCACATCCATCTGATGTACAACCCAACCATGAGCTACACCAATAGCAAGTGTCAAACGAATGGAGTTCATCTTGGCTATGGGTGGAAAGGTCTCAGTATAGTCAACACCTGCAACCTGAGAGAAACCTTTCACAATAAGCCGAGCCTTATACTTATCCACACTACCATCCACTACAAACTTGGTCCGATAGATCCACTTACACCAAACCATCTTTCTCCCCTTAGGGAGATGGACTAAATCCCATGTGTTGTTCCTCATCAAGGAACTATATTCTTCCTTCATAGCTTGGTCCCACTCAGGAACCCCTGATGCTTCCCTAAATGCCTGTGAATCGGAAGCGGTAGCAATGAATGCATGTGGTAGATCTTGATGTTGTGATTGAGTTCTCCGTGTATCTGAAGGATACCCAACAAGAGAACCTGTAGACTCAAGTGTCTGTTGAGCCCAACAAGGTCTAGGTGGAGGTGGAGAACGAGGCTCCTCAACTGCAAGTGGACCCTGCGGAGGTGTAACCCTGTGAGTCGGAGTTGAAGGAGTCTCATCATCTGAATCACTAACATCACTATCCACAATGGAGGAAGGTGGAGGAGGTAGAGAGGCTAAGCTAGGAGAGCTTTCCTCAAAGTGAACACTCCTCTCAATGAACACCTCATGTGTCTTAGGATCCATCAATCTATATGCCTCAACACCCTCAGGATATCCAACAAATATGCAAGGCTGACTGTGAGGTTCCAATGCCTTGCATTTCTGCGGAGTTATGCAAGCCCATGCTGGACACCCAAAGACTCTTAAATGTCTTACAATCGGTTTCCTACCAGCCCAAGCTTCAAAAGGAGTAATACCTTGCAAAGCTTTGTGAGGAACCCGATTTTGGATGTGTGTGGCACAACTGATAGCCTCTGCCCAAAAGGCAGGATCAAGAGAATGTGCATGTATCATACAGCTAGCCATTTCTTTGAGAGTTCTATTCTTGCATTCTGCAACTCTGTTATGTTGTGGAGTGTATGCGACAGAATGCTGAAGATCAATCCCCTCAAATGTACAAAAATCCTCAAGTCTTTTGTTCACATATTCCCTTCCATTATCTGTACGAAGAATCTTGACCACTTTCCCTGATTGCTTCTCCACATGAGTCTTGAAGTCCTAAAATCTGTCAAATACTTCACTCTTATGAATGAGAAAGTAGACCCAAGTGAAGCGGGAGTAGTCATCAATGAAGGTGAGGACATAGCGGGCCTTGCTAAATGAAGGTGCTGAAAATGGACCTGCTACGTCGTTGTGAACAAGTTGAAGAACTTCCAAAGCTCTCCAAGCTTTCCCCTTATCAAACTTGTCCTCGGGATGCTTGCCCATGGAAAAACCTGAACATACACCCTCTAAAAAACTGATTCAAGGTAGACGTGTGACCATGTCTTTAGTGTTGAGCTGCTGAAGATAGCGGTAGTTGAGGTGACCAAACCGCTCATGCCATAGCTTACTTTCTGAATTTGAATGAGTAAGCAAGGCCCTAGAAGGTGAACTTGGCACAAAGTGGGAGAATGAATAAAGCCTTGATTTGTCATTGACTTGTCCCACTGCTACCAAGGCATCATCATCAAGTTCCTTTACCACAACTGAATCTGGTGTAAACTCAACCTTTTTCCCATTCCCATAGTGAGTGATTTGGTAGATAGAGAGAAGGTTAGTAGACAAGTTAGGAACATAGAGAACATTCTCAAATGTTACATCATCCATGTCAACTGAACCTTTCCCTTCAACTTCTACTTGTGTATCATCACCTATGTAAATTTGAGGTACCCTAGATGGCTCCAATGAAGAAAATTGCTCCTTTGTAGAACCCATGTGATATGAGGCACCCGAGTCAAGTATCCATTGCTGTGAAGAACCTGTTGTACCCACAAATGCTTGCCCTTTTCCCTTAGACTATGAGGAAGAGGAAGGAGATGAATCCTTCTTTGTGTAGGCGGATGGCAAGTTGATGTTGTTTTTCTTAAGAAGATTAGTTAACTCATCAACTTTCTTTGCGTGGCATCGATGCTCATCATGACCATACTTCTTGCAATATGCACAAGTTGGTTTATCCTTCTTAGGTGGTGTCCCCTTCTTGGAAGAGGATGAAAAATCACCTTGTGATGGAGAGGATGATTGTCCTTTTTCTTGGTGTGGCTTAGACTTAGAGTGCTTCTTCTTCTTGTTGGAATCTTTGCCTTGACTTCCTTGATTCCCTTGATTTGCCACCAAAGTCTTGGACTTTGAAGACTTGAGAAGTCCCATGTTCAACAACTTAGATTGTTCCAATATCAACATTTCTGTGAAAGCATCAAATGAAGCCATAACATAGGAACTCCCCACTGTCAAACGATGAGTTTGGAAGCTAGACACAAATGCTGCATATTCTAGTGCAAGCTTGTCCAACAAGTTGAATATCAACTGAGCATCCTTTTTGTCAATTCCACAATCCTTAAGCTTTGCTCGTAGCTCATTTGCTTTGGTGACATAATCTTGGATTGTATCAAAACTCTTGGGATCCAAGTTGGTGAGCTCATTGTCAATCTTATAACCTTTGATTTCATCAACTTGACCATATAATTTCTGAAACATATCCCAAGCCTCTTTGATTGTTGTACACTTCTCAATGTGAAAAATGAGGTCATCTGATACATACTTGCGCAAAGTTCCAAGAGCCATGCAATTCTTAGTGAGCCATTCTAACTAAGCATTAGGATCAGCCTTAGGATCAAGTGGTTTTGTTATTGTTCCATCTATGTAATGCGTGAGACCCTTTTCCATTAATTTACTCCATAATTTAATTTTCCATGATGCATAATTATGTGGAGTTAAAGGTGGAAATTTATGAGGACTCATTGCAACAAAAATGAAAGAGCACAAAGAGAGGCACAATCACACAAGACACCCCCCCCCAAATTCACTCAATCAAAGAACCCCCCCAAAAGTGATGATTTGGCACTTTATACTTAGTGCGTATACAATGGGCCACTTGCAAAAAATGGCAAAGTGGACTTCTGATTACAATTTTACAACTGCCTCAATAAGGCAAAAAAGAGACTCAAATTGATAATGCAAGAGATCTAAACTAAGATCCAAGCACTTTACAAGTACCTAATAGGCCAAATAAAACCAATATCTGAAAGTACAATTTCCACTCAAAATCTCTAAAATCTGATCATATATTATGAAAATAGACAAAAAAACATGCACTTTCAAAAAAAACGGCACCTAAAAAGGAGGTCGTATGAGCTCAAACGAGGCCTTTGAAGTTGCAGAATTGAAGATTCTACAGGTACAATTGAGAGAATCCAAAAATTCTGAAAAACCTATGCACCAAAATCAGAAAATAACCACACCACTATGAAGATCATGAAATTTTAGCCCATTTCAAAAAAAATTGCACCAAAAAAGGAGCAAAAATGAACAAGATATGGCCTTTCAAAGTTGGACTGCAAAACTGAAAAGCTCAATGGAGAGGGGGTCAAAAAATTTCAAAAGTCTGCTGATGTGGCACTGACGTCAGCAATTTACGAGCTTAAATTTGACGACTGTATGACCATCGCAAAAACTTCACCTCCCTGCTAATTGGGCATCCGTACCGTACGGACTGCTGACTAGGCGTGGTGACGTGGTAGCTGACTGGGATGCGTGTGTGCCGCGTGGCGGGGTCTGGGTAGCTGACTGGGCTGTGTGTGTCGCGGTCCGTGGTCCGCGTGGCAGTGGGCGGCCATTGCCAGAGGAGCCGCCGGTGCCGGGAGATGGAGGTTCAGCGGGAGCTGGTGGAGCCGCCGGTGTCGGTGGACTAGGCCGGTGGCGACAGGGTACCAGAAGACCAGTGCGGGCGCCAGACGATGGGGACTGCACAGGTGTTGGCGTCAGACAGGAAGCTGCATGGGTGGCGTCGGCAGACTGGTCCTACAGCGCGGTACGGCGGCGACGATCCAACCTGCAACAACGCAGGGTATGGAGAGCACGGGAGGGGGTCTACGAACCCCCCAATTTTTTTTGATTTTTTTTTTTTTTTTTTTCTAATTTTTTTTTTTTGATCGCCACTCTTTTTTTTTCGATTTTTTTTTTTGGAAAATAATTTTAAAAAATTTTGAAATTCGTACAATAATAGCCAAAATCATGGAAATGGCCTCCCGAATTCAACGGTGATGTCCAAATTGCTATACGACACCCCCAAAAAATGAAGATCCCCAAATCCAAAAATTGAAGCCTCCAAAATGTCTCCAAAAAACTAATCAATGAAGCCCTATAGGCTCTGATACCATGTAGAATTTTGCCAAGATCAAGGGCATAATGAAAAGCATAAAAGGAGAGACAATAGAATGACAAGAACAAAACTGTATTCTCATCAATATGCAAATGATCAACTGGATTAACCAATACAATGAATATAGGCCTGCTTATATAAGCAAGGCCATATGGATGTACGGGCACACAAGTATGACATGTGGCTCAATGAGAAACAAGGGTAGGTAAGAAATACTAGGGATAGGTAGGAGAAATAATATAATATTCCACAAAATGTGGATGACCCACCGAATGTGGAGTGTAACAGCAAAATAAGACCACAAAAGGTTGAATTTCTCCTACAAGCTCTATCCCTATGTGCACACTTCCCTAAGTGTCTCAAATCCAAACTACGAAGAGATGCATTATCCTAAGTTAACTTAAGTAAAGTGTAATAATATCCAAAATGAATATTTATTTACACCAACAAATATTCATATTTACAAAGAGCACCCTTATATATAGGGGAGGAGTTGTGAGAAAAAATAGAAAAAGTGCAACTAACTATGATTTATTTAGTAGTACAATCCTACTTGAATTTGAATTGTACTACATGGATACATATAATTAGAATTTTTTCGGGCATGTAGAGTATCAAAACAAAATTATAAAATGCATATACTAAAATAATCTAAGTATTTTGTGGGGCTTCTTTATCATCTCCATTCTTGGCCATGAATTCTTTAAATTTTCAAAATCCATCTTGGAGCACTACATCATCAAGTTTGAATGTGTGCTTTGCAATTTCCCTGACTCATGTGGTAGTATCCTTCAAACTAGTGAAAGATTTCTTGTAGCGACCCAAAATGCTCTTCAAATTCTCTAAAGCCACCTAAAGGTCAACAAACTTATCAATAGAGGCTATTAAAAAATCATCTGAATCAATTCCTTTTGAATGAGAGATGAAAATTCCTCTAGCACTATGTCTTTGAGAACAAGTTTCTAACTCTCAACAACAACTTTGCAAGGGATCTATTCAATATTAGCAGTAATATCTTGGCCTTTCTCCCCACCTGTCTCTAGAGCCAACTGCAAGTCTTTATTAGTTCCTCAATAAATTATTTCTTGTTAATCATGAGTTCTCTGAACTCAACACATTTTTTCCTTGATGGAATAACACCATTATCGACTAGAGTATCCAAAACCATATCTTTGAATTTGCTCCAAGTTCTTAAATCTGAGACCTGTGACTCTAGGTACTGTGACAAGACTTCAAATGTTTTCTCCGGTTGAGACCCAATGTCTTTCCATTTTTCCATCATCTTAAAAGCAATTTTCAAGAGATGAGTGCCATGATCCTGATAACACAATGATGAACAGTGAGTACCAAACCGATACTGAGGGGGGGGTGAATCAATACAGGTACAAAAACTTTTCCTAAACCGGTTTGACTGCAAACAGTGAACTTGACTGGCAATCACTAACATCGGTCATAAACCAAATTACTACCGGTTAAGCACAATGAGACTGTGAAAGATATAAACCAACAACACTTAGCTTTCCATACAACCTACATCCTCATTCCCACTTTATCCTTATGCATAAACAAATATTCTATCATCAGAAATATAATAACATGCTAGATCAACATGATTCACCGCTTGACAGAAAACAACAAAGCATTACATGAAAAAGACATCACATATGACACACATATTTTTCACATGGAAACCCAACTAGGAAAAACCACGGTGGGGATGAATACCCACAAGCTATTTTTGAACTCTTTAGAAGTCTGCTCTGTTAGGAGCCTAGTCTGGTTAAAGACTGTTACAATAGGTTCTGTTAGGAACCGATCCTGTTAGGGATCACCCGGTTAAGGGATGCCTGGAATACCCAGTTATGGGTTAAACTTTGTTAATGGTTACCTTGTTACAGGATTTTATGAACTCAATGGCTTTGAGTCACCCTGTTAAAGGATTTGTAGCAAGCTGGTTAAAGCTACCCTGTTAAGGGATTTTCCAACTGTTGAAGTGATTAGAGATCAATACGTATTACAATGATCTGGTAATAGCACTCAATGCCAATGCAGACCCACTTTAGTTCCTTTCTTCTGCATACACACTCTGCAGGTATCAACCCTCTTATCTAGTCTGGCAAGAATCACATATCTTTGCACTTAGATACACACACAACATTTGCCAACAACTTCAACATGAAACACAACATCGACCTTATAGGAAATAGATAGGTCAGTAACATAAACCCTAAACCCTAAACATTTAGGTTGAGCAATCCAGTCGATTCAATCCTGACCATTGAACACTTTGCATTTGAATACAACGATCTTGAACAGATCTCAAGACATTCTCCATCGTTCGTTCTTCACCGCTTCTTGGAGGCGATAACCCATCACACGTTCTCCACCATTTGCAGAGACTTCACACATTCCCGAAGTAGATAGGATCAATCCCCTTCATGCAAGATCCTTCATGCGCACGAGGCTGACGTGGCAACATGATCTGATCTCCATTATAATGCTAACTCATCACACAATGCCATCGGTTGAATCACACATGCTCGAAACACTTCAACCAGAAACCCTGAAGCTGAGACTACCAACCGGTAGTCATACTATATTAAACCTTGATAGAAAACATTCCATATACCGGTTCACTTGGACAAATGTACCGCTTCACCTTTTGCACATATACCGGTTCTCAACATTATACTGGTTCATTTTTCCAATTGCTTAACTTCAATAAACCTGTTCACTCTTCAACATATTACCGGTTCACTCTTCAGCATATTACCGGTTCATTCAACATATTACCAGTTCATTCTTTTAGCATATTGACATCAATGACAACACAATATCATCATGTCAACATATTCTGCACATATGCCAACAAATCCATCATTCTTTCTGATCACAAATTAACTACCCTTACTTTGCTCTTATCTCTTTCAATATTCTTGATTGAATCCTCAACGATGGAATTATTCCTAGGTTCAATCTCCTTAGAAGACTTAGTGATCTTAAGAAGCACTAAGGTGAGCACCTCATTCCTAAGCTTCAATTTATCCTTTTATGATCTCATCTTGATCATACCTTTCAATCAACGCATCCATTATTTATCATGCATCCTCTTTGGCACTATCATGTGTTTGTTTGCCAAGTTCAACTCTTCTTATTATATAATCTGAAAATCGTACTTCTCTAATGGTCTTTTAAAGAGGAGGTTCAACTATCTTTGCATATCTTGTCTTGGCAGTATCCATTTTGATCCTTGAGATAGGTTTATCCCTCTTAGCCACTTTGGACTTAGTGAGAGTCAATTGACTAAAATCAAAATCATTTGGAGAGATTAATTGTTTCTTCCTTTTGGGTGAAATGGTTCCTAACCATGGAGGAAGATTTGATGTATCTTTTAGTACATGCAACTAAAGTTTGAACATTAACTACTTCATTTTGCAACGCAATGGATACAATAGAGGGTGCTTCAGTTTGGATTGCAATAGTTTTTTCAATATTTGACACTTGAGGCATACAAAAGGACATTAGCTTACCAAAATCTAAAAAATTACTATCAAGCATGGAAGTAGAAACATCGAATAATCTTGGAAAAGAAGTATCAAAGATATTTTCAAGATTGTCATGAGGAGTATCTAGGACATACTCAATTTCAAATGAGGAAGGAATTGACTAAATAGAAGGAGGAGTAACAAGATCTACAATAACAGTTAAAAATTCATCAACATAGCATCAAGAGAAACATCTGAAAGAAGATACTTGTGGTGTTTCTCTAGAGGTAGGTTCAATATTTGTCACAGCTCGGGATCCATCTAGACCTTATTCTTGTGTTTGAACTTGTTTTTCTTTGTCAGAAGTTTCTCCTTGATCCTTATTCTTATCCTTCCCTACTATGAACTTGAACTTGGTTGCCTTCTTGGAAGGAGAAGTATTTTCTCTCTTCTTTGTTTTGAGTTCAAATATTTTTCCAACAAGGCGAGTTATATCATCCTTAGATCTTGTTCTAAAATATTTCTACCTTATCGATCATTTTATTAGTATTAGCAAGAAATGGTTGAAATCTTTCCCTAATTGAAATGCATTCCTTTTGTGACCACTGAATGGGGGGAATATGTGTTTCTGCAATCTTCTAATTTATATAGGTAGGATCAAGGACATCCTCATCATCTTCCATATCATGAGGTATATCTACTAGATTAAGGTCCATAATTTGTTGAAGAATAAAATGACTATAATCTAGTCTCCTAATGTCCTCATCAGTACAGAGATCAATCCAAATAGGTTCCACCTGATGAACATGAGAATAGGCCTTTTTTAATGTGTTCTTCATTCCCCTATAGTCAAAATATTTTCTTGCTTTGAACTTCTTGAGAGTGATCTCCTATAATTTAGTTTCCATTGTCTTGGCCTTGATGGATGTTGACAATGAATGCCTCCCAATAATAAGTAGAAACTTCAAGCCAACCTTATGAGCTTCTGATTGTCAATTGTGTATCGTTATGACCTATCTTCCAAGTTCCATCAGAATAATTTTTTTAGTGGGATACCTTGAGAGAATATATACAACTACCTCATAACATTCGACTTGTAGGTAGGTGAAAGTTGGAAACTATAAGAACAAACAACCATACTCATTCACTTTGTTCCAAGTTACTTCTGATACCCTTTTCTATAGGAGATTCTTATCAAATTAACACATAAAGGAGCCAAAGAAAGCATCTTGGACTCTTCTATAGTGACTTCGGCTAGGCATCAAAGTCAATTGTTTGTAGAAATTTCACATTGGAATACTTCTCCTATCACCTTCTAAAGACAACATTGGAAATAACCTCATAGAGGTGGTTGCATATACCAAATATGAATTCATATAGAACTTGAGGGTTGTGTTTTCCTCAGAGAGTTATTCACAAATGGCCTCGCTAATCTGTTTACCCTAGAAGATTAGTTGTGTCCCTTTCTCATGATAAAAATGTACATGTACATCCATTCCTCAAAGAGATTTGAGTTCTTTAGTCTTTTGATTCTACTGAGAACTGTGATCGTATCATTAATTTATTCTTTGAAATCACAATAGTACGACTTAGGCCACCTAGTGGTTGTGTCTCTTATACTTAAAAGCCAATTAGTGTTGATATTCTTCCTACATATTTCCTCATTCTTATTGTAATACTCTTGAGCAAATTCTCTATACTCAACATATTCTTCTGCACCACGACATTTGAATATTTTATCAAAAATCTCCTCATCCAATCTAATCACAAGCTTACCATTTAATGAATTCTAACATGTCCATGGGTATGTGTACAAAGATGGTGGTCAGAAAAGTGGACACCACCTTAAAAAAACATGAAAAAACAGTAGCGTGTACGCGGTATTAAAATTTGAAATCACCACGTACGTGCTTAAGTCCATTGTTACCGAGCCTAAAGAAAGATACCGTGTACGTGGTTCTTTTAGAAAAGTGAGCGCATCCACAGTGTTTTTAGGAAAGTGAGCGCGTACGCAGTTTTAAGTCCTTAAAAACCGCGTACGCGGTACTTGTCAAAAAAAGCTTTTTAAAAAATGACTGGGTCTTATTTTCCCCATGACTGCGGCATTTTTTCCTCTATTTTCTCCATGAAACCACGAACGAGATGCCACATTTCTCCACCAAACGCTATGGATAAAGGTTGGTTTTTCTTAATTTTTGTCTTTCTTTCTCGTTTATTCAATTTTTTTTACGTTTTGAATTTAATTTCATTTATTTTGATTAGGTTTTTTTATTTTTTATTTCAAAAACCAAATTCTGATAATCCACAACAATAACAAGATGCACCTCCTGAAAACCCTGAACAAAACCCACAGGATACACCTCTAGTTCCTCCTTTTGACCGTACACCTGAAACACAGGAGCAATTGATTGATCAGTTAGGGCAAAACACGTCTAAAATAAATAGACCAATTAATAATTTGAAAACATCTAAGCTTGAGCATCATAAATCCTTCGCCACTAGCCTAGAAACATTATCTAGTGGTGCCACAACTATTTCCACACAAATTACAAAATGGGGAAACTTTAGGGATATGTGTCATCAATACTATGCTAGTGGGTTATCATACGAGGGAGTGAAAAACAAAAATATTAGTAAACAACAAATATATGCCCTTTTTATTGAACCTAAAACTGGTCAGTCGTTACCTCTTAATCAAAAGAGATTTCCCATACATTGGTGTACCAATGTGCAAATGAAGAAATTGCTTTGGTAGAGGTGGTGGATGGTCTTTGATGATACACCTTGTAATAATTATGAGGTGTCATTGTATTTTTTGAGAAAAGTATACTTTGAGTTTGTCCTCAATGTGCGGTCAAACTATTTTGACATAAGAGAGTTCCATGGTAGAGGTGGCAGCTCTAGCCAAGATAGACCTGGAGCCCATAGGCGATTAGCCCCGGAGAGTCATCGCCCCCTAGCACCCGAACTCAAGGTGCATCAGGTTGTCCCAATAGAGATGAAAGAGTCGATGGAGCTACAAACTCTTCAGGAGGCCACAACATTGACTAGTGCCATCATCCAACATGGGACACAATTAGTACAACCTCTTGTACTGGATGATGAACCATTAGTTGCTCCAAGTGGCGACAGAGAGCCCATTCAGCATGTGTGTGTCAGTTGCTCAGGGATATGCTTAGGGACAGCTAACGAGGCCATTGTAGATGGATCCACATCTCATTCATGCATGATTTGTGGGAGTAGATGTCAAACCCGCCCTACTGAGGATGTGGGGCTGACAAAGGAGTTGATGGACATGTTGTTTGGCCATCAACCGCAAACACAGGTGTGTTGATTTGAATTCATAGCATTTTAATTATCAATCACTTTAAATCTGTAATTACATAAATGAATTTTTATTTATTCATCAATTTAAATTGATACAAATAATATACATTTCAGAACGCAACAGCGGTATCCCATACTCCTCCCGTAGTTACTACAATTGCAACTTCGACACCTGAGGTATAAATTTTGTAACATGTTAAAATAGAATAGTACACTTTGAATTCAAAAAAATTACAAGATATACTAACTATCTTTAATGCTTGGTCCAATTTTTGGTTTGTAGGTTGTGACAGGGGACCAAATGTCTCAGATTGATGGCATCACGTTGTTGGCATATGTGCAGAGTTTGATGACATGATGATAATGTATGTTGTCATTGATGTCAATATGCTGAAGTGTGAACCAGTATGTTGACGTAAGTAAACTGGCAAGTGAACCGGTATATGCAAAGTTTGTATCAGAGTTTCACTTGATATAACTACTGGTTGGTAGTCTCATCTTCAAAGTTTCCAGTTGATGCATTCCAAGTCTGTGCAATTTGACCGATGACATCCTGTGATGAGTTAGCATTGAAATGAAGATTAGATCGCGTTGCCATGTTAGCCTTGTGCGTGTGAAGGATTTCCTTGAGGATCTTGCATAAGAATATTGATTCTATCTACCTCGAGAATGTGCAAAGTCTTAGTAAATGGTGGAGAGCACGTGATGGGTTATCAACTTCTAGAAGTGGTGAAGAACGGACGATGCAGAATGTCTTGAGATTTGTTCAAGATTGTTTTACTCTATGTAACATGATTAAACAGTCAGGATTGGACCAACTATTTTGTTAACCTAGATGCTTAGGGTTTTAGGTTTTGGCCACCGACCTAATTGTTGTCTATAATGTCGATGATGATTTTCATTTGAAGTTGTTGGCAAATGAATGTATGTGAGGTGATTCTTGCCAGACCGGAGAAGTGAGGAGATCTATTGTGTGATTGTAGATGTAAAGGAACTGAAGTGGATCTGCCTTGGCATTGAGTGTTGTTATCATATCACTGTATTGCCTGTTGACTTCTAACCATTTCGACAGTTGGAAAATCCCTTTACCGAGTAGCTTTAATAGGCTTTTTGTAAATCCTTTAACAAGGTGACTCAAAATCGTTGAGTTCTTCAAATCCTCTTGCGAGGTAACCTTTAATAGGGTTTTAACCTCTAACCGGGTATTTAGCCATCCCTTAACCGGGTGATCCCTAGCAGGATTGGTTCCTAGTAGAACTTGTTGTAAAGTCTTTAACCAGACTAGGCTCCTAATAGAGCAGACTTCAAAAGAGTTCAAGAACAACTTGTGGGTATTCATCCCCACCGTGGTTTTTCCCAGTTGGGTTCATGTGAAAAATCAATGTGTTATGTGTGATGCTTTTTCATGTGATGATTTAGTGTTTTTTGTTAAGCGGTAAAGCATGTTGATTTGATGGTCATTGTATTTCTAATGTATTACCTACTTAAGCATATGAGTGAAGTTGAGATGAGATATTAGGTTTTGAGAAGTTCTAAGTGTTACTGGTTTATGTCTTTTACAGTCTTACTGTGTTTTACTGGTATTTTCTTGGTTTAGGTTGGTGATGTTGTTTGCCGGTTAGTGCAGTCTTTGCAGTTTAAGTTGACAAAATGAAGATCTACATTAAAAGCATGGGTGCTCAACACTGGAACTATGTTGAGAATACTTATGTTGTCCCTACTGGTACTCTCACCAATGATCAGAGAAGAGAAATTCAGGAGAATGGGCAAGTCATGGAAGCTCTTATCAGCAGTCTATTTGATATTGAGTTTATAGATGGTCAGGATAAAGACAATCCCAAAGATGTATGGGATACTCTAGAGACAATCTATGGCAGTGATGAGCATGTGAAGCAAGCTAAAGAAGAGAGCCTTAGGGGAAAATTTGAAGACATGTGGATGGTTGAAGGAGAGACCATTCAACAATATGGGATAAGAATTAAATCTGTTGTTGGAGACATCAAGAGTACAGGAGGTACAATGGATGATCCCACCATTGTTAGCAAATTTTTGAGATCCTTGTTACCGATCTATGCAATAAGGGTTGTTTCTATTTAGGAGTTGAGATCTATTGACAAGACAAAGGTATCCCTAGACTCCATCAATGCTAAGTTGACTGCATATGAGCTAAATAGTTATGATGGCAGTGTTCAGAGGACTGAATCAACCTTTAGAGCATCTGCTGCACCATCTAGAAAGGGAAAAGAAGTTGGTACCAGCTATGAACCTAGACAAAGCAGAGATATGGATGATGAGGAGATCCTGATGGAGTTTGAAGCTCTTCTTGCCAAAAGACTTCCTAAGGGAACTGGAAAATACAGAGGTAAGTTCCCTTTGAAATGTTTTTCTTGCAATAGGATAGGACACATTGTTGTCAACTGTCCTAATAGTGATAATAAGGATAAACCAGAGAAGTTTAAAAAGTTCAAAGGAGGAAATAGGAGAAATTGTCTTGTTGCAGTAGAAGATGAAGAAAACAAAGACATAGTGTTTGTAGTCGTTAAGAAAAGCGAAGACATAGTGTTTGTAGCCATTAAGAAAGATGTGTCAGACAAGAAGGCTCTTGTCTCCCGCTTTGATAGTTCTAATGAGTGGAATATTGATAGTGGATGTTCTCACCACATGACTGGTGACCGGAAAAAGTTTCCATCTCTAGAAGAGTATGATGGAGGTGTAGTCTGATTTGGTAATGATGCGCCATGTATGGTAAAAGGCAAAGGGTCCATCTCTCTAAATGGAAAAAGTAGTGCTGATAATGTGTATTGGGTAGAAGGTCTCAGGCATAGCCTTTTGAGTGTTGCTCAGCTGAATGATAAAGGACTCACTCTGGAATTCAAAAGTGGGGTGTGCAAAATAAAAGGAAAGAGTGGTGAACTGATGGCCACCAGTATGTAGACCAGAGGTAACTTATTTTAGTTAAATACAAATATTAGTCAATGTCTAATGGCTAAGTTTGATGACAGTTGGATATGACATAGGAGACTCTGCCATGTAAATTTTGATAGTATTATGAAGGCTAGTAAGATCAAGGCATTTAGAGGATTGTCTGTGTTGAACAAACCAGAGAATCCTTTGTGCAAAGAGTGTCAACTGGGGAAAATGTCTTCCTCAACCTTCAAAGGTAAATCTTTCACAGCAGATAATTTACTTGATCTTGTGCATACTAATTTGTGTGGTCCTATGAAAACTAGGAGTATTCAGGGAGATAGGTACTTTATGATTCTCACTGATGATTGCTCAAGAATGATGTGGGTCACATTCTTGAAAGACAAGTCTGAAGCTTTTGGAAAGTTTAAATCCTTTAGAGAACTAGTTGAAAAGGAAAGCGGTAAGAGGATTAAATGCCCTAGAACCGACCAAGGGGGTGAGTTCACTTCTAGTGAATTCAATAAGTACTATGAAGAGAATAGCATCAAGAGGCAATTGTCTGCCCCCCGGACTCCACAACAGAATGGCCTAGCAGAAAGGAACAACCGGACTGTAGTTGAAGCAGCCAGAACAATGCCGATTCAAGGGAAGGTTGATCACACTTTTTGGAGAGAAGCGGTGAGCACTGCAGTCTACACTATGAACCGGGTACTCATCAAGAAAGGTAATGATAAAACTCCTTATGAGTATTGGACCGGTAAGACTCCAGTAGTAAGATACTTTAGAGTATTTGGTAGCAAGTCTTATATCAAGAGAAGTAAACACCATAGCAAGTTTGATGCAAAATGTGATGAGGGAATATTCCTAAGGTATTCCACCAAGAGAAAAGCTCTCAAGTGTTTTAACAATAGGACTCAGATAATTGTTAAAAGTATCAATGTTAGAGTTGATGAAACCTCTAAGAAACCTAAGGAAACCAACAACGAGCGAGCGATAGATGAACTAGGTGTAACCTTCTGGGAACCGGTTGCAAAACAACCAAGTACAAGTAACAAAGCTCCTACACCAGTAGATGTTGCGGTAGATATAGATGAAGATGAGGATGAAGAGGAAAAGAAAGAGGAATCAGCTAAGATCATTCCTAGGTATGTAAAGTTGCATCATGATCCAAAGCAAATCATAGGGGATAAGGATGCAGGAATACTTACAAGAAGAAAATTCAGAGAGAATTCCTGCATGATTTCTGAATTTGAGCACAAAACATTTAAAGAGGCCCACAAAGATGAAGACTGGATTAAGGCTATGGAAGAGGAACTTGACCAGATAGAAAAGAATGGTACATGGTCTTTGGTACCCAAACATGAGCACAAAAATGTTATAGTCACCAAATGGATTTTTAGAAAAAAAGTTGAATGAAGATGGCACAGTGCCAAGAAACAAAGCAAGATTGGTATGTAAGGGATATGCTCAAGAAGAAGGAGAAGACTATGGAGAAACCTTTGCTCCAGTAGCTAGATTGGAAGGAGTTTGAATGCTACTTGCATATGTAGCCTTCAAGGGATTCAAAGTGTATCAAATGAATGTAAAATCTACATTCCTGAATGGAATACTTGAAGAAGAAGTGTATATAGAGCAACCAGATGGGTTTGCCCTATCAAAAGATAGTGATATAGTGTGTAGACTACATAAAGCCTTGTATGGATTGAAGCAAGCACCTAGAGCATGGTATGAACGTTTACACTCTCATCTTGTGAAGATTGGATTTGAAAGAACAAGTGAAGATAGCAATATCTATCTAAAGTTAGAAGGAGATCAAATTCTGATCTGTGAAGTGTTTGTTGATGACATAATTTTTGGTGGAGATGATAAGACGAGCCATGCATTTGCAGATGAAATGAAGAAGGAATCCAAGATGTCACTAATCGAAGAGATTAAGTTCTTCATTGGACTATAGATTCAACAAATGAAAGATGGTATCTTTATCAATCAATCCAAGTATGTCAAAGAGGTGTTGAAGACCTTTGGCATGGAAGACAGCAAACCGGTTGGTACACCGATGATGAACAGTTGTAAATTGTCAAAACAAGATGATTCAGCGTTGGTGAATGAGAAGGAATATCGGTCAATGATTGGTAAATTACACTATGTAGTAGACAGCAGAACGGACATTGCACATGTAGTGGGCATTGTTGCACGTTTTCAGAAAAGTCCAAGAGAATCCCACTCGGTAGCAGTCAAGCGGATTCTTAGATATCTGAAGGGAAATATAGATTATGGATTGTGGTATCCATACAATAATGATTTCAATCTCAAAGTGTTTACCAATGCTGATTGGGCTAGTAATGTGGACGACCGGAAGAGCACAACTGGTGGTGCATTCTTTCTCAGTGGTAGACTAGTCTCATGGATGAGCAAGAAGTAGAGTTGTATCTCTTTGTCCATAGTAGAAGCAGAATATGTAGCAGCATTTATGAACTGTACTTAGACAATTTGGATGAAGCATGTATTAAGTGGTTTCAAAGTCCCTGTATCTGAACCGGTGAGTATATTTTGTGATAACACAAATGTAATTAATATTTCCAATAATCTGGTATTGCATGCTAGAACCAAACACTTCGAGCTCAAGTATCATTTCTTGAGGGAGAAAGTTCAGAACAAAGAGGTTGTATTGGAACATGTTTCCGGTAAGGAGCGGTTAGCAGATATATTCACCAAGCCTCTACCGAAGGCTACATTTACCTATTTAAGAGGTGAATTAGGGGTGTTGCCCCTTCAAGAGGTGAACTAAAGGTATGTGCTCCACATCAGTCAGGTATTGCATTGTCAAATCTTTTCAAGATTGATGTGTTGAAGGATGATACTCCTCAGGGGGAGCAGCATAGTGGAACATGGAAGCTTGTGCCTCCACTTTGGCATTATTGTCAAAGGGGGAGAAGATGTGAAGCAGAGAAGATATATGCAGTATTGAAGACATATAATATGGAAGAAGATGTAGAGATATCTTTGTGTATTGCCATCAATGCCAAAGGGGGAGATTGTTGGCATATGTGCAGAGTTTGATGACATGATGATAATGTGTGTTGTCATTGATGTCAATATGTTGAAGTGTGAACTAGTATGTTGAAGTAAGTAAACTGGCAAGTGAACCGGTATGTTGAAGTAAGTAAACTGGCAAGTGAACTGGTATATGCAAAGTTTATATCGGGGTTTCACTTGATATAACTACCGGTTGGTAGTCTCAACTTCAGGGTTTCTGATTGATGCATTCCAAGTCTGTGCGATTCGACCGACAACATCCTGTGATGAGTTAGCATTGAAATGAAGATTAGATCACATTGCCATGTCAGCCTTGTGCGTGTGAAGGATTTCCTTGAGGATCTTGCATAAGAAGATTGATTCTATCTACCTCGAGAATGTGCAAAGTCTTAGTAAACGGTGGAGAGCACGTGATGGGTTATCAGCTTCCAGAAGTGGTGAAGAATGGACGATGCAGAACATCTTGAGATTTGTTCAAGATTGTTTTACTCTATGTAACATGATTAAACGGTCAGGATTGGACCGCATGTTTTGTTAACCTAGGTGCATAGGGTTTTAGGTTTTGGCCACCGACCTAATTATTGTCTATAAGGTCGATGATGATTTTCATTTGAAGTTGTTGGCAAATGAATGTATGTGAGGTGATTCTTGCCAGACCGAAGAAGTGAGTAGAGATCTGTAGAGTGTGATTGCAGATGTAAAGGAACTGAAGTGGATCTTCCTTGGCATTGAGTGTTGTTATCAGATCAGTGTATTACCTGTTGACTTTAACCATTTCAGTAGTTGGAAAATCCCTTTACCAGGTAGCTTTAACAGGCTTTTTGTAAATCCTTTAATAGGGTGACTCAAAATCATTGAGTTCTTCAAATCCTCTTGCAAGGTAACCTTTAACAGGGTTTTAACCTCTAACCGGGTATTTAGCCATCCCTTAACCGAGTGATCCCTAGTAGGATCGATTCCTAGCAGGACCTGTTGTAAAGTCTTTAACCAGACTAGGCTCCTAACAGAGCGGAATTTAGAAGAGTTCAAGAACAACTTGTGGGTATTCATCCCCACCATGGTTTTTCCCAGTTGGGTTTCCACGTGAAAAAATAGTGTTATATTTGTGATGCTTTTTCATGTGATGATTTAGTGTTTTCTGTTAACCGGTAAAGCATGTTGATCTAATGGTCATTGTATTTCTGATGTATTACCTACTTAAGCATATGAGTGAAGTTGAGATGAGATATTAGGTTTTGAGAAGTTCTAAGTGTTACTGGTTTATGTCTTTTGCAATCTTACTATGTTTTACCGGTATTGTCTTGGTTTAGGTTGGTGATGTTGTTTGCCAGTTAGTGCAGTCTTTGTAGTTTAAGTTGTCAGAGAAATTTGTGTCTGTACTGATTCACCCCCCCCCTCTCAGTACCTGTTGGGTATTTATTGTTCATCATTATTCATCACACGCTCTCAACGATCAGTTTTTGCCTACAAGGCTATACGGTATCATATTTTGTACACCCTTTTTTATGTATTATTTTGATGGAATATGCAAGTCATTTCATTTTAGATTTTTAAAATTATGTTTAATATATTATTTGTACTAATATCTCATGTTAATTTTGTTTTTTTAGGGTACGCCCTCCACGTCTAGGCCTCGTCCTAAGCAAAAGAATTCCTCGAAGATGCCAAAACATGGGAAGAAGGTAAATGAACACATTTTTAGTTGTACAATTGTTTGAAAATGTTGAAATTATCTTAGTTGGGATTTGTAGATTGATTAGTGTTTTTTGTCTATTTTACATGTACAAGGACCATTGCACTATGTGGATTTATTGAATGCACCTGATTTGCCTGTGGATTGAGAGAGGGCGAAGGTATGTATCTCTACTTTATTTTCTTGATTTCATGATTATATGCATGTGTACATGTGAACTTGTGATAAATTATAATCTTATAATTTTTTCATACAGGAAATATCCATAGTTGCTTCATCAATGGCGAGCCCTCCTCTGTGCACTGGAGAAACATCTCAGGATCCGATACACTTTTGTTTGATATATTAAATTAATTGGTTTTTAACCTACAATACTTATCATTATATTAATTATATTTAATTTTTTATCATTTTTTGTATAGGTAATAGCGACAGTATCTCCATCGATGGTGAGCCATCCTCGGTCCATTAGACAAGCATCTCAAGCACTGATACGTCATTGTTCTCTATATTATAGCTTTTAAGTGTTTTTGATGTATTTATGTTAGTACATTGTATTAATTGTGCATTTAATCTACAATATCCCCCTTCGCGGTTCAGCCATAATGTGGATCCTTTTAAGTTTGTCTTCAAGAAAACTCCTAAGACTGGCAAGGAGAGGAGAGAGAAGACATTAGGTCTGAGATCAAACAAAGAGGTAATCTATATTTCAATTGCAAAGAAATTATAGTTAAATGCATAGTTATGTTGTTAATTGTGAACTATTTTCTACAAAAGAATTCTAACTTGGCTTTTGAATTGTGGTTTTGCAGCCATCTACAGAGTCGCGTACTGCATCGAAGAGGTTCGATTTTGATGATCCACCACAAGTTTAGGATCATATAGTGTTAGTTGTGGTCATAGAATGACCAATACATGTAGATATATTCTATATTTTTATTGTATATTGATTTTGACATGGCATATGCCACATTTTTGTAATACTTGTATTGACTTGGTAGACATGCCTTTTTTTGATATATATATTGATATTCGATCCAATAAATGTGTACTGAGTTCATTATTGTGTATTCGTTGTATTTTGTGGCTACCCTTTTATAAAGTTAATTGATCATTTGCCTATGTAATCAACAATATGAATATAAACAACAGAAATCTATAATATAAAATATTGCAATCGTGGAATATGATTTGATAAAATTTCAAAAAAGTTGAATTAACCCTACAAAACCCCTTGTATTTAGTTCATTATTATGCATTCGTTGCATTTGGTGGCTGTGTTTTTATAAATTTAAATGAATATTTTCCTATGTAATCAACAATATGAATATAAACAACAAAAAACGACAATGTGAATATAAACAACAATATGTGTGTGGTGCGAAAGCACCCTCATCCTCACAATGGTCAAATTTTGGTTCTCGTGTTTGGGCTAATTTGGATCAAAGATGTAAAAGTTGCTCAATTGTTGTCAAAGTTGTCAAAGTTGTCAAAGTTGTCAAAGTTTGGCTTCATTATGATAAAAGATGTAAAAGTTGCTCAGTTGTTGTCAAAGTTGCTCAGTTGTTGTCAAAGTTGCAAGATATGATAGAATTGATTCAGTTCGTCATGTGCACAAACTGACGTCACGAGTGCATCCGGGTGGGTAGGTTTAAGCTATGCATGCTCCTCTCATGCATCCCAAAGCGTTGAAACGCCAAGAGTCATAGTCGTGTGCACAAACTGACATCACAAGTGCATCCGAGTGGGTAGGTTTAAGCTATGCATGCTCCTCTCATGCATCCCAAAGCGTTGAAACGCCAAGAGTCATAACCTACCGGCGTGATCTCTTAAGTGCCTTGAGTCCAAAAAATTATCAAACTTTGACAGACTGTTTCTTCCAATCCAGGACACATATGATCAATCGATTTGAACTTGTGGGGTCATGTGAGGCTCCTCTACAATGGCCTATCTCATTTTTTGATGACTCAAAGTCATTTTCAATTGGTAGTATTTTTCGCTTGCTGCAAAAACCGTCAGTTGCATGCAATGCAAAGTTGCAAGATATGCTAGAATTGATTTGGTTTGTCGTGTGCATAAACCAACATCACAAGAAAATCTGGGTGGGCAAGTTTAATCTAGGAATGCTCCTCTTATGCATCCCAAAGCATCGGAACGTCAAGATTCATACGCTACCAGAGCGATCTCTCAAGTGCCCTAAGTCCAAAAAATTGTCAAACTTTGACATACTGTTTCTTTCAATTCATGACACATATGATCGATCTGTTTGAACCTGTGTGGTCACAAGAGGCTCCTCTACAATGGCCTATCTCAGTTTTTGATGACTCAGAGTCATTTTCAATTGGTAGCATTTTTTGCCTGCTTCAAAAAACTGTCAGTTGCATGCAATGCAAAGTTGTAAGAAAGGCTAGAATTGATTTGGTTCATCCTGTGCACAAAACAAAATCATGAGAACATCTGGGTGGGAAAGTTTATGCTAGGCATTCTCCTCTCGTGCACCTCAAAGTGTCAGAACATCGAGAGTCATACCCTACCAGCGTGATCTCTTAAGTGCCTTGAGTCCAAAAAATTGTCAAACTTTGATGGATTGTTTCTTCCAATCCATGACACATATGATCGATCCATTTAAACCTGTGGGATCATGTGAGGCTCCTCTATAATGGCCTAGCTCAGGTTTTTATGACTCAAAGCGATTTTCAATTGGTAGCATTTTTTTGCCTGCTGCAAAAACCGTTAGTTGCATGCAATGCAAAGTTGCAAGATACAATAGAATTGATTTGGTTTGTCTTGTGCACAAACTGATGTCATGAGCACATCTGGGTGGGTAGGTTTACGCTAGGCATGCTCCTCTTGTGCATCCCAAAGCATCAAAATGTCGAGAGTCATACCCTACCGGCATGATCTCTCAAGTGCCCTGAGTCCAAAAAATTATCAAACTTTGATGGACTGTTTCTTCCAATCCAGGACACATATGATAGATCCATTTGAACCTTTGGGGTCACGTGAGGCTCCTCTACAATGGAATATCTCAGTTTTTGACGACTCGAAGCCATTTTCAATTGGTAGCATTTTTTCGCCTACTGAAAAACTGTCATTTGCATGCAATGCAAAGTTGCAAGATAGGCTAGAATTGATTTGGTTCGTCCTGTGCACAAATCGACATCACAAGAACATCCAAGTGGGTAGGTTTACACTAGGAATAATCCTCTCATGCATCCTAATGCGTCAGAACATCAAGAGTCATACCCTACCGACGTGATCTCTCAAGTGCCCTGAGTCCAAAAAATTGTCAAACTTTGACAGACTATTTCTTCTAATCCAAGACACATATGATAGATTCATTTGAACCTTTGGGGTTGCGTGCAGATTCTCTATAATGGCCTATCTCAATTTTTGATGATTTGGAGTCATTTTCAATTAGTAGCATTTTTTCGTCTGCTGCAAAAACCGTCAGTTGCATGCAATGCAAAGTTACAAGATAGGCTAGAATTGATTCGGTTCGTCTTGTGCACAAACCAACATCATGAGCGCATCTGGGTGGGCAGTTTTATGCTAGGAATGCTCCTCTTGTGTATCCCAAAGTGTTAGAACGTTGAGAGTCATACCCTACCGACGTGATCTCTCAAGTGTCCTAAGTCCAAAAAATTGTCAAAATTTGGCAGACTATTTCTTTCAATCCAGGACACATATGATCAAATTTTTTGAACATGTGGGATCACGTGAGGCTCCTCTACAATTTCCTATCTCATTTTTTGACAACTCAGAGCCATTTTCAATTGGTAGCATTTTTTTGCCTGCTGCAAAAACCGTCAGTTGCATGCAATGCAAAGTTGGAAGATAGGCTAGAATTGCTTTGATTCATCGTGTGCACAAACCGATGTCATGAGCATGTCCAGGTGGGAAGTTTTATGCTCATAATTCTCCTCTCATGCATCCCAAAGCGCGAAACGTTGAGAGTCATACCCTACCAGTGCAATCTCTCAAGTGCCCTGAGTCCAAAAAAGTGTCAAACTTTGACAAACTATTTCTTCCAATCTAGGACACATATGATCGATCTGTTTGAACCTGTGGGGTTGTGTGAGGCTCCACTACAATGGCCTATCTTGGTTTCTGACAAATCAAAGTCATTTTCAATTAGTAGTATTTTTTCGCCTGCTGCAAAAATCATCAGTTGCATGCATTGCAAAGTTGCAAGATAGGCTAAAATTGATACGGTTTGTTATGTGCACAAACCGATGTCATGAGCGCATCTGGGTGGGCAAGTTTACACTAGGCATGCTCCTCTCGTGCTTCCCAAAGTGTCAGAACGTCGAGAGTCATACCCTATTGGCGCGATGTAGAAGTTGCTTGACAACTTTTTTGGCAACTTTTTTAGCAATAATAACAATTTTTGCTCAAATTGTATCTAGACTCAATCTATGACCTGATAATGACTCAAATAATTATCCATGATTATACAAGAATCAAGAATGCTCACGATTGACCTTATCAGTAATGGTCATGATTGACCTTATCACATCACATAAACTCAAAACATAGTCACAAAACGTAGACACAAAAAATTTGGCATCTAAATATGGTCAAATCAGCTCTTGGCTATTTGAATATACAAAAAAATGTCTTGCAAATCATCTCATGGGCTTTTATACAAAATTTGGCATTACAATATGTGCGATTCAGCTCATTGCCATTTTAATATACAAAATTTGGCATCTAAATATGTACAAATCAGCTCATTGTCATTTAAATATACAAAACTATGCCCCTAAACATGTATAAATCAGCTCATGGGCATTTATACATACAAAAAATGAATATAGAACAATTCGTCAACGACATATACAAAATTCTCAAAACCATTCTACTCTGAAACGTAGAATCAATCAAGTGAGCCTTCAAGATCGACTCTAACCCGTATTGTGTCAAGTATTGCCTTATGGTTAGATTCACGAACTTTCCATAAAATCTTATTATGAGATCTACCATGATACTTCATCAAATGAATATTTGTTGCAACAACAAGGTTAGAGAAATGAAGAATATATCTGTGTGCTTCAAAGTCCACGAAAAACCAAAAATCAGAATTCTTGATAGGGTATCTCCTAAGCCATGTTCCCATCATGACAACAGACCCTATTGGGTACTCAATACCCTCTCCATCAATGATTGTGGTTGTCAATTTTCTTTTAGGCTCAACACAATGACACAAATAGTAATTTGTTCCTTCTTCATTGTTCTCTTTTGCAACAACTGCATACACATGACCTGAATTTTATAAAGTGATAATTAATACCAAAAATAAAGTGTGATGTTTAACAAAATGAACCAAAAAGAATAATTGCAAAAAAATTAACTCAAAAAATCACCTGAATCCACTAGGTTGGATACATGGTCAAAATCCACTGATGTCTCCATCTGGCTCAATTGTAGTGCTTTAGGAATTTGATATGTATCAATGGGAACCAACGGTCTACAAGACCATTTGTCAACCCACTCTTGTGATTCACATTCTTCCCACAAATAATACATGCATGAAGAGAAAAAACATGCCATCTGTCTCGTATAAATTACTAGTGAACTTGCATTTGAACTCGTAAATGAGTGCATATCACTCGATCCTGCAACTGTATAACAATCTAGATAGTTTTCAATGTTAGATCAGTGATCAAACCAAAAATATCTACGAACCATTGGCGTACTTGGATTACCTAGACCCATCGTAGAGTTACACCATCACACAATTGTTTTTGCATCTATCAACTCAGCACCACCTTCGTACTTCAATTCTTCTCTAGTTGGGGCTCTTTTTACACATGCTCCTGCACCATCGTGCTCTCCCTACCATGTCCAGCCTCAGTGAAATTCCAAAAAAAGTATACACCGCTTGTCATTTGCATCCTTGTCAACCAATAAAACATCCTTGCATTCTTGAATTGTGCGGTGCAATTATCTGACCATATTAAGTGTCAATTGTATTGTATGTTTCTTTCCTCTAAATTATCATAGAAAAATTTAAAACATCCTTGTACAAACTTTGATGAATGAGTACAATCATAACTTATGTAGAAGTGATACTCTCTTACAACATTTCTATCCTCCTCTATGCTATCATTTGCATGCATGAATGTTATGTGTACAAAAATAGAAACTTGTGTAGAATGATAATACATAGATTGCACTTCATTTTGAGGTTGTAGTGTATAATTTTCAACAAAATCAACAATAGAGACAATGGTGCCAAGAGGAAATGTGTCCTTACATAACTTGAATTGCTCATCCAACCATCGAGCTCTATGTGTATGCATTATGTACTCATAAACTAGTTTCTCTTGAAACATTTTCATAAATTCAGCTACACATATAACATTTTTCACTAACTCACATCTCTTCAAATCTTTTCCATCTTTAACTCCATATGTGACTATCTTGTATTTTCCAAAAAAAACTAGTTTCCTACCAATTTCATATGTTCTCTCCAAATGTACACATCTTAGTAAATGTTGCAAACCACCTCATATAGCACAAGAACCTTCCAAAAAAGGCATCTTATAATAAATGCAACTATCATGTATATTACATAGCACACTTGAAATAAATTCTCTTACCGACTTAGGAGGTGCTTGTATATTGCATTCTTCCAAAACATCGTTATAGTGCAAAGTAGAATAAATATGACAAAAAATATCATAGTGCATGGAAAATTCAATATGCATCCTACAACAACATGTGGTGCATACATGATTAATCTTAATATAAAAAGCTTTTTCCATTTTAAAAAATCTTTGAGATTCTTATTTGAGGAAACTTTTCAAGGAATCTTTCATAAAATTTTGTTTGAGTCATATCCAAATAGTGTTTGGCATGTGGCTCATGATTTGTAAACCCGATTTGCCTTCTAACAACATCTCTTTGGTTGGGTGAAACTCTTGTGTTGTCATGCCAAAAAATTTCAATTAATGTTCTTAGTGCATCAACAACAACTTTGTCTTTGCGTGGTAGTCTACCCGAGAATGCCCAAAGAGAATTATTGTTAGGTTCCTCTATTTTTTCTCGCCTCTGTAATGCTTTACTTAATGTTGTTCTACTAACGTTTAATGACTTACTTGTTTTGCTTATCAAGCGATCTTTTTTTATTTTCTTGCTCATTATGGTTGATGTAATGACACGTTGAGTAACATTAGAATCTTTAGTACGTGATTTTGAACCAATAGCTTGATATGCATCAAATAGATTTCTCACAATAGTTCTTTCGCTATTACTTTCGGATGATCTTAGGCCTAGAATTTTTATTGTCTCTCTAAAATTCAAATTTTTAATTAATTGACATCTTGCGGTTTGATTTAAGTTTTTAAAATAGTTTTGCCATATTATTTTAACCATTCTCCTACAAGTTCGTTCATTCATTTTATCAGGCATTGGCTTCAATATATTCTCATCAATGTCAATTAGATACTTTGGTTTCCTACGAATGATTCTAGGAGGTGTTAACATCGGTGCATTGCGTGCATTGTGTACATTTAATTAATCAAATAGAGCAGGTACATGTTCATCATTTAATTGATTATTCAATGTGGTCTCCTCTTCGATTTCATTAGGTTCATATGGTAAATCAAATGTCTCTTCTTCAATTGGATTAGGTGCATTATGTTTTTTTGGTAAATCGAATTAAGATGTTGAGGATGACATACCTTCTTGTCTCATTGTTCTTATTTCACGTAATTTATTCATACACTACCTTTGTCTTTCCTTTTCAGCCTCTCATTGTTCCATTGTTCCTCGCTTGTTCTTTCCCATGGTTGATATCGGTTGTCCTAAATAGAATCATATTACATATATATGTAAACAAAAGTTCATAAACAATCAAATAACCATAAATATGCATCTTATCATTATTTTTTGAATCCAAACTATTAAACAATCACAATAATATTGACAAAACTAATAAGAACAACAATTCAATCATTTCGAATCATGCAAAAACAAAAAAAAATCACTTACTTCTATGTATAAAACAGTGATATAAGTGTAGACACGGTTGCAGTGGGGCCTTCAACGACCTCAAAAACTTCTTTTGAGGTTGTTGAGGCTCTTGGGAAAATAAAATTATGTCTAAGTACCGTGTACACAGTATATTAATAACTGCATACACGTTGTTAGTCCCCAAAATGTTGGCAAGCAAAACGGTATTTTTTTTCACCTTGTACATGCTTAGAACTCACAAATACTGTGTACGTGCTCATACACCTTAAAAATGTTATGGCGGGGCAGCAAACTAATAGGCTCAATACCCCGTACGCACTATTTGTAGTAAATAAAATGTGAAGGAAAAGGGAGGGAGGGAGAGGGTGAGGGGGAGAGAGAGAGAGAGAGAGAGAGAGAGAGAGAGAGGGGGGGGGAGAGAGAGAGAGAGAGAGAGAGAGAGAGAGAGAGAGAGAGAGAGGGAGAGAGGGAGAGAGAAAGAGTGGGGAGGGAGAGAAGAAGAGAGAGAGGGATGGGGTATGGAGAGAGAGAGAGAGAGAGAGAGAGAGAGAGAGAGAGAGAGAGAGAGAGATGATGCATAATGGGTTTTGTACACCGAGTCAAATTCTAAGTCTATCAAGGAAATCATAGCCTCTCAAGCTCAAACTGTGGACCTTGGGATTATTAGGTCTACTGTTTATCAAAATGGTGACCACTACATGGCAGACCTAATTGCAATACAAAAATATAAAGTAAGGGAGATAAAGGGGGTAGGGAGAGAGAAAGAGTGGGGAGGGAGAGAAGAAGTGAGAGAGGGATGGGGTATGGAGGAAGGGTGAAGAGGAGAGAGAGAGAGAGAGAGAGAGAGAGAGAGAGAGAGACCCTATACGCGCTTGAGAGGGGGGGAGAGGGAGAGAATACACATACATACACACATGTGTGTGTGTATATATACTTAATATATTACATATTATATAAAATTATAAAATATATTATATAATATTATATACATATATATATATATATATATATATGTACATATAGATATGTACATATATGTACATATATGTATGTACATATATGTACATATATGTACATATAGATATGTACATATATGTACATATAGATATGTACATATATATACATATGTACATATGTACATATATATATATATATATATATATATATATATATATGTGTGTGTGTGTGTGTACATATATATATACATATATATATATATATATGTATGTATATACACATATTATATATATAATATCATATTATACATATTATACACACTCCCAAATTTTAACAAAAGTAGCACGTATGCGCTATTTTAGCTTTATTACCGCGTACGCGCTATTTATAGTAAAGACAACGTGTACACACTTCTTACACCCTAGGTACCCTGTACATGCTTTTGATTGTTTAGGCTTGTAAATAGGCCTGGATGGCAAACATACGGGTTTGAAGTTTTATTTCCCTCAATTTCCCTCCTTTTTGACATGTTTTATTTTATCAAGTTGGTTTCTCAATTTTGTCATCATTAGGTTTACACTTCAAGTGGGTATTTCTAAAATTGCCACCATATTTTCACCCATCTTCTGCGCTTTCTAACCATATAATTTTAAAAAAAAATTGAACAACAATAACATTATTATTGAATTTCTTTTACCAGTTCTACCATAGTTCTCACAGACATACGTGTACCATTTTTTAATAACTTTTGATCTACTTATCCAAATTTTTAAAAAATTATATATTATTGTAGTGCACTTGATTCTATACAATTTTAAAAAATAAATTGTATTTTTTTATTTTTTTAGTGCAAGTTATGCTTCGCGCACGAACAGGTACCTAATTTTCAGGATGTGCTCGATTGGAAAAATCATAAAAAAAAATACTCAACAAAAAATTACAAAAAAATACACAACTTTTAGTGCTCACTCTTAACTATCTTGCTACCAAAGGATTTGTCAAAATACTAAATCTAACTATGAATTTTTTGATGCGCACATCAGACATTATGTTATGTTTTTCAAAAGAAAAAAAAATCAGGGTCTATTTTTCGTACACGAAGGATTTGACCCCCTCAATCTTATCCAATTTTGACAAAGTTTAGTAGTTTGGAAACTAGATTCAGAGTACTACAATATTTGTTCTTTGATTATCTTCATATCTTGAGTGGATGACTTTCAAATTTTCCCTCCAAGTTCAGGTTCACCTGATTTCTGAAAAAACGTGTCCACTTATACCCCCTTTTTCACCACCATCTTTGTGCACTTACCCCCACATGTATTATTTTAGTATCCTTGATATCACCAATATTGGCAGCCACTGAAGAAGGATAGATGGTATATTGATATTTCTGGTATTTGTACTTCATCTTCTTCTCTTATGTAGAAGTTGGCTCTTCAAACATATGAATCTTCTATGATAATCAAGAATGTTATCTCGAAAACCTAGACCAATTGCTCATGTCCACATTCCAAATTTAGATTCCAAAAACTGAAAGTGCATGTAAAAATAGGGACAACTAGACAAAAAGGCAAGATACTTGCAATTTGGGTTTCAAACCTCAAATTACAAGCATTAATGACTATTGTTTTATTGCAATGGGGGTTTGAAAAAGCCGATTGCAAGTAAGTTTAGAGCTTTGTGCAATCGAGATTTCAATCCCCGATTACAAGTATGGTTTGTTGGTTGATATTTAAACCTTGATCAAAAAGAGGTGTGTCTTGTTCATCAAGGTTTAAACCTCGATCAACAAGTAGTGATACTTGTAATGATCGGCAGGGAAAGGACTTGATGGTCGGGACTTACATCCCAATCAACAAGTACCCACTTGTTGATCAATATTTAAGTCTCGGTCATTGAGCGGGGCAACGCTTTAGGAATTTTTGTTGATTGGTATTTTCACACCAATCAACAAGAATTTCCTCGTTGATCAAGGTGAAAACCCTGGTCAACAAGCATTCTATCTTTTCCAGCAATAGTGATCAGGATTTGCATCTCGATCACCATTGCATGGCATTGGTAGAACAAAAAGGGTTTCATCTTTGTTGGTCAAGTCCATGGCTCTAACCAACAAGAGAAAGAATAGACGTGATGAGAAAATATAGGGTTGGGTTTTAAAAATCCGACCTAAACTTGCCAAAAAACAAAACAAAAGAAAACATCAACATAATTGAAATGTAGAGTAGTCGGGAAGAACATACTAGGGCTCTGTAGCTCCTATCTATCAACAGTGACTTGGCACATGAAATGAAAATGAAGCAAAAACATGATTTATAAATAAAACGTAAAGTGAATTAAATGCACTTAGCACTTCTAATTGAACTTTAATTGCATTTCGAGCTTCTAAGCCTGAAATGCGACCAACCTTTGTAACAAGATGCAAAATTGGGTCTAAAACTCAACTTGGCAAAAAGAGCCAAAATACTTGTAAAATTGGGTTTTAAACTTGACTTTGGAAGAAGACTTATAAAATTTTAAGAACACTTGCAATATAAAGAGGCAAAAAATAAAATGCAAAGGCGTTGACGAACTAAGACCTATAAAACCTCAAAATTCATGCCTAGGACCCCCCAACATATGGGAAGTAAAATTTCAAGGGGGAGTTATCTCATTTTTGTCTAATTGAAGAAATTTAAGATAACAAGTTTGTTGAATGTAGAATGGGCATGAATTTAATTACAGATCCAAGATATAATGTCATGAACTCTCAACCATTCCATGGGCAGTGCTATGTTTGTTACAAGCTTGGCCACAAGACCAATAATTGTAGAAGTAAGACGAGGAAAAATTACATGAAGAACAACAATGCTATGAAATCTCATTCCTTCAGTGATTATTTCTACACGTGCAACATGTTTGGTCACAGGGGTGATAAGTGCAAATCTAATATTAGAAGAAATGGTATCACTTGCTATAATTGCAATAAACCAAGACATATTGCTAAGTTTTGCAAATGGAAGAATATGAGCCTTTCTACTCCACAAAAGAAGATTGATCTACATCACGAAAAGAAGAAGATTAAGGGGATGCGGAAGAAGTCAAATGCAATAGTTAAAGGATATGAGCTTTTGCCCAGTGCAAAAGTGTCCTCCAGAAATTGAAAAGAAAACATAAATTTGTGAGGAGTTATTCACTATATTTTATTCCTTGGGTGTCTTCACTTGCATTGGAGGTTATGATATGTTGTATGCTCTAACATGTGGGAATTTGAACTGAGTTGATTCATTTAAAAATAATATTTTTGGGCCAACTAGTTACGTGCTACATGGTTTATCTACATGTTTCCTAGTTGTCAACCTTGGAGGATGTATGCTAGTGTGTGTTATGTTTGGGGCCACTTAGAAAGATGTGATTTGATATTTTAGGTCCTCTCTATCTCTTGGATTCGACCACTTTCACCATAATTGTGTTTGGTGCTTGACTTATGTTTTGTGATGAAGAGGGTGATATATATAGAAGATCAAATTAGTGTGGATGGTGTGTATGAGTGTGTGCATAAAAGTGTGAATCTGTGCTCACGATCATATCAATTGCAAAGTATGTGATGTCAAGTTAAGCCAGAGAAAGTGTGTGGTGAATGGTGCAAAGTATGTGATGTAAAGTTAAGCCAGAGAAAGTGTGTGGTGAATGATTTTGAAGTTGCTCTCTTGAGACAAAGATTCAAGGGCATCTTCATACTTGGATATTCTTGGAGGAAGTATATTGAAGGCTTGTTCATCTTGATTCATATACTAATGTACCTTGCTTGGAGATAGTGAGTCTCCCTAGCAATTTCTCTTTATCTTTTCCTAAGGTAGTGAGTCTCAACTTACAAGTCTCTTGTATATTTCCTTGGTGTAGTGCACCTCAGACTGCAAGTCCTTCTAGGAGCAATGAGTTTCCTTGGCAGTGAGCCAAAAACAAATATTTTAATCTCAATCATATATTATGAATTAACTCTCACCATGGTTTTTCTCTCTTTGGGTTTTCCACGTAAATTTAGTGTTCTCTTGTGCATCGTGTTCATTGTTTAATATTTCATTATTGTTGAAAATATTATGGATGAGTTGATATTTATTTATGGTATAGAGTTTGAGTAATTGATCAAAATTGATTCACCTCCCCCTCTCAATCTTGGGGTGTATTTAACATGAAGATCACTAAGCCAACTACATAGATGATCATGAAGTAAGAATAAGGGATCATTGTAGATTGGACTTAGATTTGGCAAGTCAAGCAGAAAAGATGTGGATCATAAATGAATCTCAAACAAAGGATAGTGATAATATGTTGCACCCAATTTACAATAAGAAGAGGATCTTTGACATTCTTATCCATAATATAGACGAGAATTCAATGAAGCCTACAGATATGCATTTATGGGCCCGAGATGTTATATATTAGACTATTGAATGGATTAGTCATCCTTAATATATGCTTCCCATCCTGCAAGTTGAAGAAAAACCCCAAAAGGGTCAAGCAAGCACCTCTAAAGGAAAAGGGGACCCTTCTACCTCAAAGAGGCCACTTTCTCGGACTCATGAAATGGGCCATTATAGAGAATTCACTAGGAAAACTATGATAAAGGTGCATAAGCAAATAAAGGCCAATGAGGGAACTCAAGATGCACCTTCCACAGGTGTTGAATGGCCTAAGAAGAGGAAGGCGATTATTTCTCTTACTACTCCATATTCAATTCACCAAAGAACTACATCTTCCAAGGCTAAAGAAAAGACTAAAGAAGAATCTAAGGACAACCCTGTCGTGTATAAAAGGTTGAAGAAAGGGTCACCT
This sequence comes from Cryptomeria japonica, assembly GCF_030272615.1. Classification (NCBI taxonomy): domain Eukaryota; kingdom Viridiplantae; phylum Streptophyta; class Pinopsida; order Cupressales; family Cupressaceae; genus Cryptomeria; species Cryptomeria japonica. Next base: position 554,537,759 of record NC_081411.1, on the reverse strand, counting down.
CCCATTAGGACAATAAAAGATTGGTTAGAAGAGGAAGGTCCACAATTACAAAAGAAGAAAAGAGAAAGGGTCGAAACATCAAGTGTACAATAACAAGCCACTCTCTCTACTCAAGATAGAAAGGCAACTCCTCCCTCACATCAAACTTCAACAGATCAAGGAGAGGCTCCTTCTCTATCCTCCTCAATTAATGTGTAGATGAAAGAGATAGTTGGATGGCAAGTTTGGGATACCATTCACATTGAAGATGATGGAGAAGAGGAAGTTAGAGGGGATGATGTCATAGAAGTTCATGTAGGTGGAGAACCAAAAGAATCAAAAGAACCTGTAGTTGAAAAGAGCTTGCTCGGGGTTGGTACACGAGAACCTAACTTGCCACAAGTGGATGTAGAAATTGAAGAAATAGAAAAGGATTCTAAAATAAGAAGGGATGTCGATACAACAATTGATATAGATTCTTTTATCCATGAAAGTGAAGAAGCTCTACTCTCTATGATTGGAAGTGGAGACACTAATGAAGAAGATAATGAACAAAAGGATGAGCCTCCTCATGTTACTAAAGAACACCACTTGAAGAAGAGCTTCTAAAGAATAATCAAGAAGAAAGAATCCATGAAGAACATTGGGAAGAAGAACTCCCGAGAGATAGAGATATCCATGAGGATGAATCTCATGAAGAACATCATGCAGATGATCCCCCTAAGGATCAAGAGTGGCAACATGATGAAGAGCATAAATAGGAATCAGGTCAACAAGCAAGAAGTGAACTCCCCTCATCACAAGACAAAGAACAAAATTTTGAAGAAGAGCATCATAATGAGAGAGGAGGTAATGAAAATGAACAAATGATTGATAAAGGAGATGATAGTGTTGCTAAAGATCAGCTTGAGATAAATGAATAACAACAGAGGTTAGAGGTTAGAAATCAGTTTGAAATTGTGTTAGGAACAAAGCCAGTATAGTTAGCAAGAACATTTGAACAAAGGAAAAGGAGGTGCAAGTAAATTGGCAAAGATGACTTCACAATGTTGGAACAAACATTTAGAAATCTAAAGCTAAAGAAGAAACCTCACAAGCTATCAGTTGTCACCGCCAATGCCTCTAGCCATCAAAAGGCCTAAATTGTTGTAGCATTAGTGGATAAGCTCAAAAATGAAATGGAAACACAAGATTACCAAATACAAGAGATAGATTTGGGTGAGAAAAATAAGGAAGGTGAGAAGCATTCTTTGAGGTAAGCGCTAGACACAATATTTTGAAGATGGAATAAAGAATAGGACGCAAAGGAGGAATTAAAATCACAAATTAGGGAATTGAAGAAATACATTGGTCAAATAATGGGACCAATAGATTCAAGTGCACCCTCTACTAGTCTACAATCCATATTTTCACATGGAAATGCACCTTCAAGTAGTGATTCTTTTGTTATAGCTGCATTAACTTGGAGGAAAGAGATTGAAAGATAAGGAGATGAAGTGATTCACAAGGTGATGGGATTGTATCATGCCATCCAAGACCAACTAATAGTGCTCCATGAGATGTTGACAGGGGAAGGGAAGTAGGCTATAAGCATAGAATATTCAATCCTCATGTGGGATGTTTACCTTCCAGTCATTTTTATCATTAAGAACACAGATGAAAAGGCATTAGTACAGAGGGGAGTCCTTCCTAATTTAGATAAAGGAATAATAATATAATGGATTAGAGTTATCAAAATGGTGATAAAGGAATATAATAAGTCAAAGGAAAAGGTAATTGAACAAATTAATGGTGCAAACACATTGATGGATAGAGCGGAAGAATTCATTGAAGGTCTCCCATGCACATTGTTAGATGAGAAGGTGTAGATTAATGATGTTCAACATATAGTGCAAGAATTCAAAGATAAGATGCGTAAGGATTGCACTCTAGAAATTATAGAAAAGATGGTGCCAATGAAACAACAGATCCAAAGCATGTATGCTAAATTCCCACGGTTTGAAGATAAGAGGAGGAAGATGAAGATCTTAATTAAAAATTTGGTTGTAAAATTGAAGTATACAAAAACATCAAATGTTGAGGAGCTACATAATATGGTAAATGCGTTCAACCAAGAATTCTCATAAGCAGTTGCTCACTTGTGAAGTGGAATTTTGAATGACATGTATGTAGAGAATAAAGTTGCAGCTGACATAATATTTGATAATATTTTCAGACATGAGTTTTGATAATACCACTCAACTCCAACTCTCACATGGTTGAAATGATCCACCAGAGGGATGTTTTGTTTAGCTTTTTTGCAACCAAGAGATTACAGATAAGTTCCAGTTAAATGGATGAAAAATGGAAGAGATTTAACCCTTGTTTTTGAGAGAGAACCCATCGAAAATAACTCAATAGTTAACTGGTAGTCAAAAATGTGATAAAAGGGTTCATTTTTGTTGAAAATTGTCATTGATGTCAAAGGAGTGAAAATAGTAGGTTGGTAAGATTGAAAGAAAAAGAGAGAAGTGTAGAAACTATTTATAAGAAAGTAAAAGTGATAAGCATAGTTATGAATAGAACAAATAAACAACAGATCATATTGTCAGTTATAAAGATCAGATTGCCAATGATAACAAAGAAGGTGATAAATATCAGATTGCCAATGTTGAGGTGCACAGGATGGAGTTTAAAGAGAAGGAATGCTAAACCTGTCTCAATATTGCAATGGGATCCACCAGTCACAGATTATTTTTAGTGCATTATACTCTTGCATTTGGATGAATGTTCTTAAAGAAAAACGTGAGGAAATTCTTCTACATGAGGAAATGAAAGCTCTCTATCAAAAAGGAACCGTGGCATTTTTGAATTCTTAAATTTGGAGGCTTCAGGATTACCCGCTATTAGCTCCCTCGACGGACTGTCAATATTAGAGTGTCCTCATGACAAATTTGATAGTGAATGTTTAATATTATGTTTGAAGCTACATGCATTAAATATGTTCTAATTGTTCGTGGTTCTGGGCCATTCAAAATAAAGTATTGAAAGCATTGACAAATTACAGTGATTGTATATTCTAAGGCAGCGATCAAGGTCGTTAAGAAACATTCAATGAATATTAGTCAAAGGTGTGATTCTATGTTGTTCAATGAGCATGACTAAATTGATACCATTGCATTATGTGCCCAAATCTTCAAAGATAAGCTCAAGAATGAGACAATAAGTGGTGTATTCTTGGCAAAAACGATGTGATGTTTCCATGAGAGGAAAATGAGACATCTTGAAAGACCAGGTCCATAATATAAACCAAATCGAAGGTCTGTGTAAGAACATTGGAAGTATGACAACAATGATTAAATAAAAGAGAGACGTTTATCCAAAACTAGTCGACTTCATGAGGCAAATTTATCACCCAAGTCAAAAGAATCTTAATAATGTCAAAACATAAATGAATCGAATGTATAAAAGCAGTGATATGCAACGATTAAAAACAGTGATTTCCTTTACTGGGTTTAAATTGGGTTTAAATTGGGTTTAAATTATGTTATTGTGATTGGTTAGTTAGAAGTTTTTTAACAAGTTCAAGACAATATTGATTCACCCCCTCTCAATATTTTGGATATTCAACAATTGGTATCAAAGTCAAGTCTTTTGGAAGAGTTTAACCACTCAAAGGAGATCCGGAAAGTTGAACTTATGGATTTAAGCGAAGATCTTAGAAATGCTCTTGCGGATATTAAGGCAATAGAAATTGAGAACAAAGATTTGAAAGAAAATGTCCAGGTGGCTAATGAATGCATTGAGAAGCTAAGAGAGTAGATCTGAAACTTTAAAATAAGACATAAAGAAGTCAGTGAAGAACTTAAGCAAGCAAACAACATTGTTGCAGATTTGAAAGCCAAAAATGAAGACAATGAGAAAACCAAGGAGTATTTGAACAAGATAATGGAATGCAAATCAGAAGAATGTGAGAAGCTAAAACAAGAAGTAACATCTCTAAAGGTAGATCTAGAGAAAGCAAAGAGATAAGAGAGTAAACCTGAATCTGGTAAGTCTGACAAGGTGACAGAAGCAAAAAAAGACTTTGAAGCCAAAAACGAAGCAAAGAATGAATCTGGTGAATGTTAGCAATCCAAAGCAAATCACAAAGAAGATTCACCTCTAGTAAAAGCAGAAGCTACCAAGGAAGAAAAAGGAAAGTCAATGATCAAGTAACAGGTAAGTAAGAAAATTACCTTCTTTAATGGTTCTTGTTATAAATGCAATAAAGTAGGTCATAAGGAAATAGAATGTAGAAGTAGTTTGAATCAAAATTCTAACCTATTCTCTTGTAGATGTTATACATGCAATAAATATGGCATAAAGCTAATAAATGTAAAAATCTGGTTATGAATAAAAATAGATATAATAAATTTAGAGGAAGATGTTATACATGCAACATTTTTTGACACAAAGCTAACCAGTGCATGCCAAGACAAAATCTAGCAAACATCAGGTGTTACAACTACAACAAACCCGGACACAGGCAAGAGAATGCAAAAGAAATGAGGTTCAAATTCTAATCAAACTAGCAAAGAAGATCAATGTGGAGGATGTGAAAGTTGAGATAAAGAAGATCTGGAGGAAGAAAGAGACTGTAGATGTGTCAGCACCGAGCTCCAATGCAGGCACCTCATCCGAAAAATGAAGTCTATGGCTTTGGGCTAGGGGGACAATCCAAAAGATATCATATCTTTGTCCCCTACCAAAGAGTGTGAGGTTGTAATACTGACAAAGCAGAGTATGTGGAGGTCTAACTGAAAGCATATCGAAGTCATAACTCATTGATGTAGAGAATCCACACACTCAACTAACTAAGGGAGATCTTTCTCCCAACTCACCTATCCAATTAGGTGATAACCCTTCACTCACTCTCAAAATCTCTCACAAGACTATTGAGTACCCATAAGGTTTCCATTCCCCAACAACACACCCATGCTTCTCAACACATCTCCAACCCTTGACATATACTCAACTAGGGAAAAACAACATGATCAAACCCCAATCCTGACTTTCTAACACTTAATCACTACCAACACTGGTGTAGTCACCGGTTAGGAGGGACCTCAAAGAGATCAATCTGGACCAGGCATCAAGATTAAACACAACGGAAACAAGAGGATATGATGGAGCCAATGTAGAACTGAATAAATTAGATCATGAAAATTGATTACAGATAACTAGTAACATCTGGGTTACAAGGTTTGGCTTACAGGCCTGCTACACACTTGCTCAATCACATAATTGGTCAATTCCAGACCTCTAATTCTTAAGATCTATCTTCCATATTCTTCCTAAATGAATTATGATGCTTAATTGCAATAATTTATACGGTCTAGAGGGATCCGGTCGGCCCAAGAGGGATCAAATACCGAAGAACAAGATCAAACATGTAATACCAACAGGTTAGCCTCTGCCAAAGAGATTCCTCCAAAAAATCCAAAGGATTAAATGCAGATCAAAGGGAAGGTTGTCCACATGCCAAGCAACATTGGAATCAACAAATTGGGGCTACACAAGCTACAAAAGGGATCCAGAAGATTTGCCAATGCCAATAGGTCCAAGCGACTCTGGGGCCAGAAAACTGTCTCATAATCCAGAATCGATAACTTGTCGTAAAATGATCCAAATGCTTCGTGGTTTAGGAATAAGGAAGATGATCATGTCCTCAAGCAAAATCCAGCTCTGCAAGATCCGATCAACAAATGCAATAAAATGCAGAAAGAAATGTTGAAACTACAAAACAGGAAACAAATTGGAAAGTTTTTTTTTTTTTTTGTTGATGCAAGATTGCCAAGAACCGGGGATGCTCCTGCATCAGACATCTAAGGTTGTTGAAAAAGTAAATCTCTCACTTCGCTATGGTCAGAGGAAAACCAAGGCGGTCTACCTTTGCCTGAGAAATCCAAGATGAATCTTCAACTGGTATGTCCTTCCATTTCACAAGATACTCTATGTACTGACTGCTCTGGGTACTACACCCAATCCTACTGTCCAAAATGTCTTCAATCTGTTCTGGTTCCTTCTAGGACAACTGTTTCTCCAAGTCTACAATACTATCTTCACTAAATTCAGGTTCAAGATACTGATGTAGATCTGCAATGTTGAATATACGTGAAATACTCAAACTATCGGGTAGCTCCACTTAATATGCATTTCAAGAACTGAATTTCCTCAAGATCTTACAAGGTCCAAACTTCCTCATCTGCAACTTGTTATAGGTTCCAACTGGAAATCTTTCTTTTCTCAAATATACCATCACTTCATTGCCAACTTAAAATTCCTTATGTTTCCTCTTCTCATCTGCTTTCTCCTTATACTTGTTCATATCCTCTAAATGTTTCTTAACCTGAATATGTAAGGTCACCATGTCATCTACAAATTCTTCTGCTTCTACACTCCTCTTGTCTTCATTACTGATATCTCGCAATTCTGATATATCTCTAGGGTGTGCTCCGGTAACAATCTCAAAAGGTATTCTTTCGATACTCCTATTCACTGAATTATTGGAGGCAAACTCTTCTTGTGCAAGAATCAAATCCCAACTTTCGGTTTTCTCTCCAACTAAGCATCTCAACAAATTTCCCAAGCTCCTGTTTACTACCTCTGTCTGTCCATAATTGTGTGGGTGAAAAGAAGAACTGAACTTCAAATCTGTTTTCGTCTTCTTCCAAAGTGTTCTCAAAAAATAACCAATAAACTTAGTGTCTCTGTCTGAAACTATTGCTTTAAGTAATCCATGCAATCTCACTACCTCCTTGAAAAATAAGTCAGCTATATGCACTACATCTGATGTTTTCTTACAAGGTATGAAATGAGTCATCCTTGAGAATATATCCACCACCACAAATATAGAACCATTTCCTCTTTATGTCTTAGGCAATCCAAGTATGAAATCCATGCTTATGTCTTCTCAAGGTCTCTTTGGTACTATCAAAGGTTTATACAATCCCACATTTTGACTACTACCTTTTGCAACTTGACAAATTCTACAACTCTGCACAAATTTCCTAACATCCTTATGAATCTGAGGCCAAAAGTAATGTTCACTCACCAATGCTATTATTTTCTCAACACCAAAGTGTCTGGCTAATCCTTCACTATGCTTCTCCTTTACCAGATTCTCCCTCATACAACTCTTAGGTATACACAACTGAACTCCTCTTAATAACATCCCATCCTAAATGAAATAATCCAACCATTTGCTTCTATCCACCATAATCGGTTCTCTACATACTTTCCAAGGTTCTGCAAAATTTGAGTCACCATCATACAAGGTCTTCAACTCCTCAAATCCTAATATTGTCACTCTCATCTCTATCAGCAAGTTCCTCCTTCTACTTAATGCATCAACAACTTTGTTTGACGTCCCACTCCTATGCTTCAACACAAAGGTGTAACTCTGCAAAAATTCTACCCATTTCATATGTCTTTGATTCAACTTAATCTGACTGTTCAAATATTATAAGGCTTGATGATCAATATACAACACAAACTCCTTAGGAAACAAGTAATGTCTCCACTTCTTCAAGGCTTGAACTATGGCATAAAATTCTTGATCATACACTGAATATCTACTCCTGGCATCATTCAACTTTTCACTGAAATAAGCTACTGCTCTCCCTTCTTGACTAAATACTGCTCCAATTGCATTCCCAGTTGCATCACAGTCCACTTGAAATACTTTGTTGAAATCTAGTAAAGCTAACATAGGTTGTTTAATCACTTTTTGCTTCAACAATTCAAAACTTTTATTTTCTCCAGTGGTCCACTTGAATTCTTTCCTATCTCCTCCCATTGCCTCAGTCATAGGGCTACAAATTGAACTGAAATTTCTGATAAACTTTCGATAGAAACTAGCCAATCCATGAAATGATCTTACCTCTCCAATGCTTTCCAATGTAGGCTATTCAACAATTTCTCTTACCTTCTCGGAGTCCATCTTCAATCCATCCATGGATATTACAAATCCCAAATAGACTAACTCTTCATTCATGAAAGTACACTTCTTAAGGTTTATCATCAACTTTTCTTCTCTCAACCTCTACAAAACTTGTCTTAAATGCAACAAATGCTCCTCTTTTATTTTACTGAAAATCAGAATGTCATTAAAATATACAATAACAAACTTACCCAATAATTTCTTCAATACCTCATTCATCAATCTCATGAAAGTACTCGGTGGATTAGTCAATCCAAAAGGCATCACCAACCATTCATATAATCCTTTGTTTGTCTTGAATGTTGTCTTCCACTCATCTCCTATGATTTTGATCTGATGATATCCACTCTTTGGGTCTATCTTTGTGTAGTATTTGGCTCTACTCAAACAATCCATTATGTCATCCATCCTTGGTAAAGGAAACCAGTACTTTACTGTGATCTTGTTTATTGCTCTGGAATCGGTACACATCCTCCATTCTCCATTCTTCTAGGTGCTAACACTTTTGGTACTCCACAGGTACTCAAACTTTCTATGATCAAACCTTTCTTCAACAACTCCTGCACTTGTCTTTTCAATTCCTCATTCTTTGTCGGTGTCATCCAGTGTGCAACTTTGTTAGGCAATCTAGCTCCGAGAATCAAGTCCATGCAATGACTGATACTCCTCTGAAATGATATCTTCATATTCTATCAGTAATTCTTTTATCTCCTCTGGTTGTTCTTCTTCATGTTCTAGGTTCTCAGTCTTCTTAGGAACTAAAGAAAAAGACACATTTTCATGTCTCATTCCATCCAGGAATTTCCTTCCATCCACCAAACAAATTCTAGCATTCGTATAGACTTCACTCTTCAAAGGCTCCTCCAAGGGTAATAAGGTTTGTTTCATCCCATTTGCTACAATGGTGTATATATTCTTTCTCCCATCATGTATTGCATGTCTATCAAACTGCCAAGGTCTACCCAGCAAAAGGTGACAAATATCCATAGGCATAATATCACACAAAACTTCATAATAATTCCCAATTTTCAATTTCACCAAACATTGCTCACTTACTAACAACTTGTGATCATCCTGAATCCATGATATCCGATAGGGCTTAGGGTGTTTTAATGTTTCCAACTTCAATTTATTCACCAGTTCTTCTAAAACAAGATTATCTGAACTACCACTATCAATAACTACCTTATAGCACTTACCAGATACCTTACATCTGGTCTTGAACAAATTTTGCCTCGGCAAGGGCTCTTCATCTTCTCCAGTATGACACAATGCTCTCCTCATCATCAACAATTCTCCATCTTTGGGGTTATTAGTTGATCTGGTGGGGATTTCTTCTACCAACATTGTTCTCCCAGTGTTCTTTGTCTTATTACCCTCAAAATCACAATGTCCTTCTCCACACTTATAGAAAGTTCCTCTAAACACTCTCTTGTCTTGTCTTCTATCATCTTTTCCAAAATTCTCATTCAGGTAACCATCAAGTCCTCTTCTCTCGTAGAAATTTTTGTCATCCTTCTGATATGAACTGCCATCTTTGCTTACTTTCTTGTCCTTGTTCTGATCTATACAGGTTCCTCTTCCTCCAGAATATCCTCTTCCTCCTTGAAATATTCCACCGGAAAACCTTCCACCTCTACCTTGATGTCTTTGTTGATGTCTTTTATTCAACTTCTCTTATGCTTTCAGGGCATATTGATAAGCTTCTTCAACACTCTTCAACTTGATCAAACTAAGTTCATCTTGTATAGACATCTGCAGACCATTCAAATATCTTGCAACTTGTTCAACCTCATCATTGACATGTTTGGATATGATATTCAACTTGTAGAATGTCTCGGTATACTCCTTCACACTAGATTCTTTATGCTTCAAGTAATGCAACTTTCGGAATAGATTTACTTGATAATCAACTGGCATAAACTTTGATTTTAACTTAGAAACCATCAACTCCCATGACTTGATCATCTTTTTACCTCTTCTTTGTCTATCAATCTGCAAATGTTCCCACCAAAGAGATGCGTGACCTTTCAAACGGATACATGCATATTTCACCTTTCTTTCTTCTGTGGTGTTCTCAAAATCAAAATACTTCTCCATCTTCGAGGTCCAATCCATTAATTCATTTGAATCCAACTTTCCATCATACTACGATGGGGTAAAATATGGTTTAGTGTCGATCGATCGCCGATGGATTTTCTACTTGTTTTGTCAGTGCTTCATCATCATCTTCTTCGCTCATATCTTCAATAGGTCGGCCTCTTCTCTAGTTTGTCTCAACAGCTTCCAATCGGGCTTCAATTCCTCTCAACATTTCCATCACAGTAGGGTCAGCATTCCCATGCACTCCACCATTCCTATTTCCTCTTCGCGCCATCTTCACGCCAATCCTCTGCAGCTCCAGGTTGGACCCACGGTCCGCCACCCCACAAAAAAATTCTTAGGACAATGTAATCTCTGGAATGAAATCTTGCTCTGATACCACTTGGTGCATTCACCAGTTATGAGGGACCTCAAAGAGATCAATCTAGACCGGGTAGCAAGAGTAAACACAAAATAAACAAGAGGATATGATGGAAGTAATATAGAACTGAATGAATTAAATCATGAAAACTGATTACTGATAACCAGTAACATTCGGGTTACAAGATTCATCTCACTGGCCTGCTACATACATGCTCAATTACAGAATTGGTCAACTCCGGACCTCTAAATCTTAATAGCTATCTTCTATATTCTTCCTAACTGAATTATGATGCTTAATTACAATGATTTATATGGTCTAGAGGGATCTGGTTGGCCCAAGAGGGATCAAATGCCGAAGAACAAGATCAAATGTTTAATACCAACAGGTTGGTCTCCGCCAAAGAGATTCCTCCAGAAAATCCAAAGGATGAAGTGCGGATCAAAGGTAGGTCGGCCACATGCCAAGGAACATTGGAATCAATGAACTGGGGCTCCGCAAGCTACGAAAGGGATCCGGAAGATTCGCTAATGCCAATAGGTCCAAGTGGCTCTGAGGCTAGAAAACTGTCTCAGAATTCAAAATTGATAACTTGCCAGAAAATGATAGAAATGCTCCACAATTCAGGAATAAGGAAGATGATCATGTCCTCAAGAAAAATCTAGGTCCGCAAGATCCGGTGAACAAATGCTAAAATTGCAAAACAAAAAACAAAATGGAAAGGAAATGTTTTTTTTTTGGTTGATGCAAGATTGCCAAGAACCGGGGATGCTCCTGCATCAAACACCCTTTTGGCAATCACTCACCCAACACCAATCTCTCATTAGGTCTTCAATCTCCACCAATAAAATGTGATTATTACTCACAAGCAAATTGGTCCCTTTGACACTTCTATGGGGACATCTCAACACATTTCCTCAATATCCTCTACCCTCCCAACCACCCAAGAACACACAATGGGCATGGTTGCTACAATACTCGTTTAGGCAGTCACAACTCCTATTAGGATAGCCATGTTTAGATTAGGAACAATCATAATTTAATGGACCATTATCCCTTATCAACACTTCGAATGTATGACACAATGATGGTAAACACTCTCCTTCCTCTTCTACCATCAAACCCAACAACAATCCACCCTACAACCTTGCACATTCAATGGTTCCTCTCACTGTCAAATAGTAACAGCCACAAGCAATATTAGGACAGTCAAAAGTATTACTTGCTTGTTGTGGTTCTACCACTCAATAACCCTTGAATCACACCAAGGTGTCTCCCTCACATCCCTCTCCATTCAATAGGTTTTCCAAGGACCAATGAAGGACCTTCACCACTCAAACTCCCTCAAACCATTGTTATATCAGACTGTGACACTGTCAAATCGGTATTTTGCCATCATTTTGCACGTGCCAAAGTGAGCATTGTACCCTCCATACAACCAACAACCTCCTCTTAGTCAAGGATAGGTCTATTTCATTGACTTCTAAGCCCCTTACAATGGTTATAACAGTATTTTAAATCTCACCTAATCAAGATGTACAAAATACTATTATTGCATTGACAATTTTGCCTAATGTTGATCAAATACTCAACCTAAGATCCGCATGCTTCTAAAATAGTACAAATAAGTTCAAATAGGTCTATAAGACTGTTTAAACATCATGGAACCTCATATTTGACCCACTGATACACATTTTCAATATAATGACAATTTTTAATAATTTTGACTACATGACTTCATTAGGATTCAAAACACCATCTAATGGCCACAAGGACCTTTATTACATCAAGAATGGTCATTTTTGACATTATTCATGACTCTCCACTTAGCAAAACCTAAAAGATACAAACTTGGCCTCATTGAGGCATGAAGGCCTATTAGGTGCTCCTGCACCATACACCCGGCCTTAAGAAGTTTCCAAGTCCCTTGGAACTTTTGTACCTGCAAAACAAACTTGATTAGATGCTCCTTCGTGTCCCTGCAATGATCTCATCTTCACCTTGGGCTTATACTTGTCCTCCTCTTGAAGTCCCATGCTTTCTAGGTCACTTGGATCCTTCATGGTTGCTCTATCACCTTTAATATGTACTTCTAAACTCTAATTATCCATCATCCATCTGCCCTTTCATTGGTCTTCAACTATTGTCATTCCAAACCAAATCACTCTATGACTGTCCTCCTTCATTTTTACCCTTGGATTAACATTCGTCAATAATATCAACACAAATAGGAAGAAATAGATGACTTCCCTTATCTCCCACCTCTTGATCTTCCTTTTCACACCTACTCTCAAGTACACCATATCTGGTACTACTGTCAGTACTGCATACAATTTCTCAACAAAAGATTTCATTAACCAAGGACAACTCTCTTCCCTTACCCCAGTCCTTCTTCTTCTCTCCATCTCAATTGGAGACTTCACAAACTCTTTAACCTTCTCATGGCCTAACTCTGACTTCCCTTCACTCTTAGTCCCTATCCTCGTAGAGATCTTTGACAAATTCTTTATCCTCTTTACTTCACCCTTCATGGTGACAACCTCTTCTTCATACTCTCTCACTGTCCTTTTCACACTTCCCTTCATTATCTCATTCCTTTCTGGTTGGCTTATTGACATCTTCATGTCCTTCGTAACCTCTCTACGTATGCTAAGGCCTTGCATCAGACCTTTACCTTCTTCCATCAATGTATTATTAGTGATCTTCTTAACCTGCATTGTCTTTTCAATCTTAGTACCTCCTCTGCTTGTCATGCTCTCCCCTTGGTTTACTTCAACCAACTTCTTCTCCATTACATGCCATTTCATTTGGCATTATTTCTCATTCACTCCCAACTAATTTTCCACCATTATCATTGTATTTTCAACAAGATAACTCATTATTTTTCAGTATTATAACCCACTGTCATAGTGGAAGTTGGCTATCCTATACCTTTTTCCATCTCCAATGGACACACTACAGTCCTAATCATGATCTTATCATCATCTTCAAGCCTTTCATGACTTTTTCCTTTGTTTTCATCTTTGTTACCTTCATCCTTTACCTTTACATCTGTTTTAATGACCTCCTTATCCCTAGGTCTGTCAGCCTCAACTCCATATACCTGTTGCTTTACACCTTCTTGTCCATTCAGTAGACAACTCACTTCTTCCCTTGTGTTTTCATCATGCCCAGATGGCTTGTGTTCTTGCAACTCTTCTTCCCTCTTCATAACCTCCTCTCTTCTCCTTAGGATCTATGTCCCAAGCATCTTCTTCTCACAAAACCCTACCCCAATCTCACATAACTTTGCATTCTTCATGGCTGTCTGCCTTAAAACACCACCGTTCTTCATTGAACAATCTCTTACCTATTCCTTATCTTTATCTTTATGTTCCTCACGCCTTAGGAACATTTTTCTTCCAATAAAACCTATCCTTCCCACCTTCCTTGATGCCTCAACATCCTGCAATGGATTCAACACAAACCTTTCTCCTTCTTTGTCAATGGTATATGTATTCTTCCTACCATCGTGTGATGCAAATCTATCAAATTGCCAAACTCTTCCCAAGATCAAATGACAATCTTTCAAAGGCATAACATCACACAGAACAATATCATAATATGAACCAATATCAAAATCCACAAATGCTTGTTCTCTAACATCAACCCGCTAATCATCATTCACCCAACATACTCTATTGGGTGAACATTTCATGAGGTTTCCTTGTCAAATTCAACTTTTCAACCTACATACCTTGCCTTGGCATTTGCAATTTGTCCTGAATATGGATTGTCTCTTAGTCATCTCCTTCAACTTTGCATACTTTGCTCTCATTTCTTCAATCTCCTGCATGCTGGCTTCAACTCCTTCAACATCTCAGTCTCCTCTTGATCTACTTGCTATCTCTAATACCGCTTTGATGCAGAGCATCCACACACTCAACCAACTAAGGGAGATCTTTCTCCCAAATCACCTATCCAATTAGGTGATAACTCTTCACTCACTCACAAAATCCCTCACAAGGCTATTGAGTACTCATAAGGTTTCCATTACCCAAAAACACACCCATGCCTCTCAACACATCTCCAACCCTTGACATATACTCAACTAGGGAAAAACAACATGATCAAACCCCGATCCCACCTTTCCAACACTTAATCACTACCAACGCCCTTTTGGCAATCACTCACACAACACCAATATCTCATTAGGTCTTCAATCTCCACCAATAACATGCGATTATTACTCACAAGTAAATAGGTCCCTTTGACACTTATATGGGGACATATCGACACATTCCCTCAAGATACTCTACACTCCCAACCACCTAAGAACACACAATCGACACGGCTGCTACGATACTGGTTTAGATAGTCACAACTCCTATTAGGACATTCATATTAAGAATAGGAGCAGTCATAATTGAATGAACCATTATCCCTTATCAATACTTTGAATGTTTGTCACAGTGATGGTGAACACTCTCCTTCCTCTTCTACCATAAAACCCAACATCAATCCACCCTACAAACTTGCACATTCAATGGATCTTCTCACTGTCAAATAGTGACAGTCACAAGCAACATTAGCACGGTTAAAAGTGTTACTTGCTTGTTTTAGTTCTACCACTCAATAACCCTTGAATCACACCAAGGATTCTCCCTCACATCCCTCTCTTCATTAAATAGGTCTCCCAAGGACCAATGAAGTACCTTCACAACTCAAACTCCCTCAAACCACTGTTATATCAGATTGTGCCACTGCCAAATTAGTATTTTGCCATCATTTTGCATGTGCAAAAGTGAGCATGGTACCTTGCAAACAAAACAAAAAGAAAGTACATGATATTTCCCCCCATCCCACCAAGTATTGGCCTATGTTCATCGTGGAATGGGGGCTTATTACATTTTACAAAGGCATTGTTTACCCTAACTAGGGTTTAAACAACTTTTACAAATATTGGTATATCTCTTCCAAAACTTAATGAAAAGAAATGAGACCAAAACCAAGATACTAGGGATTCACTCCCCTATCATTATCAATTTCTTTAAAATGCAAATAAATAAGTTTCCAACAATAAAAACAATTAATATTGGACTTTCACGTCTAAAACGCTCAAAAAATTGCAAGAAACTCAATGAAATCTTTATTGTTCTTATTCAAACATACCTCCATACAAAAAAAAAACTCCTCTTAGTCAAGGATGGGTCTATTTAAATGGATTCCAAGCCTCTTACAATGGTTATAACTATATTTTAAATCTTACCTAATCAAGATGTACCAAATACTAATATTGCATTGATAATTTTGTTGGCAACATTGACAATTTTGCCTAATGTTGATCAAAGACTTGACCTAGGATCCTCATGCTTATAAAATAGTACAAATAGGTTGAAATAGGTCTATAAGACCCTTTACACATCATGGAACCTCATATTTTCCCCACTGATACACATTTTCAATATAATGATATTTGTGACAATTTTGACTACATGACGTCATTAGGATTCAAAACACCATCTAATGGCCACAAGGACCTTTATTAGACCAAGAATGGTCATGTTGGACCTTATTCATGACTCTCCACCTACTAAAACCTAAAAGATACAAAATTGGCCTCATTGATGCATGAAGGCCTATTAGGTGCTCCAGCACCACTCATCACAAAGTTTGGTATGTTATTACAAAACTTGAGGAAGTGGATGACAATTCACGTGCATTTAATGCGAAGCGATAGATAAAGGAATATAAGGACAACTCTTCGAAAAAATTCATTGCACCACATATTAAAGAATTTTGAGAATATTGAAAGAAATCACGACATTAGAGTGTTTAGGGTTTCTCCAAGGAGGTTGATTAGAATCAATAATCTGTTGAATTGGTGATCATGGCTACCCTTGTTGTAGTTGATGTTGTGTCTGAGACTCGTCCAGTATTAGAGAAGATGTTGATTTTCCTACAATACTAGGATCAAAAGAAGATGACCATGCATAGTAATCATAGGGTGTGCTCGATTAACCATGGGCAATGATTCACATCATTATTGCCCTCCCAACCATAGACGATATATTGTCATCATCCCCCCCCCCCCGAGCATGAAAATTATATCTCTAATATATATATATATATATATATGAACGACAAGCTGTCGTTACAATGATCAAGTACAAAGACCAATGTGAATTGCTTGTAGATGGATCTAGTTACTTTAGACTGAAGGAGATGCAAATTGAATTGTTGTAAGAAGCTGAATGTTCAAGGCAGTTGATTCAGACATCTCCTCAAATACCTCTGCAATGTAATCACTGATTAATCTGCCCACAATGATATGTGTTCGATCTGCACTTCAGGTAATATACGATTTGCTTCTTCTCATATGCGTATGATCTGCCTCACCTTCAATCTACTCTGCTAATGAATTTACATAGCTCTGCCAATTACTCACCCTGCACATATATTGTGTTTGATCTGCAATATAAGAAGGCAATCTACTCTAGACAATGCACGGGTTGTAGATGTCAATGCACAGGCTGTAGATGTAGACGATTTGTCTTTTTCTTCTATTCCATTCATCACTTTGAATGAGAACGAACCTTATGCATATATATGTGTTGCACCCTTTCACCAAGAGTCGGCCCTTTATGAAGGAACACGACTTATACAAGGAGGCATACTAAGTTTGGGCACCACTTAAGAAACCACTAACTAACCGAATTATACTTCTTATATAAGTCACACCTTTTAAATCAATATGTAGTTATAAACATATAATTTCGGATCTATGATTGTGTAAGGCCGATGGGCCAATTAGACAATTATATTAGCTATATCAGCCCATAGAAGGAATTCGATCATAGCTACAAACATCAACACTCCCTCTTAGCTAGAGAGGAATCCTTCTCGATGTCTAAGTCACATAGTAACATCATCATGGCTACTCCCAGAGGATGGGTCCATCATGGCCACTCCCATGTATGAAAAACAAATTAACATAAGTGCCCATCACGAAATCACTCAACGTGATGTCGTCATCTCATCACATGACGTTCACCATGACTACTCCTAGAGGGTGAATAAACACAAGTGCTAAGTCATGGAATCTCTTACACAACATCCATTGTAGCTACTCCTAGAGGATGGATCCACCATGACTACTCCCAGAGGGGTGGTGTAAGAATGGATATCACCTCACCGTGATATCAACCATTATGGCTTATCCATAGATATCACCTCACGTGATATCTACCATTATGGCTTAAATAAAGATATCTCCTCACGTAATATCCACCATTATGGCTTATCCATAGATATCACTTGACATGATATCCACCATTATGGTATATCTAAAGATATTACTACATGGCATGTCCATGGATTTCACGTCATATGAAATCCACCATGAATATCTCTTCATGTAATATCCATCATTATGGCTTATCCATGGATATCACGTCTCATGATATCCATCATTATGGCACATTCAAGGATATTACTTCATGGCATGTCCACGGATATTACGTCACATAATATCCACCATGAATATCTCTTTGTGTAACATCCACCATCATGGCTTATCCACGGATAGCACGTCTCATGATATCCACCATAATGGTAAATCCATAGATATTACTTGCAGAGATATAAACCACTATGACATATCCATAGATATCAAGTCCCATAATATTCATCATTATGGTATGATCAATCAATATCGTAAGATCGTCACCTTACGATAATGATCAAATGTACAAGTGTTCACTATTGAGAGATCGTCACCTCACAATAATGTTCAGAGGGGCTCATCAAGCACTGAACCAATGTTGTCATGGATTCACACACATGACACTAATCATGAACAATATCGGATTAATAAGATTGCATAATAAGAGTTTACACTTTAAACATCTTAAAGAATACATTAGTACTGTTAAAACAAATCAATGTTGCTGAGACTCAATCTCAGCTAGGGCTACATTTTCTACCATACCAAGCTTACCTCGAAAGTATGCAAAATTTATTCTAGAAAGAGGCTTGGTGAGGATATCTATATAGTTTGTTCATCTATACTAACATATCTCAATTGAATAGCATTCCTTTCCACCACGTCTCTAACATAGTGATACTTGATCTCCACATACTTCGTTTTGTCATGAAACATAGGATTGACAGAAAGCTTTCACACAACTTTGGTTATCACAATGAATAACAATAGGCTCCAATGATTGTACAAACAATCTGGCAAGGAGCTTCTGAAGCCACATTGCTTCACGAGCTGCCACACATGCAGATCTAAATTGGAAGCTAACTCGCTCAACT
The DNA here is from genome assembly GCF_030272615.1 of Cryptomeria japonica. Classification (NCBI taxonomy): domain Eukaryota; kingdom Viridiplantae; phylum Streptophyta; class Pinopsida; order Cupressales; family Cupressaceae; genus Cryptomeria; species Cryptomeria japonica. Next base: position 554,519,055 of record NC_081411.1, on the reverse strand, counting down.
TCTCTAGAATTATATCCATCAGCATAGACATGGACTTGAAGTCCATCATGCCAAATCTCTTCAGGATGTCTAAAGTGTACTTCCCCCGACTCAAGAAGATCTCATGCGGTCTTCTGCCAAAATTTTAGTCCAGGAAGTAGTACATAAGACCAAGATCCTTCATCTCAAATTCAGAGGATAACTCCCTCTAACACTGAATGATGAGCTTCTCTGCCACAGTGAGAAATAAGTCATCAACATAAAGAACCAAAATCAATGCCTCACCATCAACAACCTTTATGTAAAGGTTGGAATCTACATCACTCTTGGTGAATCCCAAGTTCACCAAGTATCCACCTATCCAGGAATATCACGACCTAGGTGATAACATAAAACCTTCCAACCTACACACATGGGATTCCATCCATGAATCATAGAGTCCTCCGACTGCTGATCACTAGAGAAACCATCTTGACATGTTCCACTCCCTCCGAACAAATATGACCAAGATCCTTAAAAGTCAATTTAAGCAGAACATCTGGCTGCTCCCTCTGTCACAGAAGCATACCCTTAGAAGTCCACTCCCCCTTACTAGGAGAACCCTCTTGTCTCACCTTTTCTTTGTAATCCTCGATGTTGCCATTACTTGTACAAACGCCTCAGCAACATTCATAATGTGTCGTTCTTCTTTTTCTGCAAAACCCATCCCGAAAGGCCAAAGAAAAGAACAACAACTTTTTTTATAGTACATATAGGAATACTGATAAGAGGCTGACTACGACAACCAAATAAAAGTAATACTTAAGAGATAATAACCAAGAAAAATACTTATCTCATTATCCAAGCTCCATCTGGCTTTGGATAAACTTGCAACCCTTGCAAGTAGTATAACAACAGTCAAGCCTTAACTACTAAGGTCTTCAAGTGTCCCCTGCAATCACACATGCACTTGAACACTTGTAATAATCTACTGTTAAACATAGCTCAAAAATTGATAATGATAAATTAGATGTCTTAAATTGTATGTAATCATAGCTAAGGGCTACAAAACTCCACCTTACACATGGGCAATTCTAGTCTCATGAACAGGAAGGCACCATTAGTCCAATACATACAATAGACAAAAAACATGAGCATAAGCAATGCACCATATACTATCAAAAAAAATGTGGTAGTAGGGAGAAGACTTATCTGATCATTTTGGTCCTTTAATCCAATGAAGGTCCTGATCTCATATTTCAGTTGCCATAGATGGATCCAAATCTAAAGAGTTTCCAAGGCTAAGGATAGACATGTCACTTCTATGAAGAGAATCATCAAGGTCTAGCTGGAAGGAAGTGGCCTGAACTTCCTTCTCATTATTCTTGGAATTGTCCTCAATTTTAACTTGTAACCAAGAATCTCTCTCTACTCAATCTAAAAATGATCTCTATCCCTTGTCACATCTTTTCACTTTAAGCTCAAGTTCCTCCTCAAGATAGAGGGGATGCACTAACTGTGGAAATGGCTCTTCAGGAACGTGCTCTGATACCATGTTGATTTTCCTAAAATACTAGGATCACAAGAAGATGACCATGCACAGTAATCATAGGGTGTGCTCGATTAACCATGGACAATGATTCACATTATTGTTGCCCTCCCAACCATAGACGATATATTGTCATCATCTCCCCCGAGCACGAAAATTATATCTCTAATATAAATATATATATATATATATATATATATAAAATATGAACAACAAGATGTCGTTACAATGATCAAGTACAAAGACCAGTGTGAATTGCTTGTAGATGGATCCAGTTACTTTAGACTGAAGGAGATGCAAATTGAACTATTGTAAGAAGTCGAATGTTCAAGGCAGTTGATTCAGACTTCTCCTCAAATACCTTTGCAATGTAATCACAAATTAATCTTCCCACAATGATATGTGTTTGATCTGCACTTCAGGTAATATACGATCTACTTCTTCTCATATGCGTATGATCTGCCTCGCCTTCAACCTACTATGCTAATGAATTTACACAGCTCTACCAATTACTCGGCTTGCACATATATTGTGTTTGATCTGCAATATAAGAAGGTGATCTACTATAGACAATGCATGGGCTGTAGATGTCAATGCACAGGCTATAGATGTAGGTGATTTGCCTTTTTATTCTATTCCATTCGTCATTTTGAATGAGACCGAACCTTATGCATATATATGTGTGTTGCACCCTTTCACCAAGAGTCAACCTTTTATGAAGGAACACGACTTATACAAGGAGGCATACTAAGTTTGGGCACCACTTAACAAACCACTAACTAACGGAATTATATTTCTTATATAAGTCGCACCTTTTAAATCAATATGTGATTATAAACATATAATTTCGGATCTATGATTGTCTAAGGCTGATAGGCCAATTAGACAATTATATTAGCTATATCGACCCGTAGAAGGAATTCGATCATAGCTACAAACATCAACAAAAGACTTCCTACAAGGCAATGGAAACTGATCCGACTAGGGCTTTCTCAATTATATCCATTGGAGTAGTTTTGGTAGAAGATATCCAGTCCTTTATCCATGTTAAGCTAGAGGAGTTCAACCATCACAGGAAAATGTTGGAGCTTTGGATTGATAGAATGATTAATGAGCATGGTGAGGTAAGACCTAAATTTGCAACCTTAGCCGAGAAGAAACTAGACACATGGAATGACTTTCCTGATTTTTGCTATGAGGATAAGTGGGTTAGAATAGCTACAAGCACATTTCATGATGAATTTCTTTGGTTTGATCAAACTCATATTATTACTAAAGGTTTAATGAAAATAATTATTGGTCTGAGTGATTCCAGAGAAATTCTCACTCTGAAATCTACCAAGAACAAGGATGTTATGGATTTAACTGGTGCAGCCTTTGACAAGCAATCTCTGGCAATTGACTCTATCTGGAACCCAGTTGTAAAATACCTATCAAAGATGGCTGGAAACAAGATTTATTTCACCAATAGGAAAAAATCCATTTCAACCATGACAATAAATATGGCATACGAAATGGCAGAGCTAAATAAGGGTTTCGATCTCTGTGAGATCTTGCAGTAGCAATTCCTAGAGAATCTTGCACAATGCAGGATGAAAAAATACTCTTTCAAATTTGGAACCCTAGCCCCGTGTATTCTAGTTTACTTTTTTACAAGAGTTATCCAATCAAGGAAGGGTTTTCTAGTCTCTGGATACACTTTTATCTCGTCAAATTGCCAAAAGGTTGAATAAGTTCATCAGTAGCACTACAAGAGAAGATGTGTTTGCAACTTTCTTCTCTATTTTTCAATTGAGCATGTAGAGAAGGGAAATGATACTGAAGGAAATAGTTGTCATGTACAAGAATGACATCACTTTTGTACTTACAATTGATAAGTGCTACATGGAGGCAGTTGTTCCCAGGAAGATCTGGATCCCATCGTTTGGATATGAAGTTACCTAGAAAATGCTTCAAGGTGCAGGTCAAGCTCTATTACAGAGTCTGGTCAATGAATCTCAAGAATGGTTTGACACCATGGATGAGAAATCTTTGAAGGTTCGAATGGAACAAACAAAGAAGGATTGTGAAAAGACTGTAAAGAAAGTAATTTAGGAATCCATGGTTAAGGTGAATCTGACTGAGGAGGAGGTTGTTGAATTTAGACGTTCCAGAAGGCTTGCCAGTGCATCCAAAGCATCTAAAGCCACTCAGAAGAAACTTCCCTTATCTAGTTCCTCAAAGAAGCCAATAGAAGCCAATAGAAAGACTATAATTCTTGAGTTTGAAGAAGAGGAAGAAACAAAGCAATATCAGATACATGTTCGGAAGTCAAAGGCCAAGAAAGTCAAGAAGCCACTTGTCGCAGAAAGCCTCTATGAATCACTTGCTCAAGGAAAGAGTCCAAAAGAGGTAGTCAATCTTTATGTTGAGGATCAAAATAGTATAATTAAACCTTTTCTATTATATTGGGTCAAATTTGAAGCTAAGACATAATAGTTTAAATGTGATAAATGAATTGTATGAATAATTGATTAGGATTAGACAAATTGCTGGAGAAGAAGAACAAACTATTAAGGATCAAGTTTTTGAGTTTGTTGGTTTTGCTCTTTCCAAAGATAATAAGGCTACTCTCATAGAAACCTGCAAAGCTGAACTTAGAACCAAGATAATTCTATTGCTAAGGAGAAGCTTAAAAATGAAATGATGGAAACAGTAATGTCCATTGCTAAGAATCTTGGCTTGTTTCCCTCTGTTGACTTCGGTACCCTTACCTATGAGACTGAAAATGTGCCTAACAATCCTTTTGACAACCCGGTTGATAATCCTGTTGATGATACATTCATTATGGATAATATGATGGATGTCCTAGGAAATTCTGGTGTTCCTCCACTAAATCTTGAATCCAAAAATAATAAGGAAATTAAAGGTTCTAATGATCAAGGTCAAGATCAACAAGTGTCAGTTGATCCTAAGAAGAATGAACATGATCCCAAGGATCTAGCAATAGAAAAGACAAACAATCCGATGAAGGAATCTACTGTGAATGTATTTGGGTTAGTAACAATGATCAGTACCAAATCCAGTACTGTTGAATATTCATGGAAGATGTTGCTTATTGCACCTTTAATCATTCAACCTATCACTTCAAATTGGAGAAGCATTTCTTTCATCGGCTAGACAAGATTTTTAGATTAAGGATAAAATTGTTGAGGATTTGTTGGCAGTGCTCCATACTGCAATGCTTGAGTGTCAGATAGATTTGGACACCCCCAATGTGGATAGATGCAAGACGCTAATCAATTCATTAAATAGTCACTCTAAGAAATTGAAGGAAAAATATGAGAAAGACAGAGTGGATGACCGTGAAAAGTTATTGCATGAATTCAAGGCCAAGTGTGAGACTGCACATCTTCAGCTCACACAACTTATTTCTCAAGGCCAGTCATACTTGGAAAATGGTTATATACTCTTCTCATACAACCTTCAATTGCCATATGCCACAAAGAGTATCAAAGATGAAATGAACATTATTGAGGAAAAGATCTGACAAGCTTATGCAAATTACAAGTTGTCTAAGGATTTATCTAGTTCCAAAAGATCCACAATTGAAGAGCTTCATGAGAAATATTATGATTTACAATAGTAAAGGGGTGACATCATTCTTCCCTTAAGTAGATTGTAATATTTGAGCAAAGAAAAAATATCCATCATGAACCAAGCCCTCTCTAGAGCCATTCAATTCACGTTTTCAGTACTTGGTTCCATTTAGGAGGCAAAGCACATGCACGTGTTCATACAGGTACACATTGAGTTCCTATCAGAGGCTATCTCTCATTGGGATAAACACAAGGACTTTTGGACCACACACGTTCAAAAGCTCAAGTAGTTCTTTAGTTGACAACAATTGTCTCCCTTAGCGGGAGTTTCAGTTTTTGTTTATGCACAATTTCTATCTTTTTGGTCCCTTGTCATTGTTGTCAAAGGGGGAGTAGTGTTAGTAGTAAATTTATGTGCTTTTGTACAAACTCTCAGATAGTTGGTTAGTTTTTATTTTAGTTGTTTTTCCTAAAAGCAAACTTATAATTTATTACTTTATATTGCCATCAATGACAAATAGGGACATTGTTGGCGTGTTGTCAATGATGTCATGGATGTGATTTGGTCCAACATGTATGTCTTTGATTCAGTCTAGAATTTTTCTTCAGTATATATTGTTTCTTTGTTATGCAATGTATGTATGCTTACTTCATGCAGCTTTGAGATCCAATGTCTACTCTTATCGGAAGGTGTTTTGGGTTCGGTCCCATTCAAATGTGATGAGAGAAAATTCGTTAAAGCAGTTTTGGTTTTGGTCCTATCTGGATATGTTAATGGTGTGTTCTATAAGGCATTTTGAGATCAAGGTGGAAGCCAACATCTTATGAAGATATTTGTTTGTTGTTGCGTGTGGATATTATAGTCTCACCCCCCTTCCAATTGAGCTGACTAGTCAAAATATTTGATGTAGATACATATAGCCATCAGTCTTGCATGTTAGAGGCATGACTGTTGAAAAATAACTATTTGTGTATATTGTGTATATGCAAAAAAGTCTTTGGATGTGAATATTGTCATGCGGTATATGTACTGTGGATGTATAAGATAGTTTGTGCACTTCAACGAAACTGTAATTCATGCATATGTCAGATGCAATTCTAATAATTCAATTTTGTACTCTATCATCCAGAAGTGAGCCTTTTGTATTTGGGCAATGAGCCCTCACCGACAGTGATCCAACCCTTTGTATTGTGTAACCATTTAGATATTGCATTATACTTGAGAGAACACTCTCTCTGTGGTTTTTCCCATATTGGGTTTTCCATGTACAAATTCAGTGTTATGTGTTTTGTGTTAATTTCCTTTACTGTATTTAAATTATGTTATGTGATTAGTTAGTTAGAAGTTTTAATAAGTTCAAGGGAATACTGATTCACCCCTCCCCTCTCAGTATTCTGGATATTCAACAGTAGGTTGGTGCCTACTAAACATTGTATAAGAAGAAAAATATAAAAGCAATAATTTGCGGTGGTTTTCTCTCATTTGGGGTTTCCGTGTATATATCTTGTGTTCCACTTGTGTTCATATTAGTTATATTACATGTGAAAGTTGGTATGCAAAGAATATGTTAATGAGATAAGTTATATACTTGTGATTGAATTGGGAAAGTTTGAAATAGTAAAATTCATTGTTATACTGATTCACCCTCCCCCCTCTCAATATAATTGTGTTCTCTTCAATTTTCTGGCCCAAATTGATTATCTGTCATTTTCATGAGTTTTAGATAGGGTTTTCTTCAATTTTAGAGTAGTTTTAGGATAGTAATTTTTAGTTTTCAATAAATTTTGACCCCTAATTTTGCCAAGAAACCCTAGTTTCGGGTTTGCATATTGGATCTTGCAATTGCTATATAAACACTACATTTTCTCTTAGAAAGGGTTGCATTTTTAATGTTGACATTATTGTGGAATGTTTATGCAATTTTGGTGTGAAATTTTTTACCAGACTTGTGAAATTTGAATGAATAAAATTCAAGTTTCTGCATTTCTAGTTTGTGTTAATGATTCAAACAACTTTGGTAGGTGGTGTTGTTGATCATTTTATGATTCAATTGCAAAAGATAACCTAGTTAGATCGTGTTTGGAAAGATGATCATATAGTTAGATGAATTCTAAAAAAAATGTTGATTTAGTTGTTTGTTAGGTGATTGTGTCATATTCACATGAATTGAGTTAATTTGATTTATGTTGATGTGATTTATTTCAATCTTGTCCAATTTTCACATGTAGTGAATTGCTGAATGATTAACATTTTTTAGTAGTTTATCCCATGTTTATTTATTCAATCTCTTGCATCCCTTCACTTTTGCAATTTATGTAAACATTAGATATAGTAGGTTGTTAAAATCTTATCAGTTGTCATTACTTTGTTTATGCAGATCTCAAATCAGAAAATACCAAAAGATCATCATAATTGTGAGAAGAGTGCAAAATTTTATATTATTATTTCCAATTTGAAGTGTTAGAAATACCAGTGGTCTCCTTGAGCACACTCACATTTTTTCCTGTTGAATCACCATGCATCCCTAAGACCTAGCCCTCCAAAACCTTGGAATGAAAAATCTCACTTTTCAAGAGATATTCGTTGTTGGATCTCCTACCGTTGTCCATGCTAATACCGTAATCAACAAGTTGACAATTGGTATTGTTAACACATAATTCAAAACCCTAAAAAATAAATGTGGGACAACTGAAACGAATGTGTTAAACTTAAAATCGGATGTGATGCACTTAAAACACAAATGTAACGCAAGAACACACCAATGTGACATGGTTACAAACTCATACAACACAATTATGAAATATTTGTGTTCACCAATCAAATGTGAAACAATTAGCAAATACAACAAACTATTGATGAATGCGTTAAATAACTTGCAAACGCGGTAAAGGTGCACACAATACTGCATTCATCCTTAGCCTAGGACCTATTGATCAACATACAATAAATACAACAAAATTAATAGATGGGTTTGATCACTTATCTCACCGCCTATCCCAATTCTCTCTCAAAAGTGTAAATCTTGCTCCACACAATGATGCTCACGTCTAATACCCACCATAGCTCTGCAACAATGACCTTAGCGCTTTCTAATCTCTCCAAAATCTCCAAGATCACAATGCACAAATGACCAAATAAGAGCCCTACTTCCATATTTATAAGTCAAATTTGCCCTAGAGTGGATGGTAAATGTACTAGTTGTGGTCCCTTTTGACTTCTACACCTCATAAAATGACCCTATGGACCATGTTTTCTCGGTGGGACATGTTTTTGACTCCTCAACACCTTATCGAGAAATTGGACCTCAAATAAAAAAAAATTGCTCAATTTCTCGAGGGGGCACCTAAATACCTCACCGCCACCAAGGCATACCAAGATATAATAGGGCAAAACTTTAAAGATTTTTATATGAAACAACACTCAAAATCACATTGTCTCCAAGAGGGGCAAAACATACACACCTAAAATTGCCCTAATGGCCGTGAGTGTCACTTATACTAACTTTCCTCTTAATTAATTAAATAATTTTCATTATTAATTAATCTAACTTTACTCTCCTATTCTAAATTTTATAAATTAAAATTTCTCCCTCTTTTCACAATTAAATAATTTTTAATTATCTTAATTTCTTCTAATGTTAATTAATTAATTATATTATTTAATTAGTTCTCTCTTATCCCCTTTAATTAAATAATATTTATTATTTAATTAAATATCTCTTACTATAAAATTCTCATGATTAAATAATTATTTCAAATTATATAATTTACTAATTATGTTCTCACAATTAAATAAATTATTTAATTGTCCATCTTTTTCAAAAACTAATTTCTTCTAAATAAATAAAAATATTAATAATATTAATTTTATTTATTTCTCCTACAACACATGTTTAAAATAGCTAATTATTCACTCTTGCTAACTACCTCTAACTTCCACTCCAACTCACAATCACTTTATTTATTTATTTATTTATTTTCTGAATGAGCCAATCAACCCACCTCACTCCAAATTAATTCAATTAATAGCCTGGTCATCTCTCCTAACAAATTAATCAAGTTTGTTGACTAGTCAATTCCTAGTTACATGAGAAATCAACTCTTGATTAAATTGTCTCAACAATCCTCAACTGTTTAGGACTACTGTTGATCTTTCAATTTAAAGCATTAATCGATACAATGGAATCTATAAATCAAACTTGGTTCTCATTCATCAACAAACACAATCTTTGAATTTTTGTGCTATCACATTGTAGGAAAAGTGCCACGATTCTGAGAGCCATCACATACAACACAAAAAGGAGAAGAGCAATGGAAGCCTCTTGCATGAATTCAATGTTGGGTTTGATTTTCTATTAATCTATGCTTTGTTGGTTTTATTTGTACTCTTCTATTGATTGAGATCAAGAATTTGGAAATTGACTTGACTTCATGGTTTCTCATTAAGTCATTTACTAGTTTCCCTAATTTTAAACACATACAAATTTCTTCAATTTACAAATCAAATTACTCTTACCTTCTACCACATAGTGCTCTGGTTGTGTCATACAAATATCCTTGTCCAAATCACAATGAAGAAAGGCAATTTTCACATCCATTTGGTCAGCCTCTAAATCATAAGCAACAAGAATAGAAAGCAAAAATCTAATGGATGTCACTTTTGCAATAGGATAAAATATCTCACCATAATCAACACCCTCGACCAAAGAGTAGCCTTTTGCAACCAACCTTACTTAATAATTCTCAATACCTCAATCCATCCCAAATCAATGCCTATAGTTCTACATGCTACCACACAAACCAAAAAATCATAGGTTGGCTCCAAGAGATAAAACTATTAATGTCCACTAACCAAACTAACCCAAAACATGATGTCTAACACCAAAAACACTTGCAAATGCACTACAAAGAATCATCAGACCCAACACAACTAAAACATTAAACTACACCACCAAAATTATTGAAGGTAGAGGAATACAACACATTCTTGCAAACTGTCACTATGTCACTGCACAAGTTGATACACAAACCAACATAACTTAAATTGTAGATCAAATGATAATCTATAAAATGAGATATATGTAACATTTTCATCCACCAACATCATATTGCAACCACAAGAACCGATGAAGCAATGCAGACCAAAAATTCTGAGCATACTTTGACAAACTGTTCACTAGAATAGTCACACTTAGCCAATACCAGTTGCGAACCACTAAAATCTCCAAAGCTTTGGAAAAACCATAATACAATTGGATTTACTGTCTAAATCATCCACAATCAATTTCTACACATCCACATGAACATTGAACTAGTCCTCTATTACTGCACTAACTAAACATGTACCTGGACCAAAGATAACAACAAGTTTGACATCAATGACAACACACCCTCATATTTGTAATAGGGGACACATTTGGGAGCTACTCCCATCATTAACTCTACTACCTGCCTTAGGCTCATCATGGTCTAATGAAAACAAAAGCAAAATCAAATTCAAATGATTCAAGGTTTCGTATTCACAAAAAAATCATCAAACAACCATAATTTCACAATTCTTAATAACATCAAGAGACGAGATCCAGTTCAATCCAAATTAAAATTTCATATATTAATTCCATTATTCCACATTACATTTCATCAAAATATGACAAATATTTCACTTTTTCAATACTTCAACTTTTTCCAAAAACTAGTGAAAAGTGTTTTCCACCATGAAAATAGCTTGAAGAACCCAAATTTTTTGTAAATATCAAAAATTAAAAAACACACATTTGGTCTTTATGCACCCAACAATTTCACAATTAAATACTCAATTTTCCCATTCTATTATTTTGGCACAATAGCACTTCTAAATGCAATATTTATAATCTTTTTTAAAATCAATTGAACTACTAATTCAAATGAATTGTTTTTAACTAACTAAGTGAATCATATCCTAACTCAATCTATTTGTAACCATTTAAAATAAATAAGGAGAAACAATGAAGAATTGAATCTCCTACCTCAAAATTGTCCAAAAACTTCAAACTTGAATTTCTTTCAATATAGCAATGCAAGCATGAATCCATGGAGTAGCATACATGCTTCCCAATCATAATCCAATGTAAAAATACCCACAAATTTTTTTCCCACAATTCACTCCATAATCACCATTTGAAAATCAATACATAGGAGGGTTTTGAACACTCAAAAACTTAGAAAATAAGCTATGGATGAAAATGAGCTATTTTTCCCTTATAAAATCCCATTAGCTTTTCACTCTTTGAAAAATAATAGAATAATTTATATTTTTAATTCCTCAATTTCACCTAGTCTAAACATGTAATCTATGAATCAAACCCAATCCCATCAGTTACATTATAGAACAACCAATAGGTCCAACTTCAAACCCTTGGAAGAGCTAGGCACAATGATTGATTTTTCTCTTATGAATTGATTACGATTTCCCAAATCTAGACTATCCTTCTCTTGCATGTGAGTAAGACCTTCCCTAGCTAAAATAACTAAAGTTGTAGAAGCTCCTAAATGAGGAAGGGTACCAGAGTTAATGGGGTTCAAGTCTGTATCCATTTGAGCATCAAGATTCTCGAATTGCCCAACAAGAAGGTCACCATCCTTCCCAACTACCATTCATTTAGTCCTCAAAGGTTCTTGACCAATAGGTATGATCCCTACACGAACCTCTTCAAACTGATCTAAATATTCTAGCGCATCAAATTTGTTAAACACTTTATTTGTTTGGCTATCCTTTAGAGTTCTTTTCTACCCTTTTCCCTTATTTCGAGCCTTGACCAAGACAAGTCCCTCATCACATTCCTCAATAGGTAATTTCTCTTTTATTTTAGGTAATGGATGAGGTAATCCATTGCTTGTAGTCTTTGTAGATGGTTATATTCATGATAGATCTGACAACAAAATGGAAGAGTTTCATAATCAATCTGTTGCATCCAAGAGGTGGATCTTAGTCGAATTTTCATATAATCTAGCAAAGGCTTACTTAAATTAATTTTAATACAAACATGAGCATAAGTGCTTACCTTTTTATCCATAGTTTGTTGTGATGGGCCCATTGGCTTTCCAAGAAAGAACACAACCATGCGAAAAATGTGATTTCTCCAAAATTCTAGTGGGAATCACGAACGTTGCACCCAAATTGAAACCCTTGATGTAAGCTCCTTTGTAGGGTTGAACCCAACATGTTACGACTTAATGAAAAGCCCAACTTGATATTAAAATAAGCCCCCCTTCAAAAGCCTTCTTTATATTTGATATGCATGAAAAAACCACCAGAAAATAGCTATTAGCAGCCACCATCACCTCCATTTTGCCCTCCAAATTCCATGTGCGATGGGTCCATGATTCAAAAAAGGGTAATGAAATCGTAATCCCCATAAAATTGTAAATCAAGGCGTGATTGGGCAAATAATTGAATTCCCCCTCCATAGTATCATGTTGAATCACAAGCACGAGCTCGTGTTCACTCCTTGCAAGATATCCATTCACCTTCAAAGGCCAAAAACCTCTATTTTGTTAATAACTTTCTCCTATTATGGTGCTATTCAACCCAATGACAAATTTTTCATGCATGATTGGAGAATAGGTTCTCCCTATCAACACATATTTGAAAGGAATATTTTTCTTGAACAAAGAAGAACCTCTAGGCAAGGCCATGCAAAGCCCCACAAAGGAAAAAGAAAAGCTCAAAGAGCCCTATGCATAAACCTTGATTAGAAATCCACTTGCAGAAGCATGCACAAATAATATGCACTCTTAATAGCTAAGAGAACCGACAAAAGACCCCCCACAAATCCTCCAAACCGCCCACCAAACTTTCCAAAACTCAATAGAAAACCCCCCCAAAAACACACCCTTCAGTTCCAAACAACACCCATGCACCTTGCGCACCAAAAAAAATCCAACCCCACTAAAAATAGAGGCAAATGCAATATAAGAAATGGCCCTAGCTTGCACAACCTGCTCTCTTTGCAACAACGTCATCTCCATCCCTCACTAAAAACCCACCAACTCCATTAAGTTTTATAATTAAAATTCAATTGAAATACAATTTTTTCGTTGGATGTAGTGAGTAGTACTTTTCGAGCTTTTTTTTGTTTTTTCCCCCTTTTTGAAGGATTAAAATAACAAATGTATCTTTTTAAAAATATTTATTTTTAGAAGATGAAGATGACTATGAAATTTTAACCATTACTAAGAAAGCTCACATAATGAACTATTGTCCAACAAAATCTAGTTACTTTGGATTGTGAAATGATTATGTACGAAAGAAGAAATTTCATATTTGCTCGAATATAACCGTTATTTAAAAGAATGGATGGTAACTATAAGTTGCATCTCATAAATTGTTTAATGTAAGTAACAACGTTGTCTTACAAATTAAAAAAATGAGGAGTTACAAAATACAATTCTAAGAATATTTTATTGATTATATAAAAATAAAGTATATTTATATTTATATTTTTGATTATATAAAAATAAAATATATTTATATTTATATTTTTGATTAAAAAAATAAAAAAATAAAATTCTATCTTTGTAAGATACTACCAATCTTTTGTAATTATAAGATACGTTCACATATCATCTATTGATCAAATTATGTGAAAGGAAACTTAAACTAAATACATGGAAAAGTAAATACTATTTGAATGAGTTCAATTCTAATTATGATATGATAAAAAATATGGAAAATTGAAAGAAAAAATTGAAAAAATAATATATGTTTTTTTAGCAATTCAATTTATAATAATAGAAATAAAAATTATATCATATTTTAAGATACTTCACATAGAAAAATATTTATAACACTTTGAAATTGACAAAAACAACTTACACAAAAATCTACCATGTTAAAAGAAACCTTGAAAAATAATTTAGAAAAATTAAAATTCTCCAACTATGGAAAAAAATAAAAAATAAAAAATAAAAAATAAAAATACAAAAGAAAACCTTATGTATTATGCTATTGTTTGGGCAACGTCCCACTTGTTTGATTTTTAACTCCTCTGGTCCTATAAACTCTTTTAGTATCGGGACGTTACTAAATTCTGTATGTCGTGTTGTTTCCTTTGCCATTTTATATCAAGAATATTACAAAAAAATACATGACCTGTTCTTTAACTCGTGAATGGTAGTTTAGCAGGCATTTTTCAACCACAGTTCCCCCGTAAAGCGGTACAAAAGAGCCTTTACTGTGGGGCACTGAGTATAAATTCCATGAAAGAAATCGAATGCATTTGGATCCATGCCATGTAATTACACTTCACAGCAGTAGCAACTCAGGATCGCAATCTGGTGAAACAAATTAGAGCGTGGAAATGCTGAAGTTTTTGAAGGGCGTGGTAGCGGGATCTGGAGCGGGGGGTATCAGAGACTTGCCCTACAATATAGGAGAACCATATTCATCTGCCTGGGGCTCATGGACTCATTATCGAGGCACTTCTAAGGTATGGACCTTACGCTTACTCAATTATGATTCTTGGATCCTGCCTATATGTGCACTTCCCTCATTGAGATTTCCAAGTTTATCAAACTAGGGATAAAAAGTATTTAAATTCAAATATAGTTATCAATGATGATGACTTTGATTTGTTTAAACTTTTTGGTACGATGAATTAGTCTGTGTCATCCCAATTGCTAGATCGTGATTTATTATTTCGTCCATTTCGAAGATCCACCTTATCCAATTCCCTCTAAAGACATTAGTTTATCTGTGCAATGCAATTGTATATGCTGTATTAAGGTTATATGTGCAATTTCATTGCCCCTAGAGCTGGGGCAGGATTTTTAGTTCTGAGCGGGTGAAGCTCAGGGCTTAAATGCACGGCAAGGTGTTATTAGCCCGTCACATGGCTGTTGTAGACATTCTTAGATAATATCTAGCAGGTGGATATGCACTGGTTGATTGAAAGTGATTTAGGTAACCCATGGTTTATACCTAATTGCAGGAGGAATCACTCCAACCCAGCAGTCTCAAATCTGCCTACCCGGGAAGAGAGTTTCTTCTAACCTTCTGGAGTTGAATTGAAGGAGGATAAGTCCCCTAATCTTTTGGGTTGAGTTGAAGTAGGATAAATCACAATCCCGTGCTTTAGTGCAGAATTTCATCCCTGCATCTGGTGCATATGATATTCATCGCTTGGCAAACTTCTGTAAACAGTGGGAATTAAGTTTGGTGATATAACCCACTCAAATGTAAACCCCAAGAACATGAGTTGGAGTTGATATGAAGGAAGATAAGTTACAATCCTGTACTTTAGTGCAGAATTTCACCCTTGCACCTGGTGTATACGATATTCATCTTTTAAACAGCGCAAACTTTTGTTAATGTGGGAATTATGTCTGGTGATATAACGGTAACCTACTCAAATGTAAACCAAAAGAGAGAGGGAGGGATGGAGGGAGAAGAGGAGGTGGGGGGGAGGGGGGTGGGGGAGTTGGGGATTTAAAGAAGACAGGGAGAAAGAAGCCACCAAAACTATTATGTGTGCATTCTTCATCAGCATGGAGTAAATAGTTTTATAATGATGAGTGCGTGTGATCGCTTTGTGAAAGGCAATGAGCACAAATGCAAACAAAGAGATAAGAAGGTAAGTGATGGAATCTTGTCATAGAAATGTTTGCAAGATTAAATCTCATTAATTGGCTACGAGGAAAAGAACTGACATTCATGGTAGGCATGTACTGAAAATATTAAATATGAGTGAGTGAAGAAACAGAAAATAAGTGGAAAAATAGTAATGCATACGATTTTTTGTACAAATTGAAATTTCATATGGATCACATCGTTACAAATTATGGTTTTCTTTATTTTTCTGGCATGCACTATGATTACACAATATATCACTTTCTTTTGATACAATTTGACCTCAATGGAGCCTGTATTGTATGATATAGGAAATCCATAAAAAAATTGTGATACTGTTTGCAAAAGTACAAATTCTGACTTCATTTTCATATAGCTACTCTGAGGCTAATGCTTAACTTAATATAAGCTTACAGTTTCATGAATTTTTGCTAAGTATTGCCATATTTTAAACAAAATAGATGAATATTGCAAAAGGTATCGTTCTTGTTTTGGCATCTGTACAACGTTGGCCATCTTAATGAGGAGGAAATGTCCAGAAATATAGCTTATAATTAGTATGCACCCACTGATATTTTCTTGTCTTCATTTCTATTTTGCTTGCTGATTATCTGCATAAATCAGTGACAAAAACATACTATATTTTTTATCCCTCAAGATACTAGAAAGTAACAAAAACATAATATCTCCTACTCTATCAGTCATCCAAACGATGCAGAAACTAAATGTTTGAACTCCTTAACAAGCCAAAGTTGCCCAAACTAGGTGATGTCTGTATGGCATGGGTTTACTCCATTTCCATGTTTAAAGCTGTTGCGATAATCTTTCAAAAAATATCTATAAATGTAAACATGAAGTCTGAAATAATCATCAAAATGGTTTAGCATGAAAGAGTGCCAGCAAGGTGGAATATGATAAATCAAAGCAGACAGAATTTGACAGGATAGGACTTCTTTGCCACCTTATAATCCTTGTGCAGAAGCATCATCTGCAAGTAGAGATCCAGAGTCCTTATCTCTGTATGTGAGCAGACTGTAGAAGGTTAACTGCCCAGCTCTGTAACAGGATGAGTCTTGAATGCTATTCATGAAAGAATTTCCAAACTTTAATGATGGTTGCATCAGAGAATTGGTCTGGAAAGGGGATGCTTTTGCCATGATATTGAGAAGTCTACAACTATTGAATGTGTTTGCAGTCTGAATTAAAAATTTCTAAAAAGCAAAAGATATTTGATGTACATGCAATGAATACGTTTCTTTGTGCTTGTGAATAAGTTTGAAGCCATTCAAGAAGAGCTATCACCGTGTATTCAAGAAAGTAAGGATATTGATTTCAATTTATTCCTTCCATGTCATTCAATTAAGCATTCCTATTCTTTAAAAACACATTCCCCTAGAAATGCAAATAAACAATGGTTTTCAAATTTCACCTGCAAATTATTGTCTCTACTTGCCATATGTATATATGTAAAGAAGTGCAATTTATGAAAATTAGACATCAATATGATAAGGTAAAATGGTGAAGAGTTTTGTAGTATAAAGACGACTGTAGTGGAAGAGAGGAAGAAGAGAGCTAAATGGATTTGAATAGGGCTCAATGTACAATGAGAAAAAGTTCACCAAAAATATTGGGTTGCAAATTACATATGAAATCTAAGAGGGAATATTTGGCCAAAAATTATTCAGGCAAGTGAGGATTTTGTAGTCTCAAAAAGACTGCAATTTGTCAAGTCAAATTCAGTTTGAGTTCCAAGAACAACAAATTTGTATGATCTTGTATTTTTACCCATGCTTAAAAAGGAAATTGTTATATGTGATTGGGTTGCCAAATTGGTTTGCTACCTTGTTTGTGTTTGGAGTGGCTGCAAACTAAAGATGCGAGGCCTCAAGGACATTATTGAGGTGCTTAATAATAAACTTCTTGTAAAAGTTACATGCAACATAATCTGAAAGTGAATTGGCAGCAAGGTTGACATCATAAGAATGATTTCTGATACACCCACATTTAGGAGGTAGACTACATTCGGAGGGGAATTACTTAAAATTTTAAAGTCCTATGTGACTGTTTATAGTGGCATGTTGTACACTTGAGAAGAATCCTTTCCTTTTTGTATTTAAAGAGAGGCATTCTTCAAGTCCCTGAGCAATTAGGTTGTGAGCTGAAGACTATAGATATCAAGTCTCTTGGGTTTCCCAAGACACATTTAACACATTCTATAATGTGACCAGAGTTGGGTTGTACTTATAAATTGTATTCAGGATTCATGTCATTAAACAGACAAAAATAATTTCTCATGGGGTTAGTCTAATTGTATTAGTTGGACATGGATTTCATGACTACGAGAGTTGAAGTTGGAGGCCGTATATTTTTCACAAGGTAAGTTGTTCTCTTAAAAAATGAGAAAAATAAAATATAAGTTATGTTTTGTACCTATCTAAAGTTCTGAGTTTAGGTAGGCATGTCTCTTGTTCAAACTGGTCAAATGGTAGATAAATAATGTGTCATCCTATCCCATGTTGTCTACCACGATCAGGTACCTGACTTAAAATTAAAAAAATGTATCAAAAGAAGACAAAAACTGTCAAGAAAAGCATTTTCAAAGTAAAACTGTCAATGTAAAAGGGAAGATAAGGGTGCATCTGGTTAACCTGCGCATAGTTTGATTGAGGGGGTTGAAGATGGTATTGATTTTGGTGTTGACAAAGACAAAAAATGCAAAACCATTAAGATTTGCTTGAAGGTTCAAGTGCAAAACTCCCAGTAAATTCTTGATTGTGTTCTTTGTCTGATGATTTGAGATTTTGTGTATCGGTTATAGAATGCAAAATTGCAAATATGGTGAAAAGTTGGAAACACACTAAACTTAAGGCTAATAGGGGAGAGACAATGAGAAGTGCTGCCAATATTAGTGTCAGCATGACATCTACCTTTTTCAGTTTTGTTATCATTTGACATGCATTAGAATCTTTTTTTTCTGAAATTACATTTATAAGTTGACATCATTAAAAATACAGAATGCAAAACAGAGAACCAAGTTAAATAAGTGTCAGTGTACTTATCTATCTTTTCAGTTTTTCTACCATTTGACATACATTAAAAATATAAACCATAAAATTAGATTCGTAACTTGACATAATTAACTTAAAGGATGCAATTTGGTGAACTGAGTAAAAACTAGAAAGCCTCAGGGATAAACTTGATAAAAAATGACTTGGCCTTGGTTATTGAGATGCAGTCACACATCATAAACCAAAATATTTAAATCCAATTAACGTTCAATCTTTAGGTCATATGTATGACCAACCGGAGTCTTAATAAAATCCCCACCTTTTGTTGTCCTGTCTACTGAATAATATAACCCATAGCAGCAAAAATATTTTGGGGGAAAATATTGTCAAATCAAAAGTATAAGATTGTTTTGTCCTGTCCTTCAAGCTCCAAGGGTTTGTATCCTCAAAAACTTCACTCCTCCTAGAAAAGTAAATGAGTTACATATCAATTGCAATAACAATCTGAACATCCTCAATTCATACACAAACCCTTCCTTATAATGACACCCGTCAGCCTTCTAGAAGACAGACTGACATTAATGCTCCAGGCTAAGATGAACATTATTAAATAAAGTGACAATTAAATATTATTTATTCAATTTTATTATTTTTAACTAAATTAATTAATATTAAGTTATCCTTTTGAAATAATATTTATTTTTGCATAACTTAATTAATTAATTTAAATAATGCTACTTTATCAAAATTGGGGACATTACGGTCCTCCCTTCCCAGAGATTGCTTGCCCTCAACCAATTCACACCTGCATGCCAAAACTAAACACCAGGATCCCATATCAATCTTGGAATCACTGCTTCGCCACTCCACTGTGCTACTTTGATAAAACTGTCGTTAGCAACACTGCCCTTCTGCAGCAACTTGTGAAGCACTCCATTAAATCATGCAAATCCCAATGTCATCATATTCTTCCAACATGTTCTATTGAAAAATACCTATGTATTCTCGAGACAAGATAAACATCTCTCATTCAAACTCCATCAGCTGGCGTCTCATCAATTCTCCAAGGCTTGTAGGTGGAAGAACAATCCCACTGGCACTAACTTGTGCAATCAGCTGCACTCAACAATGCAAGGTCTGAAAACAACATAGGAAAGCCTTCAAACCTCACAGTGTATGCTGATGAAAATTGACTCTTAAGATTTTGTCTACTCATGCACTTTCACCAATACATCCATCTCACTAAACCCAAGCCATCACAAAGAGATGACCTCATGAAACAATGAATTTCAAACTTATCACACAATGATTTGCCTGGTGAGATCAACATCATGAGTCAACATATCTTCCATGGAAGAAAAGTTGGAAGACTCATAAGAATGGGCTGCCCATGCAACCTCATGATATCCAGCCTCCAATCTCTTCACCACTCATTTCCTTTGGCACATCGTCCACTAAAGCCTTCAGCACTATCAGTTGAAAATTTGGACTGTGTTGATCATTTGAATGCATTTTCTGGACTCTCAATGCAGGATCTTGAATCACAAAACTCAATATGAAAACTCATCTCTTGTTCATATTGTGAACCCATGTGTCCATGCCTTCGCTTAATTTTCTGCAAGTTCTCTCTTGCTTGAGCAGCTATCATCTTAGCATGCTTAATTCTCTCCATCCATTCCTTACACCATTCTAGAGTCCTCTCCTGATCTTCTGCCCTATCCATTAGCTTTCTTGGCTCCTTGTTCATTGCTGGTGTAGAGGAAATTGTTTCATCATCCGCAATAGAAACATCATGAAAGTCGGATTTCTCCTCAATCCGTTGTTTTGACTCTTCAACTTCGTCGGCTAAATCTAAATTTGTACCCATGACTACTATTTTGTCACCTTCATTAAACATGTCCTCATACAATTTACCTCCAGCACCACCTTGCCCATATAGATTCCGGATTTCTGCCACAGTCACTTTCATCAGTCTATCATTTTCCCTAAGGCTAACTAAATCCTTCTGAAAACCAACTTCATCTGCTGCTGGCAGAACTTCTTGAGATGTTCTCTTCAAGTGCTTTATTGTTGAAGGAACCTTCTTGATCTGACCAATTTTAAAACAGCAGTTCATCAACATATTATAAGTGTTAGTTTTAAGCAATCAGATTTTAATGTAACCAATTTGATTATAATCAGACTGTGTATAAATAGTAACAGCAATAAAACACAAGATACAAGAACAGTAACAGCAATAAACACAAGACACAAGACACCAATACCCTAGGAAAACCTCCCTCTAGGAGGTGAAAAACCCAGCCTTTAAATGTGTTATGTATTAGCTTAAATTGGTTACATTAAAATCTGACTTCACCTTGAAGCATTTATATACTAACCTTAGGCGCTAATCACCCTCAGGTCCACTTGCAAGAATAATAAGTTATTATTGTGTATTCCCACGTTGGATATTGGGTCCAGCCCAATAGTTGTTTAATTGCTCTTACACGTTACATTTTGGGCCCAACCCAATGTCATATTGTTTTGCTTTATCACGCTACACTTGGTTCTAGCCCAATAACTTAATAAGATGTCTTTTCACGTTACATTTTGGGCCCAGCCCTATTAGATATGCAATCGCTTGATATTACAATATGATTAGTATTTTAATTGCCACTAGGCATCATTAAAATATAATCCGAACTTAGCTATCCATTTTCAAACTCCCTCTTAGCTAGAGAGGATTATAACAAGCTATCACATATTGTAATAATACATCATGATCCTCTTCATCTTACATTGCCCGCAGATGATGAAGGTTGACCTGCTAGAAACCAACAAAACTTCCCACCTTGCATTGCCTGCAGAGGATGGATCCACCTTGCATTGCCCGCAGAGGGTGGAAGAGGTCTTGCACCTCAACCTTCTCCCAGAGAAGAAAATACTATCACCTTGCATTGCCCGCAGAGGGTGGAGGATGCAAACTAAATTGCATTACTGAGATTGAGACTCCCTCTCAATCAATGCTGTGTTCTCCACAATTCCAAGCTTCTCTCTGAAGTACACAAACTTCACTCGAGCTAGAAGCTTGGTGAGAACATCTGGAACCTGTTCATCAGTGTTGATATATTTCAGCTGGATGGCAACTCTTTGTGCCATATCACGAACATAGTGATAATGAGTTTCCATATGTTTTGACCTGTCATGAAGCACGGGATTGTTAGACATTTTAATGCAACTTTGATTATCACAATAAATAACAGTGGATTTCCAAGGTTGTCCAAACAACCCAGCAAGAAGCTTGCGAAGCCAAATTGCTTCTCTAGTTGCCACACTTGAAACAATGTATTCAGCTTCTGCAGTACTTAATGCAACTGAGGATTGTTTCCTATTGGCCCAAGAGATCATGGCGGAACCAAAGCTGAAACAGATTCCTGAAGTGCTTTTCCTGTCAGCAACACTTCCAGCACAATCAGAATCAGAGTAGCCTTCCAAATTTATTACTGTGATGATTGGATACTTCAGCCCATAGCCAATTGTTCTATGCAAGTATCTCAGGATGTGCTTAATTGCCACCAAGTGAACATGCTTTGGCTGGTTCATGAATTGGCTAAGTGCACTCACTGCATAGCAAATGTCTGGTCTAGTGTTGACTAGATACATCAAGGATCCAATCAACTGCCTGTACTTTGAAGGATCTGCAAAATCAGAGTTAGCTGCAGAAAGACTCAACTTCTTCAAGTTAGTTTCCATAGGAGTAGACATAGGTTTACAATCCATCATACCAAATCTTTTCAATATATCAATAGTGTATTTACCTTGACTTAGAATAATTTCATTAGGTCTTTGTCAAACTTCTAACCCTAGAAAGTAATGCATTAGACCTAAATCCTTCATTTCAAATTCAGTAGCTAATTCTTTCTTACACCTAATGATGAGACTATCTTCACCAGTTAGAAACAAATCATCAACATATAAAATCAGAATTAACATTTCACCATTAAATACTTTAAAGTAAATGTTAGGATCAACATCATTCTTATAAAACCCTAAACTAACTAAGTACTTATCAATTCTCTCATACCAAGCTCTAGGAGCTTGCTTGAGGTCGTAGAGAGCTTTCTTCAATCTGCACACATGAGTCTCCCTATTATGAATCTCATAACCTTCAGGTTGTTCAATACAAACTTCTTCCTCAATAACACCATTAAGGAAGGCAGTCTTTACATCCATTTGATGTAATTTCCAACCTTTGGCTGCAGCAATAGCTATAATAGTTCTAATAGAAGTATATCTAGCAACAGGGGCAAATGTTTCTTCATAATCCATGCCTTCCTTTTGAGAAAAACCACGAGCTACAAATCTAGCTTTATATTTCTCTATACTACCATCAACAACATTTTTAATTTTAAACAACCATTTGGAAGAAACAATAGACTTACCTTTAGGTCTAGGCACAATATCCTAAACATCATTCTTGATGATGGATTGATCCTCTTTGTCCATAGCTAACTTCCATGCTTGTTGGTTTATAGCTTCTTCTATGCTGGATGGTTCAGCCTCAATGATATTGTACATCATTGCAACATAGTTAGGGAGCTTTTGAGGTCTCTTACTTTCTCTGAAAGTGTCACTAGGAGCTGCAAACTTTTCTGCATCTTGAATTGTGCTTCTAACCCAAAGTGGTCTTTTCTTGCTAACTGTAATATCTTTAGGTCCATCAGTTGGAACCAGAGGCTCAGGAGAATCATCATGCTCAATGGGTTCAGGAGGCTCAATAGGCTCCCTGTGAATCTCAGGGTTAGTATCAATATCCATATTTTGATTATCATTATCTTCTTTATCATTATCAACAAGAGAACCTTTAGATTTCTTGAAAGCAAGATTTTCTTCAAAGGTGACATCTCTACTTACCTCAATGTACTTTTGACCAAGAATGTAGATTCGAAATGCCTTGGAAGATTCACTATATCCAACAAGGATACCCTTCTTCCCGGAAGGCTCTAACTTAGTCTCTTTTCCTTTGGCACATGAATATAGACAGGACTTCCAAAGATCCTTAGGTGGCTGATATTTGGTTTGACTCCTAAGAAAGCTTCCTTGGGAGTTATGTTCTTCAAGACACAGTGAGGACATCTATCTTGAATGTACACAACAGTCTTGGATGCTTCAGCCCATAAGAAGATCTGTAGGTCCTGATCACGAATCATAGCTTTGGCAGCTTCAACAATGGTTCTATTCTTTCGTTCAGCTACACCATTTTGCTGAGGATCGTAGGGAGCGCAGAATTCCCTCTTAATTCCTGTTTCTGCACAAAAGTCATTGAAGCTACTTGAGGTGTATTCACCTCCATTGTCAGATCTTAACACTTTAATCCTTTTACCAGACATATTTTTAGCTAGAGCTTTAAATTCTTTAAACTTACTTAACACTTCATCAGATTCTTTAGATTTTAGAAAGTAAATTCAAGTCTTTCTAGAAAAATCATCTATAAATGTAACATAGTATAGAAATCCGCTAGGTGAAGGAACAGACATAGGTCCACATAGATTAGAATGAACAAGTGCTAGTTTTTCTTTAGCTCTACTTTCACTTTTATAAAATGGACTTTTAGTGTTCTTACCTAATGCACTTCCTTTGCAAGCATCATCATGAGATTGATTAAGTTTAGGCATACCTTTAACCATTCTTTCAAGTGATGGAAGTGCCTGATAGTGAAGATGACCAAGCCTTCTATGCCATAGCTCGCTAGATTCAGTAGTTTCATGAATGAGTGCTCGAATGGGGTTAGCGGAAAACTTATACAAACTATCATATCTATTTCCAATATCACGAGCAGTTTTAATACTATATTTCTTAGGCCATGCAAGTACTTTACCCTCAGAAAATGCTATTTGATATCCTTTATCTTCTAGGGCAGAAATAGAAATTAAACTCCTCTTAATTCCAGGGACAAATGAAATATCACTAAGATGCAAGGACATACCAGATTCTAAATTTAAAGAAGTACTACCAAAGCCTCTTACCGAATACTGTGCATCATCACCAATTACCACATGAAGATTGGACTCTTTCTCCATCAAGTCTGAGAGATGCTCTCGATATCCTGTGATGTGTCTAGATGCACCACTGTCGATCAACCAAGTGTTGCAATCGGTTGGCACATTGCTGGACAAGGCAGAAATGAAGAGATAGTCTTCATTATCCTTTGAGTTTGCAACTTCATTCAGGTTGGCCTCCCCTTGCATGGGCGAATTCTGACATTCTTTGGCATAATCTCCAAGCTTGTCGCATTTGAAACAACGGACATGTGAAAGATCCCTTGGCTTCTTCCTTGAATCGAAAGCTGGAGGTCTAAAGTCTCTATCTCTTTTGAAGTTGTTGTTCTTCCAATGGCATCCCTTCCTTTTAACATGTTGAGATGCAAGCACATGTTGATCTCCTCCATGAGAGCCTTTATGCATTTCTCTAGCAGCTAGGCGAGACTCCTCTTGAATGCAATCTGACCATAGGCGATCGAAGGGAGGGAATTCAGCTCTTCCACTTATGCTTTGAATGAAGGGATCCCAAGAGTCAGGAAGGCCATTCAATGCAATCATGACAATATCCTTGTCCACAACCTCGCTTCCAATGGCGCTGAGTTGGTCCTTCAATTCTGAAATCTTCATGAAGAAGGATATGATTGAATCTCCTTTGCACATTCTGACTTGAAGAAGTTGCTGCCTCAATGTGAGTGTCCGGCTGATGTTGTTAATCTCATATATCCCCTCTAGATGTTTGAACATCTCTCGGGCTGTCTTCAATTTGGAGATGACTGGAACAAGATGATCCTTCACGGAATCAATAAGGAACTTCTTAGCTTTGAGAGCATTC
Source organism: Cryptomeria japonica (assembly GCF_030272615.1). Taxonomy (NCBI): domain Eukaryota; kingdom Viridiplantae; phylum Streptophyta; class Pinopsida; order Cupressales; family Cupressaceae; genus Cryptomeria; species Cryptomeria japonica. Next base: position 554,493,504 of record NC_081411.1, on the reverse strand, counting down.
TTCTTGAATTGCTTTAGCTCTTCCGGATTCGAAGGTTCAGTCAGATCCATATCTTCCACAAACTGTAACAGCTCTAATTCTTCAAGTGCAAGGAGGACACGAACCTTCCATGATGTAAAATTTAGGGCACCTTCAAGTCTATCTTCTAGTTTCAGACCTGTAACCATTTTGCAAAACTAAAACAGCAAGCTGAAAGTGAAGGGCAACTAATAATCTGATTATTTGAATGAACCTAAAGCTCTAGTACCATGCTAGTTTTAAGCAATCAGATTTTAATGTAACCAATTTGATTATAATCAGACTGTGTATAAATAGTAACAGCAATAAAACACAAGACACAAGAACAGTAACAACAATAAACACAAGACACAAGCCACCAATACCCTGGGAAAACCTCTCTCCTGGAGGTGAAAAACCCAGCCTTTAAATGTGTTATGTATTAGCTCAAATGTAGATAGTTTACAAGACTTATTTCAGATTTCAGTTCCAGAAATCAGTGTTGAGTGCAGCCCTTTAACAGCAGATGATAAAGCGAAACAACAGCAGTCTGGATCTGATTTGCACAAGATACTTTGACAACTTTGCTATATTTCAACCTTGCATGATAGCCTTGCACAAGTTCGCCTTGGAGAGAATCACTGCTAGCAGAGCAGATCAAAGGAATATGAATTGTATTGTATATATCAAATGACTTCACCTTGATGCATTTATATACTAACCTTAGGCGCTAATCACCCTCAGGTCGGCTTGCAAGAATAATAAGTTATTATTGTGTATTCCCACGTTGGATATTGGGTCCAACCCAATAGTTGTTTAATTGCTCTTACACGTTACATTTTGGGCCCAGCCCAATGTCATATTGTTTTGCTTTATCACGCTACACTTGGGTCTAGCCCAATAACTTAATAATATGTCTTTCATGTTACATTTTGGGCCCAACCCTATTAGATATGCAATCGCTTAATATTACAATATGATTAATATTTTAATTGCCACTAGGCATCATTAAAATATAATCCGAACTTAGCTATCCATTTTCAACAATAAGACATGCAGTTGTTATTAAAATAATATTAATATCTATTCTATAATGGTCATCTTCTATTCTTAGTGGTCATCTTGGGTGTTGACTTATTTAGCTATTTAGCTTTTTAACCGACTTATTTAGTTTGTTTAGTCTTTTTTTTTTTTTTTGATTGGTAATGGGCCAAAGCCGATAAGGTGTACATACCCTACCCCCTTATGGGATTTGAACTTGTGACGTCTTTTTCAAGAGCACAAGCTCTCCACCACTAGGCCAACTCAGGTTGTACCGTTTGTTTAGTCTTTTAAGTGTAACTATTGCTTCTTTATTAAAGATGCATAGTTAGATTTGTATTATTTAGTTTTTTAAGCTTTTATCTTTTTAGTTTTCGCTTAAAACGACTAGTTCTTAATTTAGAATGTCGTCTAGTAAACTCTTTACATATGGTTGTATATCTTTGAATAATTCATCTGATTATTTTGAGCAATCAATTTTTCATGGTATGAGAGCGGGTCAATGGGATTCTTTAAAGTTTGGCTAATTTTTATTAAAAAATTCGTGGCCTCCTTTCTGGAATTTTTTCTAGTTTTTTTTAATTGTTTTTTTATGAAAAAAATGATTCTGCTTTTTCTAAGGCTGGTTCGTGGTCAAGGAGTTTTTTTTTCGCAGGGTTTCTGATTGCGTTTTTCTGGGCGGATTTCTTTAGCAGTGTTTGATTTTCCTGCCTTTTCAGCCGTGATTCCCATTTCTTGCAATCTGCGTGGCCGGCCTTTGTTGGGCGAATTTCGCGATTTTTTTTTTCCGACTCGACCTGCTTTACTCACCTATTTCACAGAGGGTCTTCATGCTGGTTTCACATGACCTCTGTTATTTTCATCCACGCATATGCTTCTGGTTTTATTTTCGGCGGCAGTTTTGACGGGTTTTTTAGCCCGTGATTTGTGGCTTTTTAGCGACGGCACGCGCGACACTATTGGTGGTTTGCGGAATTTTTTGCGTTACGGCAACGACGAGATTTCTTCCACGTTATCCTGTGCAATGAGTGCCGAATTTCGTGTTTTGGTTGTCGGGTTATTTCCGTGCGCGATTTTCGGCCTAGTTTGCGCCTTCACGTGATTTTTGGTGGAAATTTTTACGGTGGTGGCCATATTTTTCGAGTTTTATTTTTTCACGATTTTTTCGTAATCTAGGGTTCACAATTTTTTTCAGGGTTTCTGATTTTTGGCACCGACTAGGGTTTCTGGTTTCTTGACCTATGCGGTGGCTAGGGCATCAACAAGAATTTTTTGAAATCATATTATTTCTTGTTTTACTTGGTTTTTTAAGCAAAATCAGATATTTTTTTTTAGAAGGAAATTTCTTTTCGGGGTTTCCCAAAATTACTTGCCTTGGATTCCGTGTTAGCTTTTTGCCTTGGGTTCCTTGCCCAGATTTTGCCTCAGGAGTTGTGCCAATTTTTTGTTGCTGATTATTTTTCTGTGACCTAGGGTTTGCAGGAAAATTTTTGAGTTTTCTGCAACTTGTGCATTGGGATTCGTGCATTACGTTCCAGGGTCTTAGATTCTTTGTTCAGCTACTTCTATTTTGATTTTTCATCAGATTCTTCTGTCTTGTGCCTTCACTAGGTTGACCTTGTTCAACCTCGGTTTTCGTGTTGGCATCTTTGACCAACTTCATGTTGGAACACAACCAGAAGTTCAACAACCGCAACTACAACACCTGGAAAACAGCACATGTTGACGATATTTAAATATCGTTGCCTTCAACAGATTGATTTGGGCAAGGCCTCTTCTCCTACAGGTCTTAGGGTTTTCACGATTTTTTCTTGAAAAATTGTTTGTCGGTTTTCTGTTTTTTTCCACAAAAAATTATGGGAGGGTTTTGCTTGATTTTTCCCTCAAAAATCAGGCTTTTGCCGTGCGATATCTGGTGTTTTGCCATGTGACATTTTAAGGGTTTTCGCGATTTTTTCCTCAAAAATTGTTTGTAGGGTTTTCACGATTTTTTCTTAAAAAAATTGTTCGTAGGGTCTATAATTGTTCTTTAAAAATTATCATTTGTAATTCGTGAAGTTCATGTGAGATTTTATTTATCTGGGTTTTACCATTTTTTCCACAAAAACGATGATTTGTAAATCCAGTTTTCAGGGTTTTGACGGTTTTTTCCTCAAAAATCGTGCTTTGTTGCAATCAGTTTTGGGTCGCACTGCTAGGGCAAACATTTGCAACCGTGGTATCTTGCAGTCTGTTTTGGAGTTGTTGGAGCAAATAGTGCTCAATACTCTTCTGCAAAAGGGTTTGTTGATTTTTCCCCAAAATCATGGTTTCAGGCTTTAGTAATTCGTGTGTGCCAGATCTCTAATTCGCGTGTGAGGGCTACATTAGCTTGGATGGCTTTTGGTACTCTTGGTCATTTACATTCTGTAGATCCTGGGAGTGTCTCCGTAGCAGTAGAGTGTTCTTTGCATTTGTGATCAAACGACCTGCAGTGTCTTCTATAGGGTATTGAGTACAATGACAATTAGGGAGGGTATTAAAATAATATTAATATCTATTCTATAATGGTCATCTTCTATTCTTAGTGGTCATCTTAGTTGTCAACTTATTTAGCTATTTAGCTTTTTAGTCAACTTATTTAGTTTGTTTAGTCTTTTAAGTGTAACTATTGCTTCTTTAATAAAGACGCATAGTTAGCTTTTTATTACTTAGTTTTTTAATCTTTTATCTTTTTAGTTTTCACTTAAAACGACTAGTTCTTAGTTTAGAACGTTGTTGTAAACTCGTTATATACGGTTGTATATCGTTGAATAATTCATCCGATTATTTTGAGCAATCAATTTTTCAGTTGCAACATATCTCAAGTCTGAAAATGTAATCATCAGCAATATACAATTGATACAACAGTAATTAATCAGCTCTATTTAATGATTTGGAAGCTCAGAATAACTGATCAATAGCAGAAAATCCATGCACAAGGAACTGCATACGCCTGGAACATTTCAACCTTGTGACAGCAAACACTTGTTCATTTGATAACAATGAATTGTAATAGCTAGGATTATAGAAATCAGCAAATATAAAGTCTGAAACCATTTCCTCAGTAACCTTTGGTTCATGCATCTTGCAGCCCACACTTATCCCCAAGACAAACCCAACATTACCAAACCAAGCATTAACATAATGAAGCATCTTTCCTAAGGATAACCTCTTGCTCTCCATAGTTAACTCTTCAATGGGATGTAGCCATTGCAAACCCAAAATTATTTCAATGCTCTCTAAATCCATGGTATAAAAATCTTTACATACCTTGTGTCTCTTGAATATGATAGTAGGAGATTGTGTCTACATGATGTACGGAGTAGTGAAACCATCGTGGAATGTCACAATATCAATTTTTTTTTAACTTGGTTCCCATGTATGATTCATAGATTGTGGATACCGATCTTTCACAATGTGGTTAGAATGCACAACACACCCTAAGTGACTCCTCACAAACTCCAATTCATTCCGGTCACAAGAGATAGAGGATTCAAAAGTAACATCACTGCCTAGTCTTTGACCTGCAAGAGATTATTAGGATAAAAATAATCTGGAACTTGGAGCAAATAGGCCACATACCTGATTCTGACCCCCAAGAGATTATTTGGATAAAAATAATCTAGAACTTGGATCAAATAGGCCACTTACCAAAGTTACCCCAAGTTTCCGGGATGGGGTGTAGTACCCCTACCCTAATCAATCTCTAACCTGGGTTTAATCTTGATTAGTTTATCTTAATATTATGTTATAGTCAGATGTTGATTTAACGCATAGCTGTTGATGTGGTTTTCACACTAGTTGTATGCAAGTTGTTAGTGTACCTATTCCGTGGTATTAATATTGAGCTAACGCTTTCATTAAATTTTATATATGTATGCATGTATGACTCTTGGTTGCAGGAAATTTCAGGTACAACGCCGTATGAGTGCGAGGTTCGTCTTCACCTGGATTGCAGGTTTGAGTGTACCTTTTTAATCCTTAGAGTTGGATTAGGTGGTCGTAAGACCCTAGTTGACCTTAGTCGTGCTCAAGTGAGCATCGCCAGTCGTCGTCGGTATCCCCTTCTTGTTTGGGTTTGCGAGTCATCTGTTTGGTTGGCTTTCTCGATTTGCGTGCTTGGTGTGTTTGGTTAATTTGATTAAGTAGTCCTTAGTAATTATCTTGATTAAATATGTAATTGTGCATTAGAGATTAATGGACTAGATTAATCGGGATTTCGTTATGCGATTTTCGTTGTTATTGGATTGCTCGTTTTAAATTGGAAGTAAGTTCGATTAATGATTGATTTTGAATATGAAATGCATTTTATATATGCTGTTGAAAAAGAAAGTTTTGTATTTTATCGCAATAGATTGATTGTATTCTGTTGGCTTTTGAAATTAGAAAGATTAAATTTCAGTTGATTGAGAAATCGATTTTGGAATTGAAAAGCAAGTTAATTGTTGCTAATAGTTTAAAAAGGAATTATTTGGAGAGTTATTTGGAAATAAAAATTTTAATTCCAAAAATGGAATTTTGGTCAACTCTTCCATATAACCCAAAATTTGGGGAAAATTGGGGGATGGACATTTTTGGAGAATTTTTGGTTGGAAAGAAATTTTGGGGGTTTTGGGAAGTAATTTTGCTGGATCTGACAGGTGGGCTCTCCTTCAGCTATTCCAGGATTGCGTGTGAAGGTAGGATTCTGAATTGTTTTCTTGTTGCCAAAAGAATTTACTGTTCTGGTTGAAAGGAATGAATTTGTTAATTGAAAAATCAATTTGATTGTCCATTATGAGTTTGGCTGGAAATTTTTAATTGAGGTGTGTTATTCTTCATTGCTGTTTGGGTGTTTGGAAACCTTTTTTTTTTGTGTTTGGAATGGATGAATTCCATCAACAAAAACTTGATACCCAAAACAAATTTCGTTGAAAACGGATTTTATTATAAACCGAAATTTATAAACAAATTTCTTCGTTGTTTCAAAAAAATTATATAGGAGGAATTTTCGAACTGTGTTTTTTATTATTTAGCGCTGTGTTAAACGCATAAAAACCGAACTGGGCGAGTTTTTTGTTTATTAAAACGAATTGTTGTTGGGGTTGGAGGGCGGGGAGCGGAGCTCCACCCGCTCCTCCTCCCCTTCCCCCGCACGCTCCCCTTTCTCCTACCCCGTTCCCTTTCTTTACGCTCGCAGCCCGCTTGTGGCTGCGGCACTGCAGTGACCGCAGGAGCCGCGGTGGCCGCGGAGCCTGCGGGCACCGCGGTGGCGCCGCCGCTCGGGATTTCCCCGGCTAGGGTTAGGGCACGACCCGCCCTCCCCCTTTTTTTTTATATATAATGCGTTTTTTTTTTTTTTTAAAATAGTTTTTAAATCGTTTTTTTTTTATGTATTTTTTTTTGTTATTCAAAAAAAAAATGCATATGATATTAATATCATTTTAATGTTAAGTTTTATTTAGTTTCTTAATTAGGATTATGGTGGCATTAATCTTGATAAATGTTATTTGGATATTGATTAATTGTTATAATGGAGTTTATAGGTGAATTAATTATTCAATCTCATTTCATGACTTATGCTCCCTTCCTGATTAAGTTCTAAAATTGTTAACTTCGCAACTGAATATCATTGATTATATTCTGATTGATCTTGGATTAATAAATCTAGATCTCACCTTCTAGCTGAATAGAGCACTTGGCTAATTGAGGTAGTATTGTTTAAAAATAATAGAGAATAGTATGTTATTGGAAAATCGTTGAAATACGATGTAATTACTAATTGATGATGTTAATATTATCTTAGAACATATCATTTGAGTAATTGAGAAGTAGTGAAATATTTATCGTTGGGTATTTGAATTTAAACGATGTGCGTTTGGAAATGAGTATCTACAATTGAATTTCCTTTATATTTATATTTCTGTGATTCGTATTATGCATCTGGGTTTGAAAAATGCGAAACTGTAGAGGTTGGTTTTGGACCAGTATGTTAATGACGTTTTGATTGGAGATTTAATATCTTATTTAATTGTTTAATGGTTGTCTGAATTTGATTAATATGAGTTTGGTTTAAGAACTCATTATGGCTTAATATGTCTGTTTGATGCTTTGAACCTTAGAGAGTTAGAAAACCAAGAACAACCTATCCTAGATGAGGCAGATAACTGTAATCTGATTTAGATCTTGTAGAAATCTTGATCGACTTTTAATGATTAAATCATTTGAGGAAATATTGTCTTTTCTGATTATTGCCTTTGCGAGTTTAATTTCTGTATTCACCTTTAATTATGAAATGGCAAGAGTGCTTTGTTTGATAGGTCCCGGTCGTATAGAATGTTTTGGGGTACCTTTTTCAGTCCTCGATTTCGAGTTGACTGTTGTATTGTGGTGTTGTCGTAGTTGGTCATATCCCTTGTGTAGGTGTCGAATGATGATTCGTGGTTGACCTTAGTTTGTCAGGTCTCTAGTTAGAGTACCGTCAGTAAGTGATCATCATGGAGTCGTGTTTGACCTGATGGTTGTCTCTCTCTTCTTGAACTCCGTTTGTCTGACCATGTGTATTCCTTGGTTTTGAGTTCGTCGGAGTTTAGTCTAGTGTCGTATGGGAAAGTGGCTTTCGATTGGGGGCCGCGCCCAAAGTGGCTGCTGGGTAACCCGTCGAAAGTGAGTCTAATAAGTGATAACCTTTAAGTAGATTAGAATGTAATCTCTAAGTAAGATAATTGTGCCTCACACATGGGACGAGTGCTATCATAGACTCGACATGCTGTGAGAAGGCCTGAAATGGCAAACCACCATCCTTGTCTTCACGAGAGGATGTGTGGGTCCACATGAGGCTTGGATGGACCGGAAGTTCGGATTAGGTTGCCAGGGTAACCCAGTGTATGGGGCCGGGACCTATGAAGACTTGCCATGGTAACCATACCAGGTTGTGTGATGACACTTGTCCCTACGTTCGCTAGTGTGTTGTCGTTTTGTCCTGTTAAGAGTACATTTGTGGGTCGTCCTGTTTGTCTCTGCCCTTGTGAGTGTCGGTTTCATGTTAGACCTTGGGTGGTGATGGCTCAGTGTTATGGATGCTCTTCTGGACCTTTGTATTAGCTTTGATTATGTTCAGCTGGATCCTGTTCTTTTCAGGGATCGTTCATGTATTTATTGACCGATGCGGTCGCTTGTATACTGTTTATATTTCGCCTTGATGGCCGGATTGTAATGGTGTATCCTCTTGTATTCTTAACTTTATTAATTATCAGAGGGGTCTTGCAATTGAGCAGACCCGGAGATGTAGCCCTTTAGGGGTGAACTCCGAGATCATTATGGTGTTATGTGATGTATTCTCTCATGTTTCCTTTATTCAGCTTTATCATGTATGATTAGCTTATGTTAGAATGGTTAAGTGGATAAATGGAATTAGCTCTTAATGCTTTTATGCAGTTCTTTTTTGAATGCCATGTTGATCGAATGCTTAAGTGGTTTAGATGAGATTTATCGTAGATGCATGTATGTAATCGTCTTTTAAAATGCAATAAATTGGAGTATGAAAGAATGTAACTTAGAGTAATGGAATATATTCAGTTGTTGTTAAAGAAATTAAGCATGCTTGAAAAGATCTCTTATGTTTATGAGGAAATTCTACTGTGTTAGATATTAGATGTATGGCTTGTAATTTTAAATGAAAAACTTGAATGAGGATTATGAATGGATCTTAATGATGAATCCTTGCTTGTGATTTGCATTTCAGTCCTTTGAAAGAAATTATCCTGATTAAGAATTATCTCATTGTTAGATTAGTAGCTTATTGGATTAATTGTGTGAGTTAAGTGAATTGTGAAATTTAAGTAATCTCGTTGGGAAACTCTTTAGGTGTGAGTTGATGTCTTCCGCTATGTAATCTGAATCTTTGTTATCTTGTTGTATCTTAATGTGGTGTAACGTTAAAAAAAATAAAATTATTGCACCTTATTCTTGTGTTTTGGCTTAATCCCTTCGGGGTTTCCTGGCGGGGCATTACATGGGGACAGCAGAGGACGGCGGGACGCGTTTCCGGGACAACAAATTTTTTTGCCAAATTTGGGGATGGTGGGGGACGGCTATATAAAATATAGGAAAAATTTAAAACATATAGGAAAATTTCAAAATTCTAAATGTTCATATGAAAACATGGATAAAGCACGCATACATACATTATATTCATATGAAAACAATAAAACATGGATATAGCATGTGTATGATACTATGAAAAGTTGAAAACATTTTAGAATGTAAATTCTGAACATACAACATTGTTAATACTCAATAGACAATATGCAATTATGCATTCATAAATCAGAATTTCAATTCATTCACATTGTCAATATGCATATCAATAGACTCAGAGGTTAAATTTTCCCTACTTCTATTGACGCAGTTTCCCCCATATTTTTCAACAGGGGTTTGGGGGCAGCGCCCCCAAGGTGGGGTCAAGGGGCATCACCCCTTGCAGGGTCAAGGGGCAGCGGGTGTTATTTTTCTATAAAGGCGTTGGGTGTTATTTTTATTTTTCTATTGACTCGCCGAGTTTGGCGATTTTCTAATCTTTGTGTCAAAATGCCCAAAGGCTACACTGCTACCATATAGTTTCATTGTCAAAATTATGAATTAAATTAATAAATTTAAAATTTAATTAATGTTATCTTTTATTTTTTTTAATTTTTAATAACAGTTTGAATTAATAAGGGGCCTATATTAGAAAATTTAAATAATAAATTGAAAATACAACTTTTTATATTTTTTTAATATTTTTTAAGGGCCTTAGAATGGGGGACGTCTGGCCGTCCCCGAGACGGATTGGGGACGTCCCAGCCGTCCCCAGCCGTCCCCGGGATGTATGGACGTCCCCCAGAGCTAGGGCAGGCGTCCCCCCGTTTCGGGGACGTCCCCTCAAAAAACAGGGCAATTTGGGGATGGGGGGAAACGTCCCTTGGCCGTCCCCAAGTCCCTGAAATGTCCCCGGGACGGGGACGAGGGTTTTCAGGTCGGGGACGCGTCCCCAGGTAACTCTGCCACATACCCTATACCACAAGTTGTGTCTCTTACTCTATCACGCTCTTTCACATGCTTTTGAATCTCTTATCAAGGATAAATGATCTCTTGGATCCCAAACTAGAATGTATTGGCAGTTTTGGACTAAAGAATTGTACACCCTTTGTAATGTCCCATCTTGGACAGGTTGGAGAAATGAAATATTATTTAATTCCCAAGGCTAAAATATATCAGAAAGGGGAAATAAATAATAATTAATTATAATTATTTCCTAAATTCCAATTAAAGGGTAATATTAAATAATTAATAAAGTAACTTTAGGAAAGTGAGATTAATTAAAGTCACTTAATTAATGCTAGTAGCTGTACGGGAACTGTCAAATGATATTATAAAAGGAACTATGGATTTGATGAAATATATGCAATTAATGATTTTCTGTAGTATAGATTTAAGAGTTTCTCAAATTTGTTTCTTGGGATTGGAGCCTAGGAAATTACCATTTTTGGCAATGATATATCTGTCCTAGGTGGTCTTGGAGAAATCAATCAAATTTCTCAGTTGGATTAATGATTGGTGTACAGAAATTGGTGAGGTCTTCATAGAAAACCAATTTCCGAATTTCAGAATCTATATATGTTGCAGAATATGGAGGGTATGTTGTTATTTATATGATTTCCCAGTGCTTTGTTCAAAATATTGATTTAGAAGGGTTTGTTATACATTCAATGTTGGTTATGAGATCTGATTCATTTGTTTGTCTGTACTTGGAATGAATTACTAAAGTACAGTTGGGAGTATTAAATATTGCCAGGAATATTCAAAGACTCTCTCCTTGGTTTTGCCATAATATCATTCTGTAAGGGCCAACTTTATTGGAGATTACGTGCAAGAAAGAATATTATTTTATTGAAAGTGACTATATGCGTGGCTTTCATTTCTGACAGAGATGGTCTCATAAAAAGAGAGTATGTTGGCATGTTAAGGAGTTGTACTATTCATATCGGCTAATTGATAACTTCTAGTATCCTTTTTGTGTTAAATTTGTTACAATACTAGGATCACAAGAGGATGATCATGCACAGTGATCATAGGGTGTGCTCGATTAACCACGGGCAATGATTCTCATCATTGTTGCCCTCCCAACCATAAACGATATACTGTTATCGTCTCCCCCGAGCACGGAAATTATATCTCTGATATATATATATATCAAATCTGGATATGACTTTATAGTATTGCTTCACTTCTTGAAGCTATATGAACAAGTTAATCTGTCATACAACACTACGATTTGTACGTAATAAGTTTGCTCTTCTAAAGAATTCGCTGTGGCTGAAGAATGAAGTCAATCTGCTATATAATACGATCAGCAGTAGACCAAACATGATCTGTAGATGACAATGCACAGGCTGAAGGTAAAGGCGGATCTGATCTTATAATATTGATCTGCCTTTCTTATTTGATAATCATGCTTCACACATTAACCTTGCCTTCTATTCACGTGGATGCAGAATAGAAGACGTAATACACACTGTTTGTTATTCCTTCCACGATAGTCGCTATTCCTGAATGTCGACCTGCTAATGTATTTGTTTTCTTACTTACCTTTGCTTCCATCGACAGCAAGGTATATGTATACAACGACATTGGTCCACGAAGGAGTCACGACTCCTTGTGGAACCAACATGATTCCCCAAGGAGTTGTGACTCCTACGTGGAGTCGCGTTGGTTTAACTAAAGAATGATTCCCGATAATATCGTCGGGTTCTTAATAGATATAATCAGTTAAACAAATTGAGAGTTGTGACTCCTACGTGGAGTCGCGTTGGTTTAACTAAAGAATGATTCCCGATAATATCGTCGGGTTCTTAATAGATATAATCAGTTAAACAAATTGAGAGTTATATGCCGTCATTTGCAATGAACCAATAATGTTAATTGATGAATTAATATAATATGATTAATATTATGAATAACTAGTAACACAAGGCTGTTACAAATTATTCATAATATTAATTGTAATATTAATCATAACATTACCAATCAATACTTAAATGATTACATAAATATATATGTATATGTGATCAGAATAGTAAGGATAGATATACGGATAAATACAATACAATTGTCTAAGGCCATAAGGCCAGTTAGACATTTGGTTCATCTGACCGATGCTACATATTTCAACATTTTGAACTTATTAATACTTAGCTTTTGCTAGCATGTCTAACAATCTTCTCTTTTGGGATGGTTTTTTCATTTTTTCAAGTGTACAAGGTTTATAACATTACTTTTCATTTGTGTCTCCGTTTTCCCATCTGATATAATGGTTTAGAAAGAATTGACTAAAAAAGCAATAAATTTTTTTTCTAGAAGAAATAGGAATCTGTGAGATTACTGAACTTGTTAGCAGTTACAGAAATCGTAAATGTATTTCTGAAATGATTTTGTGTAACATCTGCTTATGAATTATGATCTTAATTGTGATTTTAATTTCCTTGAATTGTTTACCATGTTACGGACTAATTGGATCAGGATGATGGTAGTTCTGTATCAATATTTTCTCTCTCGGGAACTAATGCTCAAGATGGACACCTAGCAGCTGGTCGCAATGGTGTTAAGCGCTTGCGAACTGTAAGTTCTGTGACACTAGTTTATATTTTAGGCAGTGGTTTGTTAGCATGAGAAATCTTAAACATAAATCATACAATATCTGTCATTGATTTTAGGTTATGTGGCTCATTATTGCAATTTATTGAATTAGTTTGATCTGCTTAGATATTAAATCTACAATTCTTTGCTGTAAAGATCATCATAGGTAAGCAGGGAAAGGTGATTTATTTGTTAAATGGCATCTGATTTGTTGAGTATGCAGAATAGCTCTGTATAGTGTATACTGTATACCATAAGCTAAATTTTTTTATCTTGATATTCTATTTAAGTTTTTAGCTTCAGTTTGAAAATTTACTCCTGTTATCATTAGTCTAATTTTTAAAAGCAACTCTTTTGGGGATTTGTTTTCAAATGATTATGGTGCCCTATAATTGGGGTTTTTCATGATATTGTTTAGTTACAAGATGAAATTTTGTAAATAATTTAATTTGTTTGATAGGTGCACAGCTAGTTAAAAGAAAGAGTGCAAGTTGGAATGCACATGCACTATGTTCTCTATCTTTTTTGGAGTGCAATCTATTGCATTTTACTAAGTGGATTAAAGAGTATGTGTTCCAATTCCTCTCAGACGTAGATGAACTAGCAACTTATGGAGACAAAGTAGAGATATAGAGTTATACATTATAAAAATAAAAATAAGAAAAATCTAAATGAAAATTTAAACATTAAATTTTTTTTTTATTAAAGTTGTGATAAAAAATTGATTGCAAGGGGGTTGTTGGCTATCGAAGTGCCACCAAGTGTGAGCATTCTTTTTGAACTTACTATGAAGAGCCTCAGTAATTTGACCATTTGAGTGTACAAAATCAATGAACCCGCTCATGGTTACATGTTATAAATTAGGATTAGGGAAGAGTCTATGAAATGCTGTCTTGTACCCTGTAGTGATTTCATAATTTCTATATGGGGCAATCCTTGTTGGCTCATAAAGAATTTTAACACTATAGTATTTTGGACTGCAAAAGCAATAAGATATAGTGGGGTGGTCATTGCGTTCCATCTTTCTTCAATAATTTTATGCACTTTTTTGAAGAAAGTTTCTTATGGTTTTGTTCATTCTCATTTATGATGGTTTCCATCTTTTTAATAATTGAGTCAATGTTATCATATATTTCTTCCAATCAAGGCTTGTACATGTCAGTATAACAAATCATATTCAAAATGGTTTTGACGAAACTAAGGAGATACTCCACATGATCCCACCAAGAGTCATCTAGGATCGTTTGCTTAATTAATGCTGAGAGGCATTCTACAATGGCAGCAAGGGATGGAGTGAAATGGCGTGAGTGTGTTAATGTAAACTTTTATCTTTTAGCTTAAATTTGACAACCATTCACATGTCAAAAGATCAATATTAATTATAAACAATATTTTTAAAATAAACATCATATAAAACAAAATATACCCCCATCAAAATTATAAGTTTTAGATACATATAAATATAAAATAAAAATAAAAATATTCAAAATAAATCCACCATTTCATAATTACAATATTCTTTTTAAAAAATATATTTTATAAATTTTTTTTTTGATGATTTTTTGAACAATGATAAGAAGTTTAAAATTTAAATATAAAAAACTAAATGTCAATTATCAAATAAAAAAGTTGTATCAGGAAAAAATAAACAATGTAGATACAATATAATTTAAATATTTTTGTATATAGTGTTAGTTTTATGATCAGATTAATAACATGCAGATATGAGACAATTCAATCAAATTTGCACAACATATAGCCTAGGAAAACCCTCCAACATGAGGGAGAAAAACCCAGCATCAAATGTCTATTATTATGTTTATCAAACAGCAAGATGTCTTTACAAAAAATTGCTTCACTCCTTGAAGCTAGATGAATGAAACAATCCACACTAGATGAAATATGATCTGCTGTGTGAATCGATCTTCCTTAGATGATTGACGAACTGCTGTAGAAAATACACAACCTGCTGATGAAGGTATACGAACTGCTATATAAGATATTCGATCTGCTGTAGGAGAGATACGGACTGCAGGTGATAATAATTGATACAAAGTGAGGAGAGACGATCTACTTTTATATCCTAGCGGAGGTGACCCTTCACCAAGGGTCGGCTCCCTTCGAACCAAGACAACTCTTCATACAATGCAAGGTGGTCTTTCATAGGGTGGCAGACTTTCCCAAAAGTCGGCCCCCTTAATAAATATATATATTTTCCAAACAAATAAAATCGCACATCTTTTAATTATCGGTCAACCTCAAATATACAAAGCCGAAGACTAATTGTATATTTAGTGAAATCGACCCAAGGTGACTCCTGCAGATACATACGTCAACATGTAGTAAATATAATTTAAAGTGAAATAAAATAATTTTAAGGTAAATATAATAGTTCCAATTGATATCTCTTGGCATTTCTATAGACAGATGTATTTAAGATATCTATATTGGTATTTCTTGTCCTCTCAATATTGCCATGCATCCTTATGGACCAAGTTTGGCTAGTGGCCATGCTGAAAAGTACTGCTTAAATTTTTTTACAAGTTTTTCAAGGTAATTGTGTTGAGGTGAAATGTATCTCAACAACCTATTCAAAAATAAAAAATAAAATAATTAAAACTAATATTTAAATAAGAATCAAAGTACACAATCAAAATATAATTTTTTTGCAAGTAACTAAAGTGCAACTAAAATATAAAATTTTATATTATTTCACTTGTCTTCAAAAGCCACAATTTTGAAAATGATCTAAATATGCATTGCACATGTGGTGGTTGGTGACGAACATTTGGATCTCCTCAACTTTTGCATACAAATTTCTGATCCAGTCAATTTTGTTCCCAATATTTTGTATCCTAAGATTGAGAGAGTGGGCCATGCAAGGTGTCCAAAAGATGTGTGAATAACGTTCCTCAACCAACATCTTAGCAAATCTACAATTTTTTATGTTGACCATTATAATTTGAACATCCTCAATGGCTGTTACGAGACTATTAGCAATAAATTAGCCATCCTTTACCTAGCCCTCACAATCCATGACTCAAAAACATTGTCTTTAGAGAACATTGAAATGACATTGATCAAGGGCCGAGTTTTAGCATCTTTCCACCCATCGGAAGCAATGAGCACCCCTGTCTTGACCCATGAATCCTTTATGGGCTTCAATGAATTTTCTACTAGTTTGACCTCTTTGTTTTGAATTTACTTCAGCTTGTGGAGTTAGAACTAGCTGCCATTGTAATTCCCATGGCAAGACATTTTATAAACAACAAATTCAAAACAAATAAAATCTAAGAAACAAAAAATACATATATAAAACATAGCTTTTTCAAAATTTGAAGCATAGTGATACATTTGTAGGAAGATGAAAGAAAAACAAAGCGAAGCGTTTGTTTCATGTTTGTAAAACAAAAATGGAGTAAAAAAAGAAAAAAATTACATTTTTGCAAAAAATTCTTCTATGATCAATAAACTTTAACTACGAACAATAATCTCTTCCATCCATTATAATAATATTCTTGTTGGTTATAATACTAACAAAAACAGCACGTCGACCAGGAAATTCATAGGGCTTCGCAAGAAACTAGACCGGTATGGAGGCTATGGCGGCCAAGTTATTGTAGGCAGATTTGCTTAAGGAAGACAAAGGGAGTGGAAGCCGCCGAGTTGGGCATGGGAGGAATAGAAGCAAGGAAGAAATAATTGTAATGACAAAAGGGAAAAAGCTTCAAAGACCCACGCAGCTTTTTTAGAAATAGAGGGGGTCGCCGCCTTGGAGTCTTGCTTTTTCTATTACAGTGGAGGAGGTGAAGGAGGAAAGTAGGAGTTTATTCAAAGGAATGGAAACCCAAGAACTTCGCGAAAACTGAGGAAAATAAAAAGGTATGCACTCCTTTGACCCAGGATAGGGTTATTTTGTTTTCCTTAGACTCTTAGGCTTGGAACGATTCAATATCCCGTTTCAGAGAGAATGCTTTCTTTATCAAGTGGGCTAGGGACTGGCCGGCTTTCAATTGGGTTAAGCAATGGTGTGCATAAAACTGGAAACTCCCCTGTGAGTTCAAGGGCATGTCGAATGTTTTTTACATGGTCATTGGAGAAGATGCAAAGCTTAAAAACTGGGTTCTTAATAATGGTCCCTTTTTTATGGGTTGTATGGGGCTTTTCGTCAAAGATTGGGAACCAAATTTTGATCCAATCAAAACATCTATTGATGAGATCCCAATCTGGCTCATATTATACAACCTCCTAAGGGAATATTGTGACTGGGACACTCCAGAAGATTGGAAACAAGTTAGGGTTTTTCATTAAAGTAGATGAAGCTATTGAAGAGAAAGATTATAGCATGTATGCGAGGATATGCATCAGTTGGAAGCCCTGTGTCCCCCTACCAAATACTATAGAAATTAGAACTAATGCCAGAATATGGATTCAAAAAGTCGCGGAAGACATTTTGGAGCATTGTCTGTTTGCAAAGGTGTGGGACATACAAATGGGCAATGCATGGTCAAAAAAGAGAAGTGCACAGTCTCAGAAGAACTAGTTAACAAAATTTTAGAAGCAATAGAACTTGACTAGGGCCAAAACTTGGATGTGTAGGAGGAGTTGAGTAAGGATATGGGTAAGGATCGACATATTGGAGGAATGGATTGTATTGTAGACCTTAAATCCAACCTAAACCTGATCAAGATCGATTCATTGAATTTTTATAATGAGGGGAATAAGCATGATAGCAACAGTGATAAAACCCAAGTGGCAATTGATCATGCTGTTGTGACACCTCCTAATGAGGGATGCCTAGATTTTCTGGAGTAGGGCAGAAACTAAGTTGAACCAAGGAAGGAGAAGGAGCCTTCAATGACAATGGTTCATCGTAATAAGGCAGTGACAAACCTGGCAGGGGAAGCCCTGACAAAAGTAGAAGGGGCTATTGCGGCTCTCCATAATGAAGGAAATAAGATGGTGGGAATTAACATGACTCAGGGAGAGATTGTTTAGGTCACAGTAGATCAAGTTCAGGACATGGTCAAGGATATTGATGAGTCACTAGTAAAGTATAGAGAAGGAGAATATGTAAATAGAGATTGTGGTAAGAGGAACAGTGATGGAGATTTAGAAGAATATTTGGCATGGGAAGGCTCAGGGGAGGATGAAATTTGGGGTCTTGAAGATGATATGGCTATCAGAGAAAAGAGAACAATCTCTCAATCTAAGTCAGGAATTGAGCTATGCAAAGTAGGAGAAAAGTGAGCACGAGGAAGGAACCCTAATCGTGTGAAGTTGGAGGTTGCTGAGTGTGCCAAGAGTTAGAAAAAACCCTTTAGTGGAAGGGTAGTTCCCTTTCCGAGGGACAATGAAAATCTTAACTTGGAATTTTAGGGGCTGCAATGCCCTTGACAAGAGACAATTGGTCAAGAGGTGCCTTGGCCAATCAAAAGTAGATGTATTGTTGTTGCAAGAAACAAAATTAGGGAAAGATGAGTCGAGTGGTTTTTTAAGTACAGGGAGGAGATGGAACGACCTCATGGTGGAGGCCACTGGTGTAGCAGGGGGTTTAGGTATTTTGTGGAATTCAAATACTGTGCTTTTGTCAAGTGAAATACACTCAATTCACTTGCAGGTTGTTAAAGTCACCTCTCTAATGAATGGTATTGATTGTGTGCTGATCAATTTTTATGGTTCAACAAAGCTTAGTGACAAGAAGAGATGTTGGAACCAAGTTTCTAAGGCACTTCAACAGTATGAGCAGTTGGTGGTCATTTTAGGGGGTGAATGTCACTTTGGAAATTGCAGACAAAAGAGGGGGTCGAGGTGGTATTGGTTTGGTGTAGGAGTTTCAAAATTTCATCCTAAAGTATGGTCTGCTGGAAATTTATCCCAAGAACGGGTCCTTCACTTGGACCAATAGAAGGGTAGGTTCGACTCACATTGCTAAGAAACTCGATAGGTTCTTTGTTGCGGGTCCTTGGGCGGAGAGGTCTTTGATTTTTGAGAAAAACATTATTCTATTCCTGGGGTCAAATCACTTCCCTGTTTCCATCATTGCTCAAAGGGGTTCGGTTCCCCATTCGATGCCCTTTTAAATTTGAAAAAAAAGTGAATTAGAGACCCAAAGATCAGCAATTTGCTTGATAAGTGGTGGAATGAGGCTCCTTTGGTGTATGTGAAACATGCTTATGGGTTTAGTAAGAGATGGCAACATGTCAAACAAAAATTGAAAGAGTGGAATAGGGTCAATTTCAGAAATATCTTTGTTGAAAAGTTGCAAGTGGAATCAAGATTGGAGGCTTTACAAAATAAGATCATTCAGACACGTTTGGAGGTGGAGGATCATTTAGAGGAGAAAGCCTTAAATTTTGAGTATGCCAAAATTCTTGCTAGAGAGGAACTTTTTTGGAGACAAAAAAATCAAGGGAGTGTTGGCTCAAGGCAGTTGATAGAAACACAAAATTTTTCCACAACTCAGTAAGGGCAAAGAGATCTAAAAATAGAATCTTTACGATCCAAAACAATGATGGCATAATCCTATCCAAGGAAGAGGACATTTGCAAGGAAGCAATACATTTCTTTAAGGAGCTTCTATTGGACAGGCGCCAAGTGGATTCCAATCTTATCCATAATATTATTCCATACTCATTCCATGCTACGCAACCAACCCCCAACCCTCCGGGATTTCCTTTAGAGGCACCATCAAAGTTTCTCTTCACCCATCCTTGACTTGGTCTTTCCCAAACCACCTTTCTCAGCGGTATAGAAGTAGCATCAACCCTAATTGGCCCATTAACAGGCCTGAATTTCAACATAGGCCACTGGGCTTGAATTAACTTGTATGCCATTGTCATTGGATATTTCTGAAAATTATGCTGAGAAGTAGCAGCATTGACCATTTCTGAGATTGCTATTTCCAGACGTGTAAGAAATCTCTGAATGGGTTCCTCCTTCCCTTGGAAAACTCTCCTATTACATTCTTTCCATATTTCCCAAATGACTAACGAAGGCACTATATACCAAATACACGAGTAAATACAAAAAATTAGTTATCAGAGTTTTGTGCCTCTCTCAATGCCATAGCATTCACTATTATCTGGGAATTGCCTATTACTGTATGGTTTTGGAAAACTCTCCTGCTACTTTATGGTTTTGGGCCTCTCACAATGCCATAACATTCACTATTATCTGGGAATCACCCTCAAGGTGGATTTTAGAAACATCGAGACACCTAGCTAGCCTTTTGGTAAATACAAGGACTTTCATTTTGGATAAGATTGGAATCCACTTTTGTTTTGAAGCATTTTGGTAAATATAAGGACTTTCTTTTTGGATCTGTTGAAAGATCCCTGATGGATCTCTTTTACCAATCTGCTGTAATTTTTATTTATTTAAATTGATTTTTCCTGCTTATTAATATTTTCTTTCAGAAATAGACAGAAGTTGCAGAAGGGTTGAATTCTTTTTGTATTTTGATGATTTTTCAACAAGTAAATAATGAAGTACAAGTACATGAACAAAGTACTGAAAATGAAGTTCATATACAGCCAAAACAAATTCGATTCAAGGCAGATTTCTGAATATAAAATCAAATATTTGATCAGATGAAGATTTCCAATAATTTCAGGAAGATTACAATCAGGAATAATTCCAACCTGGATGCTGAAAGAGTAACATAACTAGGAATGAAGTTGTGGCAAGATTCCAGCCCTCCAAGTGCTGCACGTGGGAAGGAAAGTGGCTGCCAGGTACAGCCGTACGGCTGCCAAGTACACCCAATTGGTTAGAAACCCCAAACCCCACGCTGAACTCTGTCAGAATTGCTGAACCTCCAGAAAGAATGCCGTACAATCTCCAAGATGCTAATAGCTGCAAACAAATCCAAACCACTGTATTGGGGGCTACGTCCCAAACAGGCAAGGCATTGGGGTTGGCGTCCCAGATGCTGAAAAGCTCTTCGAGAGCCAAATCTCAAATCCAAGATGTAAAATGTGTAAAAGATAATAAGAATTAGGTCTCAACTTCCTTATAACACCTTCCCACTAAGCTCAAACCCTAAAAGTGACTCAATGGGGCGTTTAGGGTTAAAATGTTATATTTCTCATTTTAAGTTGTCAAGTGCATAGAAAATGACCTTTTTTCAAATATAAAGAAATCCGTTCACCGAAAGGATCTGAGTCAAAAGAGAAATATTTAGAAAAGTCCAAGACCTTTCCAACGAGCTATCACACCAAGGGATACGCATCCAGATGAGGCCAAAAACCCCTTATCACTCCAAAATGGCTATAAACATAGCCTTATTTAAATAATTAAACACTAACTTAAGAAATATTTAAATATATTAAAAATATATCCCAAATAGCTGTAGAAGGCTCAAATGACTCCAAAAACCTGAAACGGAATTTGCCACCTGTCTGTGACTGAAGTCGGAAATCATGGATCAACTGGCAGTCTCATCCCTAAAATCTAGGGATGCTCCTAGAAACTAGGAAACACACCCAAATCTCCTGAAACTGAAACCATCTAAAAGGTCATGAATAACCTCATGACTGGCAACTGTCACGACCTCCTAAAATTTAGGGATACCCCCTAAAATCTAGGAACTGCTCCAAACTGGCTCCAAACTGCCTGTAAAGCCAAAATCCAATCACTATATGCACTGAATGAGTCCCAATCAACCTCTGCTAGCCTACGAGACTCCAATGATAGGCCAACTCCTCCGTCTCCGATGTCCACTCTAGAAAGGGGAAATGACATCTGTTGAATAAATTTTTCCTGGACTACAGAGATATCATTTCTTCAGAAGTACAAAGATTCTGTGATTGCAGATTTATACGAAACACATCATATCTAATCTACTTGTTTTGCAGATTAATCAAATCTGTATTTAGAGTCATTCTCTATTTGTTTATTTTGGGTGAATCAAAAATTCAGTCTATTATGATAAAGCAGAGTATAATCTGGAAATTTGATTGTATTTAGAGTTGGTGCTCAAGTCATTGTATTGTGTATTTGGAGGGTTGGTGCTCTCATAAGAATTTTGGTTGGGTTGGTGCCCAAAAGATTGTAAGTGGATTAATTGTGAGGCTGGATTAGGACAATAGATCCTAACAACATTTCTCATCGTGGTTTTCCCATCTTGGGTTTCCATGTATACTCTTGTGTTTTGTCTTCATTGTGTGGTGTTTCTTTCCAGTTTTTAGTGTGGTGCTTACATTTCAGTATTCAAATTAAAAGCAATTTATCAAAGGATTAAATTGGATAAGTTTTTATGTAATGTCCCCAATTTTAATAAAGTGACTTAATTAAGTTAATTAATTAAGTGGTCCTAAATTTTAAATAATATCATGAGGACTTATTTAATTAATTAATTTAATTATTAAATAAAGGGGCCCAAATTAATTAAATAATAAACTATTGTCGGCCTGCTTGTAACCCTTCGGGAAACTTTCCGGAGCTCTTCATAAGGCCGAGTTTGGCATAGTTGTATGGCATGGTGAATTTTATATTTTCTTTGTATCTGCGAATTCCAGTTGGAGTTTGGCACTGTTGCAGTTTGGGAGGTGCAAGATCCTCCGTATTCTATAATCGCAGTTTCGGTGGTTAGCAGCCACCCTAGTCTACTGTTGGAGATATCATTTTTGATATTTCACTTTGTACTTCATTGTCAGATCTATCCCTACCGTGAGGAAATATAATTACAAATATTTGGTTCTTGGCCATTCAATGTTGTTGGTGTATACTCTGTGTTGATAATTCATTCCTATATCTGCAATAATTTTATCGACGAAGGAATTATCGACGATTGGATCCTTCAGTGGAAGTAACATTGTTGTACAGAGTATTTGGAAGTGTGCGACCTACTTTTTTGTACGAGTGGAACTTTACATCCGGAGTCGAAGGGTGCCGGGTATCGTTGATTGAGGGCTGAAGGTCGTTTGCCCTTGAGTGCTTCCCTTAGGTATTTGCTCTCGGGTACTTCCCTCGATAATTGCCTTCAGGTACTCCCCTCGGGTACTTCCGTTGGGTACTTTGCCCTCGGGTACTTCTGTTGGGTACTTTGCCCTCGGGTACTGCCCTCGGTAATTGCCCTTGGGTATACTTCCCTCGGGTACTTTGCACTCGGGTATTTCCCTTGGGTACTTCCCTCGGTAATTGCCTTCAGGTATACTTCCCTTGGGTACTTTGTCCTCGGGTACTGTGCCTTAAGAGAGTGCCGGTACATCATAGTGGTACGTGACGTGTGGTGGAAATTTGGGTATTGTACGGTTGGGTACATTACAGTGGTATCAGAGCCAAAATCCTGCCAGCTTGTGGAATGCTTGGGATGACTACAAAAATGGAAGAAAGGGATAATGAAATTACTGCCAATAAAATCACCAAGTGGTATAACTGTTGGCATTTGGCATAATTGATACAGATTGGGTGATGTAGTTGAAGATGGATGACTGCACCGGTAAAGGATAGAAGTCTATTTGTGATGAAGAGATTGAGATTCTATGATTAGATGACATGATCAGTTATTTGTGTTGTCATTGATGGCAATTGATGTCAAATGATGTTCCTGATGTTTTGTTTTGTCATCTAAGTGATTTGGTTTACCGGTTGATAGGGTTTACCGACAAAGAACTAAAGTCTGTGAAATAGGACTTTAACCGGTAAACCAGAGATGTTTTGATTGAATCGGTTGATCGGCGATGATTGGTGATTTGCAGTTTGGATGGTGAGCTTGTATCATGGAAAGGAGTATTTGACTAGAACCGGAACTTGTGATGATTACCGGAAGGCGTGTTTCAAATTTCTGATGAAGTTTTGCTAAGGTTTAAGTAGGGTTTAAGACCGGTGAAGATATCATCAAACCGGTAATGATTTCTGTTATGACGGTGATCGACAATGAGTTTACCTGAAGTTGGTAACACGACACAACTCGTGTGAAAAGATTTAATTACTGTTTTGGCGCGATTCAAGGAAGAATTTCTTGGGAATCAGTGAAACGCTTAGTAGAGTGTTTTAAGGTTTTGACTTTGGTATAGATTGGATTTTCGTGATGGGTTACGATCAACCAACGGTTGATATTGCATTGTAATTTGTTGTAATCATCTGTATATCGATCTGTGATGATCTCTTATGATTTGAATTGTAAATTCATGATGTAATTAGGGTTTAGTGGCCGACCTAGTTGAGATGGCTATTTAGAATGGCACAGTTGATGTTTATGATGTTGGTGATCTTAGAGAATGTGTTGAGCCGTCCAAGTGAAGTGTGAGATCTCCCTGAGAGTTGTAGAGTGTTGTGCATAACTGGATCTGATCAAGCAAGCAGAGAAGTGCAAGTAACAGATAATTTTCTTATTGTTGTTCCCTAACAGTTGTAGCAGGTTAAATCCCTTAACCGGGTAGGTCCTAACAGGCCTTAAACATTTAAGTCCGCTAACAGGGCAGCTTTCAAAAGAGTGTTAAATCCACAAGGTTGATCCTAACAGATCATCAAGCTCCTAACCGGGTTGCTAGGCAAATCCCTTAACCGAGTGACTCCTAACAGGGCGTATTGTAAGCTCCTAACAGGGCGTACTTCAAAGGAGTACAAATATTTGTGGGTGCCAACTCCCACCGTGGTTTTTTCCTATTTGGGTTTCCACGTCAAAAACTTATGTTGTTCATGTGTGGAATGTTTTTCATGTGATGTTCTTGTATATGTTTCATTTCATGCATTATTGCCGAGACATCGGTTATGATGTTTTATCAGAGGTTAATCAAAGGTTACCGGTACTGATAAGAGTTGATAGAGAAAAGTGATTGACCTGATAAGCTAAGTTGGTAAATGATCAAATCTACATGATTGCTTAAGTGGTGAAAGTATTGATTGATGTGGTAAATGATTTGATTAATGTATTAAGCAAATTTGATAAAGTGGTTGTTAGATCTGATTAAAGAAGTTGAGATATTTGTTAAATGGTTTCAGATCTGATATAAGTTTGATTTTGGGTTTAAAGTTTCAATTGGTCTTAATATTGATTCACCCCCACTCTCAGTATTAACTGGATCCTCATAGGATTAACAAATAATAAATATCAAAAGAGGAAGAATCTTCTGACATTTCAAGAATATCTAGTTCTGATAGGAAAAAATATACCTGTGCATGAGGAGGTTATTAAAATCTTTGATGAATACTCAAGTGAACTTGAGGAGATCAAGGCTACCGAATCCTTTGATAGGTACTATGTAAGGAAAAGAAAAGAGGAGTTGGATCTTGAATTAGGAACTCAATCAAAATCAAAGAAAGTTGAAGACAAGTTCACATGTTCACCCCAGCGATAGGAGGATATGGACAAGCCAGAGACAACAATTGTCCCTTCAAGTGGAGAACACTTAAACTTTCATGACAATTGCAAGGATGAAGATGTTTGTATGAATTTTGTCAAGCCAGCAATGGTTGATCAACTTCATGGAGATGCGAACTCTAGCAATGATCCCTTACAGGAGCAATCTCTACAGTTGGTTGAATATAGAGTTTACCCTTTGGTGGGACATGAGGCGTGCATGATTGTCATATCTCCTTGTGAGTGGCATCTATATGAAGAAAGCAAGTTGGATTTTGATGAGTTATTCCTCAACTCCGACTAGGGCAATGTATATATCAGAGTGGAGCAGCGCAAGCTGATTGGGGATTTGCAGGTGCTGCTCGCAGTCATGGTGTGGCGTCAAGCTTTCAGCGGATATGGCTACCAGCATCTGCGCATGGTTTGGGATCCCGGAGCTTGTTAGATGGCAGATAGTTACAGATTGCTTGAGGGCAAGCAATCTTTGGGCGGGGAGGACTGTAATGTCCCCAATTTTAATAAAGTGACTTAATTAAGTTAATTAATTAAGTGGTCCTAAATTTTAAATAATATCATAAGGACTTATTTAATTAATTAATTTAATTATGAAAAAAAGGGGCCCAAATTAATAAAATAATAAACTATTGTCGGCCTGCTTGTAACTCTTTGGGAAACTTCCCGGAGCTCTTTATAAGGCTGATTTTGGCATAGTTGTATGGTATGGTGAATTTTATATTTTCATTGTATCTGCGAATTCCAGTTGGAGTTTGGCACTATTGCAGTTTCAGAGGTGCAAGATTCTCCCTATTTTGTAATCGCAGTTTTGGTGGTTAGCAACCACCCTAGTTTGCTGTTGGAGATATCATTTATGATATTTCACTTTGTACTTCATTGTCGGATCTATCCCTACCGTGTTGAAATATAATTACAAATATCTAGTTCTTGGCCATTCAATGTTGTTGGTGTATACTCTGTGTTGATAATTCATTCCTGTATCTGCAATAATCTTATCGACGGAGGAATTATCGACGATTGGATCCTTTAGTGGAAGTAACATTGTTGTACGAAGTATTTGGAAGTGTGCGGCCTACTTTTCTACATGAGTGGAACTTTACATCCGGAGCCAAAGGGTGTCGGGTATCGTTGATTGAGGGCCGAAGGTGTTGAAGGTACTTTGCCCTCGAGTGCTTCCCTCGGGTATTTGCCCTCAGGTACTTCCCTCGATAATTGCCCTTAGGTACTCCCCTCGGGTATTTTGCCCTCAGGTACTTCCCTCAGGTACTTTGCCCTCGGGTATACTTCCCTCGGGTATTTCCCTCGGTAATTGCCCTCGGGTATACTTTCCTCAGGTATTGCTCTTGGGTACTTCCCTCTGGTACTTTGCCCTTGGAGATTGTGCCGTAAGAGAGTGCCAGTACATCACAGTGGTACGTGACGTGTGGTGGAAATTTGGGTACCGTACGGTTGGGTACATTACATTTTAGGATTTATTTAGTACTGATTCACCCCCCCTCTTAGTAGTAACTTTGTGTTCTACCATGGGTATCAGAGTCGGCTCTTGTTAAAAGACCTAATCAGTCTAAGTAGATCTTGTAATTAGAACACATGGCCTATCTAGAAGGTTCTTCATCTAATAAGGCACCTTTGTTTGATGGCACCAATTATGGGTTTTGGAACATTAGAATGGAAAGTTATATTTTTTCCTTAGGTTTTGATGTTTGGATGGCAATGGAAAATGGTTATACTATGCCTAAACTTCTTTTAACTGATCCTGTAGAGAAAAGGGATTATGAAAACAATGCCAAAGCTAAAAATGCTATATTGTGTGGGTTATCTAATATTGAATTTGTCAAGGTTATGCATTGTAAAACAACCAAGAAGATTTGGGACAAGTTGAAGACCATTTATGAAGGAGATGACAAAGTGAAACAAGCCAAACTACAAACCTACAAAATTTGATTTGAGAGTTTAAAGATGAAAGATGATGAACAGATCGCAGAATATTTGTTAAGAGTGGACGAGATAGTGAATGCTATTAAAGGCCTTGGAGAAAAAGTGGAGGACAAAGTAGTTGTGCAGAAGGTATTAAGGTCATTACCCTCAAGGTATAATGCTAAGATTTTTGCTATAGAAGAATTTAGGGATCTTGAAACACTTACTATTGATGATTTACATGGAATATTAATTGCTTATGAGATGAGAACTATTGATGAAGAAACTACCAAAAGAGAAACTACATTCAAAGCAACAAGGAAGGCAAAAGACGAAAGTTCAGATTCAAATAGTGATAACGATGAAGAGCTTGCAAAACTTGTAAAGAAACTTAAAAGGGTTTTTAGAAAGTACAAAGGAAAACTAACCCCCAAATGCTTCAACTGTGGGAAAGCTGGACACTTTGCTGTTAAGTGTCCTTATACCAAAGATGATCAATACAATGAGGAAGATTTCAAGAAGAAGAATAAAGGCAAATCTTTCTACAAACAACAAAACTTCTCGAAGAAGAAGAAGAGTTTGTGTGTTAATGAAGAAAGTTCAAATTCAGAGGACAATAATGAATTTGATGGTGAAGTATTGTTCATGACAATCGGTTCACTAGATTAGAGTGATGAAGATGATGTTAAAAAAGGTCAAATAGATCTTGAAGGAGAACTGTTATGTGCCCTTGAAGAAATCAACATATTGAAGAAGGAGAATTCTCAACACAAGGTTTCAACATTGAAAGAAGTTGAAGCTCTACAGAATGAACTTGAAGAAGGAAATCGGACGATCATCAAGTTAAAAAGTGAAACTAAAGAAGGTAGAAAAGGGAAGAGGTAATACATTCAAAAGTTCTGTCTAAATCTAAAGAATGTATGGTTTTAGAAGATAAATTAGTGGCTTTATAACATGATTTAGAACAATATAAAACTGAGTCAAATGGAAAAGCAAAATTTGTTAAAAGTTCTAACATGTTGGATGAGATGTTAGCTAGCTAGAGATTTGATAAGAACAAATTAGGTTTGGGTCTTGATAAAGGTTAGAGTTCTAATAACCCTTTCAGTAAAAAGGAAACTAATGATGGGTTTGTTAAGGTTCAGAGATAGAAAGGGTATCCACAATAACATCTTTCGACAAGAAAAAGGACAACAAATAGGTTTTATTCCTTTTATGGTTATTGCAATTTTTGTAACTACTTTGGTCATAAGGCAATTAATTGTAGGGCTGTCCCAAGAAGGAAATCAATTTTGTAAGTCGGAATCATTTGAATTCCTTAAAGGATTATGATATGATCCGTTTCAATTGTCAAGATGTTGGTCATATTACAAGGAATTGTTATTTAGGTTTTGCAGAAAAGAAAAGGCTTGAGAACAGGTTTTTCAAGAAAGAGACAAAGAAAGTGTGGAAGAAGAAAGAAGACAAGAAGTCAGAAAAGTCTATGATTACTCAGTTTGCTCCACATGCGAATAGAAAGAACCTTTGGATCATAGATAGTGGTTGCTCGAATCACTTGATGGTGATAAGAGTAAGTTTATTACCTTTACTGATTGGAATGGTGGTGTAGTAAAGTTTGGTGATAAACCGTTTATACAAATTCAAGGTAAAGGTTCTATAAGCATCAATGTTTGGTATGTAGCGAATCTGAAGTATAATTTGCTAAGTGCCAGCCAATTATGTGATAATGGATATTTTGTGAACTTTAATGCTCACGGGCGTGAAATCAGAAAAGTTGATTCAGGCAGGCTGGTTGTTGAAGGGACAAGAACAAAAGGTAATGCCTATGATTTGAGAGAGGTACAAAGTGCACACTGTTTGTTTGGGCAGACTGGTGAAGGTTTGGCTTTGGCATAGATGGAAGCCCAAGGTTTCGTTTTCTCTCTAAGTCTGTTTATATCCATGCATCTGCTTGGGGGGAGCATTGTCCTGACAAAATTGTGTTATTCCCGACCCTTTGTCATTGATGTCAAAGGGGGAGAAAGTTCAGATTGCTCTGATTGTGTGTTGAGTATTTGATGGTTTACATGCAGATGATGGTTGTTGTTACTTGCAGATCAGATCAGATGTGCAGGTTTTTGACATGATTTGGGTTTCAGAATTAATGTTTTCAGATGTGCAGGTTTTTGACATCAATGCCAAAGGGAGAGATTGTTGACTTCGATTTTGCCATTGATGTCAAAGCAAATAATAATCAGATTTTTAGTTTGTATGGACAAGATTGTCACGGTGTGGTTATTTTCTGAAGTGTGCTTGTGTGTTTATTCTGAAGTATGCACTATTGTTGGATCTAGAGACACAAAGTATAGATAATATTAGAAACGAAACATAATTAAACCTAGAATGTGTTATTTTTTTGTGCCCTAGATTAGTAATCAGATTTATATCCTTTAATTATGCCCTAGATTGTAATCAGATTTATAACATTTTAGTAACTCATAATTCAGTAAACTCAGAGATAGAGGAAGTAAACAAGAGACAAACACAAATACCCTGGGAAAACCTCCAAGGAGGAAAAACCCAGCATTAAAGACCCACAGGTCAGATTATATATTCTCCCTTAATAACACAAGTACAATACTTAGCTTCCTTGACAAATCTGAATCCTTCTTGAATGACAGATCTGCACTTCTAAGCTCTTCAAGTCTGCACCAAAGATTGCCTTTGTCCTCTAGAACAAGTTCACATGAGTCTGGACAATTTCGCACCCTCCAAGTGTAAGTTCGCACTTTTCATGCAGAGCTAATTCGCTTAATGAATGAATGAATGATTTGTCTTTGCAAAGTATCTTTATTTATATGCATCTTTAACCTTTATTATTACAAGTCGGCCTCCTTTCTTTTTGGCGCCAATATTGTTATTGTGGCGTGGGGTTTTAGGATGGCATGCAAGCATAGGGCTGGGCTTAATCTTAAACAGAATGAAACCAGAAAAAAATTAAATCTGGAATGAAATCATACTGAAATCATATCTACAATAATATCGGGAGAGGCTTGTATCGAACACTTATTTATATCAGTCTTCTCTTGTTGCGTCTATACATCTTGTTATTGGGGCTCATTATATCAATCTTCTCTTGTTATCGGGCTTGTCTCCTCCACTCATTTTTTCCTTCATTCAGTGTCTAAACATTTTATTATCAGGCTTGCAGTGCATATTTTTATTCAGGGATTATGACTGGTAATGTTAATAAAAAAAATGACTCACTGTGACAACATAGACGACAATGGAGAAACAAACAAATTACTCTCTTATGATATTCATTTACCAATGAATAGACAGTTGGTACGAAATGGAATTTTCTGTTGGTTATATCTCCTTTTGAATCTGTTATGTGTTAAGAGATGCAGTTTGAAGTTGGATTTGTCAATATTATGGAGTTCGAACTAGAGAAGCTGGATTTGTCAATATTTAGTTGAACTTATTTATGTTAACAAATAACTACTCCTAACCGGTGACAGCTAAACTCACTCATATATATATATATATATATATAATAAGTGATGTGTATGCGAAATGAAATAAAGTCACATTGCTGTGTGTCACTGTGTAAGACATGGAAACAATCTCTGCTGAGTTTGCTAAGAAATATAAATGTGTCGAGGCTTAATTTTTGAAGGCATATTATAATATGATGAAAATGTGTTGAGGCTGGAAGGCAATAAAAAGAAGCGTAGTTTGAATAGACATGTTTGTGTGGTGAGTAAAGACAGAGTTCTGAATATGTATGCTATTCCAGAATAGCAAGTATAGATTATACTTCTGAGATTTATATTTATATATGTGTTTTGATATTCCAGCAACAAAGAATTCATTAACATCATATCCAGTTTTATTTTGAAGCATTTTGGTAAATACAAGGACTTTCATTTTGGATCTGTTGCATAATTTCTTCCAGACTGCAGAGATATCATTTCTTCAGATGTACAGAGAGTCTATGATTGCAGATTTATATGAACCACATTATTGTTTTGCAGATTAATCAAATCTGTATTTTGAATCATCCTCTATCTGTTTATTTTGGGTGAATAAAAAATTCAGTCTATCATGATAAAGCAGTATAATCTGGAAATTGATTTCGTGCTCTGAAAATTGATTGAGTTGATATAATTTGGAAATTGATTGTATTTAGAGTTGGTGCTCTAAGATTCTTGAGTTGGTGCTCAAGTCATTGTATCGTGTATTTGGAGTGTTGGTGCTCTCATAAATATTTTGGTTGGTTTGGTGCCCAAAATATTGTAAGTGGATTAATTGTGAGGCTGGATTAGGACAGTAGATCCTAGCAGCATTTCTCACCGTGGTTTTCCCATCTTGGGTTTCTAGGTATACTCTTGTGTTTTGTATTCATTGTGTGGTGTTTCTTTTTAGTTTTCTGTGTGGTGCTTACATTTCAGTATTCAGATTAAAAGCAATTTATCAAAGGATTAAATTGGATAAGGTTTTAGATCTATTTACTACCGATTCACCCTTCCCACCCCCGCTCTCAGTGTTGAAATTTTTGTCATTTATGTCAAATGTTTCTCTATATGTTGTTTAAGCAACGTGAGCTGCTTAGTTGTTTTCTTCAGCTGCTTAAGTGTTTGCTGGAGCTGTTTGTATGTGTGTCATCTTCAGCCTGCTGTGTGAGTGCTTGCTTGTCACTCTTGCCAAATGTTCATGCCCAGTCAGCTTTGACTTTTCAATGAGTCGGTGTAATGTGGCTTGACTCAGATATTTAAAAAAAAACAATTTCAATAACTTAAGGAATGTGCTGGAGTAGCTATTCAAAGCTGCCATTACTTTCTTTCATGTAAAGGGAGACGTGGTTTTCAGTATTTTAATTGATACGTCTTTATCTGGGAGGTGTGCTGCCGTTTCATATGAAGAATTTGTTGGAGTTATATCGGGCAGAGTTCATGTTTTTCTGGAAGACCATTTTTCAACCAAATTGGCTGAGGCTGCGTATTTACGGTTTCGGTTCATTTGGAATCGATATTTTTTTAATAATGCGATTCAAAATCATGGTATTAGTGGTGTATCGGAATATTTATCTCAGTCAGATACTAAGCATGCGATTTAAAAAAAAAATGATAATTCTCTCTATGCTTTGAAATTGGAATTTAATTCTTTGTGGCAGTTATAGAAGAATACGTCTTCTGGAAACATGTGGTAGTGGTGCTTGACATATCGCCTTTTATTTTCACATCGATTGATGATTTCTAGTGGAGAATTGAAGCCATTAGTTTTGTTAGAAACAGTTGATGAGGCTGGAATTTGTAACGGAAGGTTGTAGAAACTTCTTGTTTGCAAAAATTTGAAAAGAAGAATTTTGAGTAGTATGCGTGGGTGTGGACATTAGCACATGTTGAGCCGTATTTTTTGTGTGAAATAAGTTTTCGGCTAATGGTGATACTATGCAGGATACAAGTCGTAAAACTTTAAGAGCTGCCGTTATCGTTTAAAAATCATTTTCTGGTTTAGCTGCTGACTTCAAAAAGGGAGTTTCTTGAACCTGCAATTTTGCTGGAAGTAATACGTTTTATGAATTTCTGGAAACATGTTCTGAATTTTTTTTTATGGTTGGCACGATTTGGTGGAATGGAAGTAATCTGCATTTCTTCTCCTGTTTGGTGTAAGAGCTCCTCTTGGGATTGTGCACATAAGGGTGGTGATTGGGTCTAAATATTTGTGGTGGCTATCGTGAAATCTGGTGATGCATATTTAGAAAAGAAGGGAGCTATTGTGCTTGACTGTGGTAGTCTTTTTGAAGACTTTGATTATTGTGTTCATGCTGTATTGATGTGATAAAGCTCTATACAACAGTGACAAGTTTGTGAAGCTGATGATCTTTATATCTTAATTCTATACAGCGTTCTGGAGAAGTTTGAAAGTTCTGAATTCCCCTTTTGTGTTTAGAAGGGAGTTGGTGCTCTCCTGTTAGCTGTGTACTTTGTAATCTGGGTTGGTGCTCATTCTTAGATTTTGAAGAAATTTTTGTGCCATGGTTTTTTACCCAAAAGGGTTTTCCACAAGAAAAATCTGAGTTCTTGTCTTGTATTTTGTTTGCATTTATATTACTGTTTGTTAATTGGTTTCTTGAGTGTGCTGAAGTCTAGAAAAGTTTAAAACACTGATTCACCCACCCCCTCTCAGTGTTTTCTGTGTGCATCTCACTCGGTAGTAAATCTGTGTTCTACAAGGATTTCATTAAAAGGTTGAGATAGCCTGAAATCAAGAACTTGTATGATCTAACTCGTCTTCATCAAGTCAGACCAGCAGATGAATATATATACATGTGAATAGGAAATGCTATCAACCTTGACATCAAATATTATGGCAGTACAATTGATTCGATCCTACATTTGAGGATCAAAATGATTTTTTTTTGTTAAGAAACCTGAATATTGAATATTTTGACAATTCAAGTGCAATGAAAAATCATATAGACATTAATCTAGAAGTCTTGAATAAAGGAAAGTTTGCAAATTTAATCCAAACGATGATCCCAAAAATGAAACTAAAGAGGGGTAATATAGATATAAACCTCCACACCCTCATTGTATTAGTCATGAATTACAAATGATGCTATGGAACATGGGTTTTAAAAGTCTCAAATTCCAAAAAAATTTATAGTTGTCAGTGTAAGGGATGTTGAGCCAAGTTGAAGGTGCCATATGATAATGATAAACACACTATCATCTGCATCAGTATTAGGAATACTAAGAACCAAAAGTCACGTTCCTGATTGACTTTGGAAGTGTGGACAAGTTTTCAGTTTTCACAACTGCCAAATGATTAATTTTAAGACTTATTTAATTACTCAACTAAGATTTTGAAGCTTTGGATGCAATCAGCAATAACACAATGTATAAAGGAAAGTTTCATAAGCTTGACTTGTGGATAGATGATTATAAATATCAATGGAATTTCAATGTATTACCCTTGGGAGGAGTTTGTCCTTGGATGTGCTTATTGAAGGTGAACGATTAACATATTTGGCCTCTTTAACTGTAGGTTAGAGATACAAATCGTTGAGTTCAAATGGGAAGGAAAAATGTGTACTTAAATGGTTTTAATCCTCCACCCACAAAATTCTCATCATCTAATGACATGGAGAAGATTATACCTAAGGGAATACCATAATAATGGCCAAGAGCTATGCAATTGATTTAGCATAGTTATAATCAGACATGATTGAATAAATTAATAAAATCGTAAAGACAAATGTATTTGCATTTCAACACCACTAATTAGGGCTGTGGAGTATGCAAATAAGAGCTAGCTTGGATCAATGCCGTTTAGTATCTAGCCATATCAATTTCTTGATCATGATAAGAAAGGTTGAAAAATTGGGGCAAGAATTACTAGAGTTTGGTGTTATAACATTACACCAGTTTTAGTAGTGGGGATGGGTCATATTTTACTGTTTTGTTCATAGATGAGTTATTGGATGGACATGGTGCTAAGTGTTGAACAAAACTGGATATATATTAAGGATGTTACCAAGTTAGGGTATGAATGGAGGTTATTTCAAGCACCACATGTTGAACTTAGGTTATTATAAAATCAAGGTCATGCCGTTTAGGTTAACCAATGTGCTAACAAATTTTCAGTTTGCAAGAAACAAAATTTTCCTTCATTTCTTACTCAAACTTGTATCACTGTTTTATGACTATATCATGCTCTATGGTAAAACTTGAAAAGATCACCTCAAGAAGACTGGCTGTTCTGGTTGCTCATCCCTCCCTTCCTATGCTTGGATAAACAAAGCATTTTGGAAGGAAGGATTTATTATTATTCTGGCTAGTTTGTAAAGGCTGTCTACTTGGGAATGTCTCCCTTATACACATACTCTTCCTTGCACATATATTCACTCACGAGTCATTCATCTTCCATTTTGTTTTCACTAAGTTAATGTTTATACGAGATCTGATATAAATTTGTTCTGTTTTACATCTCATTTCATCTTCCATCTTCAATTGTTCTATCCATAGTTTGCAAGTAATTGTGAGGTTTTTTGAAATATGAGCAACATGCACCCAAACTGTCCATTTGGAAAAAACAAGTGTTTGGTGAGTCAATGTTGGAGACTTGATGTGAGTACCTGATGAGAATGTGATGTGGGCTCAGAGGATGCAGAATGGGAGTCAGACATGATGGAAAAACGTGGGGAAAATGCAGAAAATCTATTGGGAAAAACTAAACGCAGTAAAAATGAAGGAAAAACTCTATTTGCATTAATTTTATGTTTTTTAAGGAATTTAAATATTTTTTAATTGTGTCCTAGATTTTGCCAAGTCAGTGAATTCAAGTCAAATTTGGGTCTGCCAAGTCCGAGTTTGCAAACTATGCTTCTATCCTCTTTGTTTAATTACAAGAGGTCTCCTGCAGTGGTATATATAACTGATCCCCTTGTTTGTGATGGCCTTGTGCATCTAGTGGTGTCTCCTTTATTATTAAATGTGTTGATGCTTGCTCAATAATTTCCTTTATTTTACAGACTGATTCTTTTACTGAATATAAATTGTTTAAAGCAGCATAAGAGCTGTATCACCTTTCTTTGCCTGTAATGTATTGCGTTTGTAGGCTCTGCTTGATTTTTATGGTACTTTTGTGTGGTTTCTTGAAGAGTTCCCTTTTGATCCTTGACTGGAGGGTGCTTGATTTCTATATATGCTGTGTTTGATCCTGCCAATAAATTTATCTTAACTAATCCTCCATCTCGTCCTAGAGGAGATCGTTGTTGCTAAGTGGGGGAAGGTCAATCAGGTGTTGTTTATTACATAGCAAGTCTCATCATCTCCGTCCTGCAATATTTTGACTACTGAATACAAGTGATTGTAGCATGTTCTACGATCAATGAAATTATGAAGTCTTACTTGCATAAGACAATTTCATATCACGATCTGCTTCTCATTTGATATTTAGATCGGGGCATGACTCAATAATATAATTTATTTACATAGAGTTTTCTTTCACTAAATTACATGATAGCAATGGGAAATAATCAATTAACATCAAACAAATGATCATAATGATTACTATGCATTTGGATCCTTATTAGAGCTTTCTCCAACAGCCAACCATATTAGGGATTTGATGGGAAAGCACTATAGGGTGCCGGGAGACTGTTCTCCACAACTAAGCCCAAGGGTGCAGAACATTCATCCAAGATAATTCAACCACTTGGCCCACAAGCAAACCAACTTGGTGTGGTCTACTTAATTGAGGGAACTGGTACTACTGCATCTCCTTACCGCGTTTCCTTACTTATCCCATATATGATTGCTTGTAGGAAAATTAATTGAATAGTTACTAATTCTAAGAATCTTGATGGATTGGCAATTTAATTCAATAAATAAATTAATGCTTCCTAACTGATTCAAGAACAAATAATATATTCAACCATATTGCATACCAATCATTGTACCAAATATAATAGTTGACTACCTTTTTTCTGAATTAAACTCAGATTTTGATTTCTTATTTGTTTGATTTTCTGGTATTAGTGTAATGGCCCCTTTTGGGATTGCCCTAAATTTTGCCCTAGAATCACAAATTCCATTAAAATAAGAATTGTAAGATAGCTAGAGATATAACTTTACCAATTAAATGCCTTTTAACAAGATAAATCCTGATTTAGGTCCTGCAATCATATTAGTCAATATGTATATATAATTCATAAATCCAATTATTTCTATTAGGGCTAGTAAGCACACATGAGTACAAATAGGTATAATTATCATTAGATAAACCATGTTACATCTATACTTATTTTTAGTATTCAATCATAACAGTTATGAATGAGGGAGCATGATAGGTTGGCCCGAAGCAATCCTCACACTATGCACAAGAGTGTACACTTACCATCTTGGCCCCAAGTGGCAGCCACATTGGACATCTAGCATGGGGTGGTCTACCTAGTGAGGTGCTTTTATCTTCCTTCCCTATTCATGTCTCCTTATGACTATGATTTCTCCCATAATCAACCGTCGTAGAGGTTTGAAAGGAAATCACAATAGGGTGCCTCTATATTACGTACTTGGCTTCCTTTTCCACATGTGTCTTGGGCCCTATTTTTCCTTATATTTGAAGCACAAATCCTTCTTTCTTAGGTCTTCTTGTTGCCTTTTAAGGTCATCTCTATTACAAACATGCCCATGCTCCCATTTTTCTTTACAATGGAAACATGGTTTTTCTTTTCGAAGTTATTTTAGGCCATTTCTAGGAGGAAATTCTTTTTATGCCAATTTTCCTTATAGGGGTATTCGGTATGTGTGTTTGATGTAAAATTCTTAGTGTAGGGCTCATCTTTTGGTGATGTGATCTCTAACCTTGTTGCCTTTTGGATTGCATCTTCAAGTGTTGTAGGATTGAGGGCACTTACCATACCCTTGATTGATTCTTTTAAGTTTTAACCTGTCTACAAATAGGTATGCGAGTCTCTTTGAGAAACCTCGGGTACCATGATTGATAGTTTTTGGAATTTAGTGGCATAATCTTCTTTGGTTCCATGTTGTTTTAGTTGTGTTAGTTCTTTAATGTACCATTCGGGGTGCCTTTGATCAAACCTTTTGATTAGCCTATGAGTGAATTCCTCGTAAGCGGTTATGTGTTGGTGGCCTTGGGTGACAAGGCCATGATGCCACCAACCATTGGTTGTTCTCTCCAAGTGGAGTATGGCGAATTTTATGACATCTTCTTTCATCATGGTACTAAGTGAGAGATAGGTGTCCATCTTTTGGACCCATGAACACACCATGACCTTTTCGGATCCATCAAAACTAGAAGGGGTCATTTTACTTATCCTTTGTATCAAATCTTTGTTGGCTTGTCCTCTTTCCTTACTAGGGCATTTTGTGTCTTAACATCACAATAATCCATAAAGGAGACATTTCTCCCAACTTTAGGATCTAGTCTTGAGTATGCTTCAACAATTTCATCAGCATTGTTAATGGGTGGATTATTTGCTTCTTCCTCTATTGTTGATCTCCCCTAGGTATTGTTGATGTGTTTTTTATGCACTTCAAACATATAATAAAATACCAAGGTATCTTATCCTCTCTTAAATAAAGTCTTTGAAATGTTATGCTTCGTGATCAAATGAGACAACTCCAAGGTTTCTACTGTTAGGTCTTGACTCGTGGATAAGCTCAATGGTTGATGTGATTTGGTGATAATCAAAGGGGACTTACATTGAATACTTGAATGTTGAATGTTTGGATGTTGTTGGAACTTAGATTCTAACTATTTGACTGAAAAATAAATTGGCAAAAGAGATAGAGTTTAAGAATCTATACTATTCCTAATAATTTGAGAACAATGAACAACCTTTGGTGAAACTCGACTAAGCCTTGCTCTGGCATGCAAAGCAACAACTCTGCAAAGCTTAATGCGATCTTCTAAGGAAAGCAGGTGATGTTCAAATCACTATCAACAACAAGGATACCATCAAGGTGATGCATATCAAGGTACAAATAGCAATTGAAGTTAAGCTCATTTAAGGATTCCAGTTGACCACACAAGGCAAACTTACAATCAACAAATTGCTAGTGGTATAGATAAATGAATTTCACCATTAATCATTCACAATTCCTATCATTCATCTAATCAACATGAAAGAAAATGAATTGAGAAGTAGAGACCATGCAACTTGTTGAAATGACACATTAATTCACCATAGCTTCAATGAAATCATATGCTCTTTACAACAAGATTTTGTAAACAATCCTTGCCGTCTCCTAATCTAACTTCTACTTCCTAATTGTCTGGCTACTATCTATCTTCTATTACTCTACTATTGTTAACTTCCTATTATTAACCTCCCTTTTTACAAATGAGAAAATTGAGCCTTATATAGATAGCTCTTTACGATGAATGGCTCAGATTGATTCACAAATCAATGGCTAGGATTACAAGATGGAAACCCTAATTAGGGTTTGTTACAACAACTCCCTTCGACCAATGAGAAAATTACTTTTAGGTTCAATATTGAATGTGAACCAATAGAAAATAGGGGTAGGTATCTCAAATTTTGTGCCTCCATAAGATGAGTTAGGTGCATTGCATCTGGACATGCTGACGTGGAATCTCTTGATTGGTTGTGTGGTGACAAGGATGCCACCTCAGTTTGCACTTGTAGACTTGATAGATCAACACAAAGTGTTTGAACAATATCTCTTGATACTTGGCATTATTCAATTTGCTCAATGTGATGATGATGGTTGATCTTCCCTTATTGATGATCTTAATCTTGTCATTCCTTGGTGTTGTTCTTGACTTCATGTTGTGGAATCCCTAATTTCTCATCACTTCCTTTTAGTGTGAACCCTGATCTTGATGTTGTCTTGTTTTTGAACCTAAGTCCTTCATGTTAATGTTGTTCGTCTCCATCTTGACTTTTGATGTTGATCCTTGATATTTCATGAACTCTTTGCTATGTTGATTTGCCTTGGTATGATTGAATGGTCTTTCTTGTATACTTTGGAGTCTTGACTTCTTTACGTTGTATCAAACCTGCAAGAACAAGGAAAAATACAAATGAGGAGCAATACTTGAAAACCCCTAAAGAATGTATATATATAACCGCCCTTGCTAATCCTGGAAATGACTTTCTTAGGTCTGATTTATGAATTAGGCTTGCATCTCCGATTTCCAGGTTATTTCAGGTCTAATGCTATATGAATTTTCACAGAATTCTGCCTTGATTTCTTTCCAAAATGAATACAACTGCCTTCAATTTGACCTTGAAACCTTCTCTTGATTAAAATCACCCTCTTTAAGAGTATTTTGATCAAATGCAATGATCAAAATAGTTGTCAAATCGATACTTCCAAACAAAATTCGCTGTCTCTTAGATCAGAACTGGAAA
The DNA here is from genome assembly GCF_030272615.1 of Cryptomeria japonica. Classification (NCBI taxonomy): domain Eukaryota; kingdom Viridiplantae; phylum Streptophyta; class Pinopsida; order Cupressales; family Cupressaceae; genus Cryptomeria; species Cryptomeria japonica. The sequence goes on along the minus strand of NC_081411.1, from coordinate 554,453,662 downwards.
TTGCTTTGAATGATGTTTGAAATGAGTTTAAGGCATCTACAGATATATGTGTTGCATTCTAAGAGTTACATCTTTTCACTTTAACCTCATTAGGTCGACTTGTTTTGATTAGATAAAATGTTTCATCTCCTCTTTTCGGGCGCTAATCATTACATTAGCTGACTTGTCTTTTGAACTTGCCTTTATTGGTCGAGGATTTCATGCTCGTTTTTACTGGCAGCCAAATATGATTCGTTTGCACTAAGCTAACCTTGGCGGAAATTTGAGGTTCGTTTGTACTAGACAACCTTGGCAGAGATTTGGGGTTCGTTTGTAGTAAGCTTGCCTTGGCAGACTTTTGGGGTCCATTTGCACTTAGAAACTTGGGTGGAGATTTATCATTCATTTGCTCTTAGAAACTTTGGTAGAGATTTGGACTTCGTTTGCACTTATTAGAAACTTGAGCAGCTTTTGAGACTTCATTTGTAGTAGGAAACTTGAGCGGCTTTTTTGTCTCCATTTGTAGTAGCAAACTTGCACGGCATTTTTCTTGCCCCTCATCATTCATTTGTATGGCGGCATTCAGACCTTTGTTTGTATGATCAGCATTTCTACTTTCACTTGCTCAACCATTTCGGCCTTAAGAGTCTCATTCGCACAAATTGATTTTGGTGAAAAACATTCTTGTTTGCATATGAATAAAACCCTCCCTGCTAAATCGGTCATTAGGGGTTCATTTGCACACCATACATGACCGGCATTATGAGCTTCTTTTGTATGAGTTGATCGGATCGGATCAAACTTTGATTGTTTTGTTGACACAAAGCAAATCGGTATTTTAGCTTCCATATGTATTAGCCTATCCCTTTGATCAAGTGATGATTGCCCTTCTTCACCAAGACAGATTGGCATTTCTATGTTCATTTGCACAAAGTCATTTTGGTGAAAAATATTTTATCCTTGTATGATCAAAAACCTTCATTGCTGAATTGGTCACTAGGGCTTCATTTGTAGCAGATGATTGAATTGATCAACTTTGATCGCTTGGTTGCATTTTAGATGAATCGGCATTCAAGGCTTCATTTGTAGTAGAGGATTTGATCAATCAAATTTTGCTTGCCTCTCCTTATCAAAACAAATCGGTCTTTGAAGCCTTGTTTGTACAAAACAAGATTTGACAAACATGTTACTTATCTTTTCGAGTGCCAATTCTCTCATTGTCAAGCGGTATTTTTGCTCTCATTTGCACAGCTGAGTCTAATTGAGTCTTAATCGGATTTTCCATGTTGTGAACTGCCATCAATTTGCTTAACATCTTGAGCTGCTTGAAAATTTTCTCCTTTGAAGTGAAACAGTAATTAAAATTCTCTTTCAATGTGAATCCTGTTTGAGCAGATACGAACTTGGTGTTAGGGTTTCAAGCAGATCCGAAGCAAATATGAACTAACAATTATATGCAGATTTAAATACAAAAGATAAAGAAATAAAACAGGACACAGATAACACAGAGAGTTAACGTGGTTCATCCAGAATGGGTTACGTCCACCATACACAGCCGTCCAATCTTTCTTATTATCCAGCAAAAACAGTACATCAACCTTCCAATGCCTTAAGCATCCCAGCCGCTTATAACATGCGTTTTTAGGGCAACAAACAAAGTCGGCCTTTTTTAGGGTTTTATTACAATGTCGGTTTTCATCAACAAAAACGGCAAATTTTTTTTCTAAGTGTACAGTACTTTGCTGATCAGTCACCACATTTCAACAATCTCCCACTCCGAGACTGATACTACACGACACCACTGTACATGCAACATCCGCTGGATAAAACACTAGGACTTGACTGGTATAAATTCCACAATTATCAATCAAGAAGACCAATAGAAACTGATGAAAAAATCAGCTTCTCCTGTGGAACTGCCTTTGTGAACATATCGGCAGGATTCTCACTCGTGTGAATCTTTTCAAGCCGTAACTGACCCTCCTCCAAAATAGTCCGGATGAAGTGGTACCTGAGCTGAATGTGCTTTGTCCTTGAATGAAAAGCAGAGTTCTTCGCAAGATGAATGGCACTCTGGCTATCAGTATACAATGGGCTATCCTCTTGTTTTTGACCCAATTCCTTCAGAAAACATTGCAACCAAATCATCTCTTTGCTGGCTTCTGTAGCAGCAACATACTCAGCTTCAGTGGTTGAAAGTGCAACAACCTTTTGCAGCCTAGAAATCCAACTGACTGCAGTTCCCCCTATAGTAAAAACATACCCTGTAGTACTCCTCCGTGAATCAATATCACCCGCCAGATCAGAGTCAACAAATCCACTTAGAGCAGCATTAGATCCTTTGAAACATAATGCCTTCATAGTAGTTCCTTTCAAATACCGAAGAATCAATTTCACAACATTCCAATGTTCCATACCCGGATTACTCATAAACCTGCTCACAACTCCCACTGCATGTGCAATATCTGGCCTTGTGCATACCATTGCATACATCAGACTACCAACAGCTGATGAATACGGGATGTTAGACATTTTATTAACCTCTTCCTGTGCCTTTGTGTACATCTCCTTAGTCAATTTGAAATGACTAGCCAAAGGTGTACTAACTGCTTTTGCATTCTGCATGTTAAATCTTTTCAACACCTTCTTTATATACTCACTTTGGGACAAATTCAAGGTTCTATTTTTCCTGTCCCGTGTAATCCTCATACCGAGAATTTGCTTAGCTGCACCCAAATCCTTCATAGCAAATGACCTGGCTAATTTCTGTTTAAGATCATTTATATGTTGCATGTTAGACCCAGCAACAAGCATGTCATCAACATAAAGCAACAGGATAATATAACTGCCATTATCAAATCTCTTAAAATATACACAATGATCAGAATGACATCTATGATAACCGTGTTCAGCCATGAAACTATCAAATTTTAAATACCATTGTCGGGGTGCTGCTTTAGGCCATACAAACTTTTCTTCAACCTGCACACCAAGTTCTCCTTACCTTTGACCTCATATCCCTGTGGTTGCAACATGTAAATTTCCTCCTCCAAATCTCCATGGAGAAAAGCTGTTTTGACATCTAATTGTTCAAGATATAAATCATCTGCAGCCACAAGTCTAAGTACAGTTCTAATTGAAGTCATTTTTACAACTGGAGAAAATATTTCATCATAATCTATACCCTTTTTCTGTGCAAAACCTTTTACCACAAGTCTGGCCTTATATCTTTTCTGACCTCCTTCCTCCTCCTTCAGTCGATAAACCCATTTGTTAGGCAAGACTCTTTTTTCTGCAGGTAAAGGAACTAAGTCCCAAGTCTTATTTTTCATTAGGGAGTCCATCTCCTCTTTCATGCCTAGCTGCCACTGTTGTTTGGCATCCACCTGCATTGCTTCTTCATATTCTTTTGGTTCACCAGAATCTGTTAATAAAATAGAATACAAAGAAGGAGAAAATCTTTCAGGGGGTCTACTTGTCCTCGTAGAACGTCTAACACTTGCAGGAGTTTGTGGGACAATCTGTTGTTGCTGAGCATCAGGTACCTGTGGCATTTCATTTTCAGGAATCTCATCCAACACCACATATTCTTGTTTGTCCTGTTCATGCTTCTTTTCCTGCATCTGTTCTTTATACATAACCTTCTCATTGAATATAACATCTCTACTTCTAATTATTTTCTTATTTTCAAAATCCCATAATCGATAGCCATATTCATCTATCCCATATCCAATGAAGGTACATGTCTGAGATTTAGCATCAAGCTTGGTTCTGTTTTCTTTATCAACGTGGACAAAAGCTTCGCAACCAAAAGTTTTTAGAAAAGAATAATTTACCTTTTTACCAGTCCATGCCTCCTCTGGAATACCACCATTCAAAGGGGTTGAAGGTCCTCTATTTATCAAATAGACAGCAGTATGTACAGCATCTGCCCAAAAATGTAAGGGCAATCTAGCATGCAATCTCATGCTCCTCGTACGTTCCATGATGGTCCTATTCATTCTCTCTGACACACCATTTTCCTGTGGAGTTCCTGGAACTGTCTTCTGCTTTCGAATCCCATTTAAGGAACAATAATCTTCAAATGCTTTGCTGCAATACTCACCTCCATTATCCGATCTGAGACACTTCAACTTTTTTCCTGTCTCATTCTCAACCAAAGCTTTCCATTTCTTAAAAGTTTCAAAAACATCTGATTTTTGTTTTAGGAAATATAGCCATGTTTTTCTGGTTGAGTCATCAATAAAAATAACATAATAACAAGAGCCACCAAGAGATGATACCTGAGCCGGTCCCCATACATCTGAATGTACAAGCTCTAACTTCTCACTCTTCTTCTCTTTCCCAACCTTGAGAAATCTGACTCTTTTCTGTTTACCATAAACACAGTTTTCACAGAACTCTAAATCAATCTTCTTTAGTCCTGGCAATAGATTTTTGGAGTGAACGATTTTCATCCCTTTCTCACTCATGTGCCCAAGCCTATGGTGCCACATTATCGAATCTGTTTTTGCAACATTTATTGTTGTTGTCCCTGCAGTAACTTTATCTGTAGCAGCTAAGGTAGAGTAAGTGTTACCAGTACACAGATATAATGTGCCTACCTTTGCACCTTTAGCTACTACTAATGATCCTTTAGTGACCTTCCACATACTATCTGAGAAGGTAACTATGCAACCTTCACTACCTAGTTGCCCTGCAGAAATTAAATTTCTTCTTAAATTAGGAACATGTCTTACCTCCTGCAGAAACTAGTCATTACCATTCTGCAACTTGATCTTTATTTTTCCTTTTCCAACAATTTGACAGGGCTCATCATCGCCCAAATATACCTGTCCAAAATCACCTTGAACATAATCTAGAAAATATTTTCTATGGGGTGTTGCATGAAATGAAGCCCCAGAATCTATTACCCAGGAATCATTAACATTATCCAAACATAAGATTAAAGCGTCTTGTAAAGTATTACTTGCAATATTAGCTTCCTTACTGTCATTTTCATTTTTGTCTCCTTCTTTGTTTTTCTGAAACCAACAGTCTTTCTTTAGATGACCAGGCTTTCCGTAGTACCAGCAATCTTTCTTTCCTCTAGATTGAGAGCGTCCTTTCTTTGACTTCCCTCGTGACTTCTCATTCCCAGGGCCTTTTCCTCTTTCCTTTGATCTTCCTCTGTTCTCCACATTCAAAACACTACCCGATGATGTTGGAGTCTCACCTGTGCTTTTCCTTCGCATTTCCTCGCTTAGGATAACACCAACAATATCATCAAATACCAAAGTATTTTTACCAGAGACAGAGTTACTTACAGCCATAACCAAGCTATTCCAGCTTTCTGGCAAAGAACATAAAATCAAGAGAGCCCTAACCTCTTCTGCAAAGGTAATTTTTACCGAAGACAATTGATTGGTAATTGTATTAAATTCATTTAAGTGCTCCGCTACAGATCCTCCCTCACTCATTTTCAAATTAAACAAACGCTTCATAAGAAATACCATATTCGAAGCCGAGGGTTTCTCATACAACTTAGCCAATGTTGCCATCAAATCTACAGTCGTTTTTGCTTCTGTTATATTGAATGCTACAGACGCCGCAAGGCACAATCGAATGGATCCCAGTGCCTTTCTATCTAAAATGTCCCACTCTTCATCTGATATTGTGGTCGGTTTCTTTTCCTTTCCTTCCAATGGCCGCCACAAATCCTTTTTATACAGGTAATCCTCCATTTGCATTTTCCATAACTGATAATTCTGGCCGTTAAACTTTTCGACCTTGAATTTGGAATCCTCCATTGCTCCCACTCAAATCTGAAAGTCCTGCCAATTTACAGAAAACCTTGCTCTGATACCAATTGTTAGGGTTTCAAGCAGATCCGAAGCAAATATGAACTAACAATTATATGCAGATTTAAATACAAAAGATAAAGAAATAAAACAGGACACAGATAACACAGAGATTTAACGTGGTTCATCCAGAATGGGTTACGTCCACCATACACAGCCGTCCAATCTTTCTTATTATCCAGCAAAAACAGTACATCAACCTTCCAATGCCTTAAGTATCCCAGCCGCTTATAACATGCGTTTTTAGGGCAACAAACAAAGTCGGCCTTTTTTAGGGTTTTATTACAATGTCGGTTTTCATCAACAAAAAATGGCAAAAAATTTCAACCCCGGCGAGGATACGTGCTAAGTGTACAGTACTTTGTTGATCAGTGACCACATTTCAACACTTGGAAGTTTGGATTGAATTTAATGTGAAATCTTCTATCTTCTCCATCCTAAAGTTTTAGTGGTGCCCAAAACATGCCACGGATGTGGAGAGGGGGAAAGGTGTCATAGTGAAGGGGATATTGTGAAAAGAAAAAAAGAAGAGGAGATATAGTAAAGAAATGCCACGCAGGGAATAAGGTGGAAGGGATGTGGGGTAGAGTGAGTGTTGCGGTGGATAGAAGGAAGGTAAGGAAGTTTGGGGAAGGTGATAAAGAAAGGGTTTAGGATAAAAGGAGTGGGTGTTGGGGAATATAAGATAGGATGATGTAGGAGGTATAATTGGATAATGGAGGGAGTTAGGATAGGATAGAGGTAGGGGGTAAGGTAATAAGGGAGTGTGGGTAATGGATGGGTAGGTTAAGGGGTGTGGGATAGAAGGTAAGCTTTAGGGGAATAGAGGGGGAAGAGTATGAGTTGTGGTTTAGGATAGGTAAATTTAAGGGTGTGAGGTATAGGTTAGAAAATGTAGGGAATGGAAGGAAATGGTAGTGAAAGGTAGGAAGTAGAAGGTGTAGGTTAGGAAAATGGGAGTTAGGGAATGAAGGTAGCATGTAATGTCCCCACTTTAGCAATTGACCAAGTGTATGTGCGTTAGCCTATCTCTACATGGTCCCGAGGGCTAACAAAGGGTTTAAGGGGATCCTGGAGTGTTTTGGCCTAGTGATTTCCAGTTTGGGCCAAAACGGAGTTGATTTACTTAGTTTCAGGCATACTTACTATTTTTAGTAAGTCAGCAAGACACAACGGAGGCTAGTTTTGGTGATTGGATTCGATACTCCTCGGCGAGAGCTTTCCGACGAGCTATCACTCGCGCTATTCGGAATCCGATTGCTAATATATTTTAATGCCTGAAGTGTTATTAAAGTAACATTTAATTTAATTGTAAAATATTATAGTGTTACTTTAATATTTATTTTATGGGGATGTGTGCAAATCAAAGGGGCACCCAAGGGAGACATAAGTGAATATTTTAATATGTTTTATATTGCACATCGTTTATCCCACATTGCTCAAGTGAGTTGGGTCGACCCTTGGAGAAAGAATAAAAGGAAGCTTTTGTGGCTTCATTCAGCATGTTGAATATGAGAAGAAATTGATGTGTGAGTTGCAGATCTGTTCTTGGCATTAGAGGACGTCTATCCTCTCTTGTGACATTCTAGATGTCATTCCCTTGGGGTTTGGCCTTTGGAATCCATTGCTATCAGCTTCATAACAAGCAGATTGGGTGCATCTCCAGCTACAGGCAGATTTGGTGTTTTGCTCATACCTTCTCCACTTCTTGACCAATGCTTATGCCATTCTGAAGGGATGATTTTATGAAGATATTGGACTGATTGAAGACTAATTAATACTGTAGCAGCACTATTCATGTTACTGTAGCACGACACTATTCACGCTACTGTAGCGCGACACTATTCATGTTACTGTAGCACGACACTATTCATGTTATTGTAGTAGCAAGATGGGAAGTCATTGCTGGAATATTATGTCAAAAATGCTGGAGTATTTAGTGAGTTGAAAAATCTGCTATGTATTTGATTTTCATAATTCTGGAAATAATATCATATCAGCAGTAGTTCAATCTTCATGTTGCATATTATTGTAATTTCCTTGTAGTTCATGTTATGTGATTTCAAATCTATGCAAAGACTTAAAAACAAACAAGCATTTCATTTCCAAAGCTATAAGGGGATTTAAACATTAAACGGAGAAATAAGGAGTTGATTGCAAACTGTTTGACTAAATTCCTATCAGCAATTGGTTTAGTTTTTGGGCATTCTAGGGTGTCCATTACATAGCAGATGAGGATAGGAAGGTGGGTAGGGAGGTTAGGATGGGGTAGAAGGGGATAGTCAGAATTCGGCTCATGGGTATTCTTAGCAACAACAACTGTTTTGATAACATCACAACAACTGAGAATTGAAAGTCTATGCTTCTCCAGAACAACTTGAATTTCTTCCAGAAAGATTTGGTATTTCACCAAAGCCTGAATTGATGTAACTGAAAACTGTTCAACTTCCCATTCCTGATGAATCTTTCTTCTCAAATCAGAAAGAACTTCTTCTTCAGACACCGACTCCTCATCTTGACTTACAATCTTACGAGAGATTTTCTCAAAACGAGAAACAACATCTTGCACCATTTCCATGCGCAATTTCGAGGCATCATCAATTTCTTGAATGAGCTCCTTTAGAACAAGGGATTTATTTTCTAAAAGTTCTTCATATTCTATATACATGGTTCTGGTAGGAATAATGTCATTTTCTTGTAGAACATCCAGTTTTTCTTGTGACAACCTATGCCAAATGTTTAAGTTCTCAATATTTTCCAGATTTTGTTTGAAATCCTTAGAAGTTTGGTTCAATCTTACCTTGGTCATTTCCAATTTGACCATCACCTGGAACGTTTCCTTCAACACTTGAGCACATAGATCAGAAATCTGATCTACCCAAGAATCAATTGCTCGCGCTTTTTGAGCAGCTCGTTCAATTTCCCTGACTGATTCTTCTGAGACAAAAGAAGTTGAAGGATTGGGCCCTTCCTCTGAAGATTTAGTGATCTTTTGGATCACTAAGATAAGCTGCAAATTTTCCTCTTTTAGCTTGTCTTTCTTCGCCAAAAGCTCATCATATCGTTACACCAATGAAGTCATTGAGTGCTGAGCATCATGCATGACAATTGCATGTGTTTGCTTACCAAGTTCTACCTTTGTGATTATGTAATCTGAAGCTTGCATTTCTTCATGTGGCTTGTCCACAATTGGTTCAGCAATTTCTGCAACTTTCATTCTGTCGCTGCCTACTATCACTCTTGAAACCGTTTTAGCTCTTTTAGCAACCTTGGGTTTAGACTTTTTAAGTTGCTGAAAATCAAAGATGTCAGGAGAAATTTCTTGCTTCTTTCTCTTAGGAGTGAAGGAGCTTAGCCATGGAGGTAAAGCCATCGAATTTGTCTTAGAAATAGCTGGAGGCGATGAAGAAACAGGCTCCATTTGGACTATAGTTGTTACCCTGGGAGAAGTTTCCATCTGAACAACAATCATTGCTTGCTCGACAAGCAAAGGATGTGATGATTGCATCATGAACTTGTCAAAATTGGTAACAAAAGTATCAATTTCTGCCAACGATAAGCTGGGCAAAGAAACATATGCATGATTCTCATAAAAAATGTTTGACAAGTCCTCATGTGAATGATCAAGAGATGGCTCTGATGCTGAAATCGGAATAACACTCTGAGCAAACACACTCAATGGGATAGGAGAAATGTGAATGGTGGAGAAAGAATCCACATCAGTATCAAAAGGAGACATGGGCACATCCAAAGGAATTTGAGAAGGAACTTCGTGAGGTGACTCCAAAGTTGTGGATTTAGGAGCATCATCTTGTTCCTGATCTTCTTTTGGATCTTCGAAATCAATAACCAGAATATGAAGCTGAGGTTTCTCTTTTCCTTTCACTGTTACTTCTTTAGGGGGAATGACCATTGCTCTACTGACTCTTAACTTAATCCGTGTAGCAGAAGATGATGCACCTTCCTTGTTATCAGTTTTGATTTCAGACTTGCCTCCAATAGGCCTTGTAGAATCATCATCTTTGCCAATCTTGATCCTGATAAGTCTAACAGCATTACTTTTGAGCCAAGCATTGGTGTTAGCCAAAACAGGCTGGAATCTATCCAGAATGGAGGTACATTTGGTACATTCTTTTTGTGACCACTGAATTGATTGAAGTGGTGCTTCATCAACTCTTTTTTCAACATACTCGGAATCAAGTATGTTCCCATCATCAATCATTTCTTCAGGAATATTTATCAAGTTCAAGTCAACAATTTGCTCAAGTGTGAGCCTACAGTAATCCATCCTCCGAATTTCCTCTTTTGTGCGAAGCTCAACCCAGACGTCCTCTATGCTATGCACATGTGTGAAAGATCTTTTAATCCTTTCTTTCATGCTCCGGTAATCAAAATCTTTCCTTGCTTTGAAACTTTTGAGCTTGATTTCCTGCATCTCAGTCTCCATGGCTTTAGCTTTTGTAGATGTCATGAGGGAATATCGACCAATCTGTAATGGGTTACGTGATGATATCCCCATTTCAGCTTTGTGTCGAATTGATTGTTGTGCATGAACTGCCATGATTTGTCTTCCCAATTCCATAAGGATGATCTTGTCGGTTGGGTATCTTGGAAGCATATATGGCTGCCTGCTGTAACATCCAACTCTCATATAGGTAGAAGTTGGGAATTGAAGGAATAAGCAGCTGTACTCATTTACTCTCTCCCATGCAACATCTGCACCCTTCTATTCTTCAGTGTTTTATCAAATAAACACATGTAATAACCAAAGCAAGCATCTTGGACTCTTCTGTAATGGATCCTGCTGGGTCTCAAGGGTTGTTGATCTTAATATTCCCGCATAGCCACAAGCGAGCGATCACCCTTGGTAGAAAGACCAAGTAAATGTCTGAGTGATGCTGCTATATATACCAAGTGTGAATTCATGTAGAAGGACAATGTGGTAGGATCTTTGGCAAGTTGTTCACACAAAGCATCGCTAATAATCTCACCCCAAAAGATGTGCTGAGATTGCCTGATGAACACAATGAATTGGTACATCCATGGTTCAAAGATATTAGAATGCTCTAAACCCATGATCCTGCTTAAGAGAGTAATCGTGTCACCAATCTCTCCTTTGAAGTCATAGCGAAACAACTTGAGTCATCGGGTGAGACAAGTTCGGGGTTCATGAATCCATTTATTAATATGACGCTTGCGCTCTTTCTCCCTTTGTACATAGTTCTCTGCTGCACTTTCTTTTGAGATTTCTACATAAACATGAGTTGTAGGTAGTTTGAAAATCTTCTCAATGGTTTCAATGTCTAGGCGGATAACAACCTCTCCATCATCATCTCTGATAGTTCTGGTTTCCCGATCAAAATGAGCGGCACAAGCAAGAATAAATTCCGGCTCTAGGGCAGCCACTGGGAATGAGGAAGCAAGATGAATATGACTGTCCAACAAACGTTGCATATTGTGATCCTTAGGTTTTTCAACCCTTTTAAGGAAATCTAACATATCCACATGTCCGATTTCTGTATCCTTAATCTCCTCCAATGAAGAAGAAACTTAAGAAGAAGAAATATCATTCTGGTATTTGTCATACTTGTACTTCATCTTCTTGTTGGAAGATGATGCCGACAAATCGGTCATTGAACAGGAATCTGTAATGCTGTGATGAAAATCCAAAAGTGTCAAAGCAACATCACGATCTGCATAAAAGCCATATTATCTTCTTCAAATGGGAAAAACTCAAACCCTAGCCCTAAAGCTCTCAAAGGAGTGATGAATAAACAAGAGGCTTTAAAGGCATGGCTTTTGACCAATTTCGGATCTTGAAAGGTATACTGCAAGTATGAAAATGGAGAAAAAACTCTTGTGAAGACATAACTGCAATCGGGTTTTAAAATTCCGATTGCAAGTATACTCATAATGGGAAAAATGAATGTAGGTGTGACGAACGAATGCAATGGTGTGAATAGGAATCTTGACATGAGGGAAATGATGGAAAGAATGATTTTGACCAATGATGGCAAACTTGGAAAGAGGGAAAATCTCTTACTTGCAATCAGATTTATAAAACCCGAAATTAAGTGAATGAGCTGAACACTCAACATTGTAACTTTGTAAAAAGAAAGTTTACTCTTTTTACCAAGGGGAAGGTCAATGTTATCACTGCTACTTGTAATTGGGTTTCAATATCCAGAATACAAGTAAATATGAAAAATTTGCAAGAGGGGAAAACATGCAAATTCACAAGTTGTATTCAAAGAACCAAACAACTTGGGGAGATCTTATAGAAACCCGAAATCAAAGGAAGAACAAGATTATTTACAAGCTTGATCAAACAAGAACTCAAAGAAACTAAAAACAACAAAAATAAATCAAAGTAAAGCAAATCAAAGTTGAAAATACATACCTTGCTTGATCGAATGCCCTAGGCGAAAATGAAAGAAGAAGAGATATGCCCCAAAAAGATTTATAAGAAGACAATGGAGGCTCCACCTCTGAGCTCAAAGGCATGAAAAACAACATATACAATGGACAAAAAGCGCATAAAACGTTTAAGGAAAATGTCCCCTATTTGGCATCAAACACTAAGTATTGAATGCCGAATGCCACAAATGCCAAACGTGGTGGAAATCATAGGTAAAAGCGCCCAAAATGCAGAGCACACACACACAACGATCAATGAATCTCCAAGATGCAAAACGGATTCAACAACTTCAAATTGCTGTTGCAAGAAAAGCGCTAACTCTTGCTTGGGTCGGGTTTCAAGTTCAACATAACAAGTTCGATGCACTTGAGAAGAAACACAGTTGGATTTTGAGAATCCAACTTCAAGCAAGAGTATGGGATTTAAAATTCATACAAAGAAAGATAACCCGACTAAATGTTTTAAAATAAAACATACTTTCTTTGCCTAACCTCTAAAATTGGGTTTTGGGAACAAAAGCACACAAAACATAAAAAGATCACTAAAGACTTGCAATCGGGTTTTTGAAATCCGATTACAAGTTTTAAAATAAATAAAAATAAAAGAAAAGTAGGAACTTAAAAGAAAAATTACAAGTTCTCATAAACTTGTATTTTAAAATTCACTTGTAGTATGACCAAAAAGTTCCTACAAAACAACTTAAAAGGCAAAAAGAGAAATGGAAAAGAAAAAACAAATTATAAGTTACACATCTTCTATAAACTTTCACTTGCAATTGTTTGAAAGAACTCGTATAACAAAAAGTCTCTTTACTTGCAAAAGAAGGAAAATTTCCCACTCCCAGTCCAGAGAACAAAACCGGATTTTAGAGAAAAGACCAAGCAAACGAACTGAGAACGTGATGAAATTTGAAACTTGGATCAAGTATGAACCGAAGATTAGTCTAGTTCAGAAAGGAGCAAGAATTTTGCCTTGAAAAGCATGCCTTAGAGTAAAATCTTCATTTTTGAATAAAAATTTCAAAGGGGTTGCCCAATTTTATGAATAGGTTTGAATGAGGAAGCTTGATAGGTTGGCCCAAAGCAATTCTCACACTAAGCCCAAGAGTGGACACTCACCATCTTGGCCCCAAGTGGTAGTCGTATTGGATATCCAACATGGGGCTGTCTACCTAGTGGGGTCCTTGCATCTGCCCTCCCTATTCATGTCTCCTCATTCATCCTATTATGATTGTGATTTCTCCCACAGTCAACCCTCATAGAGGTTGGAAAGGAAATCGCAATAGGGTGTCCAAAAATCCATCTATCCAAGCCCAAGAGCGGATTCACCTTCTTGGCCCCAAGTGGCAGGCACATTGGACATCCAGCACGAGGTGGTCTACTTAGATGGTGATCTCGTAAGTCCTCCCCTTCCTTGCATTGTCTCCTCTCCTCCACATGATTGCTTGCTGGGTTATGGATAGATTAATGATTTAGAATATGCATTTCACATTATCACACAACAATTATTGATTCCATTATTTCATACCATTATTCTTGTAGAATATAGAATTATTGCAGGTTATATATATTTTCAGACTGCTATGCGATTTAGACAGAGCTGACTTGATATTGCTTCTTTCTTGGGATGCTGAGCGCTGATCTTTCATTCTGCAACCTTTATTTATTAGTTCTCCAAGGGAGGCAACTTCACGAATGGATATATCTCTTTGCAAGGGGCAGCAACTTTCAATTTATAGGCACCTTTTCGTATTCAAAATTAAGCAATCCATTGGGGAGGTCGGCCCTTACAAAGTATAATCTTATTTTACTTTAAAACTATTTTTAACACGAACTTTGGTGCCAAGATGGGGTAGGCTTGATGAACTAAAACAGATGTAATTTAATTATACATCAGTTGGCCCTCATAAATCAACATAAATTTATTTTTTTAAATGCTATTCAAACTCTAGTTTGGGTGCCAATATAAAACGGGGTCGGCCAGGAAATTGATTTGTATTGACCTTAGGTGGGGCTTGAGAGTCGGATCAAATGTTGTGTCCAAATTATTCACTCCTTGCCTATTAATTTCTTACTCATTTATCCCTTCATGTCTGATTGACGAGAAACATCTCTTTGAAAAGAGAAATCCATTCAAAGGGTTATGTTCCTTAATCACTGCCTTGAGCCCCCTTTTAATTTAAATTACATGTCTTTAATAATTGCTGCCAATGATTTCTTAATTAAGAAAGCTAGACAAACAGATAGTGGTGTCAGAAATTGCCCCCTCTAAACATGGGGTTCCCTTAGGGGAGTGTACGGCTGGCAACATTAGGAAATAATGCACTGATCAATACAAATTATTCCTTTGAGCATATGTATTGATAGCAAACTGCAGCGATGACTTACATATGTTAGGATAAAATATTCTCAAATGAGTCACTAGAAGATATAATGGAATAATATATTATTTACTGGATAAATATCATGGGATGTAATATATCATCTGCATTAGCAACTCCACACAGCAGCATAATATATATATGTATATATATATGTATGTATGTATGTATGCATACACATACACATACACATACACATACACATACACATACATTCATACATACATACACACATATATACGTGTGTGTGTGTGTGTGTGTGTGTGTATACATATACACATAGACATATACATATACATATACATATACATATACATGTATACACACACACACACACATTCCTTAAACTGGATTCTAAAGTTAATACATACAATGACCAACTGAAATTTAGAATTTAGAATTTCATGCTCTTTGACAATTCATTAATTTATTTACTTTTTCATTTTATATTTTATGACTATATTATATGATATTTTTATTATTATTTATTATCAAATCCTATTTCAAAAAGGGAACATTACAATTTGATAGAGTTCAATTGTAACCTTTCTTTCCAAAGAGTAAAATGCAAACAAGCAGCTGAATATCAAAACATGTTTTGAACGCCTATGCATCTACATAGTAAAGTGAGGGCCACTTGACATAGATATTTGAAATAATTAGAATTAAAATATAGGTAGTTTGACTTGACCATGCCACATGCAATTCCTAGTTTTGAGAATAGCATGATCTTTGATAGGATTAGATATCTGATAGAGTTCAATTGTACGCTTCTGTCCAAAGAGGAAAATGCAAACAAAAAGATCAATATCAAAATACGTTTTGAATGCCTATGCATCTACATATAGTAGAGTGAGGGCCACTTGATCATATAGTTCATAAACTTGGACTTGGCAAGAAACTCAACAGCCCAAAATTTTTACTCAGATGTGGGTTTGACAAAAATTCGGCAAATTAAAAAAATACATAAGTATACAAAAAACTTAAATAGTGTGTGAAAGACATAAATAATGAATTTAAATAACACAAGTCTATTTCAATCATGGTAGCATTACTCGGAATGAGGATTAACTGGGCAAAGCTGAAGTATAAATGGAATTCAGTTACTTGTGATTTAATTGGGAGACTAACAACTGCTGAAAATTTCATAGAAACTCTGCTCCCCCTGGCTGCATTTTTTATCATTTTGAACCAACTGCTGATAAAGGACTCACAATCACTCAATATAAAAATGGCAAAAAAGTAAAACACAAAAATTCAGAGTTTTATTAAGGGTCTGCTGATAATTTTCAGTTGCCATCTCTGCAGAGGAAACTCGTGAGTTGCAGGAAAACGCACCAAATAACTCCTGAAAAACCTGCAAGCTTTTGCAGTATTCAGCCTGCAATTTACTTATGAGTTCTTGCAGGTTTGGTAAAAAATTGCTGATTTTGCAAACTATGCATTTGATGGCATTGATACGAAGTGCAACAGCTTGCAATTTTTGCCTTCTCCTGGGGCTTTGGTTGTTCTTTGGCCGATTGGCTCTCCCTGCTGAAGTCATTTCTAGTGTTGCACCTTTTTCTTGCCAAACTGTGGTTTGGTTGGTTTTAGTCAAATTGTGTCTCAATTTTGGAGCTCTGAAACAAGCTTTGTGTTCCCTTGTAGCTTATCATCATATTTGATTGCTCATGGAAATCCTTCAGTTTGGTACGTGGGTTTGTTTTCATGTATTAGGAACATCAGGGCTTTGAGGTTTGAAATTCCCATTTTACTTGAAAAATATTTAATTAGAAATTGTGATTGTAGTGAACAGTTTGGAGTAATTTTTAGGGCACATTCTTTATATTCATATGTAATATTCTCTATGTTTCAGCATTGATAGGTTTCTTTTCCATAATATAACCAAAAATTTGATTTTTCCTCAGTGTGATCTGATTTGATTGTGCAATCATTATGGGTTCTTAGACACAGGCTTACAGAGAGGAATTCTGATTTTCAACAGGTTCGGCATCCCAATGTGCTATCATTTTTGCATAGTACAGAGGTGGAAAATGTTGAAGGCTCAACTGTCCGACCAACCATTTATATTGTTACTGAACCTGTGATGCCACTTTCTGAAAAAATAAAGGAGCTTGGTTTGGGAGGTACACAAAGGTATTTATTCGATCAAAACTATCTCAAAGCTTTCTTTCTCCCTTTTTCCACCATAGGTAGTGCTTTTGGTAAATTCTTCTGCTGTATTTGCCTTTTCTATTCTAGATTCTTCTGCTGTCTTTTCCTTCTCTATTCTCAAGTCTTTTTCATCTATCACCATCCTTTAATCATATTGTCTTTGTTGCAATGTATCTAAGAATGAAATTATCTTCTAAAGTTGTCTAAATCACTTTGACATTGCTACCTGTGGTATCCTGTGAAACCATCATTTCAGGGTGATTAGCTCTTCTAATTTACTTGGTTTATTCACAGTAAAATAAGGAAATGAATAGCTAGTTAAGTTGCATGGATAAAAGCCAAAGGTCATCTTAATCTATCCTTCATAAATCCAATGTACATTTGTACCCTCTTCACTTTTGGTTTGTTGTAATGGAAACTTATGAAAATTAATGCAAAATTATTGTATTGCTTTGTGTTTACTGTATCTCTGTTTCATGGTTGTGATCATTCTCATTATTAACATGTGGGTATAAAGCTATTGTGAATGTTGTGCTTATGGAGAGTTGTGATGATTGAAGAAACTCATAGATTGTTAGAATTCCAAGATTGTAGATGATTGAAGAAACTCATAGATTGTAAGAATTCCAAGATTGTAGATGAGTCCTTCACCCAAAGAAGTCTCAAGGGGATTTAGATATTTTTGTTGAATTATGAACAATACGAAGAAACTTGTTGAAAGACAATTTAAAGAAGGATTTGTTGTGATTATGAGACACAATGACCAACATGGGAATGAATATGGCATAAAGTTAAGTTAGTCACTTTAGAAACATAAAGTCTTGGTATAGCATGGAATCTTGGCCACAAAATTAATTGAGACAGTTACTTGAGGCTGGAGAGTGAAGTAAAACGAATCAAATGGTGAAAAAAGATAACCATCATATATCCTTGAGGCCCAAAGTACAAATATTAAAGGTTGACTTCATAGAGATCTTGTGGCAGCATGCTAAATATCAATTGAGTACAGTTTATCTAGGTGACCTAGAGACCATACCTAAATGAAAGAGTTATCTCCCATCCTAGTGGAAGATACAATCACAATAGTGCTATCTCTTCATCTTTGAGAATAGGGTTTCCACTACTAGATTGGCCATTGGCTCAAACTTGTACATATGTGAAGATATGGGTTACTGAATGGAGATAGTGTGGAAGAAATCAGAGAGAGAAGGTTGCTTGACTTTGCATTGCCCATATGAAAGCAACATAGATATTTATATATAAGCTCTGCCTATTGCATGTTTGCCAAGTGTCAAGTTACATACTTAATCTGAAGGTGATAGGTGTTGCACATTAACATAAATTGGGAATATGACACATAACTCTTGATGGCCATACCTTACGTTACATAGGACAAACATTGTATTCTAACCAACAACACAATTGGAGATAGTGGTTGTTGACTGGAAGGAGCAATCTATGGGCTAAACTAAAAATGTATAAGGAAAAATGGTTATTAGGATGATGCACCAAGATGGATCTATTGATATTCATATATTTCATCTCTCACATTGGAGTAATTTCAATAGATCAAAACATATTTATAGTTTGCTCTTGTTCGTAGGGAAACAGGCACAAAACAGATCCGGATAACTTGCCGCATCTCGCTGCATGTAGTTTGCAATAGCTGAGCTTTAGAACATAGGAAGTAGACTAGGGATACTACCTAAGGGTCGCATCTCATTTATTAGATATAAATATATTTTAAGATCATTTCACTAGTATGACGGTGAAGATAACAGTGAACAATAGGGATAAGATAACAGTGAAGAACGATATGTAAAGGAATGTATATATAAGTATAAGAAGTTATAAGGATATGTAATGTATTTCAATAGATATGAATGAATACAAATACTTTTGAAGTCTCAAATATGTATGTGTTGTGTATATTCTAATTCTGATTAATAATTAACCTTTTGTTCGGAGACAATTCCTTGTTGCCTCAATAGGACTGAGTTCGGGATATAAAGACTACAATATCAAAAATCCTTAGGGTGTAGAATTTTGGCTTGTATCCCTTAAATTTCTTGCTTGAGGTTTGCTAGGACCTTGGTTAGGTCTTGTTTGAGGTTTGCCAGGACCTTGGTTAGGTCTTTTATGAGGTTTGCCAGGGAATTTTCAAAAATTCAAAAATCTTATTCTGGATTTAGAAAGCGGAAAGATGATGAAAAGAATATGACAAGCTACATTACTGTCCTTTTGACGTCTGCCATGTGAGAGGGGGTTAGGCACCAAGGGGATGGGAAATGGAAAGGTGGAAGAGGTCTGGAGAGACCCATGAAAAGATGTGACTATTAAGGAAATTATCGGATAACTACCGTGGGAAAAGATAAAGGAGATGCAATCCCAAGTCAAAAACATCCATGGCCAAAGGAGACGAGAAATTCAAGGGAGATCAAAAAGCAAATTAACCTAGAAAGAAAAGGAACATTGGAAAGTCCAATTGTAGAATAGAGAATACAAAAACAAGTAATGGAAAGAGAAGAGAGACATCGAAGAAGAATGGAAAAGACAACAAAATCAAGATTAGAGTGCGCTGTCGTTGGTGTTGCCGAAAAGGGAGGAAAAGAAAGTAGAAAAAAGAATTAAAGCGCGTTGAAGTGGGTGCTACGGAAACCTTTTATATTTATTAATTAAAGAAAAATAATAGTTTTATATTATCAAAATACTAAATATTATTATTATTATGACAGTGTTAGAAAACACTATCTATTATGAAATCAGCCGTTTTTATGGTGCTAGTTCTTTGGGGACATAACAGACCTCCCCCTCAAAGCATTGCTAGTCCTTGAGTAACTTCAATTTCAGATGTTCAAAAATCTCCACAACTTCCCAAGTTGGGTCCTTGAGCGGTAGATTCATCCGCTTAACCAAATACTTTGATATGATGTTGTTTTATAGCGCTTCTTCTCTCTAACATCCAAGATTGCCTCGGGCTCTAAAATAAAGTACCCCTCATTGTCAAGTGGTGGTAGGTCTAACGAAGGAGTGACTTGTGGGCCTTATTCAGACCTGATATGTGAAAAAGATTGTGAATTATGCTGTTCTCAGGAAGTTCCAGCTCATAAGCAACCTCATTGACCCTTCTTATAACCTTGTACGGTCCATGGAATCATGGCTTCGGTAATCATGGCTTCAGCTTCTCAGTGTTGCTTCCTTTGAGTAAAGATTGCCTATAGGGCAGCAAACTTAGAGATACCATGTCTCCCACTTAAAAAATTCTCTTCATTCTATGGCAATAAGCATACTTCTGCTGGTCTTGGAACTGCTGTAGGCTTTCTTTTAGGGCTTTCATAGCATCCATTCTTTGTTGAAGAAAATCTTTAGCCCTTGGTAAAAATCCATGATAGAAGTAGCTTCATACCCGTAAAGTGCCTTTAAGGGAGTCATACTGATAGACATGTGATGTGTAGAATTGTAGCAATACTCCCTGGGGTGCAATCACTTGACCCATCCTTCTATCCACTTGTTTACAGTTTCCGTTTGCTCATTGGCTTGGGGATGATAACTAATGCTTGGGGTCAATTTTGTACTTGTCAAACAAAACAACTCTTTCCAAAACATGCTAATAAACTTGCTGTCCTTGTCACTCACAATGTTCTTAGGCAGCTCATGAAGTCTAAAACCTCTTTAAAGAACAAATCAACATCTTGTGAAGCCTTGTACTTTGAAGATATGGCATGGAAATGAGCATATTTTTAGAGCCTATCAACAACCACATAGATATAATCTTTACCTTGCACCTATGGGAGGTTCAAAATGAAATCCATGGAAATACTCTCCCATTTCTAATTTGCAATGGGTAGGGGCTGCAACAAACCGATTGGCAATACTTGCTTTGTTTTGTTTGCACACCATACATCCTCAACATGTTTCAACACATCATTTTTGAGATCTTTCCATAAAAAATGTTCCCTTTCTTGTATGTCTTGAAGAAACCTAGATGACTAGCGAGCGGTGTGTCATGACATGTCCTCAAGATTCTTTCCTTCACCTTAGATTCTGGTACAATATACACCCAATTTTTGTAGAGAATGAGCTCATCAACCACCTTGAACATGTCATCTTGCAATTTGCCATCCAAAATGTCATCAATGATTGTGTTCTTAGCATATTTGGCCATTATAGAAGCCTTCCAATCAGTTGATATATCAGTCATAGAGCAGAAATAAGGTTTCCTAGATAGTGCATTAGTCACCACATTTTTTCTCTTAGCATACACAATGTCAAAAACATAGGCTTGGAAGGATTTTAAGCTATTATAATCTATTTTAACCTCAAAATTCCTACAAGCCAAGTATTGCCTGAATTTGGCTAGTGCTTGCATGATGGCCAACATCTCCTTGCATAAATAGAGAAGCTCCTCTTTGTCTCCCTTAGCTTCCTACTCTTGAATGCTATGGGGTGCCTATTTTGCATCGAAATCGCTCCAATCCCCTCTCTTGAAGATTCGCAATTTAGAACAAAAAGAAGTGAGAAATCAGGAATAACCAAAACAAGACATGAACTCATTACCCCCTTGAGTTTGTCAAAAGCTCTTTGTGCAGAAGGGCTTCAAGAGAAAGCTCCTTTCTTTATCAAATCGTCAATGCGGCTACAAATTGTGAGAACCCCTTAACAAACCTCCTATAGTAACTGCAAAGTCCCACAAATCCTCTCAAGTGTGTCAAATTCCTTGTTTTGGACCAATCCTGTGTTGCCTTGATCTTTTACTCATGCACACTAACCCCTTGGGCACTAATCTTAAATCCCAAATATAATATTTCAGTCAAACCAAACTCATATTTGGATGCCTTGGGATGGAATGAATGCTGTTCAAGTATTTCCAACACCTCATCTATGTGCCTCAAATGAGTCTCTTAGGTTTTACTACAAAATAAAGATCTCATCAAAGAAGACCAACACAAATTTTCTCAATTGCAAAATAAATGCCTAATTCATGCAAGATTAGAAGGTGGCAGGTGCATTGGTCAACCCAAACAGCATGATCAAGAACTTGTAGTAACATTTGAATTCTATCTTATGTACATCCTCTCTTGAATCCTTACCCGATTATAGCCTGAACATAAGTCAGTCTTGGAGAAGTATGTTGCACCATGAAGCTCATCTATCAATTCGTTGATCCTAGGTATATGGTAGTGATTTTTTATTGTCTTTTTGTTGATTTCTCTATAATTGATGCACATCCTCATAGTCCCATCTTTTTTCTTCACCAATACTACAGATGAAGCAAAAGGGCTGGAACTAGGATGGATGTGCCCCATGCCCAGTAGCTCCTTAATTGCCTTCTCAATCTCCTCCTTGTATCTCCTCAGGTGCCAATAGGGTGTGGTGATGACAGGTTTTGCTCCATCCTCAAGCTCAATAACATGCTGAAAGCCCCTATCTGGAGTTAAACCAGGAAGACTTTTGCCAAGCACCTTGTTATGTTTGTTTAAGATGGTCTTAATATCCACACGATAGGACCTGCCATCCTTGGATGGACCTGTTATTGTAAAAAGGCATCCTGCTGCCCAAGCCACTTGATCCCTACGAAAAGCTTTCTCCATCCTCTTGGCTGAAATCACCATGGGGCCTCCATTGGAAGGGCCAAAAAGAACTACCTCCTTCCCATTAGATTCAAACTTCAACTCCATGGTTTGACCACTTTTTATATTTGCCAAGAAAATGCAACCATTGCACTCCCAATACCAACTCTGTATCACGGATGCCAATTACATAGGAATCATCTCGCATCATGTGTTCTAAAGTCAACTCCAATTGCTGAATCCTTCAGTTGCAGGGAATAGTACACCCGTATTTTACTATATCATTAAAGCCTTTGAAGTCTTTTGTCTTCAATCCCATCCTAGTCACTAGCCCTTCATCAATGAAATTGTGGGTGGCTCCACTATCCATCAAAACTGTCACCCTTTGTCCTCGCAAGAAAACTATAACATGGAAAGCTTGATATCTAGGTTCCCCTATAGTGCTGCAAGTGTGCCTCGTGAATGATTTCTTCCTTGGTCCTTATGCTTAGCCTTATCCACAACAACCTCTTTCTCATGCTCATCTTCCTTTGAATCCTCATCGGAGTTCATTTCTATCTAGTGTATTTGACCCTTACCCAAACACTTGTGACTCGGCTGCCATGGATACCTCGATAGGTGAAGCACAACTTTTTCCTTTAAAGTAAATGCCCGGATACCTCAATTTGATTTGGATTGGGGGTAATGCTTTGGGTGAGGAGTATTCTTAGGAGGCAGCCTTTTTTGTTGAATTGGGGGTGCCTTATTTGAATAGAATCAGTCTCTTGCCACTAATTCCTCTAAATTTAGGGCTCTCTTGATGGCCTCCGACAAGGAATTCGGATCAAGTGCCCTTATCGACCCTTCGAGTGTTTCTGATAGTCCTCCGTGAAGAGGACTACAAGTCTTCTCTGTGATACATCTAGCATCATCATTGATAACCTCTATAATTTTGCTACATAATGCTTCATTGTGCCCTCTTCCTTCAGTTGTGCTAGCTCCTTGAAGTGAATCTTCGGATCCTTCCTGTCAAACCTTTGCATCAACCTTTGGCTGAACTCCTAAGGTAGTGATTGAATCATGCCATTGAGTTATGATGCCACGCTACCATTACCCATGGGCTACCTCCTCCAAATGCAGGGTGGCAAACTTGATCACCTCTTCAAACATTGGATTCAAGGAGAAGTATGCATCCAATTTCTGCAATCATCCTCTTACTGAGCAACTCCCTGATCCATCAAAAGTGGGTATTGTGATCTTTCCCAAATAGTGTTATATATTCTTATGGGGCTGCTCCTCATACCTTCTCCTTCTTGCCCATTCCTTGTCTTCATCTCATAGTGCTCAGTAAAGACATGTCTTGATGAATAGCAGGGCTTAGTGCATTATGTTCATCATGAAGTCTTGTCATTTCATTTCCTTGATTAGGTTGCTCTTTTCTCATGGTTGTTGTTTCTTCCCTTTCCAGAAATTTAGCTCTAAAAGTCTTGGGGTTTGGGGTAATTGAAACCCTGTCACTGCCTAAGTTACTACCTTCAGTTCCATTTTGAATAGGCCTACCAACACTCACTCACTGATTTAGGCCTCTTAGGAGTTGGACTATCTCAGCCATAGTGTTCCTCATGTTAGTTTTAAACTCTTTGCTATCCCTAAGGAATTCTTGAGAGTTATCCTGCTCTCTTTCACTCATGGCTGCCCCTTTCTTCTTCTCCCTTTGCTGGTACCTTATTTCTCTGTCATTCAAGCTCATGAATCTGCATTATAAACATAGGCTAGTAGGAACATAGCTCTGAAACCACTGAAATGGATCAATCAATGACAATATTAAATAGCCACTGAAATACACTAAGCTGATTGCAGAGATATAAACAACTAAAACATGTTGATTCAAAATAGTTTCCAATATTACTGATTTTTTGCAATATAAATTGATAGGCACAAGCGAATATATTCAACAATATTTGATCAACAAGGTACACCAGAGAGTGATTCATTACTGCAGACCATAGTAACTTCAGGAAAACAATTACAGTCCAAGGAAAATGCTCAGTAAAGCTTGTACACATAGATCAGAGGTTACAATGTTTGCTCGCCATGAGATTTGCAAATGTAAGCTGCTTGGTTGATCTTGCTAACATAGATGCCTGCTTTGCTTTGGTAATAGTTGAGTTAGCCTCTATTTTGGATAATTGACTGGCAACTCCAATTTGCTGTGTGAAAAAGACTTCACTGGGACTTCAATGTCTTGCAGATAGGCAAATTTCTAGTGTATCACACCTTGGATGTGGCACAAAACAGTAGCAAACACCCTTATATCACCACAATCTGCTCTAGGGGTGATTACTATGAAAAGAGTTTTCTTGGACAGAACCAGAGACCTGTGGAAGATTGACATTAAATTCCAAACAAATTGGTTCAGCTGAAATGAAAGTCACAATGCTCAGGCAAGGGTTATGTCCTCCTTGAACTTTCCCAAACTGAGGTTTTCATCCTAGTTGAAAGTAAACCTGCACTTGCAAATTTGAATGCATAAAAATTGATGATGAAATGAATGAGATTGCACTCACATAATTACCCAATTGGTGGCACCAAAAACTCCAAATACCTTATCCAGGTCGGCCACTAGACAAAACAACACATAGGTTGGCCCTTAAAACTTATTATTAAAGAAAAATAACGATAATTACCATTAAAATATTAATATCATTATTATTCGAGTGCTAAAAAACACTGTTTATTAATAAATGAAATGTTTTCATGGTGCTGGTTCGTTGGAGACATGACATCGTGCGAAGCATTTATAGATTTCAAGAACACCAATGTGCCTTTAAAAGACACTAAAAAATTGAAGAGTTATATTTCGCTCATATGTCCATCCATCTGATAAGATGTCAATGCATTCACCAACTCTTCCTAATATTGGATGCTTACCATATTGAAAGGTAAATTATTGTAGTACCAAAGGTTTGTTGTTGCCATCATAGTCTCATGGTATTTTTCCATAATCCAAGTGACATCTTCAGGCGAAGATTGTGCAACTGGAATATTTTGTGGAATAAATAAATCTGGTGTCAATGAAGAAGGAAGATAGGTAGAAGTAGAACCCTTAAAGATTCTCACCAATAGAGGAAAAGGAATTTGTAGGTAAATTAGGATTGACATTCATTGCCTTTGCCATTGCTTCCTTTATCCTTTGCTTTTCCATTTTTTTGCAGTTCATAACTGGCAAATATGACATCCATCTCTCATAATTTCTTCGACCACATTAGGGAATGCATTCACATCATTTTCAGGTATTTTGGCAAGGTGGTACTTTAATCTATTAATCCTCTTGTCATAAGAAGTTGGCATTTGATACAATGAACTTAGACCTTGACAACATCCAATGTCCCATACTTCTAGAAAGGGGCTTCTTATCACTCATTTGTGTTGAACTTGATATTGCTGATTTTAATAAAGAGAAAAAAATGAGAAAGGTTTTGAAAAGGAAACATTGTGGCAAAGTGACATATTTTTATAAGAGAAAATAGAATGCAAGTACAATAGAAAAACTTTAGGAAATGTGGGTTGGGGGAGGGTGAAGAGGAGAAATGTTCAACATTTGCCCTAGGTTTTCAACTTTTGTAATTTAAAAAAAAAAGATACATATTAGTTTGAATCTTTGAAGGTTCCTTAAAATCTTCTTCCAATCCCTTCACTTAGCATGTTTCTTTATCATGTGGATAACAAAGATGTCCTTTGTTGGGTGAAATAAGACAAAATGTCAAAACATGATTTTGAAATAAGACAAATTGCTAGGTGAGTTCATGTTAAAAGCTTGCAAGTACAAGTAGAAAACTTAGTCAAGTCATTATGAAAACTCAATGAGTACTCAGGCTAACTTGCCCTTGACTCAGCATTGTGAGTAGGAAAACTTTTGAGATGAGTATTGACTGAGTTTTTGAACTATTGCATGTGTCCAACTTTCTTGGAATGGGTACTTGGATGCCTGTGAGAGAGATGATAATAAAATATGTTTTTATTCTTTGAGACTTGGAATATTGTTGTAGTGACATTAACAAGAAAGTTTATAGTTGTTAGGAGTTACATGGTTATTGTCTACAACATATTTTGCCATTTCTGTAATGTAGTGTTTGGGATTTAGATAGAGAAGAATAGACAATCTTGTCATAATTGGTGGGACCCATGTTATATGGTATCATCATGTAGCGCTAGATTTGAGGAAGTGCCGCACTGAAAGAATGAGGCCAAAGCTGGTAATAATCATATCTATCTTGAGTGTGATCATTATTGGACTTGGTTGAGGGTTCAAAGGATGTAATGCGTATTCGGGGAGGACCGAAGGATAAAGGCAGTTCAAAAGGGGATTGAAAGAAATCTAAGGATAGATCTGAATCAAAATAATAGTACAAATCTTTTTGGGAGTGTAGAGTGTAAGTGGTAGAACTATGGAAACTGGGGCCATTATGCTTTCTTCTTGTCATCTCTAAATTATAAATTATAGAAACACTATCATAATATTGATGCGCAGGGTGCTTTTATAATTTAGAGATGACAAGGTTATGCTACCTTCTCTAGTCATAAGATAGTGACACCTTATTGGTAACATGGTGGAGTGAGTTGATTTGAAAAGTGTTGTAGTTATTGGTTTACAAAATGTTGTTTTGTTGTTAGCAAGATGCTATATCTTGTACGGAGTTAATAACATATGTAAATCATTAGGTGAAGGGAGTCATCATATTGTCAACTTACTAGTGTATTTGGCATGATTAGGGAATGCCAAGATCTATTAGCTAGAGGCTTATCACTGATTAAGTTATTGATATTGCAATGAAAGTACACATCTACATTATCCAAGAAGATATTATATGCTTATGCAAGAGGGGAATCAAGCATACAACTACATTAAGCATGAAAAATCTAGAGGAGTACCTGGAGCATGGCCCATGCATGCAAACTGTGGAATACACCCTACTTGACCTATTCTGTAATGTCAAAACTTCTGAAATGGGGATAAAAATGCAAATGGTGGGCATATTGTAGGCAAAGACAAGGCCCCAAAGACGCTAATCCCCACAGCTTGTACACTATTGTGACTAAATAGAAGTGCTGTGAGTTTTAGTAGGCATAATAATTCACTTTGGAAGGTGCCGATAAAATCAATATGGTCAGGGATTCTTCTGAGGCCATGATATTACTGGTTGATTCTTACACCATCTTTGCTCATTCAATTCAATAACTCAATCTTTTGGAATGGGCCATTCCATATTGCAATGGCAGGGATTTTTTTCGAAAACATTTTAAAAGCTTGTACCATTCAGCATTCATTCTGCCAGTTGCAACTTAACAGAAATGAGAAACACCCCACTTAGATATCCCAGTTTTTCCCTTTTGCTATGTAAATGGCAGATAGAAAGTCCATTGAATCCTCGTTTCATTAATCTGTAAAAATCATGGCCCCGTCTTGCAAGAACTGCCATACGAAGGGATTCAGCCAATGGGAATTTTTCCCTAACCTATATCTTGCAATATGTAATGTCTGTCCTAACTTTGTTTGATTTGTACTAAAATTTCTTGTTATGCAACTTTTACTGAAACTAGGCCATTGCTGTTGCCCTTCCACATTAACCTGATCCTGTATTGTTTTCAAAATATTCTAAGCTCAAGCACTCTGAAGTACACACGATCTTTAAAAAAATTAAGGGTAAATTGTTTTCCCTACGTGCTGTATTACATGTTGTCTCCTGGATTTATTTGGTGTGTTAAACTTTTCCGTTTAGTTATAAGTTTTCTTGACACTGAGGTAGCTTTAATTATTACTTCTTCTTTATTATGGAAATTTACCAATAGAAATTTGGGATTGCAGGGACGAATATTATGCTTGGGGGTTGCATCAAATAGCAAAAGCTGTTAGCTTCCTCAATAATGATTGTAAACTTGTATGTGTACATTATTCTTTTGTTAATGACCGTTGAAATGATTATTTTCATCTATAGAAAATATAGATTTTTCATTTCATGTTTCTATTTTAAAATTTGTACTGTAGGGTACATTAGGATGTACAATGGAGTAAATGGAGGAATATTTTAAGTGCTTGCTAAAATTTTAAATTCTCTTGATTATGCAAACATGATTTGAAATTATTTTAGTTACACAAAATTTTCATTCAATATTTAAACCTTATTGACTAGAGAATATGTACTAACAACTTCTATTCTTTGTTCAATCAAAAAATAAAAAAACTAACGAGAATTACAAACATCTTAAAACATTTGAGAATTTGATTGGGTTGAAAACCATAAACAACATAATGCTGGCTCCTTAGCCTATTTCCTAAATTAGAGAGCTGTTCTGTTTCTAATCAAGTCATAAATCCTTACTGGCTGTAAAAGTCCCCTATCAAGGCCATATTCTGTCACCTTTATATAATAAAAAATAAAAAGAGTATTGCTGCAAAATCATTGTAACAACCAGTGTGAGTGTTAAATATTCTGAAATGAAAAGTAAAATTGTAACTACTAGGAATAGAAATTCCCAAACAGATTAAAATACCATCTTACACATATACCATGCTGAGGCGCTAAACCATGCTCACATGTGCCTGTTGATGTGATGCATGAAATGCAAGTGCAATTAGAAACCTTTGAGCAGCAATAAGAACTTAAAAAGAGGCAAAGAGAGGAGATGGCAACCATTGGTAGAATTGGAGAGCCTTCTTACTTCCTCCATTTCATCCATCTTTGGGAATGGGTAGTGTTATCACAAAAGCTTGCACCCTTGCTGAGCTATCAACTCAGCAACCTTGTGAAACATGGAAACAACCCCGAAGTGTGGGACCTTGCGCAAGGGGGTTGAATCTCCGGAGAAGGCCAACTTCCTTCCTCAATTAGGTGCAGGTGTTGAACCAACTCAACACTTCAAAACTAACTCCTAAGCCTATCCTAACAATTTGCAGAGGTAAAGGGAAGAGAGAATGCTTGAAATAAAGGGAGGTGATGCACCGAGAAGAGATTGTTTCTCTCCTCACTGAGATGACACAAAGAATTAACTGAAACACCCAGGAGATGCACAAAATTCAGTTTCACGAGTGACTCCAATGCATGTATGGAGGTTAGAATTCGCCAAGTGTCAAGAGGGGAGAAGGATTCCCACAAGTCACACTCAGAAAACAAGTTAACACAGCATATATGGAGAGAAAAGCCACAAGACATACACCTATAATGAAGGTAAGAAAACATACACAACATACATAGGTTGAAAGAAGGCAAGAATGGTGATTTTCAATTAATTATAAGGCCAATGGCCAGACTTACAGTTGCATAAAATGCAAGATAAATACAAGAGAAGTGGGAGAGCATGGAATAACTCAAGCCAACAGGGAGAGAACCCTTTACAATGAGGCTTAACAACCTTTATATAGAAAAAATGGTTACAAGGGTGATCATGACCCCTGCACGTCAGTCTGGAAGTGCAGGGAAGTGCATGCACTTGACTTGTACATGCAAGCAACCTAGCCATACCCACAAAGG
Source organism: Cryptomeria japonica (assembly GCF_030272615.1). Classification (NCBI taxonomy): domain Eukaryota; kingdom Viridiplantae; phylum Streptophyta; class Pinopsida; order Cupressales; family Cupressaceae; genus Cryptomeria; species Cryptomeria japonica. The sequence goes on along the minus strand of NC_081411.1, from coordinate 554,423,813 downwards.
GCAATCCTGAGAAGGTGGATTGACTAACCTTCCAAAGTCAGACATGACATAAGTCACTAAGCATGGCCCTGTACCTCCCTTGATGGAAATCCTGCCAAAATCATTAAATGCACCATTGTGGCTCCACACAAGAAAGTGCACAAGTCACCAAAACTGTCGGAGCATTTAAAGCCTTGAGTGTTGATCACGCCATCCGGAAGTGTCGCCAGTCGGAAGGAAGTCCGGGGACTTCGGAAGCTCAGGCTCCTGAAGTGTGGAAGACAAGGGAGGAACTTCAGAACCTTGGGGTTTTCGGAGTTTCGGGATAGGAGAAAGGAGGGCAGCAAGGAACTTCGGAACCTCGGGGTTCTGGAGTTCCGGAGAACTTCAAAAGGCTAAGGAAAGAACTTTGGAACCTCGGGGTTTTGGAGTTTCAGGATAGAGAGAGGAAGAGAAGGAAAGGAACTTCGAAACCTCGAGGTTCCGGAGTTTCGGAGAGAAGAAGAGGAAGCAAGGAAGAGAACTTCAGAACCTCGGGGTTCCGGAGTTCCGGGAAAGGGGAGAAGTAAAGAAGGAACTTTGGAACCTCGGGGTTCCGAAGTTTTAGAGAGAAGAGAAAAAGGGAAAGAAAGGGAGGAACTTCGGAAGCTCGGGGTTCCGGAGTTCCGAAGAGGGAAGAAAAAAGGACAAGGAACTTCGGAACCCCGAGGTTCCGAAGGAGGAGGGAGGAGGGAGAAAGGCTAAGGAGCGGAGGGACTAAGTGTTGACGCATCTAAAATCGCTGAACTTGCGACTTCATCTGGCCAACGGAGAATAGAATAAACTCGCTGAGTATCCTATATCCTCTCTTGAGATAAGGACATCCCTAATGCTGTTTTTTGTTTGATCAAAGGGGACGACCTCAAGGTTTTGATTGTCATGTCTTGACTGCGGGGTTACTCAGTGGTCGATGTGATTTGCTGGGAGCACAAGGGGACTTACGATTTGCAACAAGCTGGTCTGCTGTGATTCTCGAATTACGTAATAAAGAGCAAAAGGAAAGGGTTAGGAGATCTAAAACTAACAACACGGGTATGCGGGCAGACGGATTCAACATAACCAATTCTTGCTTGGCCAGAATAGCTCACAACCTTGCAGGAACGGTGCAATCTTCAAAGGGACTTGGAAGATTTTCAGACTGTAGACGCACGACTAAGCACCCAATTCTGGCGCAGCTCAGACGGACACCTGCAATTGAACTAAGCACAATTAAAGGCTCAGGTTAACCATACAAAAGGATACACAATCAGCATATCCTCAATGGTATGAGCTTGAATCTATCAAATACTTGCACACCCAAAACATAAAGATCTATCTAAAATGCTGAGAGAAACCATGCAAACAGGATGAAAACAAGACAATAAACACCAAATCAATGTTTATATATTGATTTCAGCTGCCTATTACAACAATTTCTACAACATCTCTATGCTACTGCTTAAAATCTAACCTATCCTAACTCTAAAATCTAACTCTCTCACCAGAGTCTAACTATTTAACAAAAATCTCTAACTATCTAACCCTTTACAAAAGAAAGGCCTCTGCCTTTTATAGATTTTACAATTTTGAATCAGAGGCTAGGATGGACTGCATCCAAGGGTCCTGATCTGCCTTCCAGAAACTAGCAGCCCTAACCCATGCCCATTAAATTCTCACTCATCCATTCAACCACAATTTCAACTACCTGCCACTATTTGGCTTCAATTTGAGTCTATCCGGTAGTTGGACATAACTGTCCACAACTGACGTGTTTCCCCTTTTTTTCAAAATATCTGAGTGGGACTTACAAGCATTTTTACAATAAAACAATTTCAGCTTTTTAGAAATTGAATTCCTGGAATTAAATCCAGCTGTGTGCTTTTTCTCGAGAAGGCATAAACTTGCAGCATTCAGAGTGTTCTTTGGTCTTTGGTCTCGATGGTGGACTTCATCTTTGTTCAGTGGCATGGTTCCCAATGTTTGGTTGCTCTCGCGCTCCTACAGCGCGTTCCCACATCCTTTTTCTTTTCCAGTCTTTAGCGCCTGGCCTTGATTGCGATCCTTCTTCGATGTGCATTTTAGGTCTTTCTCCTGGTTCTCTAATGACCTCCTGTGACTTGCGAACGGTCAATTTCATTTCAATAAATCAATTTGAAAAATTAATTAATTTAATTTAACAAATATTTAACGCTTGGAGGGTCATTTGAAAATTTCCCAAGTTTTAACGCTTTTACTCCTTCCGCGAATTTAGTTGTTCTTGGCAATTTCGGGCAAGAGGGGCGTTCGAAAAGTTTTAAAAACTTTGACATTTTCACCCCTTAATGGTGAATTTCGGGATTTTGGGCACTTTTTGCCAACTTTTCACTTTTCACATTTTGGCTTAAAGGTCCAAATTCGGCCCTTTGGGCACTTTTGCCAACTTTTCACATTTTGGCTAAAAGGTCCGAATTTGGCCATTTGGGGCATTTTTGCCAACTTTTCACTTTTCAAATTTTCACTTAAAGGTCCAAATTCGGCCCTTTGGGCACTTTTGCCAACTTTCACTTTTCAGATTTTCACTTAAAGGTCCAAATTCGGCCATTTGGGCACTTTTGCCAACTTTCACTTTTTAACATTTTGGCTAAAAGGTCCGAATTTGGCCATTTGGGGCATTTTTGCCAACTTTTCACTTTTCAGATTTTCACTTAAAGGTCCAAATTCGGCCCTTTGGACACTTTTGCCAACTTTTGATTTTTCAGATTTTCACTTAAAGGTCCAAATTCGGCCCTTTGGGCACTTTTGCAAATTTTCTTTTTTTTTTGGCATTTCGGCCTTAAGGTCCAAATTTCGGCCTTTTTGGCCATTTTGACAACTTTTAAACTTTTTGAAATTGAGGAGTTTTTTGCGAATTTTAAGGCATTTTCGGACATCTGGCACCTTTTGCCAACTTCTGCAATTTCGGACCTTTTGCCAATTTTGTCAACTTAAGTGAATTTCGGACCTTTTGCCAGTTTTGTCAACTTTTGCAAATTTTCTCGTTTTGGTGTGAAAGTCTGAAATTCGCCCTTCCTGGGCGTTTTGGCGATTTTAACTTTTTCCTCAAGGAGTGTGGGCTTGGGCACTTGGGCGAGTTTGTCAACCTTGGCACTTTGCATTCTTTATCTCCTTTGTATCCCTTGATGAAAATCGGCATTTCAACGTCATTGCAAGCTTTAACTCTTTCTTCACATTTAGGCGATTTTGCGAGAATTGGGGAGTTTTAAGTTCGCAATATGGCCCTAGAGGCCTGTTGTGACCTTTTTCACACATCGCCCCATTGCAAATGGGGACTCTCTCTTTCCCTGCTTTCTAGGGTTTTGTTAGTGTCCTATGACCTTTTGCTGCAGTTTCACCAAGCCTTGTCCAGTTCAGAGCATTTCAGGGCCTGACGATTGAAAGTTAGTTTTTGCAAGTTATGTGATTCCGAAGTGTGAACACCACCAGAGTGCTTAGAGAGGCCAAAGGACGAAGATCGCAATTGATTTGGACGAATTTGGACAACTTTCTATTTTTAGAAAGTTTGCTTTTTGCTTTTTCCTATTTTTTAGGAAGTTTCGTTTTTGGCATTTTCAGCCCGATCCCCGGTATGGCTATTTTTAGAAAGTTTTTCCTACTTTTTAGGGATGTCTTCTTTTTGCTTTTTTGGGATGCAAACCTAGGGTTTACACTTGTACCACTGACCAGTTTTGACCGGAACTCGAAAATTCCATGTTTTGACCTAAAAAAGCTAAATCCCTAGGTTTTAGGCTTTTTGCTTTTTCGGGATGCAAACTTAGGGTTTACACTTGTACCACTGACCAGCTTCGACCGGAACTCGAAAATTCCAAGTTTTGATCTAAAAAAGCTAAATCCCTAGATTTTTGGCTTTTTGCTTTTTCGGGATGCAAACCTAGGGTTTATGCTTGTACCACTGACCTGCCTCGACCGCGATCCAAAATTTTCAAGTTTTGACTCAAAAAGCTAAGTTCCTATATTTTAGGGGGTCATGGCACCTTCAAAGGATAATCAGCTCGAAAAATCATCCCGATCCTCAAATGTCCTGAAATTTGGCTAAGTCTAGAATGTCATCCTGATCCTGAAATTTGACCAAGTCTGGAAAATTGGAGAATCCTCCAAAAACTAGATTTTGCATTATTAGTCCTAGAGGCTCGAAACCACTCTCAAACATCCAGACAATATATATGAAATATAACTTAAAGTATAAGTGGTATTATACTTAAATGTTATATTTCATATATAGTCCGCCCTCTTGAGAGCCTCCAAAAGTCCGCCCTGAAGAGCAAAGGTCTAGAAGTCCGCCCATGTTGGAGATGTCTAAAAGCCCGCCATGTTGGGATGTAGACCAAAACTCCGCCAAGATGGGAGAGATGCTTGAAGTCCGCCCAAGAGGAGGGATGCCTAAAGTCCGCCCTAGGAGGTGTCTCCAAAGTCTGCTCAAGGTGGGAGAGATGCCTAAAGTCCGCCTTGCATGGAGCAACTCCAAAGTCCGCCATAGGTTGAAGAGGCCATGGTGGCCAACACTCCAAAGTCCGCCATGTATGTGTAGGGTGCATAGGGGTGTAGCCTAAAGTCCGCCCAAGCATGCCAAGTGATGAGAAGCCAAGTCTAAACTCCGCCATAGGTTAGAGAGCCATAAGGGGGTGTCTCCAAAGTCCGCCCAAGGTGGGAGAGATGATAGAAGTCTGCCCAAGTTGGGGACACCACCAAAGTCAGCCCATGAAGAGAGACCTTCAAAGTCCGCCCCATGCCTTAGCCAAAATTTCACCATGTAGGAGTCAACACTCAAGTCTGCCCCACCTAAGGAGGTCATGTGGGTGCTAAGGCCCAAGTCCGCCAAGGTTGAAGGGGGCCATTAAGGAGGCCATGTAGGTGCCAAGCTCCAAGTCCGCCATGCTGATGGAGGTCACATGGGTGCTAAGGCCCAAGTCCGCCAAGGTTGAAGGGGGCCATTAAGGAGGCCATGTAGGTGCCAAGCTCCAAGTCTGCCATGCTGATGGAGGTCACATGGGTGCTAAGGCCCAAGTCCGTCAAGGTTGAAGGGGGCCATGAAGGAGGCCATGGAGGAGCTCACTCCCAAGTCCGCCATGTTTGAAGAGACCATGGTGGAGCTAAGCCTAAAGTCCGCCCCACTTTGATGGAGGTCATGTGGGAACAAGGGTCAAAGTCCGCCCCAATGCCTTAGCCAAATTTTCACCATAATGGAGGCCAAGGAGGAGCTCTAGCTAAAGTCCGCCATACCTTGGAAAATATCCAAAAGTGTGCCAAAATTCAAGAAAATTGGAAATTCAAAATTTAAAAATTTCACCAGGGCATTGAAAAGTCAAACACAATCAATATGATGTCATAAAAAAAACTTATCTAAAATTTCGAATTCGAAGACCAAAATAGAAAGTTTTTCAAAATGGAATATTGGAAGATTAACAAAGATTTCAAATTTGAAAGTCAAAATGGAAAGTTTCTAAAAAGGGAAATTCATGGATTGTCAGATATTTTCCAACCTCAACCAAAATAGAAAGTTTCCAGAGAAGAATATTGGAGGATTAATTAATATTTCGAACTTATAAACCAAAATAGAAACTTTTGGAAGATATTTTCAAAATTGGAAACATGACCAAAAACTTTCCGAAAGAACTGGAGATGAAATTAGAAGTATTTTTTTAAAGGTTTCTACTTGAGAATTTAACCTTGCTTACAAATACTTCATTTTTAACTTCATTATTGCATCAACAACTTCGAAATTACTAAGGAAAGCTTGGTAAAAGTTCAGTTCGAAGAACATCTGGACAAGGATTTTGACATTTTTTGGAAGCTGAATAATCGCTTTAGACCAGATTTTTCGCGGATTTTTGGAAAATAATCAAGCGCGAGAAGATTATAAAACCTTTGTAAAATTTTCTGAATATTTTTGAGAGGATTTCTAGCCTTGTTTTGCACAATTGAAGGTAAAATCCAATTCAAAATGCAGATTTAATGAATTTTTCTGAATATTTTCAAGAACTTGAGAAATATTTTTTCAAAATTTTTTGAAAAAAAATGAATTTTTTTTTGGTTAAATATGAATTTTTTTGAAAGTTTTAACACTTGATGGTGACTTCAACTGGCCTCAAGGTTGAGGGTTTGGAGGTGAAAATTCAATTTTTGTGGCTAAGTATGAGAGTGAAAAATGGAAAATTTTCCAACACTTAGCCATTTCGCGGCCCCGTTATTTTTTTCGTAATTCTGCAGAATTTTTCTAACTTAAAGTTTTCATCATTCATCTGCAGGTCTTAGACACCATGAAGTTCCAGGTAGATAAAGATGCTCCTTCAGAGTCAAGGATGACTTCAAAATGGAAGAACGTCGGTGACACCAACTGCGGACACATCAATTTGAGGGAGTTCAAGAAGCGAATGTTTGGTCTGGACAACCTTGTGCCTACCATCATTGTGCGAAAGATGATGAAGAGCAGTATTGTACATATTGTTGGCTTCCTTCCCACCATGCAGTGTAATGAACTAGTGGTTGAGTGTGCCAAGCATTACAATCCCACCAACAAGGACATCATCACACCTGATGGGAGGATACTGGCGAATATCAATGATGAGGCCATCAGAGAGGCCTTCAGGATCCTGGAGTATCACAACACAGTGTATAAGGCTAAGGACGAAGCAGACAGTCTGTATCAGGACCACTTGGAGGAGTACGATGCCATCGTTAATCATTCCTGGCTGGACAAGCTAAGGAAGGGAGCCTCCAAACTTCAGAGGAAGAGCCTAGTAAGGGCATACTTCAAAGAGGAAATAGAAGCGGGATCATCATAGAGATCGTAGTTGGAGTTCACAGGCAAGGTTCATCCGGGCATGAAGATAGCCAAAATTTGGCTAAGTATGGGAAATGTTGAAGGCATGTCAGGGTATTGAGAAGAAGGACATGATCACAGCGAATCATTTCATATTTGCAAGGGGTTACCTAGAGCTTTTTAACCCTCCTCCCACGCAACATAAATTGGCAGCTAAAGGCAGGATCGTCACAGAAAACACAGATGGAGTTTCGAGCCAAATTCAGAATTGAAGACGGGACCACGAGCAAGGTTCGTCCGAGTATAGAAAAACTTCACGAGGGGTTTTCTTCTCCAAGTTCGAGGCACTTGAAAGAATCTCAAGGCATCAAGAAAGAAAAGTTCTCAGACTTGGTGAAAATATGGAAAAGTTAGATAAACTTCCAACTTCTTGAAGAATTTCATCTCCTGAAGGAATTAAAAAAGACAAGCTCCCAAGCAGAATCAAATGGCGACAAGAAAGAATCAAATTTCCATACTTAGACGATTTCTTGACACAAATTGGAGAATTCAAGAAAGACATCCAACACCTTGAGGTGGCACCTCGTCATTTTCCAACCAATTAGATCGCTCCAAGTCAGCATGTCCAGGTTCAATGAACCTGACTTATCCAGAAGCTTCTAGAAGGGCACACTTCACAATGCAACAACCTTCTATTTTCATTAATGGTTCATATTTAGCAAGAAGGACAAGTGTCCCAAATGTAATTGGTCGAGGGTAGTTAGTTTTGGGAAACCCTAATTAGGGTTTATAGCCTTCAATCTGGGCCCTTGATCACTGTTTGATCTCGGCCGTTCATTTATTTTTGAGAACTATATAAGGCTACCTCCTCTCATTTGGAGAGGGTGAGGTTTTTGATGTATTGTTGCTTAAGGTGATTTCCAAATAATATATTGCATGTGCGCTGCTTTGTAATCTCTATTATTTGAATGATTTGCATGGTTTCAATTGCCTCAACACTTAGTTAGAAATAATTTAGATTTGCTTTCATTGTTGTTAATTTGAATGAAGGATTTGATAAGTATCAATTGATGGTGTATTTCCGCTCATACTTTTGGTAAATGGATGATTTCCATTATACCGTGCAAAGTTAGTTTGAGCCCATCCCCTGTGCATCCCAACATCTCGATCATAAGCACAACCCATTGAAGATTGCACTGGCCTTGTGTAGTTGTCCCTAGTGTGGCGAAGCAAGGTTTGGTTTCTCGAAAGCATAGTTTTAAAACTCTTTGACTCGCCTCGGACTCGCCACGGACTCGCGAGTCCTTTGGCGAGCCGAGTCGACTCGCCTAGGACTCGCGTGGCGAGTCCAGGCGAGTCCCTGTGAAAGACTCGCGAGTCTTTCGCAAAGACTCGCGCGAGTCTTTCACTCGGACTCGCGAGTCTTTCACAGGGACTCGCGGGCCCAGAAAAAACGCGCCCGTGGGGCTTAAAACCAATTTTTTTTTCATTTTTTGACTTCAATTTGGGTTTTTTTTGGCTGGAGCAGGTTAGAAGGGTTTGGAGGAGTAGAGGGAAGAAGGAAAAATCAGCAAGAGAGATCTAGGTAAGGATTTTTCTCCTCCTTTTTTTTTTTCATTTGAATCATTTCATTGTTTTGAAACTGAAAAAAATCTTGAAAAACAAGGGGATATGCTGCCAAATTTTTTTCTATTTTCTTTCCTAAGTTATTTCCTCTTTTTTTTTTCTTGTTTTTGAATGCTATTTTTCCCAAATGATTCATTGTCATTTTTTTTGTTGATTTTCCATAAAACCCTGCTGATTTTTTTTTTTTCATGTTAAATCAGCAATGGCAAGTTCAACTCCAAGGGCAACCCCAAGGTCAGGAAGACAAAGAGATAAAGCTTGGAAATATGGGATTGCGGGAAGCAAAAAGGGGGAGGTCACTTGCACCGAATGCACAAGATGGATGACTGGTGGAATCAATAGATTAAAATACCACCTTGCACAAATACCTGGATATGGTGTGGAGGCATGCCCCAAATCAACTCCTGAAATTATTAGAGAGATGAAGGCCATTCTTGCTGAGAATGATATGCATAAGGAAGAAAGGCAAAAAACAAGAGAAGCCATAGCAACTGCAATGAATCCCACATTGTCCACTTCGGGTCCCATTGGTCATAGTCGGGGTCGTCAGTCACTTTCATCTTTTGGTGACAATGAGGGTGAGGCTAGTGGCACTCCTGTTAGATCAGACCCTAATTTTTTTGTACCACGCAATGTTCCAGGTGCACAACCTTCACTTGAAGGTACAGGATGGAATAAAGAGAAGCATGAACAAGCACGGATAGCAGCTTCAAACTTTTGGTTTTACAATAATCTATCTTTCAATGCAGCAAACAATGTGTATTGGGAAAGTTTTGTTAATGCATGTACAGTGGCGGGTAAGGGGTTTAAGGCCCCAACAGGTTATGACTTCAGTGGGCCATTGCTAGAGAAAGCTGTGAAAAATACAGAAGGTGTGGTTGATGATCAGAAAAGGTATTGGAAGAGAAAAGGATGCAGCATTTTATCTGATGGATGGACAGATGGACGGAATAGGACTCTTCTCAACTTCTTGGTGGCTTCAAATGGTGCAATGGTATTCATAAAGTCTGTTGATGCCTCAAATGAAATAAAAAATGCAGAGACTTTGTGTAATCTGTTGGATGGTGTGGTTCGGGAAGTTGGAGTTGAGAATGTTGTCCAAATTATCACGGACAACGCAGCTGCATATGTATCTGCAGGTAGAATGCTTATGCAAAGGCATCCTTCGATTACATGGAGTCCTTGTGCTGCACATTGCTTGGACTTGGTGCTAGAGGACATTGGGAAGATTGGATGGGTGAAGAAGGTGGTTGAAGATGCAAAAAGTGTCACCAAATTCATCTACAACCATACTTGGGTGCTTGCTTTGATGAGAAAATACACAAATGGCAAGGACCTTGTGCGACCTGGAGTGACACGATTTGCTAGCCACTTCATCACTTTGCAGAGCATTCTTAGTGCCATTCCTCATCTTAAGCAGATGTTTGTGTCAGATGCTTGGTTGGGGTCTGCATACTCCAAAAGACCTGAAGCAGAGAAGATTGCGACCATTGTTTTTGATGATGGGTTCAATAAAAATGGAGAGGAGTTGACTGCGGTAAGTAACAAACACAAAAGTAAAGTTTATACAATCTTGTCTATTTGCTGATTTTATTTTTTAGGGGTTGATTTTGTATTAATTTAAAATTTGTTTTAATTTTTTTAGGTGACAGAACCTTTGGTGAGGGTTCTTCGTATGGTGGATGGAGAGGGCATGCCAATGGGTTTCATTTATGAGGCCATGGATAGGGCCAAAGAGGCCATTTCACATTACTATCGTGGAAATGCAAGAAAATGTGAAATCTTTTGGCGCATCATTGATCGTAGGTGGACAAACCAACTCCACCAACCGATACATGCCTTCGCCTACTTTTTGAACCCGAAATTCTACTTCTCTGATTCATTTAGGGCTGATGAGGAGGTCATGGCAGGTGTTATTACATGCATTGATAAGATGACACCTGATCCTGAGTTGAGAGACAAGGTTCTTGATGAGTTGGAGGTGAGATTTGACATTTGCAATTGCTCTATCTTTATTTATGAATTCGGAAATGTTCATTATTGAATTTGAGTTTGACACTTTGACTATCTAGTATCTATTTCTGAATTTGGAAATGTTCATTCCATTGTTCAAGATCTACAAAAGTGCAGAGGGGAGACTCTTCTCATCACAACTAGCAATTGATAGGAGAGGAAAACAACAACCAGGTAAAACATTTAGTAACTTAGTTCAACAGTGCAAGAAAAAACCTACAAACTTGATTGTTACATTTTTTTCTCAATTCTAATATTTCTAAATGTTTTTTGTAGATTTATGGTGGGAGAATTATGGTGCCGGCACGCCTAATCTTCAAAAGATAGCTATCCGTGTTTTGTCTCAGCCATGCAGTGCTTCTGGGTGTGAACGAAATTGGAGTGTCTTTGAAAGCATTCACACAAAGAAGAGAAATAGATTGTCACAAAAGCGGCTCAATGATCTAGTATTTGTTCGGTACAACCTTCGCCTTCGAGTTAGACAGGTGGAGGGTGTTTCACATGAGGCCATTGACTTGGATGAAATTGATCCATATGGTGATTGGACCATGAATGAACAAAATGATGGTGATGATGTCCTCCTTACCGAAGAAGAAATTGCAGAAATAGAGAGGAGCAGCACAAGATGCAGAAGGAGCAAGATTGGATGAAGATGAGGACGAAGATGAGGATGATGATGAGGACTATGACTTTGAAGAAGACTCATCTCACCATTTAGATACCACAACACCCACTGCTACTACTTCTAGCTCAAGGCCTGAAAAATTGAGCTATATTAGGAAAAATACAAAGAGGAAGATGTAGTCTTCTCTTTGGTTTGTTCATTCACATTGCTGTTTTTCACATTTGCAGTTGGACTTGGACATATCATTATATGTAATTTTGTGAACATTTATATACTTATGCTGCCATTATAGTATTATACATTTTAGAGTTGAAACTTGAAACTTGAATATGCTGCCATGAATGATGAAATTTCAAATATTGCGTGTTTGTACTTTGTAGATCATATGACATGTGTAATGTTTCAATTATGGCACTTATGTTCTCTAAATGCATTAATTTCTTTATGTTTTTTTGTAAAACTACGGTTTTTTTTTTTTGCCGAGTCTTTGCCGAGTCTTTCGCGAGTCTTTCACGAGTCCGAGTCCGAGTCCAAAATTTTGGTTTGCCGAGTCCGAGGCGAGTCCGAGATTTTCAACTATGCTCGAAAGCATCCAGTTGATACCGTCTCCAGAATTTGTAGGATTAGATTAGCCTTCCTGAACCCTATCTCTTTTTCCCTTTCTTTTGAAAGTCTAAATCCCAGAAAATCCCCCCCCCCAAAAAAGAAGAGCCTAAATTGCTAAATCCATCTATGTCCAGCAGGTCAAGAATACTTGTCAAACGTAAGTCCCCCTTGAAAATTTCAGCATACACTACCCAAGAAGCTATTCCACTAAAGTCGCTTGTTCGCACATATAGACCTTGGAATCAGTTGTGATTTTTCAGGAGAGGATAGAATACCTTCAGGTATCCTATCCTAATGTTTGGTAGATGATAAAACAAACACAAACAAGGCTGAATTTGGTTTTAGCGGCACTTGACCCTTCATATCGCCTTCCTCTTCCGCAAAGACAGAAAGACACAAACTGGGGGGTCCCTATCCAAGACGGGGATGGGTGTGCGATTCGCACAACACTAAGCTAGGGAAGGAACTTCGGAACCTTGGGGTTCCAGAGTTCCGAAGAAGGGAAGGGGAAGGCAGAAGAACTTCGGAACTAGGCAACACTTCGAACCATGATTCCACTGCTTTTATCCTTGATCAACTGGGGCAGCGTTGGTCCATGGACCATATCTTTGATCGGTTCTTATTGATGGACCAAGGGTGTCATAAAATGACAACAGGTAGTGTTAGTGGTAGTGTTATCATTGGGCCTAGAGTTCGTGCATCTAGGTTATATTCATATATTCTTCCATGCACTACTTTAGTTTCCCAATTGTCACTTGAGAGCATGTGTTGGAACAAAAGGTAAACATGATGCAACTAAAAGTGCAATTGTAAACTTTTGGTTGTATTGCACCATTCTATTCCATGTAGCTAGGTAATTTTATTAATTTATAAACTATAAATATTTAATAATAAATAATTATATTTAATAAATTATTAATATTAAATATAATATTCACTATGATAAAACCATAAAACAACAAATAAACTAGCTTTAGGTCTAAATTTAAATTCTAAAATTATTGTAGTTTAGGTTTATGATTCATAAGATAAATTCAAATGTTGTAATATTTAAAAAAAAATAGTTTAAGCTTTCCGTAAAATTGGTAAAAATAATAAAGGTATAAACTTAATAGACTAATACTATAGTTTTATTTTTGTTTTTAAGTTACTGAAATTTAGTTTTTTTTTTCACGCCTCAGTATTGTTTGCATGAGCAAAAAAGGATGGAATATTTTAACGAAATCACCCACAACGTCTTTGGATCGCATCCTAAGCCCACTCCCATGGCATTCAAACTCTCTTTGGTGATTTTTCGGTCGATTTTCACAAGTTTTTTGTGAGTTTCCAGCGATTTGAAGGCAAGTTTTCCGTGATCCAGACATGCGTGAGTTAACAAGCGAGTTGCTCGCCGCTTCAAAAAACTTGCGAGCACTCACACACTAGGCAAGTACTCATTGGGTTTGCAAACTATGGACGATGGAACCTCCAGCTTCACAAGCCCCCCCCCCACCGCATAGTTGCTTGTTTCCTCAATTTGGCTTTCCAATTTTGCCCTAATTTCAAGGCAAATGAGAAGGTTTTGAGCGGGCTCTACATAGTCATAGAGTGGATGATGCTTGATTTTGGTGTTGGAGCATTAATAGTCACCAAGATTGAGATATTTAGACTTGCACAAGGAGATCTCTTTGCATGAGATATATGCAAGGCAAATCGGTTGACATTGCAACTAGGTAAAAATCTATTAAGGGCATAATTTAAGTTTACATTTGTTTTGCTTTTTACATTATTATTAAATATTAAAACTTAAAGTTGGAGAATGATATTGACTTTTTTCCTTTTCTCATCTCTGATGCATAGTGAGAAAGATTTGGTGGTAAGGTACTAAATCTTCAGAGGTTTGCAATTATAGTATGTTTGAGCATGTACACTTTAAGAAGTGCTGTAGACTGTCAATGCAAAGGTTGAATGATCTAGTTTATGTTCATTACAACCTTCGCCTTTTCCATAGACAAATTTTGGGTTGTGAGCTTTCACCCATCACACTAGAGGAGGTTGATCTGCAATAAATTTGGATCATTGATGTTGAGGATCCTATGTTGAGTGATGAGGATCTTGATTGGGTTGAGTTGGTGTATAGAGAGGTAAAGACAATAGCCATGGTAGAGGAGGATAGATTATGAGTAGAAACCTTGAATGCTGATGTGAATGTTGTTGAGACACAAGGAGATATCATGGCTACATCATCATCTGGTATCTATCTTAGATGCCCATGTAGGAGGGCTGAGTGATGCATGCTTCTCTAAGCAATAGATGTTTAGTTTTTGTTTGGAAATTTTGATGCCATGGATTTCACATTCCATGAGTTTTGTATACATTTGACAATATTATAATATCTAAATGTGTTATTTCCTTCAGCAAAAACCTGCGTTTATACTTATGTGATTGATGTATACTTGTGTATGTGATCAAAGTAGCTTCTATTTGATTAGGTTATTGTGTTTTTAAGGTTTATTTATTAGTACATGAAACAAGTTTTAAAACTTTAAAAGACTCCAAATTTCATGCTTTTTCAATATATCGAGTTTTGTCAAATTTGGGTCTCGAGTTCGATTTTGGGTAAAAAAACAGCTCGTCGAGTTCGAGTCTTGTAATATTGCAATACATGGAGATGGGACGTAGAGAGAATTGCTTTCTATGAGATGTTAGAGAGCCAATTCCAATATCATCCTTGGCAAGATTCCAAATTTTGAGTTTTGTCTTTTCTAGCCATCATGGAATCTCCCATTTCTTGATTTCCATCAATTGTGCTATCTTGCATTAGGTTTTGTCTATGATCTGATCTGTCAGAGAATTTAGGATTTCATCCCACAATTTTAAGTTGACTACAATAATCCTTACATGAAGATACTTATCTTTCATTTTTATTTTTTGCATTTAATATATCTATTTTGACTAGGACCATTCATGGGCACAGCATTAAGAACCCTTCAAAGATTTGAGCAGAGGGGATGAGAACTTAAAGTGCTCACCTTTAGAAAACATCTATGCTATGTTGATGGCAGTATTTGAAGCTGGTTTTGGTTCCGATTTTTTGTTTTATTAAAGATAGATTACAAAATCATTTAACATATAATGTGCACCGAGAATCAGACCACGCATGCTCTTTGGTTTAAGCTTTGCATGTTGGATTAGTTGTCATTGATGTCAAATCATTGCCTGAGTTTGTCATTGTGTAATGTCCCCTCTTTCTAGTAGGATCAATGATCAAAAGTTAGTCTATCAATGAGTCCTCGTAGACTACGAGATGGCTAGAGGACATTTATGATGGTGTTTTCCTTGGGATTTGGGTACCATTTTAGAGTATTTTGGGATTGGGCCAGTTCTTGATTGTTTCACCCTCAGGATGCCAGCTTGAAACTACATTAAACATCATCAGAAAGTGACAAATC
Organism: Cryptomeria japonica; assembly: GCF_030272615.1. Taxonomy (NCBI): domain Eukaryota; kingdom Viridiplantae; phylum Streptophyta; class Pinopsida; order Cupressales; family Cupressaceae; genus Cryptomeria; species Cryptomeria japonica. The sequence goes on along the minus strand of NC_081411.1, from coordinate 554,408,719 downwards.
CTAGAGGGAGAGTGTGGAGAGAAAAGAGCAAATTAAAAGAGATATAAGTTGATGCATAGAACTTCATAATTTCCCCTTTGGGTCACTTAAAACACATTTATATTATAAAGTTTTCACCTTTCCTAAGTACCTATTCCTAGTGAGAGAGTGAAAGGGGAAGTGAGAGATAAAAGGCTGGTTTAAATGGAAAAGCATATAACATAAAGTGAGCACTCCTAAGTAGAAGAATTGATATGAAGAAAAAGTAATCACTAATTAATATATTCATAAAACCTTTTGAGGTGTTAGGGTTGCAGCCCTAATTAGGGCATAGCTTTGGAGATTCATAAAAAGGCAAGCTTGGAAGACTAGATGTTATGTTGGATATTATTCTCTTTCTCACCTCCCTTGAGGAGCTTATGTGACCTTAGGGTTTTGAGGACTTTGGAGATGGAAATCTCCATTGTTTTTGCACATCTGCAGCTGTGAGAGACCAGCCAAGGGTGTGAGGAGGAACTCCATTTTCAGGGGTTTCCATTGAGCAGCAAAGTGAAAAGTTTTGGTATGCAAATCTGAAGCCTCCTATTTGCTTGTGTGTGTAACTGTACTTTCTTGGATTGGAAGGCTTGGTGGGTATGTTTCTTGGTTCATCTTTGCTTAGGACAATTTCGGCATATGAGGAGAAGTTGATTGAAGATCTAGCAGCAGTTTTGAAGTGTTCTTTAGGCCAGCTAAGAGTTTGTTGACAGCAGCTGTAGTGAGGTGGTTGGTTGGCTGACCGGCCTCCTCTTCATCTCTTTGAAATGTCATTACAATCTCAAACTTAATTCTAATTGGTTCACTGCTGTCATACTATCATCTCCAACATAGCTGACCAATTTAGAAGGGTTGCAGCAGTTAAAAAGGTATCAAAACACATTAAATCATACCTACATCAGGCTATACTAACTAAGGATTATGGAGTGGACAAACAACCCCAACTCAAGGGGGAACTATAGTATATGTTCTCCAACACTATCGCCCACAACAGGCCTTCTTGTGGCAGCAGTTTGGAGAGGAAAGAAGCAGATCTCTACCCACTTTGAACAGTTTTCTAAGGGTGCACTTTGTGTGCTACCTTCAGAGTTCAACTTATTAACTTCTCAAGCTACTGGGTATGTTGGTAGTGATTTTAAAGACATCATTTGCTCTGTAATAACACTCTAATCATAAGATTTAGGTACACATCTGCAATAGAAATCTGATTAGAAATAATAAGTGACTGAGATTTCTGTTGGCGTAATTATTTATTCTTCTTGGATATAGTTACACTTTACTTAGGTACAGGCACCACATTGTAGTTTGCATGTGAGACACTTAGAGAGATGTGCATACATTGGGAGTGTGTATGTAGGGGAATTTCCACCTTTTATGGTGTGATCTTGTTATTACTCTATCATATCCACTTATTGTGGAGTGATAATTCCACCTTCGGTGGGTGATCCACCTCATGTGGAATATTTTAACATTTCTCCTACCTACCCCTACCAACCCTTGCATCTCATTGAGCCACATGTCATCATTGTGTGCTCTCTTGTCTCTTAGCCTTGTCTTTATAAGCAGGCTTATCCTACATTGTATGTAACAACTTTTAATGATCCAGTTGATCAGTATTTTGCATCTTGATTTGAATACAATTTATTCTTATCAATCTATTTGTCTCTCGTATTGTGCTATCAATTGGACTCTAGATCTTGGCAAATTCTCACAATTTCGAAATCAGTTTTCAGTTTACTTCATTGTTACAAGAAGAAAGCATTTGTCTTTTCTCTTTCAAAACTTCTAAACAAATCAAAAAACACATCTTCTGCAACTTCTATCTAGTTCTGAAAGAGCACCAAATAACAGGAAAATATAGTTTATTAAACTAAAAAATTACAAGCAGGTTACTCAGTTGCAGATTCCAGTGTTCCACCCGGGGTGGGACATCACACATTGATGCTAAAGGTGAATGAGAAACAATGGTCTCGCAAGGCTAGAAAGCAAACCAAGTAAGAGACATTCCTGTGAAAAACCCAAAAGAAAAATAGTTTGCATATGTACAAAAGGCAAAAGAAAATGTTATGGAAACAAATGCAAAATGAGTAAGACTTTGATAGACCTACTTCTTATCATTTAGGGACTGCATCTAATGTCAAATATGCTAGAAATAATTTGGCACAAGAGCTTGTTAATATAGAACAATGTGGCTATTGTGGAGAAGAAGAATGAAAGTGTCAAGATGCAATAGAGTACTCTTGTAATATCATGTCAAGGACGAATTCAGAAAATCAAGAAGTTAAGGATAATTCTCAAAGACTACCTACCACTAGGTGAAGATACTTTCAAGAAAGCAATCAAGTAAACGAACCAGATGATGACAATATCTTTGTGCATTTAAGATTTGATTGCAGCTACATAAATTACCGAGATGCAGATATAATCATAGAAAGCTTGATACTTATTAGAAGATGCTCGCTTTGATGAACATAAGTCTATTTGAGGTGAATTGGAAAAAGAAGTGACAGCAAGATATAACTAAAGATGAGAAAGGACAATGAGAATGATCAGAAGTAATCACTAGTCGCTGAAGGAATAGTTAATTAAATTGTTTGATAGTTGACTATGCTTTTAGCATATTGATGAATATTAAGCACTCAAGGTAAAGGAGTTGAAGTTGATGGAGACATATAATATAACTGTTATAAGGAAATCAGTATTGAGCAGCGATGATAAGTTTAAGAGCAGTTTTGTATAAACTTAGTAATAAGGAAAAACAATAATAGCGATCGTATTATGAATGCATACCAATTATATTGACACACGTCCAGTACTTATTACTTTTGGAAACTCATATGCAGAGCAATTATATTGACACAACAAGTATATATGCACAACAATTATATTGACACAGCAATTAAAGACAAATATTATATAAGATAAAGACATGCAAGAGACAAAATAAATAAGACAAGATCAAATAAGACATAAAACAGAAAAAGACACAGTAGGCCTAAGGCAGCGATAAAGGAAAAGTAAGTTTATTCAAAGAGTGCAATTTGTTAAAGAAAAATGAATAAAGTTAATAAACTAAAAGGTGTGATTCTTAAAAGGGTCGGTCCTTTGTGAAATAACACCTTTCTCACGGAAAGTTACAACTTTTCAAGTAGAGAAGGAAGATATAAAAATAAGTTTGTTTAGATGTGAAGAAAGGGTGTAGAGTGTGCAAGATAAGGAGACATATCTGATCATATACACCAAGTGAAGTATGAGATGTATTGAGAAGATTAAATAGAAGAAAGTTTTGAATATAATATCATTTTGATTTTAAAAGAAGATTAAAAGAAGATTGAAAAACAAAGAGCAGATATATAGCAGATATGTGAAGGATATGCTTGAAAAGAATATGAAAGATATGTGCAAATCTTTATGAAGAATATATGAAAATTATGAAAAGAGGATAAAGGCAGTGATTGAGTTAAAGCAGATTTGTTAGTGGAAGACCATTCAAATGGTTGTATCTATTTCAAAGAGGTGCATCTTTACATGAAGACATGAAGATATAAAAGGGTGTAAGATTTTGTGAATAAGTATTTTGTGAAAGGGTTTCATGCAAAAATAAAGAAGACTTTGGGCATATTTACAAAGCATATCAAAGCAGATACAAATTCAGGATTATAAGCAGATTTGAATGAGATGTGAGAGTAGAATTATAGCAGACTTGTGAATAGAGTTTTGAGCAGATTTGGTAATCAGATTTATAGTAGATTCATGAATAAGAATACTTGAAGTTTTGAGAAAAAGAATAGAATACAGATTTGGTGAAGAAATCACCATGTCCATCACCCGTTGAAGGAGCAACATAGAGGGTGGTAATTTGCTTTGGAAGTTCGTACTTCCTAAAGGAGATATTGGTGTCAATCTAGTAGGTTGGTGCCTATGTATTCAGTCAAGGAAATTAGTGCTTCTAGTGAGTTGGTGCTCACAAATTGGATGGGGGGTTGGTGCTCACAAATTGATGATTGAATGAGGGGTTGGTACCTCTAGCAGGTTAGAGCCTAAAAAATTTGTAAAAAAGAACAATAATAAAGGCAATATTTTTGCCATGGTTTTCTTTTGCAAGGGTTTTCATGTGAATCTCGTGTTCTACTTGTATTGTATAATTGTTGCATCTTACATTGTTGAATTTGCAATTGATATGCTTATGGTATTAAGTTTAAAAAAAAAAATTGTTGTTATACTGATTCACCCCCTCCCCTCTCTCCCTGTAATGACCACCCCTATTTTTCCAATGAAAGAGACTTGCAAACTACTATGTGATATCAATTAAATTGCTTAATAATCAACATGGCATTTTATCAAACACTTGACAAACATACAACAATATATGCAAAACCCGAAACTTCTTATTTGTTGTTAAATACTGATTTGCAATATAAATGTGCACATTCAACTGCCTTATGGGCTGCGACAATTATTCAGGTTTGTATTCAACAATTACAATGCTTAGTTATGAAAATATGATAGAAAAATCTGGAATTGAATGTTGTAGTGGTCTGTAGATGTAATGGTAGCCTTCCAAACTTCTAATCAGCAGGAAAAACAAGTAAACTTCATACCAACATTGTTCATGCACTATAGCAGCACTATTCATGGCACTGTAGCATTTTTACTATTCACGCGGTACTGTAGCAAAACACTATTCACGCGGCACTGTAGCAAAACACTATTCACGCGGTACTGTAGCAAAACACTATTCACGCGGTACTGTAGCAAAATCATTATCTTCAAATCTGCACTTTCAAACCCCTGTAAAAACTTCATGCGAGAGCACTAGATGAAGCCCAATGTGTTTCCTGAATGAAAACACCATTAATCCTCTTGACTGTGTCTTTCAACAGCGAAGAGAATGCTAGCAAAGAGGGATTTTGTCCTCCAAGCCCAATAATCAGATCTCTACGAAATCCAACAGTATAACATTAATCTCATCCAAGCATACCCCAAAAGAGAGCTCTCAACCTCAATTTATATCTTCTTCCTGGATGCAAACACTTCATTTCCTAAATGTGGGATAATACATTTTAGAATAAAATATTATTTCCCACAATGTACACATTAAAGGGAACTTTTAATATTTTAAAGATTACTTTATATTCCCAATCTTATAATATAACGATAAAGTTAAATATTTAATTTAACTTTACACTTTATCGTTAAATATTAAAACATTGTTGATAATCCCTTTAAATCATTGTCGCCTTCAAATATTTTTTACTAATAATTATGCCAACTAGGGAAACACTAAAAATTTCAAGTCACTGCTTGGAGACTTACTATAAATAGTAAGTGTCTAGAAACCCTGTCAGAGCAGCACCGATTGGCCTGAAACTGAAAACACCTAGGCCAAAACACCTCAGGATCCCACCAATGTCCTTGTTAGCCTTCGGGACCGTGTCAGAATAGGCTAATGACAACCCATATCATGTTGCGCTAAAAAGGGGACATTACAGTCCGCCCCCCTTGAAATTGCTTGTCCTCAAGCAAATTCGGTTCTGAATGTTGCAATACCTTCTCATTCTCGCATGTAGCATCCTCGTCTGGCAGGTCTCTCCATTTCACCAAGTATTCCTTAACGATTCTGTTCCTGAGTGTCCTTTCCCTGACATCCAGAATAGCTTCGGGTACTAACACAAGCTTCCCCTCCTCATCCAAAGGGGTTAAATCTGCAGAAGGCACTACACTCTGACCAATGGCTTTCTTAAGCCTAGACACATGAAACACATTGTGCACCCGACTGTCCTCTGGAAGCTCAAGCTCATAGGCGACTTCGCCCACTCTGCGAATCACCCTGTAGGGACCATAAAATCTAGGCTTCAACTTTTCAGCTCCGCTCTTCTTGAGTGATGACTGTCTATATGGTTGTAGCCTCAAGTAAAGCATATCCCCTACCTCGAAACTGCGCTCTATTCGGTGCTGATCAGCGTACAATTTCTATTGATTCTGGGCTTGCTGTATATTCTCCTTGAGCACTTTCAGGATGTCCTGACTATCCTGCAATAAGTTTTTTGCTTTGGGCACTCTGCTGTCCCCCAAAACTAAATCCATGAAGCTAGGTGCGTCATAACCATAGAGTGCCATGAAAGGAGTCATCCTGATGGACATATGATAAGTGGTGTTATAACAATACTCTCCCATATGCAACCATCTGACCCAAGCCTTTTGTTGTGCAGTTACATAGTTCCTTAAATATCCCTCCACCCATTTATTCACAATCTCTGTTTGCCCATCTGTCTGCGGATGATAACTAGTGCTAGGTGTAAGATCTGTACCACACAACCTAAACAACTCCTGGCAAAAAACACTCATAAACTTACTATCCCGATCACTGACAATGAATTTGGGCAACCCATGTAACCTGAATATCTCTCTAAAGAAAAGATCTGCCACCTGTGCTGCTGTGTAAATGGACGGAATAGCAAAGAAGTGAGCGAACTTCGTCAAGCGGTCCACCACCACATAGATGCAATCCCTTCCCTGCACTCATGGTAAACCAGTGATGAAGTCCATCGAAATACTTTTCCATTTCCTATCAGGAATGGGCAAGGGCTGTAATAAACCTGCAGGAAATGTGTGCTCTCCCTTATTCTGTTGACAAACCGCACACTCCCTGACATACCTCTGAACATCATCCTTGAGCCCTCTCCATGAGAATCGCTCTCGGATCTGCCTGTAGGTCTTGAAGATCCCCGGATGCTCAACTGTGGGTGCATCATGAAATGCCTTCAGTATCACCTCTCTCAAATGTGATGACGGAATCAAATAAACCCTGTCCTAAACTCTGATCAATCCATCTATCACCTCATAGTGATCATCCTGTATAGTACTTGAAATCAATCCAGAAGCCCAAGCATCTCCGACATACTCTGCTATAATCCGATCTCTCCAATCTCCTGAAATCTCTGCCAGAGCACATAAGTGAGGTCTCCGAGATAAGGCATCAACCACTACGTTTTTCTTACCTTTGACAAACTCTATGTCAAAGTCATAAGCCTGCAATTTAGTAACCCATTTCTGTTGCCGGTCATTAAGATCACGCTGGTTCATGAAGTATTTAATACTGTTGTGATTAGTTTTGATCACAAAACGCCCACCTACCAAATATGATCGGAATTTGGCCAATGCATGCATTATGGCCAACATCTCCCGATCATAGACAGAATAACTCCTCTCAACTCCCCGGAGCTTCCTACTCTCGAATGCAATGGGATGCTTCTCCTGCATCAATATTGCTCCAATCCCATCACCCGATGCATCACAATGAAGCTCAAAAGGCTTCATGAAATCTGGTAGAGCTAGAACTGGACATGAAGACATTACCTGCTTGAAATGCTCAAAACACCTCTGTGCTGCCCCTGTCCACACGAAGGCCCCCTTCTTGGTGAGATCTGTCAAAGGCGCTGCCGTCTGTGAAAAACCCTTAACAAACCTTCTGTAGAATCCGCAAAGACCAAAGAATCCCTTAAGCTGTGTGAGGTTCGTAGGAGTAGGCCAATCAACTATAGCTCTAATCTTTTCAGGGTCTACTCGAACTCCATCTGCACTAATAATATGCCCAAGGTATAGTAATTCTGTCATACCAAACTCACACTTAGACTCCTTGGCATACAAAGACTCTCTCTCTCTAGGATAGATAATACCTCCTCCAAATGCTGTGAATGTTCCTCCCAGGTCTTACTGAAGACCAAGATGTCATCAAAGAAGATCAAGACAAATCTCCTCAACTGCTCCCTGAATACCTGGTTCATACAACTCTGAAATGTAGCGAGTGCATTGGTTAGTCCAAATGGCATAACCATAAACTCAAAGTGGCCATAGTGACATTGGAAGGCAGTTTTCTCAATGTCCTCTGCCCTCATCCTGACCTGATGGTATCCAGACCGTAAGTCTATTTTGGTGAAAAAGCATGCTCCATGCAATTCATCAATCAACTCATCAATCCGAGGAATGGGATATCTGTTTTTTATTGTTTTCTTATTCAATGCCCTATAATCGATGCACATGCGCATTGTCCCATCCTTCTTCTTTACCAGAACTATAGCTGAAGCAAAGGGGCTTTTGCTAGGCTTGATGTGCCCCATTTCCAACAACTTCTTAATTGCCTTCTCTATCTCATCTTTATGTTTCTTAGGATGACGATAGGGAGTGATCATCACTGGTTTGGCTCCCTCCTCAAGCTTAATAACATGCTCTGCACCCCTGTCAGGAGGAACCCCGTGAGGAATATCACTGAATACCTTGGCATGTCTGTCAAGAATCTCCTGTATATCTGGTGGATGACTCTTCACCCGAGGCTCCAGTGAAGATGGCATAACTAAGCACTCTGTTGCCCACTCTATGTCATTATGCCGAAAAAGTCTCTCCATTCTCCTCAAAGAGACTACCCTGCAACTCCCATCTGAAAGTCCCCTGAGAACAATAGTCCTACCCTCATGTTGAAACCTCATTTCCAACTTCGCTAGGTTGAAAGTGAACTCAACCAGCGATGCCATCCATGTCATACCGAGGATGACGTCGTAATCTCCCATGTCCACAACATAGAAATCATCCTCCAACTCATAGCCATCTCCAAATCTAATGTGAAGATTTGAAACCTTCTAAGTACATAATAGCTTTTGGCCATTAGCCACCTTGACTCTAAAACCATCATGCTCCTCTGTCTGTAAGCCTCTCCTGGCTACCAACTGTGTATCTATAAAGTTATGTGTAGCCCCAGTGTCAATGAGAGATATCACTTTCTGCCCTTGGATAGTACCCCTGACCTTAAATGTGATTGCCTTTTGGGCCCCTGTCAAGCGTGCCGACGATCTATCATCTTTAGGAATGCTGCTCTCCTCTATCATGTTACCCTCATCTGAATCGGAGTGTTGATCCTCCCCCTCTGACTCTGACTCCTTTGCTGAAAAATACTCCATTTGATTTGCCTTAGCCTTGAGAGGGCATTTATGAGATAAGTCCCAAGGCTCTCTACACTGGAAGCACGGTTTCTTCTTTCGAAGTTCATTCAAGGTTTCACTGTCTAGTCCTTTTGATCCTTCTTTGGGTTTGTTATACTCTTTCTGAAATGGTTTTTTGTCTTTGTCCTTGCGGTAGGAAGAATCTGTTGAATGGTATTTTCCTTTGTATACCAAAGGGGCTAAATCTCGTGCCTTTTTAGTTGCTTCTGCTAAGGTGAGTGGATCATGTCTCTTCACCCAACCACGTAATGGATCAGCAAGCCCATCACAAAATAACACCACCAATCTCCTAGGAGAGATATCAGTAACAAGTACAAACAAACGCTGAAACTCAGCGATGTAAGCATCCACAGAACCTGACTGTTTTAACTGTGCTAGCTCCTTGAAATGTAACTCGGGATCCCTAGTGTCAAATCTCTCAATCAATCTTTTTGTGAATTCCTCATAGGATGTAATCTGATTATACCCCAGAGTCACCATGCCATGATGCCACCATTCATGCGCAACGCCGTCCAAATGCATAGCCGCATACTTGATAGCCTCCTCCTCAGGCATAGGATTTAGCTGCAAGTATGTATCTACCTTCTGCACCCAAGCTCGTGCAGTCATCTTCCTTGAAGCATCATAATAAGGCAAGGAAAGTTTTCCAACTTTCTTTCTCAGCTCAAAATTCTGATTCCTCCCTCCTGCTCTAGGCATATGTCTCATCCTCAGGTCCATATAATCTTTGAGGGAAATATCTGCCTGAAACTCGGGTCCACTGGCCTCCCAGTCCCTCCTGAACTGACCCTGTAACTCAGTAATCTGCGGTTCGTTCACTGGTTGAACCGGATCCCTAGGTGGGAAGGTGGGTAGAAGAGATCTCGAGCTCGCTGTTCGAGCTGGGCGTGCAACGTGTCTAAAGTTATCCACCTCATTCCCATTGTTGCCATGTCCATTATTACCATTAATGTTATTCTCAGGGCCATTGCTGTTGCCTCCGTCTCCATTATTATCATTGCCCCTATTGTTATCATTTCCCCCATTGTTATTGTTTCCATTGTTGGCATCACCTGGATTAATATTGACGCCCATCTGTCTAGCCATAAGCTGCAACATCATGTCCATTCGCCTATTCTGCTTCTGCTGCATACGCTGCCCATGTTCTAACGTACCCAGTAACTGTCTGAACATTACCTCCCCCTGATCTGGACCGGTATTCCTATCATCTCGGTCACCCATACTGCTGTCCTGATCAAAGAATATCTCCTCTATGTGTGTATGACTGGATTCTATGTCCACCTGCACGGATGAACTAGATTGCTCGCTCTGTGAGTTCAAATTTCTGTTTTGTCTTGCTTTGGTATGGCGGAAGTTATAAGGCCCCTGTTGCATGCTTAAACATACACGCTTAACATGTTTTTTAATTCATTAATTTCTGATTTTAGTGTTTTGATATATTGTCAAACACTTTTCCCTCTATCCGGCTGTTCCAAAGTCTCTGTAAGACCTCCACAGGATGGTAGGACTTATAGCTCTGATACCACTGTAATGACCACCCCTATTTTTCCAATGAAAGAGACTTGCAAACTACTATGTGATATCAATTAAATTGCTTAATAATCAACATGGCATTTTATCAAACACTTGACAAACATACAACAATATATGCAAAACCCGAAACTTCTTATTTGTTGTTAAATACTGATTTGCAATATAAATGTGCACATTCAACTACCTTATGGGCTGCGACAATTATTCAGGTTTGTATTCAACAATTACAATGCTTAGTTATGAAAATATGATAGAAAAAATCTGGAATTGAATGTTGTAGTGGTCTGCAGATGTAATGGTAGCCTTCCAAACTTCTAATCAGCAGGAAAAACAAGTAAACTTCATACCAACATTGTTCATGCACTATAGCAGGAAAGACAAGTAAACTTCATACCAACATTGTTCATGCACTATAGCAGCACTATTCATGGCACTGTAGCATTTTTACTATTCACGCGGCACTGTAGCAAAAACACTATTCACATGGCACTGTAGCAAAAACACTATTCACATAGTACTGTAGCAAAACACTATTCACGCGGTACTGTAGCAAACACTATTCACGTGGTACTGTAGCAAAATCACTATCTTCAAATCTGCACTTTCAAACCCTTGTAAAAACCTCATGCGAGAGCACCAGATGAAGCCCAATGTGTTTCCTGAATGAAAACACCATTGATCCTCCTGACTGTGTCTTTCAATAGCGAAGAGAATGCTAGCAAAGAGGGATTCCGTCCTCCAAGCCCAATAATTAGATCTCTACGAAATCCAACAGCATAACATTAATCTCATCCAAGCATACCCCAAAAGAGAGCTCTCAACCTCAATTTATATCTTCTTCCTGGATGCAAACACTTCATTTCCTAAATGTGGGATAATACATTTTAGAATAAAATATTATTTCCCACAATGTACACATTAAAGGGAACTTTTAATATTTTAAAGATTACTTTATATTCCCAACCTTATAATATAACGATAAAGTTAAATATTTAATTTAACTTTACACTTTATCGTTAAATATTAAAACATTGTTGATAATCCCTTTAAATCATTGTCGCCTTCAAATATTTTTTACTAATAATTATCCCAACCAGGGAAACACTAAAAATTTCAAGTCACTGCTTGGAGACTAACTTACTATAAATAGTAAGTGTCTAGAAACTCTATCAGAGCAGCACCGATTGGCCTGAAACTGAAAACACCTAGGCCAAAACACCTCAGGATCCCACCAATGTCCTTGTTAGCCTTCGGGACCATGTCAGAATAGGCTAACGACACCCCATATCATGTTTTGCTAAAAAGGGGACATTACACTCCCCCACCTACCCCCTCTCAGTATAACTGTGTGCTCAACAAAACTACTGTTAAGTATGGAAGTCTGTTGCAGCTAAGAGTGTGCAAAACGTATACAATCATATACATAGGCTACTTAGAGATATATAAAAATAAATACAGCCCAAAAATCATAGTCATATACATAGATTTTGATTTATCCTAACAATTCGTGCTGTCACTATACTCATCCATGTCTCTTCATCCAATAGGAGGATTGATATCAGTTATCTCATCACTTGATCTCACCACTTCTACAGTGAACTCTTCCCCTAGATTGACATGAATCTTGGCTCCAGCTTGTGTTCCTAGGTCCTTCTTAAGTGTCTCAGGTGGGTGTCTGCCATTGTATTTCTGCTGGAATTCTAAATAATAAAATATCCCTTCAAGAGAGGGGTATGTTCAGTTTTGTTAAATGGAAACATCTACCCATACTTTATCTCAGATTTATTCTCTCACTGTACCCTCATTTAGCAGCTTTATGAACTGAATTTAGACACCTTCATTGTTAGTGTTACCTGCATTGAAACATTATGAAACATGAATCTTTTTATAGATTTGGTAAGTGTCCTCCTAGTGCCCTGAAATTTTTCCTCATTTCTTTCTTTCCATATTATATTACCCATAAAATTTTAGTGGAAAAAATATGCCAAGAGAACTTACATTCTTTGTTCAGATTATTCACAATCTCAATAAAAAATTCTTTCCAGTTAATTTCACCTTTATCCCCCCAACCCTTTAAATCACTACATAATAAATTCTATATTTCTTTAGCATAAAAACAATAAAAAAAGATGTGCCTTATAGTTTCAGGTTTCTTGCAAATGTTAGAAAACTTGAATATCAACAGAATTAATATTATTGGGCATTCTCTGAAGGATAAACAGCCACTTAAAACATACCTTTTTAGGCTCAAGAGTATTAGATCACAACATTTTAAAGATTTAATGCCATTGTTTATGAGAGAGATTCATATTCCAAATTTTATTTTTGTAATCAGTAGTAGATTCATTGCTGCACAATGATTTATACACAGTTTTGGTTGTCACTTTTTGTAGGGCAGTACCATATACCCATTTAATTAGTTTCAAACTATCTAGTTCATGAATACAGTTAGTGGGCAGCTGGAGAATTCTGCAAGCCTTCCTGAGGGTAGACTATGTCCTCCAATTTGAAGGAGGTAGATCATACTCATCGCTTAACAAGGCCCTAAGTTTTGAAAAGACCATTATTGAGGATATCTTTAAAATATCTGATCCTTTTCAAGGACCAACTTTTAGCAGAGTAGCCTTGTAATAAGGCTAGGGGCTTCCCTTTATGATTAAGGTTCCACCAAATTGATCTATAAAAGTGAAGCTGATTATTACTACGGTCAAGGACTTCACCATTATAAACATTGTTTTTAACCAGTTCCACGGGCTTCCATATACTTCTAAACAGATTAGAACCCACAGGTATTATTGAGTATTTGCAAGTCAACAAATCACAGAAAGGAAGCATTTTCCAGTTTTTTGCTTGTTTAGGAATAGAAAGTTGGATATCATTTCTCACAAGGACCTTCCAAGGTTCCTTACCTTCCAAATTTTTAAGGATCCACTTAATGGCGAGCATTATACCATGTTTCCTTGAATCCTTTAGTCCCAACCCACCTTGAGTTTTGTCCTGACACCACCATTCCCTTTTGATAGAATGCTTTTTACTTCTGTCCTTTCCATCTGACCATAGAAACTTCCTAATCTTTTTTTGTATTTCATTAATTTGATAGCTATTAAAGAGCCAAACAGAGGAATAATATAGACTGTAGGAAGCAAGAATCTTTTGGCATATCTAGATCCCACTAGCCAAAAATAAAAATTGTCTATTGCAACTATCAAGGTTCTTATCAATCTTTCCTTTGATCCAATTCCACATATCCTTCTAGATATTAACTGCTAAGGGGATCTCCAGATATCTGACCTGTTTATAGGGCCCTCCCCATTGGAACTCATATTTGCCAAACCAATCAGGTGGGTACCCTTGCAACTGAGCATAATGGATTTAGCATTAGATAATTTTGCACTTGAGGCAGAGTAGACCATATCCATTTTATGCATAAGATTATCCATATTATCTTTTTCAAGTTCAACAAATAGAGTAGTGCCATCAGCAAACTGGATATTTAACAGGTCTTCATTGTTAGCAAGAGAGAGGCCCTTTACCCTAGGGGTCAAAGAAGATTCCCTCAAGAGGTAGGAAATAGCATCCGATGCGATTACAAACAGGGCCAGGGTAAGAGGGCATCCTTGTCTTATAAATCTCTCCAATTTGAAGACCTCAGAGAGAGATCCATTAACCCCAACCTGAGCAACTGCATCTTTTAGCAGAGTGGTAACCATACGGTAGATTTTGTTAGGGAAACCGAAAGCCTCAAGAGTCATATTCAAGAACGCCCATTCAACCTTGTCGTAAGCTTTCTCAAAGTCTAAGAGGAACATGGCAGAGTTTTGATTGGACTGCCTAGCCCATTCTATAGCCTCCCAACTAGTCAGGAGGTTCTCTAAGATGTATTTTCCTTTTATAAAGCCAATTTGTTTACCGGGAAGGATATCAAGTTACTTTAGGGCTAAAACCTTAGCAAGTACCTTGTAAAAGACACTGAGTAATGTAATAGGCCGCCAATTCTTAATAATAGATTTATCTCCATCCTTGGGAAGTAGCTTGATAATCCCCTAGTTGATGTTGCTACACAGGAATCCTCTATCAAGAGCTTCCTTGTAAACTTGGAATAGATCTTTACTCACCCAATCAATTTATTTTTCATAAAATTCCATAGGCTTTGTCATTGTTCATAATGTTAATTGCCTTCCTAATTTATTCGTGGGAAATCTCTCTATTCAACCTGTTACCTGTCTCCTCGGAGATTCTTTGAATGAGTTACTTGCAATAATCTCTAGTAGTCTAACTTTGTAGGTTATTGTAGGTTATTCCCTTCAAAAGTGAACAAACTTTAATAAAAGTAAAAGAATTGATTTTTAATTTCTTCAGGATCACTTATAAATTTATCCCTTTGCCAGATCTTATCTACTTTTTCTCTAGCTCCTTTATCTTTTATAAACTAAAAGAAGAACATAGATCTTTTGTCACTGTTATTTAATCAATTCAGCTTAGCACTTATTGTAAGATCTTGAATCGTAATGGCCTGTACACTTCTTAATGAGTTCTTAATAGTGGTTAGGTCTTCATTCAACTCAACATTTGTGGGGTAGTTCCAAAGATGTGTTTTAGCTATTAGAAATCTCTCATTAAGATTTCTTTCAATTTCCCTTATATCCATGTCTCTTTTTTTGCCTATAGTTTGGAAAATCAATTTCTACCCATTAAGATTATGTTTCCATGTCTCTATAGCTGTTTTATCTCTTAGCATCCATCTATTAATCTCCCTAAGGGTGAAGATAGCATCAATACAGTTTTCATCCTTACGTAGATTAGTATTGAGCATAATATGGCTTTTCTCCTTATTCTCATTATTTCCACTTTTATCAATAAGTTTTTTTGCCTTGATGGGATGATGGTTTGATAGTGAGTAGGGGTAAACACTAAGCCTACTACCATCCCCATTCTTGTCAAAGTTGAAGTCTCTGTTGGCATAAAATTTGTCTAATCTATAGTAAATTCTTCTATTACCTTTTGAGAATTGCATCGGTATACCATATATTCTTGTTTTCGTTCTTCATTCCTTCTAGGGGGTCGAATAGATTGAGATTGGATTTCGGTTTGTACCAGAAGTATTTCTCATTACCATTCCAGTCCATTTCTATACCTCCAACTTTATCCTCATCATTTTCCATCATGTTAAAATCTCCTCCTATTATCCAAGGGATGTCTTGGAGGTTACTCATCCATTTCCATTATTCAATTCTATCTCTATATTCATTAGTGGCATAAATTGAACAAATGCCAGATTTAATATCCTCTTTTTCGATGACCACCCACATTGCTCGATTGCATGGGGAAGCTCCAAAATCAATTACATGTAGTGCCTAGTTATTAGAGAGCAATATTATAGAACCACCTTTACCCTTCTCATGTTTGGTGGAGAATTGAGAGGATTCCTTCTAGATGAATTTGAGGTTTGTTTCAAGGGCAAAGCTAGTAGCCTTCACCTCTTGCAAAAGGACTGCATCCTTATGGCTATCTAGACTTAAGAATCTCCTGGTAATATATTTCTAGTTAGGGAACTCAAGTCCCATGACATTCTAGGAAGTGTAGTAAAAAACCATCAAAAACAATCTTTAAGGGGTATCCATTAGTTTCCTAAAGCCGTCGAAGCATTTTGGAATGCTATCTTCTTTCTTTTTCGTTTTGGAGGAAGGAGTTGGGGAGTCCCTACTCCTATTCTTCCTCTTATGTTTAGAGATTTAATCTACCATTTCCAGTTGGTATGATCTTATCTTTAACCCCAATTCAGGAATGGCGGGAGGTACAAAAAAAGGAATCAGTTTCCTTTCTGTGGTTTCTTTACCATGCACTGACTCAGGAATTCTTGCAAGGGTCTCTCTTTTATGATTATTAACTAACGGATTTTGAACATCCTTTTCCATTTCAAGATGACTTATTAATCAACATATTTTGAACATCCTTTTCCATTTCAAGATGACTTTTTTCAATTTTGGAATAACCAGTTTTGGCCCTGTCTACATCCAAGCCATGGGCACTATTTTATCCATGCTTAGGTATATTTGTGGAGTGCAGATGGAGGTCCTTATCTTTTTTATCTTTTATCAAGCTACTTGGAGTTTGCAGAGTTCTTTGAGTTTTCTTAGCACCATTATCCTCTTTGTTCAAGTCATTTATTTCATTAATCATGTGACCCTCATTTCAGCCAACAATGGCTTTAGGGCCGGTTAGAGATTTAGAACACTCCTTTTGTCTATTGTCAACTTCAATTTTAAAAGAAATTGGCAAACTACTTGAATTATGCAGATTCCAGGAAGCTTGATTCTTGGTTTCAATTTCCTACACCATGTTTTGAACCAAGGAGGATGAATCGTTGTTCAAGGAAGGTTTGTTATCACCTTCTCCACAACAACTCCCAAGCACAACCTCCTATTTGTTTTTGTTCAAGAATTGGTCAACTGGGGGTAAATATTCAAATTTTCCAATAACAACATCCTCACTCATCATTATTGTTAACATTGCTATTATCTATGACAATGTTCTTCCTAATCTTGTCCATGGTTAACTGCTGTGAATTCTTCTTTTGTAGTTTTGAGATGGAGTCTCTGAATGACCTTATTAATTTTATGTTCCCTTTGATGGTTTTGGTCCAGTTTATTAGGTTTAAATACATTGGTATAGTGGAGGACAAAGGCAATGGTGTCCACATTATCCAAGCATTCAATCAAAGGATTGTTAATACTAGTCTTTAAAGAAGACTCAATAACCAATGCTATTGAGCTAGTAGTTTCCAAAGAGTTGTTAGTGTCAATGGGTTTAGGACCACATTATACTATGTCTAGGGTTTTATCCCTTTCAGATTTATCAACCCCTCCAAGATCTAGGGCTGTCGAGCCAGAATTGTCAAGAGAACCAGATTCCAAATTATTAGGGTGGTTGGTATACTCCATAGGCAACACACCACCATTATTTCCTATGGTACTAACTTTTGAGATGTGTTCTAGGCCTTTGACTTGAGCCAACACAATATGGCTATTAATGTATTATCAATTTTGCTGGGAGTCGCTGTCATAGGGTTAGACCCCTCTGCATTTGAAAACAAATTCTTGTTAACTAGATTGGTGTTTGGTTTTTGTTTAGCACTAGTAATGCCAAGCTTGTTTAAAATGATTGAGCAAATCTCCCTTATATGCCCTTCTCTTCTACAAAGATGGTAGGCATTAAGCCTACCCAATACTTCAATATTGCAAGAGAAACTTGTTCCTTCCAAGTTCATATGAATAATCATAGGGATTTCAACATCGGGTAACAAGGAAATAAGTGCCCTAGCATCCATATGTGGGGGAGTGTTTTTAGATTTGTTGATTCTAAGGACATTCCCTAATGGGGATAACATTTGGGTTAAGAAAGCCCACAATAGAGGGGGCACATTCTTAATTGTAACCCAACAAGGGCAGAATAAAGCCATGACTTCCTCATTTAGGGCATCAGGTGACCATGTTAGGGCACAAAGCATATTGTTCCCATTATTGCAGTAGTGTTTGCCGACCACTAATTCCTGTGTTTTATGATCTTTAAAAAAGTCTAGAAAGAGATCACGATGAATCATTCTACAAAATGATATCTAGACCCCCATCTTTTTTGCCCAAACATTCTTCAACCATTCATCTAAGAATATCTATGTAGGAATTTTGTTACAATCCACCATCATAAGATAAATGGCAATTTTTTTTAACCTAGTTTTTTCGTTGCATAATGCAACAAGCATCTCAAAATGAGGTGAAATGATTAATTTCTTGGGGCCAGTGGGAGGACACTTACCTTCTTGTTCTTCCTCAAGTTCACCCTCACCGGCTTCACCATCACTCTTTGTGAAAAATTTAGTAGCAGCCAAAATCTTTGTCGTTTCCTTCACAACCACATCTTAGATTCATTGATGGCTTTTTCAGGCCATTGGGTGGGTCACCATGTATAACCTAGTGGCACACTCAAAATCAAATGTTAAGGGGTGAAAACTTGTGACATGCATGGAAAATATTGAATACTACTTGTGTGGTAATCTTTTTACTAGGAGTTTAACAAGGATAATGGACCACCTACTTGGTATTTTAGGTGGTTGTGAAGGGGGTGATATTCCATGCAATGATGTGATATAGAGATCAAGATTGCTCTAGAGAAAGACCTAGCCTCTGTGAATGCAAAAAGATGAAATTGACTAAAAGAAAAAAGGAGAATCTAAGAGATGTCTAGGTCTACACTATTTTTTATGACTTCCTTTTTCAATATGCCAAGGCCTCAACAATTGGATCAATAAGGAATTTGTATTGAGACAACATGGGGATGATGCATTTTCTAATTTGTTCTATTCAAGTGACATTCCATTCAAGGTGGCTAGGAATCCATAGGTGAAAAATGCAATTCATGAACATGTGGAGTTCGACAAAGGGTACATGCCTCCCACTTCAAAGGTTCCCAAAAGAGTTCTTTTTGGAGAGTAAAAGCTGCACTATATTGAACAATGGATCATCTAATATGTGTCAAAGGCAATTGATTAATGTTATGGTGATTTGCCCTCAAGATGTTGAATTCTTGAAGGTGATTGACATCATGAACCATAATTAAACCTTTGAAGATATTTTCAAAATTCTAGAAGCCATTCTTGAAGTGGGTGTAGAGAATGTGGCTCAAGTGGTTATTGATAGTGTTGTAAATTGTGTGGGAACTAGGAAGCTGATCGTAGAGCTGCACACACTAATATATTTTGACCCACATGCAATCCATTGTCTAGATTTACTGCTTCATTGCTTTGCTAAATCCCCATGGGTACACGAAACATTTCACAAAGGGATATCAATTACAAATTTCATCAGAAACCATAATCTCACATTGAAAACTTATTGACAGTATGCATTAGGGAGTTGTTGAGGCCTTGTGAAACAAGATTTGTTTCATTTTATATCACTTTAAAAAGATTGGTTGAGGAAAAACATCTCTAAGGTATGATAATTGTTCAAGTGAATGAGAAAATTATTCTCTTTCAAAATGTCTTAAAGGAAAAGATCATATAACAAATGTCATAACCCCTCCTTGGACATTGGATTAAATAAATACGATAATTAAAATATTTATTAATTAGCATTTAATAATATTGGAAAATCGTCTCATTTATGAGACTTCACGATTTTCCTCTAATATATAATTATTAATGTTTATTATTATTTGTTATGATTATTATTTATTATTATTGTTATATATGATTATTATTTATTATTATTTATATAATAACTACCAAACAATTATAATGCAGTAAGGCAGCGGTCATCAAAGATATGTTAAGGAGGAAATAATCATTAATGATATTAATTAAGATTAATAAATTAGTAATTCGAATAAAGCAAGACTAAATTAATATTATATGGTTGACTTATAATATTGATGGTCAACCTCATCAGAATATTAATATAGTAGTGATAATAGAGGTGGCAAACAAATAAGGAAAAAGAGTCTAAATTTCATTGATAACCAAATACGTAAAGACCAATATTTTCCACTGACGACCTTAGCAGATCTAGATTAATATTTGACACATAATGTATTGAAAGTTCATTAATGGAAGTAAGCAGCGATCTCAAAAAGAATATTTCAACGATAATGATTAAGAATGGCGAGGTTATGATAAACAGTGAGTATCATAAATATGGTTATATTGATCTTAGACAACGATCAATAAATGAAAGCAATAATATTATTAAGGAAGCATGATGATATCACATTGATCGTTATACGGCTATTGCATTGTTGACTTCATGGCAATAAGATCATTATGAAGTGATCTAGACAAAGACAGACTAAGTAATGATTAAGCAAAAAGATTACCAAAGACAGTAATCACGTTTACAGTCAGCAATGAAGAGACATACGGGTTGATTAATAAAAAGGTAGTTTGCTGTTAACTTTACCAAGGCAGTCCCGAGAGTTGGAAGAGGCCGCTGGTGTCCAAGTGATTGACCATTCAATGACATCACGTCAAGGAGTATCACACAAATATATATCTCCTGGCCAAATTTGCATGAGCATAAGGTATGGAAGTGATTATATAATGATCAAGACAATAAACAATATATTCATTAAGGAACCACATATTCGTTAAGATAATTTTGTTAAGATACTTAGACAGCGATTGGTATTATGGAGAGCAGCGATTATAATATACACTAATTAATATGTTAGCGGTGGATTATATTGATAGGGAAACGATTTAGTTAAGAAGGGACACATCAATTATGAGGAAATGGATACCATGGGAAGGGGTGACTCTTCATCCCTTGTTAAGGGATATATCAGATTGGATAATTCTATTGGACTAGGGGGAGAACTCAGAAAACATATATTAATTCAGCAGCATTTATAATTATCTTGTGATGTGGAAGCAGATTATAAAGGAAGGAATACCATGTGGGGATCTTTGATCTGACAGATATCAGAATTAAAGAAAAAGGACTTCAATAGAAATTCAGATTTATTAGTATTAGAATACACTTGCCAAAGTGCTTTGTTGGCCCCACACAATAATTATAATAAAAGAATCTCCAAACAGCATTTGCAACAATTAGAAGAGGTTTTGAAGGTTTCACAATTTTTTGTGTTTTTAGCAGCAGCTCCACTAAATGGAATGGGACCCACTTGTAATACTTTGAAAAATTGGTTGTGTTTTTTACTTCAACCCCACTTAAGCTTTCACAAGGAATAAGTAAGTAATCACCAAAGGGTCAATGAATGTCTAAGAGGAGTCAACAAACATATTGAAGATTTTTGTTTGGGAAAAATTACTTGTGATTTTACCCATTCTCCACTACTTGTGAGATACCAATCAAATAAAAGCTGTAGTAAATCATGATCAATTGAAGTGTCAACACATGATTTAGAGAGAGTTATATGAAGATTATGGCATGGTATATATAAGGGAGACATATCAAGTACATTCATTAATTTAAGAAGAGGGAGAAAAATACATAAAAGGATAAGTAGGGGAAATTGGAGAAAGACACTTGAAGACTTTTATTTCTTGTTTTCAGATTTGAATCTCTCTAGTAGAGCATAAGTTTATGATATAGGAGCACCACTCCCAAGTATATAAATGGAGAAAGCTATCAAGATAAGTTCTACCTTCTGATTTATTCATTGAAATTTAAGTTAAATATTATAGTGAAATGTCCTCAGATTTGATAATATTTAATTTATAAATGTATTATAATTCTCACTATAAGTTGAAATTGTTGTCTCAGGACTGAATTAGGAAAATCCCATGGAGGGACATTACAAATGGTATCAGAGCTATGATCTTGCCATCCTGTAGGGTAAGATTGAATCAACGAATTATTCTAGTCAATAAACAGAGGCAGATACCATCGCCAATAAGCAACGAGGGTTCCATCTCGTAAGATGAATTTAAAATATATTATTATCAGCCAAATAGATATTGAATGGGTATGACTTCAGAGTAATTCAAATTAGAATAGTGGATAACTAGGCATATCCATGTGGCATTTAAAATACTTAATATATATATATATATATATATATATATATATATATATATAATGACAAAAAAAAATAAAAAATAAACAAATAAGTTGGCATTTAAATTGAGAATAAATTAATTATAAATTCCATATGAACCATTAGTGAGGAAATGGGGTAGAGCAATGAGGTCAGCAGATGTTAGGCCTCTGTCAGGTACATCACCCGCTATGGCAACTGTAGGTCTGCCATTAGTGAGGCCAAGGGGGAGTAAACCACTCTTGGGCTTGATAAGTGCTACGGGCGTCTCATTGCGTCTAAATCCTTTGATCTCACTGAGGAAGTGAATACGGAGAAGGCTAATGCATACACAAACATTTATTGAAATTACAAGTCAGTATTGAATTGCATTATTAATGTGATTTTAAGATCACAAGGATTAGTCCCATAAAGAAACCATGGATTAATTATTAAGTAATGATGAATGGATAAATTGCATACCAAACCCAGTAAGATATAAGGGAATAGGGTCATGGGATAGCAGGAATTAGGCCTCTGTCAGGTAGGCAACCCACTGTGTATGACCGAAAATCTACCACAAGTTGGGCCAAGGGGGAGTGTACCGCTCTTGGGCCTGATAAGCGCTACGGGCATCCTATTGCACCTACTTCTCCTTGGTCTCACTAGGGAATGAGTATGGAATTATCTCATTGATAACAGTATAATCTTAAAGAAATTGACTAATAATAGATGTATACTTCACATTCACCACTAGTGTGGGAGAAAGATAGAGCAATGAGGTCAGCAGAAACTAGGCCTCTGTCAGGTAGGCAACCCGCTGTGGATGACTAAAAGTCTGCCATAGTTGGGCCAAGGGGGAGTGTACCGCTCTTGGGCCTGATAAGCGCTACGGGCGTCTCGTTGTGTCTAAATCTTTTCTCTTTCATTAATGGCGAATAGGGAGTTAAGCATAGTCCATTTAATTAATACTTGAGGGAAGTATCCAAACATTGTGCTATCTATCCTCTTTGTTGATATGGCTAATCAGACTCATTATATTTACTCCATTTGAAATTCTTAAATACTCTACCTGAGATCACAAACTAGATTGAGTGTTTATGTTTTTGCATCAAGCTGGTGTTGATTTGTGTTTCTACTCATAACAAGAAGGAAATTTCACAATGTGTGTATTCACATGTATACTCCGTGTTTGCATATATGTATGCTTCGTGTTTTCCATGTGTATGCTCTGTGCCTTCCACGTGTATGCTTCGTGTTTCCCATGTATATGCTCTGTGTTGTTTAACTCATGTTGGTAGATGACTTAGTTGAGGAAATTAAAATAAACATTTGCTTGAGGACAAGCAAATTCGGGAAGGGCGGACTGTCATAACCCCTCCTTGGACATTGGATTAAATAAATACGATAATTAAAACATTTATTAATTAACATTTAATAATATTGGAAAATCGTCTCATTTATGAGACTTCACGATTTTCCTCTAATATATAATTATTAATGTTTATTATTATTTGTTATGATTATTATTTATTATTATTGTTATATATGATTATTATTTATTATTATTTATATTTTTAGATATATTTCAAATTTATTCAGTAATGTTTACAAATTTTGACAATTCTGTGGATTTATTTCTTATATACAAAATTTAAATTGCAGATTTATAATGCAAATTTAATCATAATTTTTTTTTTCCAAATTTTATTAGATGATAAACTTGTTCTGAATTTTCTCTTTGCCAAGCTTAAACACGAATTCTGGATCCACTTTTTGCATCAGCAATTTGTTATGCTCTTCTACTAGAATTTGTTGCAATATTTTCCAACTTTTCATCTAGCTCCTTTTATGAATCTCCTTTTCTTCATTTAACATGGTTTTAAAATATTTGTCATCTTTTTTGACAGGTTCGTGAATCTTAACTTTAATCACTTCAATTTTTGGAACAATCTACAGTTACCTCTTAATTAAGCACACATGACTATTTTATTCAACTAATTTAGTGGATAAGGCTACCACAAATAATGAATTCAACACTTGAAGGATATAACTCCATAGGGTAGATATTCGACAGTTGCACTGTATGAAAAATCTTCAATCTCTGAAACAAATGGAATTACATTATAATGTTAGCAAATATTCCAAATCCATGTTTCTAACAATTGCTGATAACAGAAGGGTGCTATTCATCATCGGGATTTTTTCCCAAAGGCTTTTGTATATTAATTTTTACATTAAATGGAACTCTTAATGGATGCATGTGCTGTACTGAATGTATTGACAGGTTCATGGTAATGTATGCTTGGAATCTGTAGTGGTAACTCCAACTTTAGATTGGAAGCTTCATGCATTTGATGTGCTGTCGGAATTTGATGGGACTAATGAATCTGCTGCAGGCCCCATGCTGGTATTGTCTTATTCGTTTTATTGAATATATATTTTTCTCTGAACTTCTTTTTGGTTCCTTGGATATTATTCATTTCTAGACTGTTGTTCTTGATTGGAAGTAATTTTTGTTAGCTATGTATTTGAAGGTGTCACTCGTATTTTAATGAGCTGGCTATAAAGCTTAAATGTGATTAAAATCATTAAATAATAGATAAAAGTCGATTCAATTTAAATTGGAGGCTTTTAATTTCTTACCTTAGTTCATTACTATTTATTAGTAGTTTTGTAGTCGCTTTGGTGCTTTTCTTTTAGAAATTTTTTAAATGTATAATTAATTTAAGTATTTCTTTTCTCACTAAGGTGTACAATGTTCCAATTTTAGTTTAGTTTAGTACCTTAAACGGAAATGCCAATATAATTGCATTTTTTTTGTGTCTAAATTGTATGCAAACAAATACTTGATTTGAAAGCTAATGGATGCGTGTCTGTAACATCTAGAAGGTTAACGTAGTACATTTTTGCAGCAATTTGAATGGCTTGTTGGAACACAATATAAGCCAATGGAGCTATTGAAGAATGATTGGGTAACGATTAGGAAGTCGCCAGCTTGCGCAGTGGATTCATGGGGCTTGGGTATGTATTTGACTATTTTATTTGGTTTTGTTTTCATCTATTTAGTTTAATATTTTTACTAAGTGCAATAGGTTTGATGGTATGGGGGAAAAAATTAACAAGTAACTGGTATGGTTTCTCAATGATTGCCGATGCTAGTAGAGGGGTATCGATAGAATTACATGCATATGTTTCCTGTCTACGTATGATGCATATACGTGTGCAAATAAACTCATTTATGTTTATAAATTATATCTATATAAAAGGGAAAAAAACCCAAATATTACAAACAGATGTGACCTACTTTGCAAAAAGATGAGCATGTCGTAGGCAAATCTAAGCTGCTCACACACTGCCAGCTGTGAAAATCTGTTAACACAAGATAGAACTCACCTAATACAAGAAAATCATACCTGATACAGGTTAGGGCCAGTATTTGGCTGTGGCCATGTTCTTCATCGTCCTTATTTGGTAATATGCATTCTATTTAATGATTATATGTAATTTGTGGCCTTCTGTTACATGTAGGGCTTATCCATATTGGATTCGTCCCCCTAGTTAGAATATTATATAAATATGCTTTTAACTTTTAGTTAGAGTCTCTTGTAGAAGGATTCTGATAAGTTTTTTGGGATGTGAAGAAAATGATTGTATTCATCATGTTGACTGTATTTGCTGGGCAAACTGAAAATGCTAGTGATATGGTGTGTTTAATATATTTTCATATTGTGATTCATATAAACTTTACAGAAATGGTCTATTGAACCAAGTGCATGGTAGTTTGTCTGATGTCATTTGTGAAGATATTGTGTCTATAAATGTAATCTCATAGTTTGACACATATTTCAGCATATGGAAATTCGCTAGTCTATCCTGAAACAGAATGGATTGGGTGATAGAATGTTGCAGCACTGAAGTGTGAAAATTTACCTGGTTTTGACTGTGTGAAGCTATGGTATCTGTTTAAACATGCATTTTGCTTGCTCCATGATGTGTCTAATTTCTGATATAGAGATACATGGTTCTAAACATTGACCATGTCCAAAGAATATGTGTTGTTGTGAGTTCTATCATCCAATCCTTAGCTATATTCCTACAATCCCTGCTTGCTGGTGTTAGATTCATTTCTGATATAGAGATATATTTTTTTAAACATTGTCCATGTCCAAAGAATATGTGTTGTTGTGAGTTCTATCATCCAATCCATAGCAATATTCCTACAATCCTTGCTTGCTGATGTTAGATTCATTTCATTCCAAAATTTTGGTGTGAGTTCTATCCATGCAATCCTTAACTATATTCCTACAATCCCTGCTTGCTGGTGTTGGATTCATTTCATTCCAAAATTTTGATGTGTCGGCCATCCATTTGTGTAATAATGATGGTTGCATAGGAAGCCCACTACTGCCAAATGTATAATTCTACGCTTTATGATAAAATGAACTCCTTGAACTATGTGAACTGTTCCTTCTTTACCTATCTTAAAGCTTTACAACACAAATCATTGAAGTTTGGAGATTTTTTTTAACACATTAATATGTATAATCTCTGGCAAATTTCATATGCAGGCTTATATTTTGAAGTTATTATACTGGACGTAGATTGCATCCTTGAGTAAAATGAATCTCAATTAAATTAGTTTTATCTCCAATGTTTAAGCAATACGTTGAAGTTCTGTTGCCTGCTTGTTTTATTTGAAATATGGCATCTTTGAGATCTAAACATGAGTTTGGCAGGCTGCCTGATCTTTGAGTTATTCTCGACAAGTAAACTGTCCAAGACAGAGGAGCTTCGTAATACAGGGTCTATTCCAAAGGTAGGTTAGTCTTGTTAGGCTCTATGTTATAAATTGTGTCTTGTAAAAAGGTTTAAAGTTAAGTTGAACAGCTTTTGTTTTGGGCCTATTTGGTTGCCTTGAAATCCTGTATTAAGGTTCATCTCTTTGCTTTATATATATTAAAATCTGTTGTATGTAACAGTCTTGTTACAATTTGGTTGGTGTTTATTTAGTTTAAAGCATCAGAAAATTACTTGTTCTTTTCCTAGAAAATTACTTGTTCTTTTCCTAGAAAATTACATCTAGTTGCTTACTTCTAATTCTTTTGATTTTGGAATTTCAGTCTTTACTTCCTGATTACCAGAGGCTTTTAAGTTCAACACCATCAAGGAGACTGAATGCTGCAAAATTAATTGAGAACAGTGGTATGCTCAGCTCCATTGTTTACCTTTATGGGTCAGTCTGATTTGCAATGAAAAATTTGTACTGTATGTGGGAAACAGATCAAGTTTCAATATAGTGCACATCAGATTAGTATTGCAATTGATGTATGTATTTTTTCTTATTTTGTTAAACATCTGAGTTTTTTGGCTGTTAATTCTTAGTTAATATTGTTGGTGCTATAATTAATTTATGTTTCATTTGGCTCTTCTAGCATGGCTTTCACATTGACAAACTTTTTTACCACAGTGCATTACGATACATTATACAATTGAATCCTTGTATTAAATATGTTGGTATTAATGTATTGAGATTTGATTGTTATGATCATACAGCCAGGAAGAGGAGTGTGGCTGGGGCCTCCTATGGTATCGTGAATTATTAGTTTTGTGAAGTGCATGTAATAGGCACAATTAACTAACTAATTTAATTATATTAAACTGTTAAAATACTTTTATTTTGATTTATACTCAAGGAAAAACTTGACCAAATCTTAATTTGATGACCAAAAGATTAATATATGTTGAAGGTAGGTTAATGTTTTTAGGAAAGTAAAATAGATGACTTCCTGCGTACGTTAAAAAGTGAGCACTAAAGCAAATTTTTTGTTGTTCAGCTTCATGGTCTTTCTTAGGAATGCCTGATATTTTATAGGCAACTATGAAGTATGAACATCCATGCTCCGAAGACCATCAATCTATGGTAGAAAGACATGAACTCAAATCCATATGGTAGAAATTTCTGATTTCTGTTTGCAACACCCTTTCCTGTAATACTAGACAAGTTACCATAAAGCCATAACTTTTTTTTGGACAAAAACTGATATCTGGAAATCTGAAATCTATTGCAAAAGTGTTTTTTAATTTCCTCATGCATATTACATTCCTTATCTTTATTAATGAAGAGCACTTACAGCTTTGAAGCTTTATCACTTCCTTTGGGTCAATCATGGCTTGGATCACTCAATCATTTTGTTCTCCTGAGACCTTCAGCATCGATTGAACTTAGGCTCAGATTACAGTAATTCAGACAACATGAAGCACACACCTATGTACTGAATATGGTATCGGATTACATTATTTCAACATTAATATAAATTCTCTTTCTTTTTTTATGTGATTGCCTGTAATTGTTTGAAGTTTCTGCTGGGCAATGGTATCCCATAAGTTTTGCCAACCAGCTTTGTTTTTCAATGTTTGTAAGCCATTATTGTCACCCTTCTTCAATTCTGAGTGAATCCAGTGGTGGTATGGTTCTCATAAATGTGATATATGTATTTGGTCTGGACAATATCTTTAGATTCTAGAGAAATTACCTCCTCTGCAAGGAACTCTGTTGTGATGTAAGTTTAAGATGAAATATCTTGTAGGGTAGACATGTATAAACAATGCCTGGAGGGCATTCTCTTGCCCCATTTCTAATGTGGGATGTAATAATGACTTTTATGAAAAGAAAATAACTGGAGCAATTCTCAATTGTGTTTTATTGTATTTACTCAAATGAAAGAACTATATTTTTGAGCAGATGAATAGTTATTGAATAATTTGCTCCAAGTGTTGAACATCAAAATTTTGTTGTACTGGCTTGATTTTTTTCAGGGATTCCTTCCTAGTCTTATTGTAACGATGTATGCTTGTTGTAAAGCTTATATTGCCTATAATTAATTAACTCTCAATTTGTCTTTCTAGTTTATAGCATGCTTGACAATTTGTAACAGATTCTGATTAAAGTTTAAACAATATAATTCACTGCAAATCTACTAACATATATTTATAATGCCATGTTCCATAAAATAAACATTTCTAGGCTGAAAGTTGATATGAACTATGTATATGCTTTCTTGGCAGAGTATTTTCACAATAAGCTAGTTGAGACGATTCAATTCATGGATGTCCTTAATTTAAAAGACAGTGTGGAGAAGGATTCATTTTTCCGCAAGCTTCCAAATTTAGCTGAACAGCTACCACGTCAAATTGTGTTGAAGAAGGTTTGGTGCTTCTTATGGAGCCCTTTGTTGACTATAAATTTGATTGGTGGAGTGATTGAAAGTGCTTAGAAGAAATGCTATTCATATGTGTTTCTGCTGTTATGTCTTTTGCAGTTGCTTCCTATGTTGGCATCTTCACTGGAATTTGGTTCTGCAGCTGCTCCTGCTCTGAACTCCTTACTGAAAATGGGATCATGGTTATCAGAGGATGAGTTCCGGTCAAAGGTATTTGATGCTTTATGAGAATTCCTATAAAGACTATGTATAAATTATTAGTTCAAAGATATGTAGAATTGTAAATTAAAATATGATGGTGAAAAGGGTATTGGTCCACATATCTTATTTGGTTTGCATCAATATGTCATAGTTACAATTATCTTTTATCTATTTACATTGTGTGTTACAACGTTCCTGAGCAGGTCCTACCAACCCTTGTTAAGCTTTTTGCCTCCAATGATAGAGCAGTACGAGTTGGCCTTCTGCAGCATATTGATCAATATGGAGCTTCTTTATCTGCTCAGATTGTTGATGAGCAGGTATGGAAGTGGTGAATGTCTGGATGCATTCTTTTGTAGCAAAATAGATGTTTATATCTGATCTAGTGCAGCCATAAAAATGATTCTTTTCTATACAACGAATATGGTATTCAAGTTGTAAATTATCCATTGATTGATTCGTTCATAGCAAGATAATTGATCACAATGGTTTGTTTCTGATCATATGAAGCCAATGACTATATTCCATATAATTAATTTGCTTTTCAAGGTGTAAATATGGCTATCTGAATTGCATGGACATTTGGATTTCCAGGTTTATCCCCATGTCGCAACAGGCTTCTCAGACTCTTCGGCCTTTTTACGTGAACTCACACTTAAGTCTATGCTGGTTCTTGCTCCGAAGGTTAGTCAATCCACATTTTCAATTTTGTTTTTTTATGCTACACATTTTTGTAGAAATACTCAGGGAAGTCAAAATTGCCTGAGCTGAAGGAAAGGTATGTTAAATCAAGGTAGGTATACCATTTATATGGAATTCAACAATTGGATCTGTATGCTAAGTTTTATTAAATTTTCAACAACATTGCTTCACAAAAAGGTAATTACTATATATGTTGTATAGCATTTGTGGGATGACAGTCTAAGAGGTCATTTCTTAAGGATTGCAGAGGATGACAGTGTGTGTGTATGTGTGTATGGAGACCATTTTTTGAGGAAAATAGAGGATTACAGTGTATGTATATAAAAGATATATATGACATAAAGATTCATGTTTAGACACTCATATAATCGATTTAATTTATGGGATGTACAAAGGGATGGAGGATCAAGGCCTGCAAAAAATATGGATCACAAACTTTAGTGTATGATCATACACAAATATGTTCTAAAAGAATATGGAAATATTTTTTTTGGAAAACAAATAAATAAAGCATAACACTGAATTTAAAAGTCAATAGAATTATGGGCTCAAAACAATAATTGGGACACATTTCTGAGTTGAGGCATAGCTCTTTTTTAGAGTTTGCAACAGTTCCAAAAATATTTAGCAAGTTCGAACTGGTTTAAAAATTTCAATACATTAGAGACTAAAAGCGTAAAACCACTAATTTATATGTTCGTTGAGAGATAAAATAATGGAGCGATGGCTCTAGCAGTGCATTTATATACTATAAAGAGCTGGTGGACATATTGAATCAACATGGTGATTCTTTATTGAAAATCATTGAAATATCAACAATGGAAACATGAAGTAGTCGAATTAAAGACAACTGTGCACTAAAATAATTTGCAGGAAAATGAAGTGCACTGGAATATGCAAAAATTCATCAAAAACTATTACATGGGTTTGCTGTCATGTTATACTGCTGTTATAAAATATAATGCTGAACAGTTTCTTGTAAAACATTATTAAAAATTGTTTTTCCTCAAGGGATGCTAGACCATCCCCAGGAAAGTTGAGGGACGTCTGAGATATCCCTAGTCGCCTCAGAAACGGCTAGGCATCCCCTATGTATTTCTTGTTGTCCCCTATGTATTTCTTGTTATGCAAAAATTCATCAAAAACTATTACTCGGCAAACCAAAAATTTGGACTCGGACTCGGACTCGTGAAAGACTCGTGAAAGACTCGGCAAAAAAAAAACCGTAGTTTTACAAAAAAACATAAAGAAATTAATGCATTTAGAGAACATAAGAGCCATAATTGAAACATCACATACTCATAGTTTCAAACTTTCAACTCTAAAATGTATAATACCAAGATTTCTTCAATGCTAATTATGCTTTTATATGGAGCCTAATTAGACTCGGAGGTTAAATTTTCCCTACTTCCATCGGCGCAATTTCCCCCTATATTTTTTGACGGAGGTTTGGGGGCAACGCCCCCAAGTTGGGGTCAAGGGACATCGCCGAAGGATCTTGAAATTTGACTAAGTCTGGAAAATTGAAGAATCCTCCAAAAACTAGATTTTGCATTATAACTCCTGGAGGTCCGAAACCACTCTCAAACATCCTGACAGTATATATGGAATATAACTTAAAGTCTGGAATGTCATCCTGATCTTCAAATGCCCTGAAATTTGGCTAAGTCTAGAATGTCTTCCTGATCCTGAAATCTGTGTAAGTCTGGAAAATTGAAGAATCCTCCAAAAACTAGATTTTGCATTATAACTCCTGGAGGTCCGAAACCACTCTCAAACATCCTGATAGTATATATGGAATATAACTTAAAGTATAAGTGATATTCCATATATGAATCCTGACGGAGAGACCAAATTTTTTCACACGTTAAACTCAATTTTAAAGCTTGCATGACATTTTTTCTGGGTCGCGCGAGTCCATCTGAAAGACTCACGAGTCCATGCAAAAGACTCGCGCGTCTTTCAGATGGACTCGCCAGGACTCGCCTCGCGAGTCCTTGGCGAGTTGACTCATGGCTCCCATGGACTTGCAAGTCCGTGGCCAGTCCGTGGCGAGTCCACGAGTTTTAAAACTATGAAATATATCATGACAGCAGTATAACAGTAATTAAATTAATAATGACAGCAGCGGCAGAAACCACTATAGCATAAGAGCAATAAATATATCATGATTCAGATTCATATTTAATGATATAAGTTATATAAGAGTTAATACTAACAGTAATAATTTGGATTTCTGATTTCACTGTTCAAAAATGTCTTGAACTTAATTTTTTTTGATATTGTATTAGAGTCAGTTATTATTGTCAGTTGCAAAAGAGATTAAAGGTGCGTTTGCCATGGTTTGGTACAGTGTGGTATTGTGTGAGAAGTACAAACAAACAATTTCTTTTTGGAATGTGGTTGGCATGCAGGCTTCTACAGACATCATTTTCACATCATTTTGACTGTTATATTGCTGCTGCTATACTGCTTTTCATTAACTTGTAGAAATTTGACTCTCTCTCTCTCTCTCTCTCTATATATATATATATATATTCCTGGTGCCTTGGATTGTTTCCAAGCACACAGAGTGAATGCTGGCATACTAATTTTTGTCACTGATTAGTTTAATTGTATTATCTTTTAAGCTTTGAGGAATAAAACATTATTATGTAAAAGTTTTCAGGAGGAGGGTATTTTATATTTGGATCATTAAGTACTTAGTCATTCTTATGATTTGAAAATGGATGATTGCAGTTATCTCAACGCACCATCACAGGGTCATTATTAAAATACCTTTCTAAGCTACAGGTGCGAACGCAGTGGGGTCTGAAATACATCTCAATTTTTTTTCATGCTTTGACTTTATTTTGTGTTGTAATGATGATGCTATTTTAGTCTACAATCCTAATTAGTTTAAATAATTCTGAAAACGTATGTTGTGTGGAAGCAAAATAGTGCTTCTATTTCTTAAATGAAACAACTGAAATATTTAATCTTTTCTTTTATCCTATGAAAATAATGTAGCTTATCTGTCTGGCAACTTGCACCTAGGTGGATGAGGAGCCAGCAATAAGAACCAATACTACAATTTTGCTTGGAAATATTGCCGCCTATCTAAATGAGGGGGTTAGTTGACTTGCAATTATTTTGACAAAATATTTTCATATGTTGGATGTAGATCGACTTTAGTTTAGAGAAGGTATTATTTCTATAATTGTGAAATTTATCTTCATTTAAAGCTTGTAGCCAAACACAAATATTTGGAGTCCTTTTTGTTGAAACAAATGTAATTATATCTGGGATGTAGATAATGTGATTCAAAATATGTTCATGGCCTGTTATAACTAACTGGCTCTGTTGATGAAAAAAACCTACACACATTTTTCAATTTTTCATTTGTAATAATCTCTAGCAGGAAGCATTTCCTTGAACTTCTGGATTTTTTAAACTGGGTTGAGTATTCAATATATTTTTCAGACAAGGAGGAGGGTTTTGATAAATGCATTCACTGTCCGTGCACTTCGTGACACTTTTTCTCCAGCGCGAGCAGCAGGTGTGTTACATGATATCAACTGTATGAATTGGCTTTATTTCTGTTTCAGTAATTAAGGTATACTTTTGGTTGGCTTTTTCTTATTTTATGATAACTGGCCTTGGATTTCTGAAACAAAGAACTTTAGATATCCTTTCTGTAATTCATGTATAGAGCCTGGTATTTCCTTAAGCATGGAAACGGAAATTCCATCCTATGTATTTTCATTTCCAATGATTGACTTATCATTTATAAAGGCTGCATTGCAATAGATTTTTAATCCACATGTCTAGGGATATAAACAAGAATGAACTTTTGAATCAATGAAGATTAATTGTTGAATGCTCCAAGATGGTTGTTCTGCTATTCCTACGCATTTGCAAGTGCTGGTTTGTTGTCAAGGAGATTGTAGAGGAAGATTTTTTTTCAAAAGAGATAGTTTTTTAGATTTTTTTGGTGTCTTTCTCGTTACATTTTTTTTTTCAAATGAGCTCTCTTGTTTTGTTTTGAAGGGTTTTTTCCTTTTGGTTTGTTTTTAATGTGTTGTTTGTTGAACTTCTTGTCTTGGGTATTACAATGGCAACTGTTTCTAGTTCTGTGAACTAACTCTGCTTCAAAACAGACCCAAACTCTCCCCTTCGGAAATATGTTGAAATGGTACAACAGCTTCTAGGTGGTGGAGGTCATGTTTGGATTTGTAAGCATTGTAAAGATAGATATTCAAGCTCATATAATCAAGTGAAAGGCTATTTGTGTAGGATCGTTGGACAAAGCATCAAATTTTGTCCATGTGGATCAGTTCCAAATGATAAAGCCCTTCCAAATGAAGTAGTCTTGGTATATATTGAAGAGCAAGAAAAAGAAGACCAAGCATCAAGGCATAAATCAAATCAAAGTCACCCTTTGCTAAAGAAACGATTGAAAGGGATGACGCTCACTCCACAAAACTTCTTATTTTGAACCTGTAGATCAAGAAATTGAAAATCATCAAAACAATAGCAATTAGGACAACCACAAAACCTAAAGCTGCTATGAAAGCAATCCCAATCCAATCAATGAAGACATAAAGACAAGATATTCAAATCAAATGAAATCGAAGCAAACCGACGCAGATATCTCCTTCATGTGGCTCCATTGTTCTTCTTTCACCTTCAAATTTGATGTGGATCTCACCTACAAGTGCAAAATGCAAGTGGAAAGCAAGTTGTTGATGAAATTCGCAGTATAAGGTTACTCGAAAATGTGATTGATTGATTCCTTTCATTGAAGAAAATCATCCAATTTATAGACAAATTGGAGAGAGGACAAGATTAGCATGAAGAGATTTGAGAGGAAATTCAAATCAAGAATGGCAAAATTATGACAAATGTATGACAATTTCTATGCAAGGTGTATGACAAATTATGACAAATTATGACAAGTTGCTATTCTCATGACAAAAGGAATTAGGAGAAATTAGCAAATTAGAAAATTGAGGAAAAAGATGAAATAGAAATTAGGTGAATTAATTAATAGGTTTTTATCCATTAATTAATTCATGAAAGAGACCTAGGACTAAATAAATAGATTTATTTAACCCACAAAGAAGAAGAAAAGGATTAAATGAACAAATCATAAAACCCTAGAAATAAGAAGACAAGGAATTAGGTCAAGACAACAAGAAATTAATGTAGGTTCGATCATGATTCTAATTGACAAAGGACCA
This sequence comes from Cryptomeria japonica, assembly GCF_030272615.1. Taxonomy (NCBI): domain Eukaryota; kingdom Viridiplantae; phylum Streptophyta; class Pinopsida; order Cupressales; family Cupressaceae; genus Cryptomeria; species Cryptomeria japonica. The sequence continues at coordinate 554,373,298 of NC_081411.1, read as the reverse complement.
ATGTTGATAAATGATTGAGATTGGTTGACAAAAATCAATGACAAATTGACCAAGATTGACAAGGAGATCAAATTGATAGGTGCCAAGTGACGAGGAACAATGACTAATCGATCCAAATTGACATGATTGAAAAGGACAAGGATCGATGACGAATCGATCGCAAAATGACAAGATTGACAAACTGATAATCACAAATGATTACTAACAAGCTAAAGATGATTGAAAGATTGACAAGAGGACAAAACCCTAATACTATCATCGATTAGGATTGACGATGTCCAAAATGATGATAAATGAGCACGCACCATGATGCGACAGGATAAGATCGACCAAAATCATGACTGAAGATTGCTATCGACAAGACCTAATTCGAAAGCGATAAAAATGAGGAATGCAGAAGGACTCGATGCTCGCAAATGATAAAGACCAAGTGCGCAACATAGAAGAAATGTTAATGCGACGCAAGAACCCTAAAATAAGGCAGTGCGCAAATGTTAAAGTATGACTCCACAAGCGTTGACCATTTTTAGACGTCTACATTTTGCCCCTCTTTGAGACAATGCGATTCTAAGCGTTGTTTCAAAGAACAATAATGAAAATGCCCTAGACAATAACAATGACATATGCATGCCCCCTCGAGGAATTGGCCGGAAAAATCCAGAAAAGAGGCCAAGTGATCCATAAGAATGACAGAAGACGATAGGTTCGAACGGATCAAAAATCGAAGGTCGGATGCACAAAGGACAAGTAGTGGAAGGCGCAAAAGACTGCGACCATCATAAGATGGAAAGCATGCACGTCCATCTAGGTATTGACAAAGATCTATATAGGAGACAAGGAGAAGGAAAAGAGTTCATTTGCACTGGCCAAAGTGGAGGAGTTGTTGCTAAAAAAAAAGGACCCTTGCAGAGAGATGGCGAACATTCCAATGGCAGATCACCTTGGGGAACGTGTACGCACCTACAGACGACTGGACGACGCGGGAGCAGCGGTATGTAGCTCAAAAACCCATATGTTCAATTTCATGAATTTTGCTTGAATGCGGGACATTGCGGGGCCCACAAGGGAGGGAAAAATGCAGAACTGCGCCTGTGTGGCTAGACCGAACGGACTGCCAAGACTGATGGAAGAAATGTTAGTAAGAAGAAATTAGACAGAGGATAGTTAGAGATGAAGGAAAACTTGCTTTCACAAATGCACATAAGTAGGTGAGAACCTTTATTTATTGTAGCAAAGCGGATGCAGAGCATCATGGCATTGAAGGCCAAAGCTGGAATGCAACCCCTTTTGCAAAAGACAGACACATCGCACACAAGGAATGAGTGAAGCATCCTAGGGTGCATACATCAAGGGTCAAGGTCTGTGCGGCGTTCACAAAGCGAACGTACTTATCACAGACACCCAATGATATAGTTGCCCCAGTTTGTGACAAACATTCCACAAACAACAAACACAACAAAAAAGGAAAGGGACCATGAACCATCCCGGTCACTCTAAATCACTCAGTGACATCATCGAGTAACATAGGAACATGATCGAAGCCCAAGATAAATTAGTAAAAAGATAAGACATACAAATTCAACCAAGTCAAACAAATAGTCTGATCGTCATTGTCAAAAGTGGAAAACAAGAATGATCATGCTGTCTGGTTTCAGGGAATGCGGTACCCCGTCGAAGACAGGACATAGTCTGGTTTCGAGTATACCACACCCTGTATAAGACCCATGATAATGTTGACAAGGACCAATGGTAATGTTGATGCTATTTGGATTGATGTGACAACTGTGATCAGGTTGAATGCTTGCTTAGTCGAACAATTCATCTGTTAATGCGTGATTTCATTAAAGCACGATGTTTGATTGAGTGTCGTTGGATGTATGCTCAGTGATCTGTCTATGCACAAAGGGGACCATTTATTGACAAAATGCAAAATGTCAAAGAAGTTGTTTTTGGATTTTGATGTTTTCACTTTGTAGGAATTTCGAGTTTTTTACAATTTTTTTGTTCGTTTTTTCAGGACTTTATTTGACTTTTTAGGGATTTTTTCAGGACATTATTTGATTTTTAGGGATTTTTTCAGGACATTATATGATTTTTAGGGATTTTTTCAAGACATTATATGATTTTTAGGGATTTTTTCAGGACATTATATTGAAGAACTGTTGACAGAAAAACTATGCCCAGTACTTTCGAAGGTGCATGCTATTTACAGGATCTGACAGAGGTTCACCGTCTGGGGTTGCAAGCTGATATGCCCTCGAACCATAGGTTGCAGTAACTATGAAAGGCCCAACCCAATTAGGCTCAAATTTTGGGTTTGGACCTTGAAATTTTTTAAATGTTTTGGACATTTGGGATCTAATCTTCTCACTATTTTTCATTTTTTGTTCCAAGATCTCTTTTTCTCGAACTAGTTTTTCCTCTAGTTTTTGTATTTGGAGCCCTATTTCATCATAAAAAGTTTGACCGATATTGCCTTGTTGTTGGGTTGGATATAATTGTGATTGCCTTGGATTAAAATTCGATTGCAGTGTCGGTTGATACATCAAACTTTGTTGCATCATTGGTGCTTGGAACCTTGTTTCAATAGACATGTCACTATGCAATGTTTTTGGGATTTTTGATTTTAAAAGGATGATGTATGATATGCAACTAAATGCAACCTAAATAAATGAAAATGCAATCTATGGCAAGAATGCAACCTATGTTTTTGTTGTTTTTCAAGATTTGGACAAACTTTTTTGGAATGCAAACCTAAAGACTCATCCTTAGGAAGTTGAAATGAAGCCAAGACCTTAAGGGACAAAGGACCAAATGACAATAGGACAAATTGACAATGTCTCACCTATATGCTTGGATACTAAGCTAGGTTTGACAAAAATGATATTAATGAAAGGACAAATTTTAGACAAGGTCAAGACTCCCTAACAACAACTTAGGGTATCATCCAAAGTTTTGACTTTTCAAGTTTGACAAACCAAATTTTGAGACTAAATGCAAGAAGCAATGATTATGACAATGACTTAGGATATGACATGAAAATGATCTAAGGATATGATATGACAAGATGAAGCCAAGACAAGATGACAATACAATGATAAGGATATGCGAAGACCAATGACCTGGAATATGCAAAATGCAACCTAGGCAAGACCTAATTTTAGCATGACAAGGATAACACACAAATGTCACCTAAATGGAAATCTATCTTGGATATGACAATGAAATGCAAACTTAGGGAAATGATTTTGAACCTAAGTGCAAAATGAGGACGCTTGCAATGAAAAGGACTAAAATGAAGGGAGATGACAATATGTCTTAGGACCTAGTTGGACTATGCAAAACCTAGCCTAAAGTGACATAAATTTTGAAACAAAGACATTCAATGTTTTGACAAGCCATGTTCAAATGTTGGATGAATACTTGGACAAATTTGGACTTTTGTTTGGATTTTGTTTTGAATTGAAGGTTGTTGATTTTGAAAACCCAAGTTGATTATGAGCACTTTTGAAAGTTTGTTTTTGATTTAACTTTTGACAATCACGGAAGACAAAAATGTTTGTTTGACTTTGACTCAAGACCATCAAGCACATTCACAACAAATCCTATGGCTGGCAAGGGCAATATCTGTTGAATCCTCTAACCATAAAATACAACACTGAGCCGGATAGCTAGACGCTTGGTAGCATTGGCTCCCCCTTACAGTGCACTCACTTCTCGGGCATACCAAGCTTCGAGTTCAAGGGGCATCACTTCCCAAGAACTTGCTATCTCTAATTGAGGAGTACATGAGAGGTGTCTTCGGCATGCGTGTATCACAATGCCTGAGCCAACAGATAGAAGGATTTTGGCATCTAAAAACAAGAGATTCTAGTAAGGGCATCCGTTCGGGTGGGTATTGATCTGGCGAATAAATCATCGCAATACCATTCCAGCACCCGTTGTCTACAACTTTCGTTGCATCCACAGTTATTTAGAGTGGTTCGGAAGAGCTTGGCTTTAGCCCGTCACCACTTTGGGTCGCTCCCTCTCACCAATGCTTGTGCGAAGTGCCAGGCAAATCGGGAGGCAGGCCCAGTTCTAAGGGTTAAAACATGCAATCAAATTAAAAACAGACAAAGCATGCATGGTGTTCATTAACCTTTAAGAAATGAAACGTGCAACTACTTTAAAAATCACAAGCAAGATGTTTTAATGAGTGCCTTTGAACACGTCTTGCATAAGATTCGTTAGTAGTTGCATTTTTAGTCTTCGTCACACGTAACGCTAAGATGCTGCACAGAGAATTAGCACCAAAGAAAAACCAGAATGCAAGAAACAGAATGAAAACAAACAAATTTGCAAGTAAAAAAAATCTGATTTCACCTCTGTTTCTGGCCTTGCACAGGCACGGAATGCCTCAACACAAGTGCAGAATGCCTCAACATAGGCACATAACCCATCTACATAGGTGCAGAATGCCTCAACACAGGCGCAAAACCCATCAACACAGGCACAGAAGTGCCCAGAGAGCTCTGAGTCGCCTTGTTTTTTTGAGTTTTTCACCTGCAAACAGCTCAAAAGCACTCAAAACATGGTTAAGGGGTTATTTCACGTCAGGTTCACCAAAAATGTAGATCAGGAAATTGAAAATCATCAAAACAATAGCAATTAGGACAACCACAAAACCTAAAGCTGCTATGAAAGCAATCCCAATCCAATCAATGAAGACATAAAGACAAGATATTCAAATCAAATGAAATCGAAGCAAACCGACGCAGATATCTCCTTCATGTGGCTCCATTGTTCTTCTTTCACCTTCAAATTTGATGTGGATCTCACCTACAAGTGCAAAATGCAAGTGGAAAACAAGTTGTTGATGAAATTCGCAGTATAAGGTTACTCGAAAATGTGATTGATTGATTCCTTTCATTGAAGAAAATCATCCAATTTATAGACAAATTGGAGAGAGGACAAGATTAGCATGAAGAGATTTGAGAGGAAATTCAAATCAAGAATGGCAAAATTATGACAAATGTATGACAATTTCTATGCAAGGTGTATGACAAATTATGACAAGTTGCTATTCTCATGACAAAAGGAATTAGAAGAAATTAGCAAATTAGAAAATTGAGGAAAAAGATGAAATAGAAATTAGGTGAATTAATTAATAGGTTTTTATCCATTAATTAATTCATGAAAGAGACCTAGGACTAAATAAATAGATTTATTTAACCCACAAAGAAGAAGAAAAGGATTAAATGAACAAATCATAAAACCCTAGAAATAAGAGGACAAGGAATTAGGTCAAGAGAACAAGAAATTAATGTAGGTTCGATCATGATTCTAATTGACAAAGGACCAATGTTGATAAATGATTGAGATTGGTTGACAAAAATCAATGACAAATTGACCAAGATTGACAAGGAGATCAAATTGATAGGTGCCAAGTGACGAGGAACAATGACTAATCGATCCAAATTGACATGATTGAAAAGGACAAGGATCGATGACGAATCGATCGCAAAATGACAAGATTGACAAATTGATAATCGCAAATGATTACTAACAAGCTAAAGATGATTGAAAGATTGACAAGAGGACAAAACCCTAATTCTATCATCGATTAGGATTGACGATGTCCAAAATGATGATAAATGAGCACGCACCATGATGCGACAGGATAAGATCGACCAAATTCATGACTGAAGATTGCTATTGACAAGACCTAATTCGAAAGCGATAAAAATGAGGAATGCAGAAGGAGGACTCGATGCTCGCAAATGATAAAGACCAAGTGCGCAACATAGAAGAAATGTTAATGCGACGCAAGAACCCTAAAATAAGGCAATGTGCAAATGTTAAAGTATGACTCCACAAGCATTGACCATTTTTAGACGTCTACAGAACCTACAAAGATCAATCAATTTTTGCCCATACTTAAAAAACCTGTGGGCTCTACACATGAAATCAAAGGGACTGTTGGAAAAGGCATTTTATAACGAGTCTAAATAGATTGCCTATCAAGACATAGTGAGATGTGTCAAGTGAATGGATTGACATTCAATGTTGTTCGCTCACCATATTGGCAAAAAACTAGTGAAATCAATTAACGAGGCCCCAGGTTTTGAAAAGATGTGTAGTGCCTTATTGGATAGAGGTGAAATTTGTAGGGGACTCCTTGAATGTGATAAGGGATTCATGAATCGAAACAGAGGTGTCCATTATATTTGATGGATGGAAAGATGCAAAAAATTGCCCATTGATCAATGTTATTGGTGTGTTGTCTAAAGTGGTAATGTTTTTGAGAATAGTGGATTGTGAAGGAGAGGTGAAGTATGGTGCATTTATTGCCAACATTCTTTGTCAAGCCATTGAGGAAGTTGGCTATCTGAATGTTGTGCAATTTATAACAAACAATGTCCAAAATTGTCTGGCTGTTGAGTTATTGGTTGAGGAACGTTATCGACACATTTTTTGGACACCTTTTGCTGTCCACTCCCTCAACTTAATGCTACAAAAAATTGGCTCCAAAATTAATTGGATAAAATAGGTGTATGTTGAGCCCGAAGATATCCAAATGTTCATCACCAACCACCATTTGTCACAAGGCATATTTAGAACATTCTTGACATTGGAGCTGCTAAAGTAAGTTAAATATAAATATGCTTCACTTTAGTAAGCTTTTAATTTTATTTTAATTTTTATAAACTTAATTTTTTATTTTTATTTTCAAATAGGTTGTTGAGACTCATTTTTCCTCCAACACAATTGTGGTAATATGACTTGTGAAGGTTCATGAGGCACTTTCTAACATTGTAATCAACCCAAACTGTTCCATATGGAGGCAATCTAACACTATAAGTGCAATAAAGGTTAAGCAAATGATTCTAGGTGGCGTTTGGTGGGATCGTGTTGAGTATCTCCTTAGTTTCACTAAGTCCATATTGAGCATGATCCGCTATATACCAACATGGATAGTCCTTTGGGTGAGGTATATGATGGCATGGACTGAATTGAGAAGATGAAAGTCATAATAAATGCAAAAGAGTAAGACCTTGAAGAAAAAATCTTTAAATAATTAGAACAAATCATTCTAGAGAGATGGAACAATATTGCCACCTCGTTGAATCTTCTTGTCTTTGCATTGAGTCCCAAATGTTATAGTTCTCAGCTCCTTTCTGTTGCCACAAGATTTGCCAAATATAGAGATCTTGAAGTTGCTCAAAGGTACAAGGCAACACCTCGTAGACTCCTCGTTGATTGTGATAGGCAAGTGCAGTGAGGATTGTGTTTATGGGTTTTGCATGCTGTGATGACTGTGGTCGTGATGCTCTTTGAGACAAGTATATGGTTGATGCTCATAGACATGCACCTACAATCTCTTGCGATCAAAATTTTATTCCAAGTAAGTTCTATAAAAAAATCATTTTATCTTTTAATTTTTAATTTTATAATTTAAATTTTTAAATTTTGTAATTCTTAACTCTCTAATTTTGTCTTAATAGGTTGCTCGTTCATTTGCGTTTGAGAGGAATTGGAGTACATACTCCATCCACTCAATAAAGCACAATAGACTATAGTCAAAAAGGGCAGAGGACTTGGTATTTGCGGATTCAGACTTGTGGCTCCTTACACACAAGCAAAGTGGCTACAAAGAAGGGGAGATAAAGAAGTGGGATATCAAGCCAGAGAGTATAGAATTGGATGCTTCCATTGCCGACTTTGCTGCACTTGATGTTGATGATGACTATGAACCATTTGGTGATCTTGAGAGTGCTAGTGGTAGTGCCAGTGGCACTGTTTGTGGTTCTTCTAATTTATCACAACATAGATAATCTAATATGGATGATGATGATATTTTTGATGACCCATGTGATATTTGATCAATGATGGTTGATTGTAGATACTTGCCATTATTATTTTTTTAATTTTTAAGTTTAATATATATCATGACATTTGAGTTTGACTAATATTTGACTATTAATATGGTGGTCTATTTTGAACTTAATTACTGCTGCAATTATTTTTGATTTTTATATGTTTTTGAATGGATGAACCCAACCCCAAATGTTGTTTTGACTGAACCTACGAACGGAACCCTAGAACCCGAACTCGAACAAATAACTTAGTTCTGGTACATGGTAACAATTGGCCATGCATCCATGCCTCACATGTTCATGTTTTCATCTCAAAGATCTGACTATCATTTATACAACATATTAGTGCATAGAAAACAAAAATATTCATTTAGAATGCATGGGAGAGTCTCTTGCTCCTCACGAACTATGTGCATGCCTTCAACGGCATATGTTAAGTCATTAATCTCACTAAATAAGATCAACAATTGTCCTGAACTCAAGAAATATCTATTTGCTCACTATGTTCCACAACACTTTGGGGACAGGGATGGCTGGACAGCAAGCGAGGCATTTCGAGGACAATATATATTAATTTAAATTATTTATGTAAAATAATAATAAAAATTATATATGTTAAAAATTCAGATATATACATAATTTATATTATTAATTTATTACAAGGATGTGACATTATTTCCTTATGAACGAAATTATTGAAAAAAGAGAGATGTCAAGAAGACATAGTTGTTGATAACTAGATATTGTCATCCCATATTTAGCTGCAAATATCGTGAATCCTTGGTGTCACTGAATTTGACTTAAAAACCAAATGAAAATGGTTGAGTTGAATAAATTGTTGGCATGCAACATACTTATAAAAGGTCAATTATAATTAGGGTTGTCATTAACAAGATATATTTTTGGGAGGCAATGACCAAGAAATGTAGTTGTTTCAGATGTGCACCTTTTCCGATTACTATTTTATGAAAAATATGGATTCAATGTAAGCCTTGTTAATGGTCATGTGCACATGATGAAACAACATTTTTAATTGGCAAATACCCTAGTCATGTCTTGGTAAACATGAAAAATGGAGATGTTTGGGTTTTAGGAAAAATGGGGATGGCTAGCGGATGGCCCCCACCATTCCACTGTGTTGGAAATGGGTCAAGGGATAAGGAAGCCTGTTTTAAAGTCAAGGACATGCCCTTGTGGAACATGATAAAATTATTCATAGTTCTTTTTGTTGTCCAACAAAATTGACACGGTAGTATGCCATAAAAGAAACAAAATTCATTTAGAAAGAGAATACTATGCTCTATCATTGAGGCAATTTTGTGGTATCGGGCACAAGTTTTATACTCAGAAAACATGTGGAAAAATGTTCATTACCGTTGGACATCTAAAACCTCTTCACTACCAATTTTCTTTTGCCATGATTTGGCCAAAAAACTTAAGTTGTCTAAAGATTAACCTCTTCATCCTCATGTTTCATTACTGCCACAAGTTGGCCAACATAGCATTGGATGAGTGCACATTAATAAGTCTTAGGTTTTGGTTTAGTAACAAGTTACAGGATCAATTTTGAGGTGCCATATTTTTGTTGTTTAATGAACATAGTGTCTTATAGTGATTTTATGGCTAGTTTCAGTGGATTCTTTTTATAATATACCTATTCTCAAGTTACTGGCCCTTTTGTATTCAACCAAGTCACTAATAATTATTTTCAGGTCACCATAACAATAAAGGCGATTGTTAAGTTAGTAGAATTATTGAGGGTAGCAGCAGCATTAGTTAATTTAAGGGCTTGTAGGTGGAATTGTCAATATCTATCATGGTTATGAGACTTGGAAGCAGTGGACCTTTCTTGCACTTAGACAATGACTTGGCAAAAAGGCTCACAATCTAGAAAACCAAAAAACACTAAACATAAGGAATTTAGTTAATCTTGTCAAGATTTGGTAAAACTTGCAAGTAGTTAATCTTGCCAAGAATTGGTAGGAGTTGCAAGTCAAGTCAGTTGACTCATTTATTTGAGTTGTATTGACTTGCAAGCTAAGTCACATGGTTCGAGTTCGAATTCGAATTCGGCAACAATAAAATTTGAATGAAATTCAACAAGGAAAAAAATTTGAAAAAAAATTTGAATTAAATTCGCCTTCTATAAATTAAATTTTTTAAATATAAATAATAAATATTTAAAATAATAAATTAAAAAAAATAATATTATATTAAATTTGAATATATTGTATATTATAAGAAATTTTAAAATATTATAATATAAATAAGTTTAAGATTTTAGTTTAAATATTATTACTATATAAATCATAAATATATCAAATATGCAACTTTGATATATATATTTGAATAACTATATTAGATAGATGTAGTAGGAAGACATATCTTTTTTTACGACCTCTAATATGATTTTAATCTTGACCTCTAATTTACGATTTTACATATCTCAAGTAGGAAGACATATCTTATAATCTTAATTTACTATTTTATTCAAATATATCAAGAAGACATATCTAATTCGGCAACATAAGAAAACTCTTAATATGATTTTAATTTGCAACGTAGTAAAACTCTCAATACGATTTTAATTTACCTCAAACATTTAAGATATATTAGGGATGCCGAACCAGAATTTTGCAAACTACGCTTCGGTGCACAAAAATTTAATTCGTGCGGCTCCACCTATGTGCAAACCTGGGCATTGCCTGAGTACGACGGCTTGCAATAATTTGTTAATCTTGACCCCCCATCCTTGCCAGAGGGATTTCTAATGTCCGTGGCCAGAGCTGCCCAAACAGGGAAAACACTGAATCGAAGTAGTAAAAAACCATGCTTTTTAATACATTTAAAAAAAAAATTATGCCCTAAACCTGTTCGAATATGAGACAAATTTAAACGAATTTCAAGTCATGTTTTGAAGTTCGCTGAATTTCGAACTTCATGGTTGAAATTCGGCGAATTCTGTGACTTAGCTTGGAAGCACTCACCAAGATTTCCAAATAGATATTTTTGGTTTAACCAATTGGGGTTGTCTTTAGGGTCCTTGTCTTTGTATTACATGAATTTTAATTTAAGATATCACTTGTGCCTTTAGAGGTTTAAGCAAGGCCTTGATATTGTTGACCAAATCTAAAGATCTTTAAACTTCATTCATTGAAATCCAACTTCCTACAAAAGCATATACAAACAAAATTCAGGGATATATTTTGCCTAGGTGTTGTCCTTAGTGTAGGAGTCTGACGCGACCCTTGTTTCTTTTTGTTTTAAATCCACACCTCCACTTGCTTGGTCATAATCCTTTGTTATCATGGTGGTGTCACTATCTTCTCCATCTCAGCCTTTGCTTGAGTGTTCCACAACTCTTCCTTTCTTTGAAGAAGTGACATGGCTGTTTGGTGGCCCATGCTACTGCATTGCCCAAAGGAGCCATCATGCTAGGATTTGAACATTTGAGAGAGAATAGGCTTGGGAAATTGCTTCCACTATGATTAACAACACCGCGTGGAATTTACTCTAGAATTACAAACATATTCATACAGACTAGTGGTGAACTTCTTTCAGTCCTCTTGCTTAGTTTCCAATTGAACTAATTTTGTCCTTAGGTCTTTCTAATTTTCCCCATGGAGAGCGGCAATGGCCAACATGTTAGGCTCCTTTTCTATAAGGATGTGAAATATAAATTCTTGCACATCTCTACACATGGTGTTCTTGTTAAGTTGCTCGTGGAGAATTTTCTTGAGGACGGCCATACATAGCTTCTAAAAGCTCTCCTACCCAAGATAAACTTGATAAAAAACATGGTAAATGTGTTGACAATATATAAATTATCTTGCAGCATATGGCTTGAAATTCTCCCTTGCCTTGAACAACTACTATAGTCATAATATAACTCCAATTGGAGAGAATTTTGGAGCACAAAGATTTTAAACAAATAATACATTGTGCTATAATGATTCAATAATGCATATTACATATTTATAGGAGTTCCATTTCCTATATTATAGGAAGCTTCCTATAACAACTCCCCTATGTAGATAAGTTATTTTAACAACTCAAACACACACTCCACAAATAATTTTTTGTATTACTAGTAACAATTACAAGAAAGATGTAATATTCCCATCGCTCCCCCACATTATATCATTCTCCAAATGGGGATAGGTGGACTAACAATATTTGATGACCACGTTTAGTAGTTCATTATAAGGTATGAGTAGAGACATACACATCTACTTAGGATAAATAATAGTGGAACTTACCTCACTATGATTTTGTACTTTATCCAATGATAGGGACAAATAGATCTACTCATGAAACTAATCATAGGGAGTAACACATCTATCCAATGTTATGCAAAAAGTTTGGATAGGGACAATCACATTTATCTGGCATCAAAGTTATGAATAGGGACACACATTTGCTCACAACAATTATGATTGGGGACACACACATTCAATCATAGTTACGAACTTTTGTGATTGGGGACAAAACACTTCTAATCACTATCAGTTAACAAATGTGATTGGGGATCGTTACTACTGCCACTTGGAAAACGATCTTGGCTTTAGTCATTTTGGCATAAGTTGTTTTGTCATGAAAACAATTTTTCAACCCCTCTACGCCTTCATCCTCTAGTTGATTTGCTACTTAGCAAATTTGGCATTGAAACTCAATTTTTATAATATGCCCACATAAGATGAAAGTTGCATACAAGTGATAGTGCGTCCAATTACAATTGAGGTAATTTTTATTTTGTATTATTTTTTACACTTTTACATCTTGACATGACAATAAACAACTTGTGAAAATGAACCCTATTCTAAACCAAATAATACAACTATCTACCTACTATTCTAAAATCTATCATCACACACTCAATCTATAAACATAAGCTTTTCTTGCAAGAGATTGTTGTGATAAACAACCACTACATTTGTTGAATCATTGCAACTCTTGTGTAAAGAGCCAGACATCCCAAAAAAGGCCCCATGTTTGTAATTGCACCGGATTTAGGTTTCATTCCTTTTGATTGTATGGTAGTGGGCAGTTCAAGCATTGTATAAAAAATATTAGTTCCTTTAGACATGAAATTCGTGCCAAAACACACCAGATTTAGGTTTCCTTCCCTCTTATTTTATGGTATTTGTGTGCTTATGTTGAAAAAGAATGCAACAAAGTTCTTTCATCTGAATGACGTCTAGAGGGCCATCTAGAATAAGTGATGCCATATGGTGGCTACCATGCAATGGCCGATTGATCGTGATTTCTTGTGTCTTTTTAAGAATCCCCAAAGTTATCTCTGTTACTTGACGAACCATTAACACTACTTCACATCTCTTCCTTTGATTCTTAATACTTTCGACTTATGGAATTGCCAACAAGTTCTTATTCTTGTTGTTATGCAAATTCCATAAGAGCATCTATTATAGCAACTAGCAAAGCAAGGTTTGGTACTAAGGAAGACAATTTTTTTGAGAAGCCGCTAAAGCTCTCTATATTTACTCCATATCCAATTCCAAAAAACTAACCCCAAAGTTGGCAATTTGTATGTGACTTGGTTGCCTTACCTATAGCATAAGTCATAGAGTTCACTGAATTTTGGCCATGAAGTTTGAAATTCAAAAAACTTCGAAACATTAATGAAAAATTGTTGAAATTCACCTCATATCTGTACAAAATTACAAATAAAAGTGTGCAATTTTTTTTTTTAAATATATATCAAAAATACATTTTTTGGGAATTTTTTCAACCTTTTTAGAGCTTTAGGACTGATATGACACATTTAGATTAGGGTTAAAAGTCATGAGCCCTTCCCGAACACTCTGCAATTCATGCTTAAAAAATAAAAATCTCATGCCCTAAGTAATAACAAGGCATCTAATTGGATTGTTTAGGTAGGTAGATATCACCCCTATCCAAGCATAGGCTTCCTCTCATCATCTAGAGTAGATTGGAAATGCTTGACTTCCATTCTTTGGCGTCCGTTGATTCAAGAATACATTAGTTCGAGAATATTGAAACTAGGTGCAAATTGAGCAACTATTGGTTGAATGATCTCATACATGTATCAATATCCTCCCTCTCTTTGCCTGATTGAAATAGGGCAAATGTAGCTCACACTTCTCCCCTAATCTTTAGTCCATCATGCACTTGCTTGTTTAATGTTTTATGCCCCCATATCTGATGGAAGAATACTTTAATATTTAATACAATTCAATATTTTTAATTTATTAATATATCATATATGTTCTAAATTTAATATTATATATTTATAAATTATGAATTTAATTTTTATTGCGATTTTGATTATTATATACATAATATAATTATATGCTATGTATGTGATATGGTAAATTGGTTTCTAATTTTAATCTATAAATATGTATGTATTTTTAATTTTATATATTCTTATAAGAATGAACTTAAATCTATTTATCAATGTTAAACTAATTTGATCATCTTGTGAATATATTATTTATATTTAAAAAAAATCAAAGTTATGTAGGGCAAATTTAATCGCGATTTTTTTTTTCTGAATTTTTTTGTCCTTGCTGAACTTCATCTGAATTTTGTTTTTGCTGAATATGAACTTGAACTCGAAACTTGTCACATAGCCCATATCAGTGTTACCGTTTGATCTTTTTGGATGTGTTCAACAACCTTCTTCCTTTGCAAGGGATAAAATTGATTATCTATTTAGCACTACTTCCTAATTCTACGGCTCCAAAAATGATGTGCAAATCACCTTCCACCTGAATCTTTTTAATGCTCAGCGAGGCTGCTAACTTTAACCTTGCCACTAACCGCATGGGTAGGCTATATTGTTAGTTCCTCTGCCCGAATTGATGGTGAAACCCCTAGAAAAAATACTTGGAGGAGATTTGATTGCAACACTAGCCCCTGTTGTCTCAACACTACCTCTAGAGGCACCATCAAATTTTAGGTTTGTATGTCCCTCTGGAGGAATTATCCAATTTGCAAGGCTTGAATTAATCCTCACACAACCTCCCGCTTTATTGAGTGAGATATTTGCAGGGACTTACAATTATCACCAAAATTAAGATATCTGTTAATGTACATGTGGCTGTTAGTACAACACTGCAGAAGTAGTCTTCTGCATTTTGGAGGTCTGCATAAGCATATTCTGCTTGTAAGTTGCTCGAAGCTTAAAAAGTACCTATCTAAAAAATGTAGCAATCCCAAGACATTGGCTTTCAGTTTCTATTGGTATTAGTAGAAAGAAAGAGAAAAAATGATAAATATATTATTGGTTCTGTTTCTTCTTGGTTTTCTGAGCTTATGTTGATGCCATGTTTTTTTTTTCTGTAAATTAGTTTTTACTAAGACAAGTCTCAAGTAAGATTTGGCCTTACTGAGGGAAAAAATGGCTATTGAGGATAATTAAATGTCTATTTTCAGTTATCTTTGTAATTTGGAAAATGTCCGTAACTCCCAAAATGGTTATGAGTAAAACACGTTAAATGGGTTATGTTGTGATCTGTAATTAGGTATACCAGGGACGACTCATCAACACCAGGCTTAGCTTATTAACAATTGTCGCAAATTCTCATTGAATTGTCTTTCCTGTCTGCTAAGTACTTGCTTAAGAAAGCCTTAGGATTCTTATGGTTAAGTTCTGAAATTATTTTAGGTAGTTGCACATTTTAATTGAAATTTGAAAGCAAGCATTGTAGCATGCAAGAAAAACAAAACTTACATGGGATTACTCTGAGAAAATCAATGCGGAAGAATTCCACAAGAGTAGCATTCTGCCTCTTTGTTCCTCTATCTAGACAAAAGTACAAGTGAATTTGCCATCTTGAGGCCTCTAAGAACTTGGTGGGGCTTGATAAAACTTCTACAATGCTCTACTATTTGTCTTGCTTGGCATTTTCTTCTATGACTCTTTCTTCTATTTTACTCAGCTGCATGCATGTTACAACTCCAATACACTGATGTAAGATGAATTTCATGATCCCGAGGGGTATATGTAAACTCAGTAATTTGGCTGAACAGAGAATCCAATTAAATAGAGCCTTTGAAAGCATGGAGTCACAAACATATGAACTTGTTCGGTTGGGCAGGAATTTGTTTACATGATCCTTTGTTTTGTGGGTTCATCTCAAGCCAAACTTGCTTGATGATTTCTTCTGAAGCTCAACCTGTAAATTACATTAGATTATTTTCAGCTGCTTCTGGCTTTATGGCTTCAGGATAACCCTTATCTTTTTGACACCTTTTATTTATGCGTGCACTAACCTCCAACTCTGTTGTTGCCGAAAAAGTGTCTTAAAGCATTTTGAATCACTTGAATTAGATATGCAAACTTGTTAGCAAACTTAGGTTTCATTTATGGAATTGAATTCCTCTGTTTCATGATAGTATTTGATTGTGTTGGGGAACTAGGTCTTGTGTTTGTTTGGAGATAGCTTGTCATTTGCTGCTGCAGAAACTGATTGTCATCCATGATGATTTCATTACCGATGTTTGCATTGGAAATGACAAGATGTACTTATTTTCTTGGAACCAGTTTGCAGTACATTGAGGATCATTGAAAGGGAATCCTATGATTGGCTTTTGTATATTTTTTTCATAGAAATAAAAACTTAAATTGATTTTCATAAATACTATGAAAGTATTGGTAAACTTTTTGAAATTTCTGCTTGTCTTGGATTTGGAGCTCTCTGGGCTCATTCTCTACACTGTCTCCCTTCGAAAATTTCATGCATCTTTGTTGATCACTTGTGATGCTTGGAACAGGTTTACTTTTGGTCGTGTGCTAGGATCATGAAAATTGATGGTTGTAGCCTTTAGAGCATGTGGGGAAATTAATAATATGTTTAGATCTGAGAAAGAATTGTAGTGGTAGAGGCTTCGTTCTATATCTATGGAGCATAAAAGCAAGCTGTATTCTGCATTAGGCCAGTGGAAAGATGTGACAGTTGAGTTTCTTCCAAAACTGAGTCTGGTGGGATAATTTTCTTTCTTTATGGTTGAGGACTTTTCAAGCCCTTTCAGAAGCTCATGCTATAGAGTAAATTTGTTGGCAATAAGTTATTGTTATTGATCCTATTGACATTGCATTTTAATCTGGGTCTGGTTCTTTTGACTTTAGGATTACATGGCTGTAGTTCTTTTAGGATTTCAATTATTGAAACTTGAATCAAATTTAGCAGATGAAAGGTTTCCTTAATGTTAAAGGAATATTGATTTCACTTATGAATGTCTCTGGAATTGTTTAGATTTGTGATATATTAGAAATTAGTTATATGCTACTCCCCTAGAGACAGATTTAGTACCTCCTTGAAATGTATGTCTGCAGTTGATTAAAAGATCTTGAGGTTTAACATATTTGGTTGCTCTGTCATGCATTATCCTTGATTTCTCATACATCATCTGAGTTATGACCTATAATAGCCTCTGCTGCATCATTTATTTTATGATGATATGACCAATGTTTGCAGTGTGGTTTTGACATAAATATTCACTAATTGTGTCAGCCACATATTCAAAAAATGAATATATTGCCCCTTGGAAAGGAAGCTGAATATATGCAGACTTTGATTATATTTTAGGCAATGAGTTGATCAGCTTCCCTAAATTAAATAATCCTCACTTTACATACAACCAATCTTTGGCTTCAAAATAGTACTTTGATGAAAGATGTGTTCCCTAATTCTTTGGATGCAAATTTGCATGTTCAAATGGTCTATCCCATTCTTTTTTGGCCAAGTTGAATGGTGTTAATATTTTCTTGTGAAGCATGAAAGCTTTGATCATTAACCATGCTTAATTCGTCCAGAATGTGTGCCAGATGTCTCCTATGTTCATTCCTTAATCCCAACATTGTGTAATGATCGGTGTGCAAGATGTACTACTGTGCATTGGCCAATACTGCTTGATCCCTGTTCGAAAACATAATGGTCTTTCATGATGACCTACTATTGTTTCTTAATGACTGTTTGATTCATGCCTATGCCTAGACAAGTATGACAAATAAAAATTCTCTAGTCTCAATGCCTGAAGGATGATTATGCTGGCTATAATTGCCTAATAACTCGCTGTCCTTTTGTTTCTTTTTGGATGTCAGTCCAAATCTGATAGAATTTCCATTAATGCTAGAAGAGACTACCTTCAGTTGATCAAGTCCTTCACTTATTCATTTCCAAATGGTCAATCCTTATGCGGCCAAGAAACATTGAGGATGTTGTATTCTACATGTTTTGATATTTGTTTTTATAAGTTATTCTTCTCCACTCCTTATGCTTTTTGTGTGGAGAGCTCTGCACTAACTTTGTTGGCTAGGTTTAATTGAAATTTGAAACTTCTTACTTTGGAATCTGCCTTCTACTAACAGTCTGATGATACTTTTGGTATAGATGATGAGTCAAATTACTCAATCTACTGTGATGAGCTGAATTCTCCTGCTAAAAACAGCCTGGTGGTTGTCTACTTGTTAATTTTTCATTCTTATCTAAGCTATTAGGCTCTGCTGCTCCATGGGTCAATGGATTGTGAATTTGTCACTTTGTATAAATTGACAAATTAATATGACTGTGTAGCAGACATTCACATTATCAAATTTCTGACATGCTATGAAGGCATGTAGCTTGCTATGTTCCACTGAATCCCTTTTTGGGGAAGGGGAAATATGGAAATGTGCGAATGGGATGCCTACTATGACATGTAGATGAGAAGAGGGGATTGGGATGGCAACCTAGGGATCAGACATGCCTGAGTTTGAAAACTTAGTTAGAGAGGACCAACATTGTGCAAATGATCTGAAATGCATTTTGTCATGTATTTAAATGATATAGCTTTGGTTTGTTATCATAGAACTTCTGACATCAGAATTGTGTTATCAAAAACCAAGAACTGATGATAGTAATAATATCGAGCATTATTTATTCGATTAATGCCAAAATAAGTGTTGTCAATTTTGCATGTTCTATTGCTAGAGTGCGTAATTTGCATAGTTTCTGCTTAAATTTGTGGGGACCTGCTTTGAAGCATCTAAATTGTTCTGGTTATTTATGCTTTTGTCTTGCAGGAGTGATGGCTTTAAGTGCAACAAGTGCATATTATGATCCTTCTGAGGTTGCAACTCGTATTTTACCAAATGTTGTTGTTCTTACTGTCGACCCAGACAGGTAATTGAATTTGAGATTCAGAGGGAACATCATTAAAATGCAAATTTATATACTCGAGATAAATCGACAATGTATACTGTTCTTGGAGGGGATGCACTTAGTGGAGTTGTTACTGCAGTTTCAAATACTTAATAAATTTAATTATCAGCTTAACAGATTAAATCTCAGGTTAGATTTACTTTAGGATTCACAAATATCCATATTCCCACCATTTGCATCTACTTTGTGTCTTTTCATTAAGCATTTTAAAATTGAAAAATGGTGTTGACCATAAAATGAAAGATAAGCAAGGAATGTAATGTCCCCCCAGGTGGAATCACTACAAACAGTTCTATAGCAACCTGCTGGCTAATTTTCAATTAAACATACCATGTTTTGTTTTCCCTTTTTGTTTTCTTTCAGAGCTAGACAGAAGTTGTAGAATGGTTTGTTTGTTTGAACAATTATATTGTGTAAATGAGCTATTTTTGCATTCACGAAACAAGCTGAAAACGAATTGAAAATATGCAACTGAGTCCTTGAAATTTCCAGATTTAGATAGGGGCTAAGTTTTACAACATTTTCTGATAATAATGATAACCCAAGACTAGAAAATACCTTACAAAACTAATTCAGACATACCCAGAAAGTTTACTCCTGAATCTGGTAGTTGATGTGCTTGAGAACAGCAGATAAGGAGGTCTGATTAATGGCAAGGTGGCAGCCAAGTAGCTCACCCAGAAATATGTTTGCAGCACTTTAAAATCTGCCTCTTTCCACTCAAAATATTGCCCAAAATATAAGTCTAATCTGGATGCCAAAAATGGGTCAAAGCTGGTTCACCAGACCCCAACGTTTGGTAGGAATGAAGCTCCAATACCCTTGAGCTGTACGGTCTGCAAATGGACTGGTCTTTTGTGTTGGAAACCCCTAGTGACTGAAAATGGTTGAAGGCTACACACGTGCTGTAGATGAAGTTCTAATGATAATCAATGTTGGAGAAGCAAGTTTGAGCTTCAAACAACTTCAAACTGTCAAGGAAAGGGGGCGGCTACGCAAGCAAGCACCTCCTTTAGATTTTAACCAACAAAATCACCTCTAAACTGATTTATTTATAAGCACAAATGAAATCCCTGCAAATAGGATTCCCTTGCACACCCTGAGATGGTCTCTCACAACTGCAGGTGTGTTTACTTATGGAGGATTTCGTCCCCACAAGCAGCTTTAAACCCTAGGATTCAGACAAGCTCCTCTCAGGAGGCAAAAGTAAGAAACTATTTCACCAAAACATGTTCAAAATGAACTCCAAGTTGCTTTTAAATAGTCTCCCAAAAGGTATACCCTAATTAGGGTTTCCTCTAGTGCCCAACTTATAACTTTATTTACTTTTATTTTCTCCTTCTAATATCTCACTTTATGACTTAGTAGTCCCAAATAAGGTAGCATCCAAATTTAGTTAAATTCATCCTTTATTATTTCAATGACTATTATAAAGTCATTTTCAGAATTTAATAATTCTGACTTTCAAGGTCACCTTTAATATCATTTGTAATATTACAAATAACCACAAATTGGAGTGAGCTCCACTTTCTCTATCGTGGGACACCATACTCTCTCTCTAGAATCATATCATAATATGTACTTTCAAGAAGTCTTAAATAAGTTAAATATTGATTTAACAGAGCAACCTTTTCTAATATCACAAATAATGCCCTAATATCTCCTTAACCACTCAGATACGTTGTCAACCTTGAGAAAACCAACCCCAAATGGTTTATCTGTCCATCTTGTTAGTCTACAAGGAATTGATGATAGACTAACCTCGATTGGTTGACACTGGCTAAGAAGGGGACATTACAAGGAACCTTTTTAAGACTCCCAAATGATAGCATATGAAGCAATTTTGTTTACCCTCGGGATATGAATCAAAGAGACAAATAAGTGCAATTTGTTTTTTTGTGAAAACCATTTAACAGCAATGTGTCATACAGCATAATCTTGTTTTCTTGGAGTGAAAAAACCAAGACAACAAGAATATTTGAAAGGTTCCATGAAAGGAGTTTCCAAGATCAATACATGTGTGCATGTCTCTGGCTTCGTAATGGTAGCAGGAAAAACAATTCCAAATTGATTAAACAAATCCTCCTAGAACAACAAAGGAAAAACAGCGAAGAGATGATACTTGCAGCTTAGTGGGTTTAGAATATTTTCAAAAGCTATTGAGAAAAGCTTCAACAAGAAGCTCCCATGTGTAAAACTTTTGGTGTCTTGGAGAAAACTCACAGAAAAAAAATTCGAAGGACATAGAAATGAATTGTGAAGGAGAAGTGGAGAAAGATCCTGACATTTGTCAAATCCTCTCAATCCACAGGCAAATTGGAAATGATCAACTGTATACTATCAAAAGGCTTGTAAAGGAAAAGACCAAGAGCTGACCACTTTGACACTTTCTTGGTAACTTGGGGGTTATAATCAATCTAACAAACAAAGTCTCTTTAGAAACAGAATGATTTAACACTGGCAAAATAAAGTCTTTAATATATATATCTATACATATATATAATGCTTCACAGGTTTCAAAGGAAATACCAGCATGAAAATGCTAAAATAATAAATTTCACGAACCTTAGAGGGCTAAATTCTTCAGAATTTCTGAATATTGAATGATTAAGATATTTAATGGTCCCAATTTGAGCAAGGTAGGCATGTGGTAACAGTAGTGGCATACCACAGTTCATTAGCATTTTGTCTTCTTAAAGTTCAGGCTTCCGTTAATAATATTTATAGATAATTTTGTTAAGATACTTAAGCAAGCCTCGAGGTTCTGGAACTTTGCTCTCATGCATTACTAGATGGAATTTGGAGCAGGTTGCATGCAAAACTACATTTTTTAAATAGATATTTTATGTTTTTTCCATAAAAATCTTAAACATTTTTTATTCCTCATTTGCTTGTCATATAAAGATTCATACTTTCTGGGTTTATGTTTTGTTGATAGAAAATGTCCCAAAATATCACTGTAATTAAGTTTCTCCTCTCTTGTCTGTGATATGACATTGTTCTGAATCTACATGTGGATAAATTTGTGGTGCTTTTATCAGCTACAATATTATTTCCAATTCTGTGGTCCACTAATTGCATTTGCTGATTTATTTTGCCTTGAGTAGTGAGGTGAGATCCAAAGCATTTGAGGCAATTCATCTATTTTTGGAAATTATGAAGCAACACCATGAGAAGGTGTGTACTCAACGCCATTAATTTTGTAACAATGTATATGTTTTCATAGAACTGGTAGCTTCACTTATTTTGAGGATGCAATTGCCTTCTAATCTTCTTCATTCACTCATGGTTTTCATGACGTGTATTATTTATTTTGCTTCTAACAAATTGCGGAGTGCTTAATGGTTTCACTTTTCGTAGTTCCAGGCTTATGCTATTGCTTCTTCAGTTCTTTAAGTCTTCAAGTTAATGTAAAATTTGTAAGAAATTAGCGATTCTGCTGGAAAGCAATTTCTATTGTACACCTATAGATGTTGTATTCAAGCACTTAGCCCATCTTTTTATGATGTAACACTTTGTACCTGACAATACCAAGCATGCTTCAGAAGAAATGCCTTTGTCCCCTTAACAACATAGGATTTGTGATTTTTTTTATTGTATCTATGTTCCTTAATGTGAAATATTTATTTTCTGTTCAGTCTTCAATTTTTTTGTTTGATGAAAGGGCCCACTACTTAATATTTATTCTCCAAAGTCCGAGTTTAATTTCTATATTTGTATTCTTGATTTTCAGAAGCTTTTATGTTAAGTTAAAACTAAAAGGAGGTTAATTTTCTGTTATTCTGCTGCCTTTAAAAATGAACTTTCAAATGATCCTCTTCTTATTGATAAATCTTGTCTCCTGGTCTCAACTAGTTTTCAGTTTATCCTAACATCTGTCACTCTCTCAAACTAAACAAAGCTTATTGTGTTGATGCCTGCCACCATAGCAATAAAAATCTTATTGGGAAAAAATTGACAAACTAAAAATATAATGTTTTTTTTTGAATAAATAAGATTTAAATGGAAAAGAATTGGATTTTAAAAAAATGTAAAACATGTAGAAGAGACAAAAAATACTTGTTTTTGAAATTTAAAGACATTTCCATAGCATAAAGATATAGAGAGCAAATAAAATAGAGAGTTTAGCCCATGAATTGTCTAAAATAGAGAGTTTAACTAATAAACTGTCCAAATGAGAAGTTTGTTTAAAGTAACAGAATGCAATGTAGCACGTAAGCTTTCCTAGTAAATGATTCTTTGGTAAGTTCAGTATGAAGTTGATAAATTTATTGCTAAGTATAAAAGATTTCACTGAATGATATGTGAGTAAACATCTAGTCTTGTTGTATGATGTGAGATGGTAAAATGCTACTAACAACACTTCATGCCAAATTATTATTAATATCAAAAGAATGTTTAATCATAGAGATTGCACTATCACAACAAACTATGAAATATTTGAAAATTAGTAAGACCTCAAAACAACAAGAATAAACATGTTTGCATCCCAAAAGGATAAAAGAAAAAATAAACATTTTATTACTAGGAAATTTTCAAGTAGGAAACATCAAATAAGATACTATCCAAATAAAAATCTAATCAATCGATGAAAGAGAAACCATTTCTTATAACAGGTCGAGTCAAGTGGACATGAATTATGCATTTTTTAAGATTCAAGATACAAAAGCAAATCACATTCAAAATCTTTGCTATTAAACCAAACCTTCAAATTTAGTCAAAGTACTGACTCCTATAAAGTAGAAGTATAAGTTAGACACAAAGAACATTTAGGGCAGATATGCATATCAAAATACGCATACAAAATCACAATGACCAAGATGTTGATGTCACAATGATTGGACATCTTGATGCAATACTAGGTTACATATAAACATCAGGCTAATGTTATTATGCAGCCAAGGGAATTTGTACTACACTTGAGAGAAGGATAAAATATTATAAAGACAAAGATGACCTACACATAACATTACCTCTTCACTTCAAAGATGACCTACACATAACAATTCCTCTTCACTTCTAGTAATGAGACTAGGTAAAAAATTAAACTATAGTATTATCATATTCATCAAGCAAAGAAATGATAGACAAAGAGCCTAAATTAACATTAAATTCAAGCCATTTAGCTAGGAATACAGATTATTTCTTTCTAGAGAACTGATTTACAAGGCTACCGTTGTAGAAAAAGATAGATCATCAAATGCTATTTGGACCAAATAACCAACCTATCTTCACAACATTAATTTAGTTGTGCAGAAAATCAAGAATGATGAGGACATTGATGTGGATAAGTAGATACAAAATTAAACCATGTGTGATAGAGTATTGACAGTATTGATAGAAATCCTACCATATGAGAATAGATAGAATTACACCATGATAAAGTAGACACCAAATATGATGTATGAATATTGAGCTGAAATATAACAGTAAAATACTATCTCTTGGAAGTCCCACGAAAATAAAATAGATTTAATTGTGCACATTGAAAATTTTATTTAACAGATTATTCATCTATTTATAATAAATTTTATATGTGCTGGTTGAATTTTGTGGAAATGCTATTTATATGGTGTGAAGCTATAGAATGCATTTGTAGTAGTGTTACAACAAAAAATTGCCAACCTTGGGCTCAAATGCCCTACCTACCAATTCCCTACAAGTTTGCAATTAGTTGTGCCTTCTATGTATGTACTAGCGAACTCCTGTTTGTATTTGTCTTCTCAAATTGTCACATGGCTGCATTATTCATAAAATATTTCACCATTTCTTGGGTTTCAAGGGATTCACGGGTTGGTGAGAGATTTTTTGTCTGTAGGACTAGTTTCCGAAAAATCGGGTATAGTTGTGATCAAAGTTTGAAAACTTGGACTTGGCAGCCCAAAATAGGACTCGGACTTGGGACTCGGCACAGACTCAGCAAAAAACTCAGCTGGGACTCGACAAAAATGAAAACAGTAGTTTTACCATAAAAAAATAAATTAATTCATTTAGAGAACATGAAAGCCTATTTTGACTATCAATTTGTCATAATTCAAAGATTACACATGTCATATGATCTTGAAACACTCAATATTTGAAATTTCATACTTAATACTCATAGTTTCAAACTTTCAAATGTATAACTTCCTCATAAATTTATAAATGTTTGCATATAATGATATGTCAAAATAACAAAAACAACAAAATACAATCTACATCTTCCTCTTTCCCCTTCTAATCTAACTCAATTTGTCAAGCATTGAACTAAAAGGTGCTACAATATAAAAATGATGATGAATTGTTTCTTCAACATTGTCTTTTTTGGATCTCAAATGCTCCTCTTCTCCTCTCCTTTCCTATTTTGGTGTTCAGCCCTGTTTTGGTGAAGATTGGACAAAGAAAAGGTGAAGCAAAAGTCACCTTTTTATGTCTTTTTACCTCCCTAGCAGCACCCAAGTGGACCTGAGAGTCCATACCCAAAACTCGGGAGTCCGAGTCTGGAACTTAGAGAGTCCTAGGGGGAGTTTCTGACGAGTACTCCCCAAAACTCTTCCAGACTCGCCTCGGGAGTCAACTGCAAGTGGACTCAGCTAGAGATAGGACTCGGGAGTCCAGAGAGTTTTGGAGAGTCCTCAAACTATGATTGTCATTATTTGGAGCTTTTGCTTCTATGCCTGCCATATCTTACCATCTCATGAAGATGTTCCATAGTCATAAATAATATATTTATTATTTATGTTGTCAGTTTTGCATTCAAAATTTGAGAGCTATATGTTAGAATCCAAAGTGATTGTGCTTTAAAATTGTGATATCTTGATTTATTTATTTGTTCTTGAGTCTTTTTCAAATCCTTTTTGACTATCTTTTCCTCCTACATCTTCTTTGTATGAAAACATTTCTGAACAAATTTAGAATCTTTTGTAATGTAAAATTATCTTTCTACACATTTGAAGAATGGCATAAAGATATAGGAAAAAGTAATGCATATATGTTTCACATCTATTATCCTTGTCCATGCCATTCTATTGAAATAACAGTAACTATATTAAGAAAAAGTTATGTTCTGGTAATGCGATTTTAATGGTGAGTTTTGTTGTTGGAATGGAATCACTTAAAATAGACGAAATGCTAGAAAGCATGTATAGATAGTGCTAAGTAAACATTATATATGAAGCCTAATTATGACCTTTCTTTCCTTGGGCCTCAATTAAGATTGAATACATTTTCTTTTTAGATGGAGGATGGTCTAATAAAAACATTGCTATTTTGTTCAAACTTACTGGCATGCAATAACTAATAAGCTAGCTTTTGTCTTTGGGTGTGTAGTGGTTAGGCTTAGATGATAGGGATAATAGGGAACCTCTTTCAAATGGTGGCTCCAATAATATTACCTTCATTTATTGATACTTGATGGCTAGGAACATGGATGTAGGAGTGAATCTTGTCTAAAAATAATACACCTTAATTGCACACTAAATTGACCTAAACATAGATCAACTACTTAGTGAGTGACCGAGTACTTTTAGGAATTTTTTTGGGCGAGTTTTTAAATTTTTACTTGCAAGTCTTAGGTGGATGACTATTTGTGAGTTTCAGCATTGGGCTCACGGCGAGTACTTGAACCAGTTTAAGAAAGAATACACTTTATTTGCATGCTACATTGTCCTAATCATACTTCAACGGTTTGGTGAGTTGTTGAGTACTTGTAGGGTTTTTTTCTGGTCAAGCTTGTATAATTTTAACTCAAGAGTCTTAGGTGGGTGAGTATTTGCAAGTTTCAGAGCCAAAAATGCAAAGAGCATTGGCAAGTACTTGGTGAGTCCAATTACACATCGTCTGAGCATCCTTTGAGTGAATTGGAGTGAGTTTATAGTGGATATAAAGAGAAAATTTTAGGAATTATGGGTTTCTTATTTTGTATTCTTTCTATGGTAGGTTTATAAACATGATTTATAATTTTAGAGGCATTTGATTTGATTTCCATAGTTTTAATTTTTGATTCCTGCTAGCTTTTATGAATGAAATTGCTAGTTTCTTTGTATGCAAGGCTTATGGTTTAGGGACAAAAACTTGTTATTTTGGTTAAATTATTTAATGCTATTGCTATCCAATTACATTTGAAGTGTATTTTATATGAATTTTATTTAATTTTTTGTGTTCAAATCATTGTTTTTTAATATGTTGGTTGTTTTTTGGTATATGAACATGTTGAAGTTAGCATACGGTGGCATCCAATGTAGCATTAGGTCAACATCTGTAGGTGGAAGTTTTCTTGCTGGGGCTTTTGATACTTCTTGGAAATATGCCATGATTATATTAGTTTAGGGGAGCATGATCTATACCTTTTTGTGGGAAGAAGCTTAATAGAGACATCAGTTGCCTCAAGTACCATATTGCATGCATTCCTTGTTGTGATATTAAGCTGTTTCACAAACTCATGGAAGAGGCAAAATGAGAGTGTGAGCGGCTCTTGCATTGTTGGATGAGAAGAGACTAGAGAGGGCGAGGGTACACACAACCCTAGTAGCTTACATTAATCTTGAGTTGGTAGAGAAGATAGAGGTAGATATAAAATATATTGTGGGCTCTAGTTGTGGTCCATGCATATGTTGCACATCCACCTTATTCAACTTGAGCATGGCCTAATCATATGGTTTTTTGTACCTAGAAACACCCCTGGAGCACAACCTTTGTTGTAAGGTACATGGTGAAACAAGGTGTACAAGGAAGTGAATTAGGTGTGTGCAAGTTTTTGGTATTACAACGAGTGTACCTTCAATGTGGTAGAGGGCCCACATTGAGAATATTTCTCACAACATTGAGAGATGCAAGGCTCTCTCTCCAAAAGACTCAAGTGAGCAGTTCATCCAAGATATTATTGCAGATGCAAAGACAATTTTGGAAGAACAAAAGAAGTAATGATGAAAGTTCAAATGCACCATTGCTTTAGATGGGTGGATAGATGAAAGAAAGTACACCGTCGTCAATTTGTAGCTTAAATGGTGAGATGGCTTTCTTGAAGTGAATGGTGCCTCTAACAATAAAAAATGCAAAAAAGTTGAGGTTAATGCTGGAGGTTGTTTTAGAATTTGGCATTGAGAATATGGTGCAAGTTGTCATAGACAATGTAGTGACATATGTGGTGGTTGGGAGATTGCTTGAAGGGATCCTCTTTTTTTTTAACCTCTTGTGTGGCCCAATGTCTTGACCTTCTTTTGGAGGACCTAGGAAAAAGTGATTAGGCGAGACTAGTTGTAGAAGATGCAAAGAACATCACAAATTACATTTATACTTACCCTTGGGTTCTTTGCTTGGTGAGAGATCACACCAAGGGAATAAAGGTTGTGTGATTAGGTATCACAAGGTTTGCAGCTAACTTTTTGGCATTGCAAAGCATTTGTAGTTTGTTGATATTGTTGAAGTAATTATTTGTGAGTCAAGCACAACCAGACTCAACATGTTCAAAGAAGATTCATGTAGAAAGGGCTTCAAAGACAATATTTGATGATTATTTTGCAAAGAGAGTTGCAAAGATCATCAAGGTACATATAAACATAATTTTAAATTTCAAATTAAATCCTTTTTTTTTTCAAAATTTTAAAGTATGTATTTTCGTTGTGAGTTTGTAACTTCAATTTGTTTGTAGTTGTCAAAGTCTTTAGTTTGGGTTTTGTGTTTTGTGGATGAAAGCAAAACCCAAGGGGATACATTTATGAGGCTATGTATAGAGCCAAAGAGGCCTTCCAAAACAATTATCGGGAGAGAGAAATATTTTATTTTATTTGGGATATCATTGATTATAGGTGGAACAATCAAATCCAGCAAAATGGAGTATTACTTCAACCCCAAGTTTTTCTTCTCTAATAGCTCAACAAATGTTAATAGGGAGGTTATGAGGGCCTTTTAACATGCATTAAATGGATGACACGCAAGGTCGAGGTGAGGTACCTTATTATTTCATAGTTGAAAAATTATAAGCAAGCTAGGGGGAGGCGCTTTTCTTTGCTACTAGTCATTTGAGGAAGATCTACCTAAACAATAGGTAACAAAAGTTGGAGTCTTTACTGGTATCTTTCAAGTTACAAATACAAATACAATTAACTTTCAAATATCTATTTTTAGTTTCTTGGTAGGAAGATTGAGATCAAATTGTCCCAAATCTTTGGAAACTAGCCCTTTGATTTTTGTCTCAACCTTGTGGTGCTTTTGGATGTGAACACAATTGGAGTTTGTTTGAGGCAGTTCACACAAAAAAGTTTAATAATTTGACTTAATGACATTGTAATGACCTAGTTTGTGCAAAACAACCTTCATCTTTGCACAAGAAAGGTGGGAGGAACCCGTGGACTTGGATGATATTGATCTCATAGAGATTAGACTATGAAAGTTAAGGAGACACCCTTGTTCATAGAGGGATTGTATTGCTGATTTTAAGGAATATGGTATGGAGGGTATATGTACAGCATAAGCAAGAGAGATTGGATTGGGTGACATCGTTGAAGATGATGTTGAACATGAGGCAAATGATGAGTCACTACCATCTACTACTAGAGTGGAGCGTAAGTGCATCCTTTGAGGCTGAGCGAGGAGTTGTAACTAAGTGCAAGGACTAGATCCTCTCCCTAATTTATCACTAGATTAGGGAAGAATTTGTAAATTATTATAATTATAACTGGCATGAAATTCAATTTGCGATGATGATTTTCAAAGACACTCATCATAAATTCATGATAGTTATTAGTTAGCTGTTGTATTTGCATGATGATGCAATTTTGTACTCAATTTGTATTCAATATTATAGAAAAAACTTCCCCAATGTTTAGAATCATTTGATACATTTGCATTTTGCATAAGATTTATTCTTTTTTAAAAATTAAAAATATTCTTTTAAGTTGTGAAGTTTTGGCAATATTTTTGCCAAGTTGGAGATTTCTGGTCTGCCAAATCTCAGTCTGTGAACTGTTTCGCTAATGTCTTATTTCAGCACTCAAATATTTGAATATAAATGTGATACTCTTAATTTAATTTAGAATTTGCAAAGATTTTATTAAGATTGCCTTGTTTGATTTAGGAAATTTTGTAAACCATTTTGATATGCTACTTTTTCTCAAAAAAAATGTCTAGTTCTATCCAACATGTTTGCTGAGCTAGATTGTTGAAGTTTGTAGCAAGGGCATGACCAAGCTCTCGTTCCTATTTACCTATGTTGACCTCCATTGTGTATGAACTCAACCTAGCTTCAGTAGCGCTTTTGGATTCTCTTATATTCTGTGGATCAGGTAATCATTAGTCTTGAGTTTGTGGGATTATTATATTTTGTGCATACTTGGAGTTAGAATTTTTGCCATGAAAGTACTGAAAAGGTTGCTGATTAAAAGGCACAAAATGACTGCTGAAATCAGCTAAAACTCCCAATCTATCCTGGTGCAAATCTGTCAATTTGCTCTTTCACCATTACATCAGAAAATTGAACTCCAATTTTGAAAAGTTGGGCTTCAGGCTCTTGCAGGTTGTCTTTGTCTCCAGTTTCAGCTTCCAACTGGATCAGCAGCAGAAAAATGACTAAACATGGGGAAAAGACAAGAGTGTTTTCCCATTGGGGGTTTTTGTGGAGGGCTTTTCCATTGTGTTTTTAGTTTTTGTATTTGTTATTAATGACTTAAAAAGTTAAAACAGTTGCCACTTCTTCTTGTAGATCAGAAAAGTCTTCGAGAAATGTGGTTTCTTGACAAATGTTTCCAGCAGATGAGATCAGGACTGAATGTCAAGAAATAGCTGTTTTTGTTTTATGCCATTCCTTCCCTATTTTGCAATGGATAGTACCTGGCTGTTTCATTTCTAGAAAGAGAGCTATCTATCATAATACATGCTTAACACCTCTGTTCTGACTCTGTAATGTGCTAGACTAATTTTTATAAGTTTAACAATTGTTTGATGAAATGCCACCACTGAAGTAAGTTATCTATTTGTATATATTGTAAGTTTTTGACAAATCACTTATTAAACAATCACATTGGAACTGATTTATAGATAAGTTTTTTCAATGGAATATCATCAATATCACAAGTTTCTCAGATTTGATACATAAAATTAACTAACAGAATTGCTAAAATGATCATACTATACTCACAAATTGAATTAGAGGCAAATCTGACCTCAAGGAGGCTGGTTAATAAAGGAGTTCTGTTGAAATTCACACCAACTCAGATTTGTTTAATCTGCTCTTTTGTTTAGACCTGCACTCTTATCAAGGCTTTCACAAATATCTCTAGAACTGCCGTTATGTCTCCCTGCAGTCTTGAAATGTGGCTAGTTCTGTATTTTATCTATGAACTGTCACAATTGCTCCTAGCAGTGCTGTTCTTTTATCCTTGCAGACCTGAAATGACAAATGAACTATTTGTCATCTGCTGCTGCTACAGACAGGACAAATTTTCATCTCTTTCAGACCCACGACCTGCAATGCTGCTGTTGTAAACTCACCCAGGCTACTGCTTATAGTCGTTGCAGGTTAGAAATTCACTCAACACCCCTGTAGATTGCTGTAGACTTTGATTTTGAGAGCTATTTGAACGAATAAATTCTGCTATAGCCTAGCCATGGGGTTTGTTGGTCACACAAAGTAAGGTGACTGTTGGCATTTTCATGCCACCCTTGGGCCACCAATTATCCAATCTGAGATATCAGCAATGGCTTAGACCCCTGCCAATGGCTAGGTCCTAGAACCCTAAGGCTTAAACCCTAAACCCATATCTTCATGCCTTAGTGATTTTGGCCCGTGTTATAATTCTTTGTTGACCCCCTATCACTGGTCAGTTTACTTAAAGCTACCCACCAAAGGCCCCTTAGTCGTTCCCACGACCGGCCCCCATTTACCTGCTCATTGACTCACCCTTAATGTTAATGCCTTAAGTGCGAGGGAGGATCCAACGGCTAGCGTCGTGTTGTGACCAGTTAAGCAGAGATTAACTAGGAGCCCTTGAGCCCACGTTGGCCGTCTGATTGAGGGTGGGTCCCGGTAGGTCATCGCAGA
The DNA here is from genome assembly GCF_030272615.1 of Cryptomeria japonica. NCBI lineage: Eukaryota > Viridiplantae > Streptophyta > Pinopsida > Cupressales > Cupressaceae > Cryptomeria > Cryptomeria japonica. Next base: position 554,341,235 of record NC_081411.1, on the reverse strand, counting down.
TGCGGGTAGCACTATTCGAGGCTCCAAGAGGTATTCGACGTGGTTCTCGTGTGGCATGGTGGGCTTGACTAAGAGGGGAACCTTGCAGATCAACGGTCCACAGGGCCCCATGGCCCTTAATTGTGTCAGAGCCATCAGTCATCCGAGGCTACGCAAACCGTCCGATCAAGGTGGACCCAACTCCAAGGGGGAGGGGGGGCACAATACGATCTTGCATTTGATCCGAGCCATTCGATTGCGATGAGGGATCCAATCAATAACTGTAACTTAAATGGACATTATGGGGGATTCTTGGCGCATCTCAACCATTCATTCCCGCGCCAATTCCTGGATTGATGACTTTAATTCAAAGCCCTAACCAACCAATTTAAAGTCCAACGTTTAGGTGGGAAGTGTCAAGGATGGCAGGTCTAAATAAAATGTTTGCCTCATTGATTGCCCAAATCCAATCCAAATTCAATCCAACCACATCAGAATGGCTCCATAATTCAATTGTAATGTGCCCAAATTGGAGATGTACTAAAGCTATAAAAAATCTTAATTCCAAATAGTAAATTAAGTTAAATGAGTCCCTTGTCTTGATTAAGCCCTTGCACATAAGTTAGAAGGCAATCATATATTGCATTAAGTAAACAATTAAACCATTAAGAACTCCCAAAATTGAATTATCTACTTAACAATAAGGTATCCAAATAGGAAGACTCAACCATAAAGAGATTGTGGGAGTAAGTGACCTTGATGGGGTGTCCTTGAAGACCCTATAGTAGGCCCAAAAGCGGATATACCAACCCTCTTGGCCCCATGTGGTCCATGCCATGTATATGGGGTGGCCTACCTAGTGACATATCCTCCAATCGTTCCCCCTCATCTTGTCATCATCCTAGTTTCTTTATGATTGATCCTCATGCATTAATGAGCAATGGTCGAGGAGAGGGAAAAGATTGCAGAGAGTCCCCCAGAAACCATATCTTTCAGACCCAAAGACCGTACCCATTGTACTCTTTTGGCCTCTATGGGCTCATCCTATCCCACTTTGAGGTGGCATATCTAGAAGAATGCTCATACACTGTACCCCTCTTGTAATACTCTCACGCCCTCCTTCACTATGGCTTGGATATATCATAAGTAATGAAGAAGCCTCTCTTGAAAAAATCTGCAAGTAATCGCAAGACTCGCGAGTCAATTCCGAAAACGAGTAACTCGCACAATAACTTGGGGCCGAGTTTACAGTAAATGTGTAGCGATTTTTTTATGAAAAACTCGTGAAATCGCACGAGTAAAAAAGACATAACTCGCTGCTCGCCAAACATATAAAGTGAAAAGCGTTTTTGCATTTTAGGTTTTTAGTATTATTTTCGTGGAATTGGAAAAAAAGTCGCCATACAAATAGCTATTCGATTTTCGTCGAAATCCAAAACCCTATGAAGATCTTTTACACGATTTCTGTCAAAATCCGAAACCCTACGTTTAAAAAACATTGCAAATGAACCCCGCGATTCTTGAATCAATGAATGGCCATGCCTTTGAATCCACGAATGCGCAAATGGTTGCTGCTTTAGGTTTTCTATTCTTATCGAGTCACTATTTTTATCGAGTCTGAGTGCAGAAATATTAATTTGTCACTTTGAATTGCCAAATTGAAATAAGGTCATTCTATAGTAAAGATTTGGTTATTTTAAATTTATATAATGTCATTCTTTTAAAAAATAGTTGTCATATTTATAATTTCAAAAATTTAAAATCATGTTTTAATAGGAAAATATATGGTTTTTAATTTTTTTTTGAAATTTATGTATGTTTTTGATGAATAGTCATTGCAATACAATAATTAGGAAAAAAATGTCATTATAAATATTTATTATATTAAAATAATTTTATTTATGTTAATATAATTGTAAAAATTGCTAATACTATATATGTTCAAATGTTCGATAACTTTGCCGTGTTATTGCTGATTTTTTTGCGAGTTTTGAAATTTTTTGTTTCCACCGAGTCATTGCTGAGTCTGAGTTTTTCAACTATGGAAGAAGCAATATATATTTTCATTATAACTGTAATTAGTTATTGTTGAACCCATTTAACAGGTTGGTGTTAACAGCATTATGTAATGTATTGATATTATTATATTGTGTTGTATTAACAACATTATATTATGTTAACAGTATTGTACTATATTGGCAATATTATTTTATATTATATTCACAACATTAGCCTCAGATTATATCAATAACATTATGTTATATTGACACCATTATGTTTTACTATATTAATCGTATTATTATATTAACATTCCCCTCTTATGTCATATTAACCGTATTATATTGTATTAACAGTAGTTAATTATATTAACAGTGTTATATTATATTAATAGCATCATTTAATATTATTAGCAATCTTAGATCCCTCATATTCATACCCGTACGTATTTCCTAGGCAATGTGACTGCTGACATCTGTCCTTATCTTCCTCCTTCCTTACTCGATCCTTGCTACAATGACATCAATTTCCATCTTATACCCTGCGTTTAGGAATGAGGAGTCATGTCTTATAAGTTTTGGTGATAATACTTACTAATTGCACCAATTAGTTGTTGATTTGACTTTGTATGTCTAATTGGATTATTCTTATGATAATCGCATCCCTACTAAGGTAAAAGTTAAAACATTGCACTCTTTCATTAATATTAATCTCCAAACCAATGGTAATTGGGTTATTATCGTGCCTCTTCATGAATTAACCAATCAGTTAATAACCGTATCCTTTGTTAATGACTGGATATTAATGAAGGGCAGATTATTGTTTGTTTATCATATATCAAGGTGCTTGAGATAACTTTTATCCTTGAAGGATATTGGCATTATGTAAAATATTTGATTAATCATCTTAACCTGATTGATCTCCTTATCCTTTAATCATTTGGGAATGATACTCATGGTTACATGGCAATGACGACTGCTGTCTGATCTGTTTATTATACTTAAGTCTTATTACAGAACTCTTGGCCTGTCCGTCAAATCTGTTACTATGGATAAAGAATAGATATTTCCTAAGCCATGCTAGTGAGATCAGTCTGACATATGGTGTCCTCTTTGATACTGCATAAATAGATACATGTATATGTGCATCATCCTTGTATTTATTGTCTCAATATCTAATTTTCCCTGTTGTCTTGGTGACGATATGGGAATGACTTCTTGTATATATCAGATTATGTATTTAACACTGGTTATGTTGACCGTATGTGATCAACGTAGTCAATGATAGAGTCATGATTGTGTATGTCCTAGTCAACCAGTTACTAACCAACGATCAGTATTGATATTCAATGAATAATATTGTGGGCTTTAATGTTGTTATCATTTATAAAGATAATACAAGGAGCTTTCTCAAGACTATTGCCACATATCAGAAATACTGAAGACATACCTTATTTTACTAATCTGTTTAATTATTTATTATTAAATTCTATTTCAGAAAGGGGATATTACAATTTGATCTAAGCTGTCCAATTGTGATGAGGGATCCGATTGACAGCTTTGAACTAAAAGGGCGTTATGGAGGATTCCAAGCGCATTTCAACCATTCATTCCCACACCAATTCCTGGATCGATGAGTCAAATTCAAAGCCCTAGCCAACCAATTTAAAAATGCAACTGTTAGGCAGGAAGTGTTGATGACGGCAGGTTGAAATTAAATGTTTGCCTTGTCGATTGCCCAAATCCAATCCAAATTCGATCCAACCACTTCAGAACAGCACCATAACTCAGTTGCAAGGTTTGCGGATGCATTCCAAAGGCTCCCATGCCCATTTATTGTCGTAGAGACCTCCTATTCCATCAGAGAATGATCAAACCCCATCATAGTGACAGAGCTGCCCTAAAATTGGGGGATTTCATGCCCACATCGACTGCAGAGATATTTCCTCAGTCCTTCTGGCTTCTAGAGGATCACATGTGCACGCAAGATCAGGTTCTTGATCTGATTCATTCGATTGTCCTCATCTTTGCAACTAACCCTAATCTAGTTAGGGTTTCTGCATTCAATGTAAAGCTAAGTTATGCGTGCACTATAAAGGCAATCTTGTAACATATTCAAGAGGTTCTTCTCCCTGTTCTCTTATAGGATTCATATGTCTTGTAACTATAATTTTGCCTGGCCTTCACATTAATAAAGCTATCTCTTTACCTTATTTTTGTTTTCAGGTATCTTGTGTGTATAATCTCACCTCTATGCTTGAATTTTTTCTCTTTTCTCCATTTCCAGATTGCTTGCTGTGTTGAATGTTCTTACATTTGTTGTTTGTGGATGGTTTTAGTCCCTTTCAACATCTCTCTGAGTTCTAACCTCCATGTTCACTTTGTAAACAAGCTAAGGATAGGGATTTGTGTATGCTTGGATAGCTCCTATTGATGTTTTGTGCAACCATAGGCAGGGGAAAGACAAATTCTAATTTTGGTGCATCACCTCAATTTGCTTTTTTTCATTCTTTCTTCCTTTTCCTCTATAAGTCACTAGAATAGGTTTTGAAGTAGGCTTTATAAGTGTTGGGTTGGTTCAACACTGCACCCTGATTGGAAAGGAAGCCAGCCTTCTTCAGAGATTCAACCTCACAATGCAAGGTCCCACACTTGGAGGTTGTTTCCATGTTTCACAAGGTTGCTAGGTATATGTACTTGGCAAGGGTGCAAACTTTTGTGACAATAGTGACCAGAATTTTTAATGAATATTCCCCAAGAAAAGGGTGGTGGTTGGTTGTGTAGGTATTTAAACCCTTAGGATATAGCTGCGATTTCTGTTAACTGCTCCTTAAATCCTCCGTCAACTTCATTCTCTTTGTTCATACTTATATTTGTAATCTGTTGGTAGTCAATTTCAGGTCATCTCTACCTATAATCTATTAAGATTCCTTTGCAATAATATTGGAAATAAATCAAAACTAACTCCCTAGGCATGGCCACAAATCGACAAAAAGTATTAATTCAATACTTGGCACAAATCTCCTCAATCTTCAAACACTATGTGCACCGGTGAATTTTGTATGAATCCACTCAATCAGCTAGGTGGGTTCTCATTCATACAACTGATTGCCATAAGCATTTTCATCCTTCAACAAAAGAATGAACCAGGTTCAATCTGTCCAAATTTGGATTTGCAAAATAAAATGCTAAGAATGTCTTTTCCATTGCCATTCCATCGTTTTATACCCTTTTTTTGTTGTTTTTTTGAAAAAATCTTTATTTTTTTTCAAAAAAGCATTTTTTACCCCCTAATTGATTTTATTAATTTATATTTTAAGCCCTGGAAAGTCGCTTCATAAAATAATTAATTAAATGAGTTGCTCAAGCTTAGATAACTTATTTTAATAATTTTCTGCACATTGGCCAATGTTATGGAAAATAATAAAATAGCCCAAAATAGGAATTATGACCCCCCATTAATACGTTGAGTGCATAGGAGGTCAATCCTTGTGCAAGTTGGTATTTTCCCAAGATGAGAGACTTTTTGAAGAAGTGTGGAGTACTCACATAATGTTAGATTTGTACACGGATGGTACCATTATACTCATTTGGGCTCCATGGACTCTTTGCCACTGTCAGAATACCACCTTCATAATGTTGGTGTTCTCCAATAATATTGGAATGGACCAAAAAGGGACATTACAAACACATTCCCCTCGTCATTCTGCAAATGTTTGGAGGGTTTCTGGGATAAAATTTTTGTTTTGAAAAAAGTGTCAATTCTCATAATATAGTTGCCCTTGGATTCACTGGTATTTATTTTTTCTGTTTTAATCCAGCTTTAAATTTTCTATTATCCTAATCTGTAAATCTTCTATCTTCTATCTTCTGTAGCTAAAGTAGAAAGAAATCTATCCACCAATTATAGAATTTGTTGAATTTTTTAGTTCTGAAAAAATGGAATGGAACTCATAGCTAAAAATATAGAAAGGGGTTGTATTTCCTATAATTTTAAATTCGTTGCTAAATAACTGACTTTTTCTCTATTTAGAAATTAAATCATCATTATTGTTAACAGTTATAAAATTATGAAGTGACTGTTCTTGAGTTATGCTATGTTTAAAGCATACTACTTTGTTGAATTGTCAAAAGCGATGAATATGTACATTTGTTTACTAATACAGATGGTAGTAAAATTACACTCCTTACTCAGTTCTGAAAATAAAATTATACTACTTGCTTCCAATTCTGAAAATTTTGATAGCTTTTTTGTTTGTAATCCATTGTAGTTTTCTCTAAATGACACCTCTTTTTCCTAGCAGGTAAATATTGGTGGCTCAAGTACAGACAATGGAGTATCACCAGCAATTGGCAGTGGAAGTTTGCTCGGGTAAGTGTCTTTTCATGAATACTAAAAATCTTTAGAGAAGAAAGTAAAGATGGCTATTTCTTTACAATGCATTTTCATTGATATTAGAGTTTTGCCAACAGTTGTCAATGATAATTTCCTTGGCTAAGTTACATTGCATGCAGAGTTAACACAGAATGCTATGTATTTACTATTTAGAATGGCTTTCTGATTATTTGTGAATGGTAAATGGTGCACAACTTTTAGTGTTCTCTGTATGTCTTCCATTGCGAGAATTATCAGAATTATTTTTTTCCCTGAACTGCATTTTTTATTAGAATAATACTGGCATATCTTATTATTTAATGGTCAATAATGTATATTTAGGTAGATTAGATTCTTTCTAATTTTGCTTTTAGTTCTCGATGGTTTTTTTAGGAAACTTCATCAATGTAATTGCCTATATGTACATTTCATTCTTTCAATAAAATCAAGCAATTACCATTGTAGCATGGTATTAGAGTGGGGAAAATTTTGGACGCTTTCTTGTCTTCCTGTAATTTGCATTTGCCTCGAAAGTTCGCGTGTGGACTCGTGTTGAAAATCGTGTTTTTCGTGCGACCTCAGTTCTTCATCTGCCACCTGTGTGTAGTTGTTTTCCTTTTTTGCACGTTTTCTCTGTGCGTTTTTGCAAGGGTTCTTTGGGAGTTTTCGGTCGCGATTGAGAACTTGTGGAGTTTTCTTTGTGTCTACCTGCGTTTTTTTGTGTTTTCCTGCGATGACTCACAACGCATTTCTTATCAGCCCCTGGTCATTATTTCTTAGTGACAACTCTGTTTTTTCTTTGCGCTTGCATTTGTCTGTTCAAGCGACTTCCAGGTCGCATTTTTTTGAGAAATGGCGTTTTCTTTTTCGTGGGCTGGCCCTGCAACTCGCACCTTTGTTTCGTGCTCGGGATTCTGTATTTTCTTTTGTACGATTTATCTGTAAATTGTGGTTTCCAAACTCAACCAAGGGTTTTTGCATTTTAGGTTTGCTATTTTGCTTTATCTGCAACTCGACCTAGGGTTTATACCCTCAATCACTATTTTTTGCATTTTTGGCTGTCCATGGTATTTTCTATTCGTCCTAGGGTTTCACAACAATGGCTAGGGTTTTCAAATCTTCTTGTTCTGCAGCCCGATCTCGAATGTTTCTGCTAATTTTGCCTTAGGATTTGTGTCTTAGAGTTGCCATTTGTACTAACCTCCGTTTTCTATGCATTGGGATCTATGCCTTGGGTTTTGTGCAATCAGATTTTCACTAGTTTTTTTGCCGCTTTTGTTTAACTCATTTTTTGTGTCTCCGAAAGTGTGAAAGATGGCGTCTTTGACCAACATAATGTTGGAAGGAAGTCAAAGGTTCAACGATCGCAACTACAACATGTGGAAGCAGCAAAAGATGACCATATTTGAATATTGCTGTCTTGATACGCTTGTTCTAGGTATGGAAACTCATCCTACAACAACTGGACAGGACCAAGACAAATTTGATGAGAGCCAACCGGGAAGCCATGATGCTTATCAAACTTTCATTTACTGATCATCAGCTACCTCAGGTGCCATCAGGTAAGACAATTGTAGAGATTTGGACTCATTTGAAGGATCTCCATGAAACATCAGACAAGAGCCGTGCGTACTCTTTGAAGAACCAACTGTTCTCTAGAATGATGCCTGAAAAGATGTCTTTGCAAGAGCATCTCATGAACATCAAGGACATCTGTGATCATTTGGAGGTGATTGGTTGGAAGATGGAGGAAGAAGACATGGCAGTCATCACTCCGAAAAGTCTACCAAAGTCTTATGAGCACTTTATTGGGACACTCAACATTACCTCAATTAATGTTGACTTGAAGTTTCTAGATCTTTGCAACAAACTTTTGCAGCAGGATCGTTGGGAACAACAATTTGGTAGCGGTGCTATTTTTTCCTCCATAGAACAAGCCTTCTCAGCTAAATCCTTTGCTAAGGACAAAGGGAAAACTTTGTCCTCTCAGTAGCAGGGCCTAGGTCAATTCCATGACAACTCCAGGAAAAAGAACATTCAGTGTAATTATTGGCACAAGTATGGTCACATGAAGAAAGACTGTATGCAACGCTTGGCTTCTAAATAGAAGAAACAGGGAGGGTCTTAGCCGAAAGCTACTGTTGAAGAGCACACTGAGCAAAAGGAATTTGCCTTTTACACCTTTATGGCTAAAAGACCTACAGATCATGTTAAGTCCTCTGGTTGGTACATTGATTTAGGTGCTTCTCGACACTTCACTCATTGGAGGGATTAGTTCACATTACATAATTTTTACCGATTCAGTGATCTTTGGAGGAGGGGAAGAGTATACTATTGTCGGCAAGGGCAATGTGCAGATTCAATCTGGTGGGAGAAATTTAATTATCCTCAATGTATACTATGTTCCAGGCATGGAACTCAAGCTTCTCTTTGTTAGTCAGATTATGAGACTCTCCTCGGCTAGATGTTGTTTTCAGTTCGCACAAATGCAATATTGTTGATTGGGAGACTCGCACTACAATTGTGGTCGGTATTGAGGATCATGGTCTTTATAGATTTGTTGATATTGGTGATTCTTAGGAGCATACCATGGCTGCCAAAAGTTCTTCGATCAACAATCTCTAGCATCAATGGTATAGGTGTCTGAACCATAGTTGAAAATCTCGGACTCGCCAAACCAAAAATTTGGACTCGGACTCAGACTCGTGAAAGACTCGGCAAGGACTCGGCAAAAAGAAAAACCGTAGTTTTACAAAAAAACATAAAGAAATTAATGCATTTAGAGAGCATAAGAGCCATAATTGAAACATTATACATGTCACATACTCATAGTTTCAAACTTTCAACTCTAAAATGTATAATACCAAGATTTCTTCAATGCTAATTATGCTGTTATATGGAGCCTAATTAGACTCCGAGGTTAAATTTTCCCTACTTCCATCGGCGCAGTTTCCCCCTATATTTTTCGACGGGGGTTTGGTGGCAGCGCCCCCAAGTTGGGGTCAAGGGGCAGCACCCCTTGCGCGCTCCCTGTCGCGATACAGGGCGGGGTCGAGGGGCAGCGCCCCGTGAGGCCAAAAATACTTTTATTATTTTATAAAGGCGTCGGGTGTTATTTTTCTTTTATTTTTCACTCCCTCAGTTATGCCAAATGAAGGCAAATTGTTTTTAAAAAAACTCAATTTTAAAGCTTGCATGACTTTTTTCTGGGTCGTGCGAGTCCATCTGAAAGACTCGCGAGTCCATGCAAAAGACTCGCACGAGTCCTTGCAAAAGACTCGCGAGTCTTTCAGATGGACTCGCCAAGACTTGCCTCGCGAGTCCTTGGCGAGTCGACTCGTGGCTCCCATGGACTCGCGAGTCCGTGGCGAGTCCACGAGTTTTAAAACTATGGTCTGAACATACATTACCTCTCTCAGTTAGTTTGGGAGGGTCTGGTTGTTGGCTTACCTGAGATTCAGACTTAGAATCATGGAGTTTGCCGAGCTTGTCAGGCTGGAAAGCAGCATCAGACTCCATCTTCAAATGGTGATTCTTGGCGTGCTTCCAAGGTATTACAAATGGTTCATGCTGATATTTGTGGACCAATGAACACTTGTTCAGTTACTGGGTCCAGGTATTTTCTGTTATTTGTTGATGATTTTAGTCGCAAAATGTGGGTGTATTTTCTTAAACAAAAGTCAGAGGTGTTTAGCATGTTTTAGAAGTTTAAGGCCTTAGTAGAAAGAGTTTGGTCGGCAAATAGTAGCTCTTAGGTCCGACAATGGGGGGAGTTTTGTTCTTCTCGTTTCTCCAACTTTTGTGCACATCATGGCATCAAGCGTCAGCCACACCTTACACCCCTTAACGAAACGGTGTTGTTGAGCGGAGAAACCACACAATAACTAAAATGGCTTGTTTGTTGGAACATAGAAGTGTTCCAAAGAAATTTTGGGTAGAAGCAGTCTACACTGCTATCTATCTTCTGAACCGATCTCCCACACATGCCGTGAAGAAGAAGACCCCAAAGAAAGCTTGGTCTGGTAGGAAGGCCAAAATTAGTCACCTAAAAGTCTTTGGCTCTATAACATATGTTTGGATTCCCGATGGTAAGCGCACAAAACTTGATTCCAAGAGCCAAAAACTCATGTTCACAGGATACAGTGAAAACCACAAAACATATCGATTGATTGATGTAGACACTAATCATCTCATATTTAGTTGGGGTGTTTTTTTGATGAAGAACGAGGGCCTTTTCAGTTCTCTTCTCTTGTTTTGTGCCCTGAGGATCAGCCTTTGAAGGTTAAGGATTTGGGTGTTCGTCTTCCCTTAGGTCCACCTGATGGGAGGGATTCAACAAAATCTGACTTTGAAGTTGTGGAGTCTCCCAGGCATGTTATTGCACCATCTGACTTCCTCAGGAAAATGATGATCTTCATCCTGATGAACCTGTTCCAGCCATTCCTAAATCAGATGTTGGTTCTTCTACTCTCCGGCCAAAATGGTGGGCCAAGACCATAGGTGATCATCATGATGATGAGCTCATTGAGGGAGTGTTGATGTGTTTTTTAGGCACAGTCTAACACAAAATAAATACCAGAGTATCTTATCCTCTCTTGAACAAAGTTACTCAAATGTCGAAGATTGGCTTAAGGATCACTTGAGACAACCGCAAGGTTCTTGTATGTCGGGTCACAACGTGTGGATAAGCACAATTGGTTGTTGTGATTGTTGTTCCTCCAAGGGGCCTTACATAACTTCTTAGAATATGAATGCTCAATCTTTCAAGAAATGGTTTCTTCGAATGATATTCAATGAGGCTCTTTCCTACTACTACTAGACATTTATCAAAAGAAATGCAAAAGATGAGGGTTGAGAGATGCTAAACTATTCCTAAGAATGGATGGATGAAAGACGATTTGAGTGAAACTCTACTAGTCTTAGTATTGCCATACAAGAACAACTTCACCAAAACTAGTGCAATCTTCTAAGGACATTCAAAGATTTTCAAATCGCTACTAAGCATAGACACCATCAATAATGCATATCCATGATTAAGCAACAATTGAACTCAAGCACTTTCAATAATGCCAGTTGACCACACAAGGCACGCTTACAATCAACAAGACGCTATTGGTATGGATTATGAGTTTCACAATAAATCATATGCGACATTCCATCATTTAATCTAAATACTTAAATCAAAGATTGACTTGAGAGGATGAAAACCATGCAAGAAGCTTCAAGGATTGAATAGAAACACCATAACTTAAATGCTTAATTAACCCAATAGAAAAGTAGCAACAATTCTTCAAGTCCTTCTCTTATCTCTCTTGAACTCTAATATCTATCTCTTATAGCTAAGGTCTATTGTCTATTGTCTAATGTCTCATCTTTACAAATGAAATGAGTGGGGTTTTGTATAGCACTCCTGAATACAATGAAGGGCCAAGATCAAATTAGGATCAAGGGTCAAGATTTTGCCACCTAAACCCTAATTAGGGTTTGATACAAATAAACCCTATTAAGATAAATATTATCATGATATCAACCAATGAGAAAATGACATGAGCTGGCACAAAAATCGAGGAAGCATCCTCCAATGAGAAAATGAATTGCCACATAGGATCATAACAAACTGTCATCTAGAACTTTGTTCCCTTTCTCCTTCTCTTTTTTGGCATATTCAATGAATCAGGTCGTTATGCCTTCTATCTCAGTTATTGGAATTTTTGGTAGATTCTTCAACTGTTCTTCCAAGTGGATGACTTCCTCAAAGGATGTGACCATTGCACAATGAATGTATGCATATCTTCCAATTGTTTTTCGGTGATCATTGCATCAGTCTCGTGAAAGATAACTTTTATTCTTTCCTATAACTCCTTGGCGTCTATAATCGTGCTAGGATCAATCTTTCTCTCCAAGATGATTTGTGCTACTTCCACTATTTTATCACGAATGAGGTGCATAGCATCTTGAACTTGATTGCATCCGTTGCCAATATCTTCAAATACAATCTTCTTCATGCGAAGTAGGCTACTCCAATGTATAAAGCTCGGTGTAGGTCCATCTTTCATTATTTTTTCTTTCACAAAAACTTCTCTAGATGTCTTCCTCATTTATTGTAGGACGGGGATAGTGATGTCTCTAGTGTAGACAAATGCATCAAAGGCCTCTATGAGAGCATGAGTTCCTTCAAGAACTTTTATAACTCTACCAAGAGTCTTCATCATATCTCTTACAAACTTATTCACCTTGTGAAAGATTTTTCTATCCAGGTATCCATCAACAGTGCGAAATTCCTTATCCTTTCCATATGATCCACTGATTCGGCGGGAAGTAAAGGTGGTGGTGTAACTGCCGGACCAGGCTGCCTCAACGGTTTCTTGAACTGTTGGAAGTAGTATCTCCATGCACTCATATCCTTTTCTAACTTCTTATTCTTCTCCACTTCCATTCTAAGCATATCATTGAGTGTCTTCACTGAATCATTCACATCACCTATGGCTTGCTCCGGATTAATTGGACCTAGATCAATAGTCTCCATATCATACTCTTTTGCAGTGATTTCATCTTCATATTTGTCAACCATTGGAGTAGCTATTTGTATCTTCCGGGAACCTGAATCATCTCTTATCACCTTTGACATCTTCGTGGCTTTCTTCTTTTTAGGGATTTCTCGAGTTCGACTTAGGAGGCTACCAAGTCATATACTGATTCTTCATCAACTGCTATCACCTGTCTAGTAAACCTTTCCTTAAGCCATGTAGGGATAGATGATCTTCCCTCTCCCACTTGTGTCTTTTCGTTCAACAACTCATCTCTAGGAGGGGAAGTTGATTCATCATCCTTTTCTCCTTCATCTTCATCATTCACATGAATGTGACGAGCGAGATCCCTTTGATCTTGTGATATTTTTTCTTTGCCTTTGTCATTCTGAACTGGAGACTCCATTGACTCGTCTACTCCATGACTTGATTCCTTGTCAATCCTTTTTTCTTTATGCCTTTCATTTTGATTCATCTCTTCTTCACACTTGGAGGATGTGTTGGAAGGATGACTGGAATTTGACTTATGCTTCTTTCTCTTTATGATCATCTTTTCTTTTCAAACCTTTGGAATGAGTTGATTGAGAAGCGCTTCTGCTTGCACTCGCCTCTTCTTCAACATTAAGTCTCGTCTCTAGGTAAAATGTTAGTCATATTTTGCTCTTTCAACTTTTGGTGCTGAATGTCTATCCATCTGCGAGTGTAGTCCAAGACTTGTTTCATCAACTGCTTCAAATCTACAACTTCCATTTCAACCCAATCGATCTTGATCTCTTTGCTTTCTTTCCCATAGGCGGGTTGGAGATATTTGCCGCTATCCAGTGCTTGATCGACAACACTGATAATGTTGCACTTCCGAATGAAATCAAGAGGTAGCCTGGAATACATCTTTTTCTTCACTTCTAAGTCATCTTGAACATTCATCCAATAGTCTTCTAACTGCCATTTGTGTTTATACTTCTTCCCTGCTATTCTTCTTACATTGTCATAGGGATCAAAGTTATCTCTAGGAGTGAATGGCGTGAATGAGTAGAGAGATAACTCTTCTTCGGTGTTCTTAGCTGCTTGTAGAGAAGGACAAACTTCAATTGAATCACCAAGTGAAATAGGAAAATAAATACTAGATCCATTTTTGTGCCGAAATGCCTTAGCATATGTTGCTAACTGTCTCACCACCTCAAGTAGCACTATTTTGTCTGTCGGATAGCATGGTAACATGTATGGAGGAGAAGGACATCCCTGAATCCTGATGTATGTGAATTTCGGAAATTGAATGAACCATGCACCATATTGTTGAATCAACGCTTGCGCTCCTGGAGATAGCCTTTGATGGGTTCCATCTTGAAGGGTCCTCGTGATAAGCATAGTGAAGGCATCATTGACTCTCCTATAGTGATGGTTTGTCGAATGGTGTAGTTGTGGATATGCTTCACATGCTCTTATCTCTCCAGGTCCTCTTCCAACTACACCTCTATACATCAGCCCAACATATTCATTATTCCTCACAAGTGAGTAGATGACATAGGAACTCATTTTGAATGTCCTAGTGCGGTTTAGTCTTCTCAGTTGAACATCCAAGTTGTTGCTGATGAGTCTCGCCCAATTGATTGTATCTTTACCATTGGTGGCTGTCTCGATGAAGAACAACATCCAGTTCTTGAAGTAGAAGGCTTGTGGTGCACCTACAAGTTGATTGAGTAAAGTGATGAATTCTCCGAATTCCTCCTTGAAATCAACTCTATGTGACCTACTAGGTATCTTGCTTTTGCCTGGTCTAGTCTTTGATAGCCAATATTTGTTGATAATCTCCGAACATGTTTTAGGATCATCGTTGTAAACTGATTTAGCTCCTTCTATGCTCTTGTAGATCATATTTCTCAGCTCAGGTATGGCCGTCTCTGAAAGGTAGGCAAGCACTCTCCCATCTTTCACTATTGTCCTCGTGTGAGAATCGTAATGTCTAGCACATTCAATCATCAACTCGTAGCATTGCATTGTTGGAGGGAAGTCAGCTGCTTTCACTATTCCACTATCTATCATCTTCCTTGCTGTCGCAGTAGGTTGGATTGTGTACAATGAGCTCCTGAACTTCTTGAGATCAAATTTCCCAAGGTTTGTGTCTCCTATATTGCTCCAATGAGATGTGATCTTGGTCTCCAATGTATTGCTCTTCGAATCTTCCTTGATGAGCGCTTGACGAGTTCCAGCTCCATTAGGCTTAGGTGCTGCCATTCTTCACCTATAAGAGTTGTGTAAATTAGGAGTATGGTGAAAGATATGCAAAATGTTAATGTGGTTAATCCTGTTTGACTTTAAGAATGATAGTAGATAGCTTACAATATTGATTCAAATCAATCTTAAATTCAAATGAATCTGAAATTAGATGCTAATTAAGACTGATTCCTATATCTAAACACACTTATCTGCATTTCCTAATGAATCAACATCAATAAGAGAGGCCTAATTTAATAGATATCATTGCTATTTGACTCTAATTAGACCTGTTTCTAATTTCTTATCAGTCAAAATACAACACCTACCTCTGATTTTTAATAGATTAACCTTGAATTTGATCAAAAGATGAGTGATAATATCAAGGAGTTCGCTGTAACTGACAATTTTGCCTTGTGAAGGATGAATTTGCTACACTTTAAGATGAATTTTGCTACTTTATGATGGAATTCGCTCCTCTAAATTACTGGATCTGCACCTCGAATTCTCCTTTAATGCTGATTAACTTTGATGATCTGCTGATGAAGTTCGCTATCTGCTTATGAAATTCGCTGTAGGAGAGAAGTGTTTTGAATTGATGAATAAATGAATGTTTTGATCCTCCTTATATAGGCGCTCAATGAGGAGATATGCCCTTTCAAGTGTAAAGCCGGCCTAGTTTAGAAAAATAAAAAAATATTTATTGCTTATAGGGCCAACTTAATAAGTTATCAAAACATTTTCCCCTTTTGAATTTGAATTAGTTTTGGCGCCAAATGTGTTTGAATTGCTCTTTCAACGGTCAAGAGGAGAATTTGCTCCCAGCTAGTGGCAATGGAAGTGTTTTTTGCTTCATTCCAAGGGCTATGGAAGTAAACACTTAGTCAAACTTTTATTCATTCTCCCCATTTTAACTCAAAACATCCTCTAGAGTTGCCTTGAAATCATCTTTGCTCCCCTTCATGAACAAAGGAAGAGCATTTCGCTCTCACATGGAGGCAATGGAACAAAATTTCACTCCTAATGAGGAGCAATGGAAGTTTTGCAACACTTAGCCAAATACTTGCTTCATCAATTCATCTCTTCACACGTAAAAGGATGTCAAATTCTCTCCATCAATCGCCTAACATATGATTTTGCTCCAAGATATAGGCAAAAGAAGTGGAATTCGCTCCCAACAAGGAGCAATGGAAATGATTTTCGTTCCTAGAGAGGAGCAATGGAAGCTCTCTCTCACTTAATCATATTTGCTTTCTATCAACTCAAAGTTGAAAATTTGTTATCTAGACAAGTGGAAGCATCAAATCACCTCAAGGAAGGCTCTGCAAGCAATTTCACTCCTAACATTAGTCAAAGGAAGACATTGTCGCTTATGTCAAAGAGGAATGGAAGTGTTTTTTCGCACCTATCAAGGAGTAAAGGAAGTCAATACACTTCGGACACTTAGATCAATTTCATCCTTTCTACGTCTATTCATCAACTCAAACCTCAAATCTTTTAGCCATTCATGTGTGAAAATATGTCAAACGGCCTTACAATCAATTTTGCTCCCAAAGGGAAGCAAAGGAAGTGAATTTCGCTTCTGTCAGAGGGCAAAGGAAATGGACCTCAAACTCACCTCATCAGCTGGATTTCATCAATTCTTTGCTTCTGCATCATCTTTGACTCTGTGATTGATCCTTCCCAGTGTGTAAATGTGTCGAATTAGCCTTAAGGAAGGTCTTGGAGAGAATTTCGCTCCTAGAGAGGAGCAAAGGAAATAGCTTCTAAGTTGAAGTTTAACTCACGTTTCCTTACTTACCTTCATTCTCTCGTCTTAAAAACATCAAACCATGTTCATATGGGGCTCTAGAGGCAAATTTGCTCACAACCAAGGGCACATGAAGTGAATTTCGCTCCCAAAGGGGAGCAAAGGAAGTGGTTTTCATCTTCAATCTTGAGCAATGGAAATAGCTCTCAAAATGTATCCTTGAACTCAATTTTATCAATCTTATACCTTAGTCTTGCTTCCATACATCAAAAGTCCTCAACTCTTACTTTGAATGTGATTTCGCCCTCAAACCAAGGCAATGGAAGGGAAATTCGCTTTGAAAGAGGGCAATGGAAGTATTTTTCGCTCCTACAGAGGAGCAGTGGAAGTGCCCCTAAAATGCAATCCCCCTTCATTCCTTGGTTAAAATCATGATAAACTTCACTTCCTTTATGATCAAAATGATGTTTGAAGCCTCAAAAATCACTCATTTCCACCGAATTCACTCAAGAAATCCACATCGCTCCCAACTAATGGCATTGGAGCGGATTTCGCTCTCAACGGAGAGCAATGGAAGTTGCCTCTACCCTTGACCTAATTTAGGGTTATTGATCATTCAATACACTCTTTGAGCAAATTGAGACATTGTACGATGATTAGAGGTAATTTTAGATGAGTGGGGGCTTGGAAAGGATTTCACTCCTAATGAGGAGCAATAGAAGCAAAATTCGCTCCAACTAGGGAGCAATGGTAATTTTGGCATACTTAGTCAAATTTTGCCTCTAAAAGTCACCTCTCACTATAACATAT
Source organism: Cryptomeria japonica (assembly GCF_030272615.1). Taxonomy (NCBI): domain Eukaryota; kingdom Viridiplantae; phylum Streptophyta; class Pinopsida; order Cupressales; family Cupressaceae; genus Cryptomeria; species Cryptomeria japonica. The sequence goes on along the minus strand of NC_081411.1, from coordinate 554,323,586 downwards.
ATAAGTCACCTGGACCTGTAATGTCGATTAAGTTTGATCTTGAAGGGTTCCTCCATCAATACTGCTTTCTCATTATGCTCAATTTGACTTCTCTTCCTCATTTTGCCATTACAAATCTTGAGCAACTCGACTGATGACCATTCTTACCCACTCACTTAAACTTACAAAGAGACACTAGGCCAAGAGAGACTAGGACTTGGAGAAAAGAGAGGGGGCCCCCATTTTAATGGGGTGATGCTGTGAAATGGTCACAACAGGTAGAAAGTCTAGAAACAAAAGCAATTTTTTTTCTCTCATGCCCAACATTCACATTGTTTATGAGCCTTAGACATATGTAGAGGCTAGTATACTTGAGTGGGAACAGGCTATGGAAGCTAAAGACCATAGTCCTCTGAAGAACAACACTTGGGTCCTATCTAATCTTCTACCAAGGAAGAAGCCCATTGGCTGCAAATGGGTGATTAAAGTTAATGTTGTCATTTTGTGACACCCTTGGTCCATCAGTAAGAACCGATCAAAGATACGATCTGTGGACCAGCGCTGCCCTAGTTGATCAAAAAGAAAGCAGAAGAATCATGAAGTGTGAAGTGTTGCCTTGTTTGGAGGAAGTTCCTCCCTTGGCCTTATCTTCCTTCCCTAGAACTTCAGAACCCCGAGGTTCCGAGGTTCTTTCCCTTTGCCTTCTCCGTAACTCCGAAACCCTGAGGTTCCGAAGTTCCTTCTCTTTGCCTTCTCTCGCTTTTTCCTTCTCCGGAACTTCGGAACCCCAAGTTTTCGAAGTTCTTTTCCTTCTTTCCCTTTCTCTTCTTCTTTCCGGAACTCCGGAACCCCGAGGTTCCGAAGTTCCTTTGCGCAGTTCCACCTTTTCCTTTTCTTTCCTTCTAGGTTCCTCGGAACTCCGGAACCCCGAGGTTCCGAAGTTGCTTTCCCTTGCCTTCTCCGGAACTTCGAGGTTCCGAAGTTCCCTCCTAGCCTTTCTTCCTTCCTCTTTCTGGAACTCCGTAACCTCGAGGTTCCGAAGTTCTCTTCCTTTGCTTCCCTTTCTTCTCTCCGGAACTCCGGAACCCCAAGGTTTCGAAGTTCCTTCCCTCCTTGCCTTTTCTCTCTAGTTTCCCTGGAACTCTGGAACCCCGAGGTTCCGAAGTTCCTTCCTTAGCCCCTTTTTTCAGTTCTCCGGAACTTCAGAACCCCCTGCTGCTCTCCTTCCTCTTCATCGGAACTCTGGAACCCCAAGGTTCCGAAGTCCCCGAACTTCTTCCGACTTGCGAAACTTCCGGATGGCGTGATTGACACTCAAGGCTTTAAATGCTTCGACAATTTTTGTGACTTGTGCACCTTCTTTTGTGGAGCCATAGGGGTGCATTTAATGTTTTTGGTAGGATTTCCATCAAGGGAGGTACGGGGCCATGCTTGTTGTGGTGACTTGTGTCATGACTGCATACTCTGACTTTGGAAGGTCAGTCAATCCTCCCTTCTCATAATTGCCTTTTGTGGGTATGGCTAGGTTGCTTGCATGTACAAGTCAAGTGCATGCACTTCCTTGCACTCCCAGATTGACATACAGTGGTCATGATCACTCTTGTAACCAGTTTTCTATATAAGGCTGTTAAGCGTCATTGTAAAGGGTTCTCTCCCTGCTGGCTTGAGCTATTCTATGCTCTCCCACTTCTCTTGTATTACTCTGTATTTTGCAACTGTAAGTTGGCCATTGGCCTTATAATTAATTGAAATCACCATTCTTGCCTTCTTGTAACCTATGTATGCTGTGTATGTTTCTTACCTTCAACATAGGTGTATGTTTTATGGTTCTTCTCTCATATATGCTGTGTTAAATTTATTTCTGAGTGTGACTTGTGGGAAACCTTCTCCCCTCTTGACATTCAGCGAATTCTAACCTCCATATATGCATTGGGGTCACTCATACAACTGAAGTTTGTGCATCTCCTGGGTGTTTCAGTTGATTCTTTGTGTCATTTCGGGTAGGGAGAGAAACAATCTCTTCTTGGTGCATCACCTCCTTTTGTTTTAAGCATTTCTCTCTTCCCTTTACCTCGGCAATCCGTTAGGATAGGCCTAGGAGTTAGTTTTGAAGTGTTGAGTTGTTTCAACACCTGCACCTGGATTGAGAAGGAAGCCGACCTTGTCCGGAGATTCAACGCCCTTGCGCAAGGTCCCACACTTCGGGGTTGTTTCCATGTTTCACAAGGTTGCAATATACCATGGAGCTATAATTAGTCTATAATTAGTTTAATCCTCAATTGGAATATACCGTGACTAATTATATATACTTGGTTACTCATGAAATATTCCCAAATTCTAATCCGTGTTTGCATAAGTTTCTATGTCTGATTTGTGTCACCACTTTGACTATTAATACAAGAATATGTCTTTTGATCTTCACTGTATAAGATCGCTGTATTTGACTAATTTCTTTAATCATGCAATGGGTGAATAAAGAAGCTCCACCTCACTATGTTGCTATCTCTGATTTTACTCTATTGTTCCCACAATGAGTGTGGACCTTCTCTGTTCATTTATTCCTTCTTAACATGTGTCAATGGTCTTGTTGAACAATGGAATCACCACTTTTACTTGACTACCTAAGCAATCTCTATGAATGCCCCCGATCGGTACTTAATGTGCTTGTAACTGGCAACAACCAACTAAGTAGATGCCTGAAGAGCAGATCCAAATATGATACCAGTAATAAACCGAAAATAATATATGATGATTCCCCCAAGTGACATTGATTTCCATCTTATACCTTGTACGGTAGGAATGGACGCAATTTGAGAGACATGTCTCTTCTCTCCATGATTAATTCGCTCCTCATAATACATCAATCTAATATGCAAATGGTGTCTCTTCCTGATTAAGAATTTACATGAAGTTCTAACTAATAGTTGTCTTTTAATTATTCCCATCACCTTTATGTATCTTATGAGGAGATATATTTGGAGAAGTTGTGTCATTCGCAACCCTTAACCAAATCATGCCTCTTCTTTACACTTAATTTGCTGTTAGTTAATTTACTAATGCAGATCGAACTCCTCTTTGGACAACAATTTTATAGAAGATAATCTCTTTTGTGGGGGTCAACCTGGAGTATTCTCTTCATAGCGGTTACATAGAAGGATATTGCTTGTTCCTTGATCGGTGTTGCCTCCTTACGGACTTGCTTGGGTTGTGGATGACAGCGAAACACATAATTGCAAGCCACGAACATAGAGTGTCTACCTCGATACAAACTTTCTGCCCTGGTAATAATATCGTACAGAAAGAATATGTTTGTGGGTAAAATATAATCCCAATCAGTGCTTTTTTCTTTTAATTATTATATCTTCATTGCGGTTCTTCTATCTCAGCCATGTCACTTATAATGTCTCATGGAATCGCTCCAATACTTATCCTGTGGTGTTGGGTACGACAAACTTATGGTCCTGCTGCTGTAGATACTCATAGCTAAGATGAAAGTGATCGAACTAGTGGATTTTTGTTGTCTAAGATAACTGGCTTTACATATCAACACAATCCCATTGAGAGTAGATTGATCAAGGTATAATATTCATTGAGAATGAATCTGATCTGTAATGGATATAGCCTCATTATAATCTCTGATTAATGCCCCCCTGATCACGTTGGCCATTTTATCTCTAGGTTTATAATCTCAGATCTGTGTATTAACTGATAGTCTGTCCTCAACCTCATTGCCCCTTCTATCTTCCTTGTGGAGTACATGATGCTCCTGTTTATCATTTTTCTCTGTCTTTTTGTAACCATATGGATGTTAATTAGAAAAGATATTTTAAACTTTCCCTTTCACCTATTATTGGTACTGTGTGACTTTAACCTCTTGAAAATGCTACCAAGGCTACCAGTCTTGGTCCCACAATTGTTCATTGTTGGTTATCTTTTGGGTCGAAGATGGGGACATGACATAATCCTAATCAATTTACCTTCTTCAGACTAGACTCGCTAGAATTAGTAGACTACATTTTCCTTATCTGCATTCTTGACCAATACTAAATTATTTGGAAATATAAAATTGGAAAAATTATTTTGTCATGGATGTGAATGTTGGCATGCTTTCTTTACCAGTCATGGTATTTATGCATATGGGGTCACTAGATGAGAAATCACTTAGAAATGATGAAAGATATCATCTCATTTATGCATCTTTGGAATTAGGTTGTATTTTGAAAAATGTTTCCATTGGGTAATATTGTTTGGCTTATGTTATATCTCTTATTTTGTCAAATATGGAGTCAATGCCATCATTACTTTCACCTAAACATTGGCTATCTGTATCAGCATACCTAATCATGCTAATGATGGGCTCAATGAAACTCGAAACATATTCCACATGAGCCCACCACTCATTGTTTGGGGTCAATTCTTTTAGTTTTTAAGATCTTTCTGTAATTGATTGCCTCCATACACTCCATTTACTATTGATGACCATAGAACTCAATGCCTGTTGCACATTCACAAGTTGTCTTAAGATGACGATTGTGTGAGATGCAAATTGAGTTTCAGCAACCTAACATGGTGTAAAAAATACAGTCAAATATTAACAATAAAAAACATATATTAAAAAAAAATATGTAATAAAAAATTTTAAATTAGTAAAATTACCTTCAACAATTCCAATTTGGAGGACTTGAAGATACCTTGTGACATGATGATTAGTCACAAACATTTGGATCTCCTCGCCCTCCGTGTAGATTTGGTTGACCCACTCAATTTGTGTGCCAAAAATTGAGTGGACAACACACGGTGTTAAAAAAAATGTGACTATATGTATCCTCCACTATGGACCCAATTGCTTTACAATTTTTAACATTATCCCTTGTGACTAACAACATTTTTTGGGCCTACCGTTTCAATGGATTTTATGAGGATATTGGCAATGAAAGTTATAACATTGATCAATGTTCTATCTTTGCAATCTTTCCATCCATAAAAAATGACGGACACACCTATTTTGGGCCATGTATTCCTTGGTTGCTTGGAATTATGCTTCTATTGAAACTTTCTCCTTTGCGAATAAGGTGGATCACAAATTTTCATATTGAGGACTAACATAATCAAAAGGTGTATTGGAAATCATATCCCACCAATATGGTGATCTAATGAGGTTGAAAGGAAGCCCACCACCATAAATGCAACATGGAATGCTTTGATCTGCGATCTCCCTTGCTTCATTTTTGAAGGCCTTCTCCAATGGGCCTCTTTTATGTGAAGCCAAAACATTCTTATCTCCATAACATGGCATTGTCATGAAAAGATGTGGGACAGCTGGCTGTGGTAACCCATGAGGAGGTTTTGGCAAGCTTTTCTTGGCAAGGAGGTTGTGCAAGAGTCTCTGATTTATTGCTTGCTATGTCAGCATTCTCTTGTTCTTTAATATAAGCCAATACTTGATACTTTGACAATCCTTTTTTGTTTGGCCAAAGACAAACTCTTATTTCTTGTGAAGGAATAGTGCACAAGTGAGCTTTCATTTGAGGGTACAAGATCTTATACTCTTTTGCACAATTGCTACAATGCCAAACATAACTGCCACCATTGGGAAGTTGTTCAATCATTGTTGTATGTCACCAATGAGATGATGATGAATCAAATTTAAATGAACTCTCCACATTTGGGGCAATTGAACTAGAACTACCAACCATTTTGTATGAATCTAAAAGCATTACAAATTAACAATTGAGCTAGAACTACCAACCATTTTGTATGAATCTAAAAGCATTACAAATTAATAATCCTACAATTTATTTTTTTTCAAAAATAATATTGACATTATAACCCCTTATTATCTAAGATACTGGGTTTGTGCAAGGAAGGGTGGAATTGCATATAGGTGTGAGTCGTATCCAGGTTCAAGTCGGGTTCGTCTCGGGGTTCGTCTCAGGTCTAGCCTGGGAACCCAGATCTACCATGGGTTTGAGTGAAGATCCATGAAACCCCATGCTTTGATATGAGACTCTTATTGGGTGTTTTGGGCTCTGTTGTGACGTTTTCACACATCGCCCCATTGCAAATGGGGACCCATGTTTTTTGCTTTTTAGGGTTTTTTTTTTTGGTCTTTTAGGGTTTTGTTAGTTAGCCTTTGCATTTTGAGTGTTGTCGGGGAGATCAATAGGATAGCAAGCTCGGCTTGAGTGATGTCCTGATCCTGAAATTTGGCTAAGTCTGGAATGTCCTGATCCTGAAATTTGACTAAGTCTGGAAACTGAAAAACCTCAAAAAACTAGATTTTGCAATATAACTCCTGGAGGTCTGAAACCACTCTCAAACATCCTGAAAGTATATATGGAATATAACTTAAAGTATAAGTGTTCTTATACTTAAATGTTATATTCCATAAAAATTATCCTGATAGAGAGTTCAAAAAGTCAAATTTTGCTCCTGTCCTTCACTGAGGATCCAGAGCGAATTTCGCTCCTGTCCCTCTCCTAGGGACCAAGGCAAAGCGCTCCTGTCCCTCACCAAGGGTCCAGGGCGAAAAGGCTTATTTGAGTCATTCCTGACCTTGTTTGGTCAAATTGGAACATCAAAGGCATGGTGAAGGACGAAATGAGCATGATAGAGCATCCAGACTTGACAATGAAATGATGAAGTTTTTTGCCTAGAAGGTCAAATTCGCTCCTGTCCCTCACTAAAGGACCAGAGCGCTTTTCTTTATATGCACAATTTTAGACCTTTTTTGGACATTAACTTTTATTCATAGCATGAAGTAAGGTGAAATCTTCCCTAGCAAAGGAATTTCGAGATGAAAAGTGAAAAGATTTGGCCTAGAGGGCAAAATTCGCTCCTGTCCCTCACTGAGGGACCGGAGCTTGATTTTCAAATTTGCACTGTTCTTGCAGGATTAGGACAATTTTATGATTGGAAGAGATCAAGGAGGGCATGTTTTGTCCATTGAATATAATTTAAGCAGTCTACAAAGGAGTAAATCAACCCAAATGACAAAAAGTGCTCCCGTCCCTCATTGAAGGACCGTGCCACTTTTTCAAGTTTCTCCTATTTGTTTGATATTTTATGGCAAAACTTGACTTGGATGGGAAGGACGAAGGATGTTTTATGCCTTGGACGCAATTGAGAGATTTAAAGAACAAAAGGGTACGCCAAGATGTCAAAAGTGCTCCCGTCCCTCACTGAAGAACCGTCCCTCTTTTCTAAAAATACAAATTTCTTGCAAAGGCAAGGCAAGTTGCGTGATTGAAATGAATGAAAGAGGGCAAGATTCATCCATTGAAGATAATTTGGAAGACTAGCAAAGGACAAATTGGTTTAAAAATGAAAAAGTGCTCCCGTCCCGCACTGAAGGACCGGAGCTTGAATTCTGAATTTGCATTATCCTCACAAGATTTAAGTAATTTCACGATTTGAAGAGGTCAAAAGAAGTATGTTTTATTCGTTGAATATAACTTGAGTGGCCTACAAAGGAAAAAATCAACCCAAGTTGCAATAGGCGCTCCTATCCCTCTCCAAGGGACCATAGCGAAGTTATCAAAATTCATTATTTTTTGCCTTATTTTAGCAAATCGCACTAGATGCCAAGTTCGCCAAAAAATCTTCGAAATATTTTTTAAAATTCTAATTAAATTGGCATTTAATGAAAATCGCATAGCATTTAATAATTAATTTTGAGCCTTGGAAAATCATTTTTTTATTTTATTATTAATTGAGGCATTTTGAAATTAATTATTATTAATTTAAAATTTAAAAGAAGAGCGCTTGAGGTATCATTTTTTATTGCTTAATTAAGTCGGCCTTCTCCTTTTATTAATCTTTGTTTATTTTTTCCACCAAGTCGGCCTATGGAGAGATGTAGAAGGTGAGCGCTCTATATATTGGAGGTGTTGTTTCACAATTCAAATCATTCAATCATCCTTTCAAGTGTGATTTGGAGAAGCAAGGAAGGAGGTGCGAAATCTAGCTTGTGTGGAACGAATTTCTACCAAGTGTGGAGACTAAGGAAGGCGAAATTCATCTTGAAGGCTATTGGAGAGGCGTATTTCTAGCTAGATTGGAGGATAATTTCCAGATTTTTTGAAGACATTTGAAGGCGAATTTCCAGATTTTTGAAGAGGAAGGTGGAGTTCTTTTCCAAGCTAAAGGAGGTGCATTTTATCCAAGGGAGAGCTTTGATCTACACTTTGCCTAGCAAAATTCTTCTATTTTTACATCATTTCTTAGAGTTTAAAACTCAAGAGGAGGTATGGCGAAATCATCTTGACACCCTTATTCAAGGTTTGATTTTTTAGACATTTTTTGGAAAAATCGAAGTATTACATGGTTAATTAGGAAATGATAACTCAAGATTTATCATGAGGTTTCCTAATTAAAATCTTGAATCTTCCTTTTAAAGTTTAATTTTTAGATTTCAAGATATATTATTAATTGTGAAATGTTGTGTAGGTATCAAGATGGCGAGTCCAAGCTCGAAAGATCTACAAGTCGGAAGACTCTCCTCAAGGAAAATCAAGCCAAAACAAGGACGATCAAGCAAGGACAAGGACGACCTCCTCCGATCCAGCCTGGCATTGACAAGGGCGACCTCCTCCAGCCTAGCATCGACAAGGACGACCTTCTTCGATCCAGCATCATCAAGATAAGGGCGACCTCTTCCAATCCAGCATTCCAAGGCGAGGTACATCAATCATCTTACACATCAAGGACACAAGAAGTTAGAACAAGGGTTCGTTGAAGAAGCAGATAGTTCCAGATGAATTAATTAAAGCTAGCTTCTCAACAACATCAAGTTGAATATTTACCAAGTTACAAGTGTCAGACGAGGTGGCATCCTAGTCATCACTTCTCCAGTCAGTGTGGTCCACCTTAGCATTTCCAGATTCAATGTACCTAACTCATGGAAGGTGGCACAAACTCCGATGTACCTACCCCAGCTATCCATTGATGGAATTTTCCAGAGAAGACATGTGTCCAAGCAATACAATTTTATCATTGGTCAAGCATTAAATGTTATGTAATGGTTGTAACAAACCCTAATTAGGGTTTTCATTGTTGAATCTTGGCCATTGATCTCGAATTGATCTAAGCCATCGAATTGTATTGAGGGCACTATATAAGCCCTGGCATTTCATTTTGTAAAGGTAGTTAGAAGGAGTTAGAATATAGTTAGAATAGTTAGAATAGTTAGGAATAGTTGGAAGCAATTAGAGTAGAGTAGAGAGAGAAGGCAAAGATTGTTGCCAAGATGTTGTTGTAAAAGACTTGTAACTTCATTGAAGAAATTGTGAAATTTATGGGTCGATTCGACAATTTGCATGGTCTCTATACTTCTCGTATTTGATTTCATGTTATTAGATGAGTGGAAGAAATGTGCTTGATTGATGGTGGAATTCGTATATCCATACTACTAGCAGTTTGTTGATTGCAGACTTGCCTTGTGTAGTCAACTGGAATCATTCAGCTTAAGCTTAACTTCAATTATCGCTTCTTCATTGATATGCATCAACCTGATGGTGTCTATGCCTGTAGTGATAATTTGAACATCATAAAGCTTTCCTTCGAAGATCGCACTAACCTTGTGGAGATGTTCCTGGGATGTCAAAACAAGACTTAGTTAGAATTTCATCAAAGATCATTCATTGCTCCTACATTCTTAGTATTAGAATTAGATCCTTTCCTCACCCTCCTCTTTTTTTCCTTTTTTCAAGTCAAAGCTAGTAAGAGCCTGTGTTCCAGCAATATTCAAAGCAGATCAGACGTTCAATCATCAAGTCCCCTTGTGATTCTAGCAAATCACATCATACCACAGAGAGCTTATCCACACGTAGAGACCCTACAACGAAGAACCTTGGAGTCATCCTGATTGATCCTTTTTTGCGACATCTTCAACAATCAGAGGCTTTATTCAAGAGAGGATAAGGTACCCTTGGGTATTTTGTTCTGTGTTTGATTGTGTACAAAATACACGTCAACAGGCTCCCATTAGAATTCGCATCAGGAAGAGAAATGATACTTCTTTTGGCTCCCATTCACGAATGTCCACAAATGAGCTCGCACAGGTGTCGACCATATAAACAAAAATTAGAATTAAATTTAATATTTACTTTTGTTTGTTATTCGATGTGTTAAATTTAATATTTTAATATATTTAAAATTTAAATTAAACATAGTATAATATATCTATTGTTTTTATTATTATATAATAATAATATTTAATATTTTAACATATTTTATTATTTATTATTTATATATATTTTATCATCACTATTAAGTACAATTTTTATTTATTGTTATATATTTATTCTATTATTTTAACATATTAATACTATTTTATTACTCATTATATGTATGTATGTACCCATACCGGTACTCGTACCGGAATCGGCAACTTAGGTTATCATGCAAAAAATGCTCAAAAAATTATTTCAAAACTTACCAATTTCTAACTTTCAATTTCAAGTATTGAGTTAATGTAGATTGAAAATATTCATTTTTTTCCTCGTTTCTTTTTCAATTTTAATCTTTATACATTTTAAATTTAAAATCTAAAAAAATAAGATAAAACTTTAGGTTTTATCTCTTTTTCTTTTTTGTTGATATTTTTCCTTACTGTTTGTTAGCTTCTTTGCTTGTCTTTAAAATTATTATTTGTAATCTGCATTCTTAAATTAACCCTTTTTCTTTTTATGCCAATGATTGAGGGTTTTAAATTTTAATATGTTAGAACCACAGAGATAGAACCTTTCTTGGAAGTATGGCATGTCTTACCTTAGTGCCATCATTCCAAAAGGTCAGTGATAGTGTTGCATTTTGTGTTAAAATCATTTGAATCTTTCAAAGTTTGCACGTAGTGTGAACTTCCGTGTGATTTATGTGCCCTGTTAGACTTCTGTGCCTTGTACATTATAAAAATGTAGTTCCAGCTTTGTATCAGACCAACATTTGTTTCCATGCAATATCTACTTGGGAGACAGACCATCACACCGGTAGGAAGAGGAAATGACAACAATTATTGAAATTCAACCTTTTTGTAGCTGTTCTTGATGCAATCGTCATCCTTGTAAATGTATAATATTTATCTTTTCAATCAATTTTGATAGGAAGGGTTGCAGCATAGATATAGCTATATATACAAATAGACTATCAAGCATCTTTCTTGAGAGTATGCAATGTACAATACACATACATGAATTTATATTCCAGTCCTGTTATCCATCTTATGCATCATTCTTTGTTATCATTGCTTTATTGTTAACATTTCTTCCATATAATATGCATCCAGATTTGTACAATTTAGAGTGCTATCTCTTGGAAGTTCTTTATGATTAGCCACAATAGGCTTACTATTATGTTATGGTTGGATTTCTTTATTGCTAGTGCTGAGTATTTAGTTAATTTTAATATCACAGGCATCTCCTTACCTAATACTTCTCTATTGTAACTAGATTCACTTTTTGAGTCCTATTTATGTACTTTATGTCATCTCTGGACATTAATACAATTTGTTGCATCTTTTCCTTTATTCAATAGATGAATAACCAATACAATTATCCCATACATAAATACTACAAGCATGTGGCTCAACTCAAATAAAGGAAGTCCATGTCAATATGATAGCTAGGAATTGACTCTTGAAAGTTTCACCTTGTATGATTATAGACCTCCTAGTCTAGGAGAGTCAATATCAGTATATCTTATTACTCACACAATAGGCTTAATGACGGAGAAAACATATCTGCAAGTGTAAACAAGTTACAAAAATTAAAATGTTAAAAAAGATTGAAAATATTTTACAAGTTAGAAACATTAACAAATTACTAAATTAACATTTCAAAAATTAAGTAAAAAAATCAGCATTTTTCTTACCACATTGTGAACTACCAATCATCATCAAGGATTTTTGTTTCACACTTATTCCTTCTAGTGTGCTTGCTTTTGATCATCTACCCCACCCTACCACCATCAATTGTAAACCCTTCTGGACCTCAAGAATCCTCTCTAACAAAATGAAGTAGTTGGTATATCTAGTGTCCACGGGCTCGAGGAATGAATTCCTTGAAAAAGTATTGAACAAATCAAGGGAAGTGTGATGGTTACAAATGAACATCCACACATCTCTAACTTTTGACAACATTGCCTTCACCAAATCCATCTTCTCGATGTCCTTCAAGGTATTGTTTAATGCATGAACACAACACGGGGTCCAAAAAATGTGCTTATAAGCACCCTCCACTATCAAGCTAGCTAACTTACATGATGGGTTGCAACGGTCACTACCTGTACAACATTAGAGGCTCCAACCTCTTCTATGGCATCTTTTAAATTTTGAAATTGGAAGTTTGCATCCTTCATTCTTCCCAAACAATCAATAGCTCTAAGAATGTAAGAGCCAGCTGAACTGGTGACAATAATATTGATGAGTGGTTGATGTCTAGTGTCGGTCCACCCATTCATGTTGATGGAGCTTCCATCCCTTATCCAAGTTTGAATTATATCTTTCATCAACCAACTCACCTTGGAATATTCTTTATGAAGGAGGGTGGTGCATAGCTTATGTTTTTCAAGTGGAACAAATGAGGGACTGGCAGCTATCACATCTTTGAACATTTTTTTAAAATATGGTGAACGTGCCACATGAAATGTTATGGCATGAGCATAAGAACACTTAGCAATAGAGGAATCAACCACATCTTGTGATTGTATGCTAAACATATCTACAACAATAGTAGTTCTTTTCTTTTCCCTAGTAGAAGTAGAACCCTTTCCCCCATGAAATCCAACATCCACAAATCCTATAGATAATGACACACTAGGCTGCAAACACTCGAATGGAATTCCTTTCTTTCTTTTCTCCCCCTCGATATGCAATCTAGTTGCCTCAATATTTTCACTTGGAGTTATTTTTTCACAACCTTTCACCCCTTGACCACCTATCCACAAAAGATGATAGTAAACTCTCATATGGTTGCCCCTATATTCCTTTTTCCACAAATTGCAATTCCAAACTCTACTCCCCCCTGATTTTTTTTAATCCTTATCAACTTGTGATGCAAATTGTATTAGAGGTTTCCTGTGGTTAAATGCGCATTTTGCTTAGGTTTTAAGGAGTTCAGAAGGACATTCAAGTGGGTTTGAGCTTGCTGGCCTTGGTACACTTCCACACCCTAGAGAACCCCTTGTGAGCCCCTTGTGGTTGCCATACTTCTATGAGTTCTTGGTCTACTTTTTTGCATTTTAACTTCAACCTCCTCACTATCACTACTCTCATTACTGGTCATGATTTTTTTGGTTAAGAATTTGAAAAAGAGCTACAAGTTCAAATAAAGGAAAATATAAAGTCACAATGCCCTCCCTGTGTTTAAAAGTTTGAAAAAAACTTGCAATTATGCAAAACAAATTGAAAAAACAAATGTAAGATGAAGAACTTACCTCAAGTGTAGTGGATTTGGTGCCCTTGTCTCCTCTTTTAACTGTCGATCTTCTCTTGCTTCTCTTGCTGCTCTTCAACCCAAGTTTGCAAAAGTCAAAATGAGATAGTTTTTTCTTTTTGGTTGTTTTGATGAATGAAATAGGTTTAGATGTTGTTTAAAGGTGTGGGGGGGTTCCTTCTAGGCTCACCCCTTCTTTTTTTAATTGAAAAATGTGTTTTTTTACAATTCATGTCAAAGTGCTCTAGGTCGTAAGGAATGGCTAGCTGTCCCCTGGCATACCCTAGCATTTCTTTGACATTTCAGAAACGTACCCACACCCCTTGCAAGAAATGGGGGTACTAGGGTAGGGGACCTGTGCCTAGGGAGCACTGCTAAACAGATGAACCAAGGAGATGGCTTTTGGGAATACGAACAGTGTTATAGCAACAACAATTTAAACCTACCGTGTGATAGCCATTGATCCATCACAATAAAACAAGAACCTTATTTCATTTGAGTCTTCAAGCTAGAGTGATCCAAATAGTATAAGAGAAAGAGATGCATCTAACGTAACTCTCATGTTACAAGACATAGAGAGATGTAGATATTGGTATCAGAGCCGTGGGATAAACTTTTTTGAAAATTTTCATCATCCTAAAAATTTCTGTGTGTTTTTTTAGTGAAAATTTTTCGAAAGTTTTTTTGTGATCTCGTGCCTGTGTTTTTCGAAGGTTTTTTTGCTGGTTTGTGGGTTAATAACTTGCTTCTTTTTGCATTTTTTGTTCTTATTCAACCTGCGCAGTGTTTTTCGTTTGTGTTTTGCGGATTTGTTTTCGTGTCCGCATAGGATTTGTTTTGGGCACCGACGTCTATTTCTTGCACGCGTGTTCATGTTTTGACGCGATTTAAAATCGTGACGGTTTCTGGTCTGCGTGTGGTCTGGTCGTGCCCTAGTTTCTCTATGCATCATCTTTCTTAGGCCGCGATAGATTTGTGTGAGCAAAATTTCTAGAAAACTCCCGTGCTACCTATAACCTTCATTTGTGATGTTTTTACTTGCATTTTTTGTAGTCACGTCGTCTATTTTCTATGCGACTTTGGCTTCTTCTGAAACCTGCGGCCTCTTCTTTGCACCTCTTAAAAATGTCAAAATCTTTGCTCTCCAAACCTGCGAGCTAGGGTTTATTTGCCAATGGCTAGGGTTTTCAAACCCTTTTGTGACACTTTGACTAGCGGTTATTGTATTTCAGGGCATCATTTATTTTTTTGCAATAGTTGCCAGAGTTTTGAAAAACACATATATTTGTATATTTTCTACTACAATTTTTTTCAAACTCTTTGTACCTACGACCTAGGGTTTTGTGCCTCAGATTTAGTGCTTTGCATTGGAATCTGTGCCTTCGTGTTGCCATCTTCAATACATTGGGATTTGTGCCTCGAATTTTGTGCACTCAACATTTGATTGTTTTTTTTTTCATTTTTCAACCTCTTGTTTGCCTCGTTTCTCGTGTCTCAAAAAGCATGCAAGATGGCATCTTTGACCAACCTAATGTTGGAAAGCAATTAGAGGTTCAACAACAAAAATTACAACATCGAGAAGCAGCGAATGTTGACCATCTTTGAATATCGCCGCCTTGATGCTCTCGTTTTGGGTACACAAACTTATCCTACAACAATTGGACAAGACCAAGACAAATTTGATGACTGCAACCACGAAGCCATGATGTTGATAAAACTCTCTGTTACTAATGATCAACTGCCTCAAGTGCCATCAGGCAAGACAGCTACAGAGATCTGGTCCCATCTGAAGGATCTCCATGAAACATCAGACAAGAGTCGTGCGTTCTTTCTGAAGATCCAAATGTTATTCATCTTGATGGATGAGAGAATGTCCTTACAGGAGCATCTGACAAATATTAAGGACATCCGTGATGAGCTAGAGGCGATTGGACGAAAGATGGAGGAAGAAGACATGATAGTCATCACTCTGAAAAGTCTACCAAAGACTTATGAGCACTTTATTGAAACGCTCAACATTACCTCAACTAATGTTGACCTGAAGTTTCCTGACTTGTGCAACAAGCTTATGCAGCAGGATTGCTGGAAACAACAATTTGGCAGCGGTAATAGTTCATCCTCCACAGAGCAAGCTTTCACAGCCAAATCCTTTCACAAGCATAAAGGCAAATCTCAGTCTTCTTTGCTGAAGAACTCTGGTCCGTCATCAGAAGGCTCCAAGAAGAAGAACATTTAGTGTAACTATTGCCACAAGTATGGCCATATGAAGAAGGATTGTTGGTCATGCTTGGCTTTCTGAATAGAAGAAGCAGGGAGGGTCTCAACCAAAAGCGAATGTTGCCGAGCACACTGAGCAGAAGGAATTTGCCTTTTATGCCTTTATGGCTGAAAGACCTGCAGATCATGTGAAGTCCTTTGCCCGGTACATTGATTCAGGTACTTCGTGACACTTCACTCATCGGCGTGATTGGTTCATAGATTTCTCGCCTTTCATTGATTCAGTTATTTTTGGAGGCGAAGAGTATACAGTTGTCGGCAAGGGCAATGATCAGATTTAGTTTGGTGGGAGGAATCTCATATTCTTCAATGTATACTACGTTCCTGGCATGGAACTGAACCTTCTCTCCATAAGTCAGATAATGAGGCACTTTCCTGAGTTGAATTTCATATTCAGTTCAAACAAGTGTTCAGTTGTTGATCGGGAGACTCGCACTTTGGTGGCTGTTGGCATCAAGGATCATGGTCTTGTTGTGACCTAATCACACATCACCCCATCCCAGATAGGGACCCCCCTAGCTGTTTGGCCCTTTCGGTTGTTTGGTCTTGGTTTTTTGTGTGCGTTTGGTAGCAATCTCTTCAATCCCTCCTGCTGGGATGTTCGGGGGTCAGTTAGTGCTAATCTACTTCTCTGTCAAGCAAGTTCTGTGAGGTCTAAAGCCTGTTTTGTTCTTTTTCTAGGGTTTTGCCTTTTGTCCTAGATTTTAGGGGTTCCTGTTAGGGTTTCGGGAAAACTGAGCATACGACTGGAGTCGGGACCCTTCAAGGCACCTCCCAGCAAAATTTGAGCCCAAACGGAGCAACTTTCTATTTTTAGAAAGTCCCTATTTTTTAGGGATTTTTTCAAGTCCCGGAATGTCGCCATTTTGCCAAAAATCAAACTTACTATTTTTAGTAATTTCTATTTTTAGTAAGTTTCTATTTATAGTAAGTCATTATTGCACTCGGTTCAGGGATCTAACGCTGACACCTGGAAAGTTTCTATTTTTGGAAAGTTATCACAAGCAGGGTCAGTCAGCCAGAGCGACAAGGATCAGGCATTCACAGGCATTTCTATTTCTAGAAAGTCAGATAGCAGACAAAGGTAGCCAGAAATGGGTCAAGTGCTGGAAATCCATGCCTAAAATGGAAAGCTCAGGAAAACACTCCAAAAGCACAGAAGGTCAAAATAGGCTAAGTCTGGAAGTCATTCACAAGCGAGAAAATCCACCTCTCCATGGATAGGGTGAAAATGCACCCAGGTCTGGTTTGGGGCGCTGAAACCAAGGATGGATTCACAACTGCAATTTTCCGCCTCTCCATGGACAGGGTGAAAATGCACCCAAGCCAAGTTTGGGGCATTGAAACCAAGGAGTCATTCACAAGAGCAATTTTTCGCCTCTCCATGGACATGGCAAAAATGCGGCCAGGTCAGGCCTGGGGCGCTGAAATCAAGAAGGCATTCATAAGTACAATTTTCCACCTCTCCATGGACAGGGTGAAAATGCGCCCAAGCCAAGTCTGGGGCGCTGAAACCAAGGAGTCATTCACAAGAGCAATTTTCCGCCTCTCCATGGACATGGCAAAAATGCGCCCAGGTCAGGCTTGGGGCGCTGAAATCAAGAAGGCATTCATAAGTACAATTTTCCGCCTCTCCATGGATAGAGCCAAAATGCGCCTAGGTCTGATCTAGGGCGCTGTATCCATGAAGGCATTCACAAGTGGAAAATTCATGAATCCTTGGCATGGTAAAATTTCACCCAAATAGAAAATTTGAAATTTTGCCTGAGGCACGGATCCCAAGGAGTCGAGGAAGAATAAAAAGTAGAAATTTCCCTCGGGCGAATTTTCAATTATGCTATTTTTAGACATCAAATCCCAGCCAAATATGGAAATTTTTATAGATTACGAATCGGGACGAAATTCCCCATCCGATGAACCTGACTCCTAAAATTTAGGAAGATCCCTAAAAAATAGGGATATGGAGAAAAGCCGGGAAAGTTCCTTCGACGACACGAGATGACAAGTCGGAGTGGAATTGAGCAAATCCCGAGAAAAATCCTGCAATCTCCCTCCAAAATTGGAAAGTATGGAATCAACGAGTTGGCAGGAGGAATCTTCCAAGTATGACGCATGACTGGGAGCATTTAAGGAAGGTTCTAAATTTGAACTCACACGCATGGGAAACTGCCTTGCATGTCGTAGTGATTAAGGAAAGTATAACACGCCATAAATGCAGTTACTAATTTGATGCCTCTTGAGAATTCTGTATAAGTTGGAAAAAACATTTCATTTTTCACGTGCGAGATTCAGGAAAGGAAGAGTGAAGAAGTGCAAAGTTTTTTATACTTAGTCTCTATTTCATCATTTTGAAGTATTCCCAAGATGGCGGAACCTAGCAGGACAGCTACTATCTCCAGGCAGGCAATGATCAAAGCAGAGACGAAGGGTTTTCTTCCCCATTCTCGGTTGAATTCAAGATGGGAAGAGATCAGTGATACCAACTTCGGCACGTTCAACTGGGCTGCATTCAAGATAAGAATGTTCGGAACTGCAGGACGCAATCCATCTCCGATAGCTGTCAAGATTGTGAGAAGTGGAATAGTTGCAGCAGCTGGCTTTCCTCTTGCCATTCAATGCCCAGATCTAGTCTTGGAATGTGTAGCACGTTACAATCTGGAGCGGAAGATGATCTCAACGCCAGACGGCAAGTTACTGGCAACATTGACTCCAAAGGCGATTGGTGAAGCCTTCGGAATCCCTTCACATTACTCCATGACATACAGGACCAGCAGCAGAGCCCAAGCAGTCTATAAAGCAGGCCCCACCAGGTGTGCTGATTTGATCAACAAGCAATGGTTGCTGAAACCTAGAGTACACGTTTCCAAGATGCCCAAAACTCTCACAATCTTCGAGTTCAAGCAGGAATATGTGGACATGATAAAAATGCTGAGCAGAGTAATGGGATGCTCACACACGGTGAACTTCAAGCCTTGGATGTTCTTCTACATTGGTGAGATCATGAATTCTAATACATTGATTGACTGGGCTAGATTGATCAACCACTACTTGCACGAACAATTGAAGAACCTGTAGGAGAAAAGGTCTCTGTCCTTTTTCATGAGTTCCTACCTATTCTATATGCTGGCACGAAGGGGTGGATTCGATGGGTTGCCAGCAAGAGGAATCATGGGCTGCGGGCCAGCTCAGCTAAAGGTGCATGAATGTTATCCTCAGCTACATCTCCACAACGTGAATTCTTACAAGTTGGCGAATGACACCTTCACCATGTACCTGACACGACTTATGCAAAATAAGTTGCACATGAGGTTGTCTCCGCAAGCAAGTGCTTTGGTCCAGAAGTATGGCGCTGCGTTCCTGCAGTTCCCCAAGTTCACCTACATCAGGACACATGGTTTCTCCTTCCAATCTTACAAATTGCCTAGATATCCGTCAGATAAGCTTATATTGCTCGAGCTCATGAGGCAATTGACTGCCTACGATCAGCTGCAGAAGAAGAAGAAGAAGCAATCTATTGAATTTCTAGTTGTCTTGGGGGATTTCATCGAGATATGCCCAGGATTGGAGGCCGCTGAAAGTGCAGCAAGCGAGTTAGCATTCTACCGACTACCATTTTACACTTCCAGGGCCCAATATGATCCTTATAGCTAGATCAGGAAGGTTGCCGGTGTCAAATTCATACATAGATTTCACTTGGAGGATTACTGGGCCGGTGTCGAGGATGACTTTGAGGTCCGGAGAAGAATGCACTCCAGATTGCCCCTCAACACCATCAGAATAAGTGAGATCCATCAGGTGCCAGACCAGGTGATGGAAGACTCAGATTTGATGCAACTCGAATTCGAGAGGATAAAAGATCAACTGTTGCCAGATTGGTCGGAGCCTGAGGTAGATGATTTGAACATTTTGGCTAGGCCAGTGCTAAAATTCACTAAGCACTGGATTGATAGGCAGACAAGAAAGTTGGTTGAAAACCATGTCCCTCTGACATACCAGCTGATGGGAAATCTAGACTCTCACAGCAAGGCAACTGAAGACTCTTCACAGGGTCAGGCAGGAAGAGAGGCCCGGATAGACAAAGGAAAAAGTGCCCCAAAGAGGCCAAGGATAACAAAGACGAAGGCTGCCCAACAGGAAATCCCGCGCGAGGATCAGCAGGAAGCCCAGCAGGAGGAGCCTCCACAAAAGAGAATGTGGACAGGAAGGGAACATTCACCAGTCAGCTCCGCGAGCGTACAAGAAGTAGAAATGTTCCCACATCCCGTAGGCCCACTTCCAGGAAACGTTCCAGCACCTGATATACTCAGCATCAATGCTTCACAGGGCCGTCATTAGCCAAGAAGTCAGAGGCAAGAGGTTTCCCCGCACCTGGAAGAAGTTCGCCAGGATAATTTCATAGAGACTATCCTTGGTGAAATGGAAGAGGAATCTCAAGAACGGGAGCATGCAGAGGATTACAGCCATTCCATCCCCGCGCTGAATTGGTTGGTAGGCAGATTGGGAAATGAAGCAGGAGGGGAGCCCAATCCTGCTCAGGAATTAGAAGAATTATTAAAGAGGATGGATCAGCCACCGGAAAGAAAGTCCCCCCAGAAGTTTTCCAAGGTAGTCAGGGAAGAATCCGGAGCCCAGACCTTGCACATTGCTGAACCTATGGTGGATAAGGATAGGAGTGAGATTAGGCAGGAAGATTACGTCATCAGACAGGTGGATCTTGGCCATGCTTCCACTGGTCAAGTAATGGGAGTTTTCGACGATTCTTCCTTTGCCATGAAGGAGAAATTGCTGAAGACAAAAGCAAAGTGTAAGCGGCTGAAGGAGGAAAACGGACTTCTATGCGAGTATGTCAGGAGTTTCAAGAAACCCCTCAAGGAAGCAGGTCCTTCATCCACTCCCCCTCCCTTCCTTCCCAAGGAAGTAATTGATGATGCGGAACTTACAAAGGCAATGGCACAGAATTCCGGAGAATGGGTAGAGGATGTTTATGCTGAGGTAGGGAAATTTGTAGAAGATCTAGCTCAGCTCCATTCGAGGTTCGTGGCCCTCCTAAGTAGGTTGGAAACGGCGGAAGGACTATGGGAAGATGTTGATGTCTACCAAGACTTAACCATTTCCCGATTCAGGGCTCTGATGAGGACTCCAAGGCAAACACTGGTAGACGGGAAAGTAATCCAGGAGAATGAAGCCTACGACTTTCCCCGATGGTTTTACGCCATCTGTTCAGGGAAGAACACCCTTGATAAATTCAGCATTGATTCCGTCACCTTGAAGGAATCTATCAGAGGGATACAAGAAGAAATCCTCAGTGCCATGGAAGCTTTATTTTCAAGGAGACTCAGTGACGGGGGAATAACAGTGAATTCCTTGAAATCCCAGTTACATGATTTTTTCTTCTTCGGTTCGTTTCCCAAGGAACATTTTGCAAATGTTTCTTCATTCTCCGGTATGATGAAGAAAACACAGGAGGCCATGGTAGATTGGGAAGGTTTCTTTTCCAGAAGCGAAGAGGAGATTGCCTTGATGGAATTCAACATCGAGAATGTGCCAAGTGTCTCCATCGGAGAATTGGAAGTCGTCGTCGGTAGGTTCATTACTTACGCCATTAATGAGCGAGATAATGGTCGTCCGTTTTTTGACGAAAGTCTTTTGACTGAACCATGATGGCGTATTTATGGCTGAAGAGAACATTGACTAGGCGTGAGACCGGTCAACGCATGCCACCACAGGATAAGGGAATCTTCTTGCATGTCATCCTCTTATAATGGTTTTATGACGGATTCTTCTTGCATGCCGCCGTCGCTTGGAGAGTGATGGGCATTTATGACGACGTTAGTTATATTCCGGGCATGATCATCATCATGGGCACTATTTTAGGCCCTTTTAAATTTATTGTAAGTGGGCATAATGGGTTATTTAATGCAGATTCCCACCTTGTTGCATCATGTGTGGAGAATCTTTTGGGCAAACCCTAATTAGGGTTTTGCATGTAATCTGGGCTTGAGGCCTATATAAGGGGGTGACCCCTCATTTGTAAGGAAGAGAGACTATCGTCAGAGATTGTTGCTAAGAGTTTTTGAAGCAAACACTTAATACATTGTTCAATTGTTGGTGTGTTCTTGTGTTGTTTTGGAACTTGCATGGTCTCGTTCTCTTCATAGATTAGATTTGTTTTCATGCAATTAAATGAACTGGATTTGATAGGATCGCTTGCTGCCAAATCCGTGCTCATACTTTTGGTGTGCAGCTGATTGTTGCACACCATGCTCATGTTCAACTTCGATTGTTAGAAGAGATTGTTCTATCTGATGGTCTCTTTTAACGATTTGAAAATCCCTGAAGATTGCACCGCCTTCGTGTAAGTTGTGCTTTGCTGGCGAAGCAAAGCGCGGTTGGATTTTGCACAAGTTTGTCTCGTCTCCTTGTTCCTAGGATTAGATTACCCTTTAGTTTAGTTCCCCTCTACCCTATTCCTATTTACTTTTTGCATATTTCATAATCCGAAAATCTAAAACTTAGAACTTCATTGCAAATCATCCGTGTGAACAAAGTCTTGAGCTTACATAAATTTCTCCGACATACGTATGGCCCCTTGGATTACCAGCAATCACATCCGCCAACTGAGTCACACCCGTAGCATAAAGGAACCTTGGAGTCGATTTGTTTGATCTTCCTACAATATCAGCATGCAATCGTACTTTGATCAAGAGAGAGTGAAGTGACCGTTGGGCAACTTTATTCTGTGTTGGACGCCGCCATAAAAAACACGTCAACAGGTCTATACAGACTTGTGGATATGGGCGATTCTTTGGAGTATGCCTTGGCAGCTAAATCATCTTCCATCACTAATCTTTGGCATCAACGATACAGGCATCTGAACGTCTTCTATCTCTCTCAGTTAGCTTGGGAGGGACTTGTAGCTGGTTTACCTGAGATCTAAGCCCAAAACCATGGAGTTTGTGGAGCTTGTCAGGCTGGGAAGCAATGCCGGACACTGTTCTCAGATGGTGACTCATGGCGAGCCTCTAAGGTACTGATGTATGTGGGACAATGAATACACGTACTGTTATTGGTTCCAGGCATTTCTTGCTTTTTGCAGATGATTTCAGTCGTAAAATGTGGGTGTACTTTCCTATACAGAAATCAGATGTGTTTACTGTATTTCAGAAGTTTAAGGCCTTAGTATAGAAAGAGTTTGGCTGTCCTATAGTCACTCTTAGGTCCGATAATGGGGGGGAGTTTTGTTCTACCTCTTTCTCCAACTTCTGTGATACTCATGGCCATAGTTGGATTGCTCGTGACTCGGCTCGGCTCGCCAAGCCCTTGGGAAAAAAACTCGGGACAAACTCGGCAACTTAAAAACACGCTTAATTTTAATAAAAAATGCATTTTTTTGCAAAATTTAATGAGAAGATGCATCCAATGAGTTAATAAATGATAACACAAAAGAAACAAGCTGATTCTAGATATATTTAAATGCAAAGTGTCTACAAAATCGCATCCTCATGAGGAATGCTGATGGCTAGAAGCAAAATAGTAAATAGTTTTTGTAAAACCAAAAGTAAATACATCATTACAAATTACAATTACAACATCCTCTTCCCAGCTCTAGCAAAAACTAGGGGAGAGGTAAAACTAGAGGGTCTAGTCCTAGAAGTCTGCAGTGGGCGCGACTGTGCCTCCTCGCTCGGTATGGCTGGCTCATCCTCCATCCTGGATGAAGCTATGTCTCCACCTACTTGTGGCACTGGCAATGACTCCTCATCCTCATCCTCTTCCTCAATGTCATCCAGCGTGAAACCAAATCCACCCCCCTCCTCCTCCATAGCTTGCCTCTCCAAATCAGTGTTGTCATCCTCGGAAAACAATGGAGGTTGCTCCTGTGATTTCCAATCACTGTAAGGATCTATATCATCCAAGTCAAGTGGACCACCTGCTACTTCCTCTACCTTCCTTACGTGCAATCGAAGATTATATTTCACAAAGACAAGGTCATTGAGGCGTTTTTGAGCTAACTTGCTCCTCTTCTTCGTGTTGATGGCTTCAAACAAGCTCTAATTGTGCTCATAACTGGATGAACTACAAGGTCGACATAAGATTTTGAGGGCAAATTTTTTGAGATTTGGGGTATTTCCACCCCAACTTTGCCACCAAGCATCTGCAAATTAAAATTAGGTTGAGAGTAGCACCCCTCGCTGGGGTCTGAGGGTGAGAAAAAGAGGGGTAGAGAGATAGGTCTAGATCTTGGGGGAGAGAGGAGAGAGTGAGATGGAGTGTGGTAGAGGAAGTGTGATAGGGAGATAGATAGGTCTAAAATTCGAGGTAGATAAAGTGAGTGAGATAGAGAGAGCGAGAGAATGTTGATAGGAGCATAATGATTACTGAAATTTAACTAAGTCTGAAAAATTAAAGGATCTTCCAAAACCTAGAATTTTGCATTATAACTCCTAGAGATCTGAAACCACTCTCAAACATCCTGCCAATATATACATGAAATATAACTTAAAGTATAAGAAAGGAAAAAGACATATTGAAATGCCACTTATACTTAAATGTTATATTTCATGTGTATATTCTGATGAAGATAATGAAACTGACCTGAAAAAACAAAAATTGATAATTTTTTGACATGTTTGGGCCTCTTTTTTAGTCTAGTCGAGTTTTTAAAAGAAACTTGGTGAGTTTTTGTTGCGAGTTAAAGTGGTAAAAACTCGGCGAGTTTTTGAAACTTGCCGAGTACTCTGTGAGTGTTCCATCTATGCTCATGGCATCAAACACCAATTAACCACACCATACACCCCTCAACAGACCAGTGTTGTTGAGTGGCGCAACCGCACAATCACTGAGATGGCTTGATCAATGTTAGAACACAGGAGTGTTCCCAAGAAATATTGGATAGAAGCAGTAAACACCGTAGTCTATCTCCTTAATCGGTTGTAATGTCCCCATTCGGGATTTGCCTTTATTTAGTTCTGAGACAGCAATTTAAATTTAGTGTGAGAGTTGAAATACATTTATGAATACAATTTTATCAATTATGAGGACATTTCATTTTAATATTTGATTTAAAATTCTAAGAATTAGTTCGAGAGATAAGACTTATCTTGATAACTTTTTATGATCTGTATAATTAAGTAAAAATGCCTCAATGTTATACACTGCTGCTGCTTAGATGAATCTTCAGATTAAAGTCATAATAATATAGATTCTTCACGTCTTAGGCTATAATTCTCCGTTTCATGTATCTTCTATTTCTCAGAGACATGCTCTTTAGAGTAGATACTCTTTAAAGAGAAATGTCTCTCTATTAATTGTTTGTGATTTCTAATAATAATTATAATCTTAACACTTCATAACAATTACCATTCCCTTAACCATAGATTGCACTTGTACTTGGATCATGAATCACTGCTTGTAACAGAATAGCCCCAGCCTTGTTGATCAGAATTCGCTGCTTGTTAGGTTCACATAGTTCGGTCATCTTATTTGCTTATATCATTGAAGTTGGTTCCTTTAATGGGATTGCTTCCTTTGAAAGTGTTTTACCACCGTCTCAGATTGCCTAATTGATTTCATCACTGATACCCTTCAATTCTATTTATCACTTCCACATATTGAATCGCTGCTCCTTAAAGAAGTCGATAGTATTATTAAGGAAGTCACTTCTAACAATACCAACTTCTATCATCGAATAAGGAACCACCTCTATTATTTAAACCAATCGATTGCATATTTCAAAGTTGCAAGCTTCAATCCTTTTAATATCTTCCGAAAGGTCAAACACTTATCATTTTGATTTGTAAGAAGCATTCAATTTGATCTGGTAAATTGGTAGTCCTATAAGACTCCCAGGAATTATAATTAATACAGTAATCTGCAATATGAATATTGTTGTCTCTGATATGATTGTATAAGTTTGCCACTGTGGTTCTCTGCTTGGTAATCTCCGTCCATCCCTCCGTATGTATCCCCCGAATTGAATGATAGAACTGCCTTCTTATATCTTGTACTTGGGATGAGGAGTCACGTGTAAATGACTTGTCTCATGCCTCGTCTAATCACATCATTCCGTAATACTTCCAGTCGCTGTATGGACAATAGTCAACACACCCATTCATAATTACTAATCACTAATAGGATATTAATCATAGGCTTCTTGGGAAATAACCATTGTCCCTTTCATTTAACGTGACCGCTTCTCCCAGTCTTTAAACAATCCTTGGTTTGATTGCTGTTATTATAATCATATAGTCTTTATCTTCTAATTGCTTAATCAGGTCACTGACTCAATTAGTCGATTAGTCCATCTTCTACCTTAAATCGATATTCATAGGCTAGTAACTCATAATTGCTGTTGACTAAATGCTATACCTTGTCGACCCTTTAATCATCGACAATGGGTCTCCCTTATCTGAATCGTTTTGCTGTTCACTGTCGCTCCATACCATTCCTATTACTCATCCATGTTTGCCTTAGTTTTAAGTAAACCACAATTCTTCCACAGTGATCAATGGTTTGCCGGCACCTACAATATTTATTCACGATAATTGGTGACTTACGATAATCTCCATTCAAAGTATCGATCACTTCATTAATTAAATCTTTTCCATCTCCGTAAGCAGATCGGTCCATATAATAGTTCTGCTCTTTGCTATAACTGTGGCACTTTTCATTGCATCACGTTGTATTCGCTGTCAAATATCAGATATACACTGTGCAGTTCTTGGGTTTTAATATTGTCGCTGTGTATAAACTGGCCAATACATATTACCTTCGGCCATATTGCAAGTCGTGGTGTCCTCTAACAGATTCCAAAGGGCACTTTATTAATGTTACCACTGCTCTGCAAATCATTGATTGTATATTGTTTGCGTGCAGACCATATAAACTTGGATGCTTGCAAGTCTTCATATTTTATAACTTGGGTCTTAGATCATCCACGATCCTTTATTCATATTATTTATAAAGATAATACAAGGAGCTTCTCAACATCAATAGTATTTGATGAGTTTTAGTTTGGGGACATCACATCGGTCTCCCACATGGGCTATTAAAGGGAAGACTCCTGAGGAAGCCTGGACTAGTCGCAAAATAAGGATCAGTCATTTGAAAATCTTTGGCTCTTTAGCATATGTTTGGATTCCAGATGCCAAGTGCTCCAAGTTGGATTCCAAGAGTCAAAAACTCATGTTCACAAGGTACAGTGACAATCACAAGGCTTACCAGCTGATTGATGTAGACACTGATCGTCTCATCTTCAGTCACAATGTTGTCTTTGATGAAGAATGAGGACCTTTTCAACCATCCTCGCTTGTGCAAAATTCTGAGGATCAGCATTTGAAGGCTACTGATTTGGGAGGTCATCTTCCATTATGTCCACCTGATGGGAGGGACGATGCAGAATCTGAATTTGATGATGCTCAACCTAATTTTCCTTCGGATGATGTTGATCTTCCATCTGTTGAACCTGTTCTAGATCTAGTTCCATTTATTCCTCCTATTTCTAATGTTGGTTCTTCTACTCTCCGGCCTAAATGGTGGGCTAAGACCATAAGTGATCTTCATCCTAATGAGCTCATCGAGGGTAGATCTTCTAGAAACAAGAGCAAGCAGCAATCTACAATCAACTATGTTCTCATGGCCAACATTCACAGTATTTTTGAGCCTCAAACATATTCTAAGGCTAAAGGAATTCCTGAGTGGGACCAAGCTATCTAGACTGAATACCATAGTCTTCTGAAGAATAACACCTGGGTCCTTTCTGCTCTTCCTCTAGGTAAGAAACCCATTAGCTGCAAATGTGTGTATAAAGTTAAGTACAAAGCTGACGGAACCCTTGACAAGTACAAAGCTCGTCTTTTTGCTAGGGGGTTCTCACAGAAGGAAGGCATTGACTATGAAGAGACTTCTGCTCCTACAACCAAGATGAGTACCATACGGTTCGTCCTTCCCTTTGCAGCTCAGTTTGGTTGGAAAGTCAATCAGATGGATGTCAAGAGTGCATTCCTCAATGGTGAGTTGCAGGAAGAAGTCTATATGACGCAACCTTTAGGATTTAAGGTTGCTAGAAAAGAAAACCAGGTGTGTAGACTGGTGAAAGCACTCTATGGCCTAAAACAGGCTCCTCGGGCTTGATACATTAAAATCGACAAGTACCTCAGTGATCATGGCTTTCAGAGGAGTCCATTTGATCCTAATCTGTATGTCAAAAACACTAGTGGTGATATTCTTCTTCTTGTTGTCTAGTTGATGACCTTATTATCACTGGTAGTTCGGCACTTGATCGACGAGATCAAACAAAATTTGTGCCAGTCCTTTGACATGGTAGACTTGAGGCTTCTACACTACTGCTTAGGTGTTGAAGTTTGGCAAACTGAATGTAGTATCTTCATATCTCAGTCAAAGTATGCTTGAAGTCTGCTGGACAAGTTTTAGATGCAAGATTGTAAACCTGCATCCACACCTATGGAAAAGGGCTGGAGCTGATATCCAAATCAGATTCACTTGTGGTGATTGAGTCAGCATTTAGGCAACTGGTGGGCAATCTCATCTACCTTACTGCCACTAGGCCTAATCTCAGTTTTGCAGTGAGCTACATTTCACGCTTCATGACAACCCCCAAGGTTGATCATTGGGTAGCAGTGAAGCATGTGCTGCATTATGTGAAGGGCACTTTTGATTTTGGCCATCTCTATAGTAGAAGTCAAATAAAAATTTGCCTGCACTTGGTCAAACCTACCAAATCTCTAGTTCATGGACACAGAGGTGGTTTAACTTAGAGAGCATTTAGGTCACATAGGAAGCAATGTTTAGGTAAGATTCTATGGTGATTCAAATAGGAATCATAGTAATACCCGTTGATAGGAGAAATGAAGGAAATACTATTTTACAGCCAACTACAATTGTAGATAACAGACAGTTTCTATATCATGAAAGCATATATGCATAAAGAAGCAATATAGGCTAGGTGATGTGGTCTTACAAAAGCATTAAATGGACATGCTAAGACACCAAATCAGACTAATATACCTCTCACCAAACGGGCAAGCAAAGCTGATTTAGAGAGAGAAAACCTAAAAACTTTGCAACTGTAGCTAGCTTCCTTCCTATCTGCACAAGGAATAAAGACTAAGTCTTGAAAGAGGTAAAAATGGTCATGGGAAAAAAGATTTTGTGCATGCAAGATGAGTATTACGTAAATTCATCATATGCAAATTGTGGGGTAAGATCCAAACAAGGCACACAAACTGCATGTTAGAGTGCCTTAGAGAAGTATGGATTACAAAATGTTTTTAATTAACCTTCGAACAGATTTAGAAATTGTAGTTTTAAAGATCTGTGCCAAAATAACAGAAAACACCTATGCACACATCAGGAGTGATCAAAATTTCTTAAAGAGAGGTCATACTAAAATTTGAGTGAATAATGGCATCACTCCCACCTAGACAGAGAGATTCTATAATGTGTTTCACGCATCATGTGATCACATCCATTGGCCTTTGCTTCAATCCTTTCTCACGTCTGTCACGGCAGCTACATCAAAGACCATTGTCTCCCTTACCACCAATATCTCTTCATTTTCTCTTTCTTTTCCAGATAGAAGTTTTAGCCAAGGATAAACCTTAGAAAAGATCACATAATCCACCCCACTAGAAGGCCAGAAAGGCCATATTAAAAGGCCAATGCGAAGAATAATCTACATTGCTCAACCTGGATCTTCTGCCACAGGGTATGAGGTCCAAGTTTGACATGCATGGGAATGAGAAATTGCCCCTCTTCATGCATACAGCCCTTCTCTTGGCTTGCAGGAGTGAATTTCAAGATAAAACAATGCAAGCGCCAACTTCATGTAAGTTTGGAGCTAATTAAAGGTATATATATATTAAAATGTTGCTTTTAAATAAAATAGTATAAATTCTTTTAACAATATTATATTTTTAATTTAAATGAACAATAACATTATAAAAGAAATAAATCTTTTTTTTTTTATTAAATTAATTTCCTTAAAAAAACATAATGCATAATATGTAAGTATTAATCTAATTTTTACAATTAAATCATCATAATACGTAATCAACGATATTCATATCACTATGTTAATTTTTGCAACATCATTTAAACCAATATTAAGACGTAACACACTATTAGCCTAGTTAGAAATCAAATTATATGCAAAATGCAAGATGAATGCATCTACATAGTGTGTGCAAGATTCCATCATTCTAACCATTGCCAAATGGCTAGTTTATCTCTACCTCAACCATGTTCTCATCTTCAACCTGTTCCCTACAGTCACTCAATTGTTTGATCAGCACGTTAGTACACAAATCCATAATCATAATTGAGTCATTTGCAATAAGCAATTCTTCATCATTTAATCTAAATTCATGCATTCCTTGAAATATCATCTAAGTAGCAATTATGCTCACACATTTATCAATGAAACAAGCAACATAAAGCAATTGTTCAACAATCCCAATCAGTTTGATTGTATTATTACTGTCTAGTTTTTGCAAACAAAAATCGAGATGTGACACCATGACACTGCAGGTAACTTCTCAGCTCAATTCTGCTTATGACCACATAATTTATGAACGACAGATTTAATCTTATTAACAGGTTCCACATGCTGATTGGTTCTTGAGTTATGCTAAGCAAATTTGTTATGTTTTATTCTCCAATCTGCTAACACTTTGTTCAAACACTTGATTTATTAAGTGTGATCCAAATCAGGTAATTATATGCTAGTAAATAATTTTAATTTTTTTAGCTGAATGATCAGATACTTGTTTGCTTTTCCAACACATTCAGTTAAATACTGTCACAATTAGTAAATATCTACACTGTCCTTTACTCGATGGATACTCAAATGGACCGATAACTGCAAGGCCCCATATTTAAAAACTTCAAATAATTCTTGTAGCCTAATGGATTGGAAGGGTTGAAGATTGCATTTTATGTGGCTTTGTATATTTCCTTGAAATTATTAATCTTGAAAATGTGTAGAGGTTCCTGACAATTACAGGGTAATATGATAAATTTGCTGCTTTTTTGCCCATCATATTTCTTTGTGGCAGGAATAAATTTTAGTTTGTTATCTCTTTTCCTTTGTCTCAGACTTGGAATATTTTAAGAAAGTTTGTGATTTTCTTTCTTAATTTGTTTCCTTCCATGTTAGATTTGATGTATTCTATTGCCTGATTCAATATGCAGTTTATTAGATAACCTCTGTAGTGTATTTGCAAGGAGCCATAGAAGGCCTTCAATATTAGCACTGTTGATTGTTTTTCTATTTTGGATGCAGTTGGGCCATGAGTTCTTTGACACTAAAGCCGAAGGGCTCTGAACAAGCTCTAGTGTCTTCTTCCAATTCAGTTGTAGCTCCAGCAGACCATTCTACCTTATCTTCTAATATGTCAGGTATTCTTCATACTTTTCCATGTTTGCTGCATGGTGCCATGGTGTACAATTTTTCTTTCTTTCTTAAGCGGTTGTTATAACAATTACATAATTTTCTGGTTGGTATTCTTGCCAAGGTTCTAAAGAGCATTTTCAAAAAATTGGCAATATGATTGTATTTATGTATGTATGTATGTTCAAACATCAAAATATGATTATTACAATCCATACAATGTAACTTTCCCATACATAAATCCTTAATTGCCATATAAAATCATAATAAATAAAAATTAAAAGTTTATAAAGAAAAATTATTAGTTCTTATAGCTTTTATATTTGACTTTCAATATTAATAATGTTTTTAAAGTGGAAGATTTAATCGTAGGTATGAATGCGATTGTTAATTTTAAGATTCCAAGATGTATTCAATTAATAAAATAAATAATTGAATACAAAATAAAAGATTATAAAAAAAAAATAGTTTTTTAGATTTTATCTTTGACTATCAATATTAATAATGTTTTTTAATTAGAAGATTTAATACTTGACATAAATCTTTGAACAATAGTTTATATAAATTAATAATAATATAGAAACAGACATGGGAAATAAATCGTCAAAATCGTGATTATCCCTTTTTTCTCCATATAAAATACATTTTTGAAAAATAAATCATTGTCTGTCACATTTTTATTGTGTTTCAACGATTTATATCGATTTTTTGGTTTAATTGTGAGCAAAATAAATGTCAGATTTCATGCACCCAGGACAAACCCAGCTCACACTGGGCCCTGGATCGGACCCGGCTCCAATTCCAGGCCTCGGGGGAAGAACCCAGTATCACAGCCAGAAACCTTACTTTCATTTGTCTCATTCTCAACCACGAGGAATCATATTGCCAATTTTTTGATAATGCTCTTTAGAACCTTGGCAAGAATAACGACCAGAAAATTATGTAAATGTTATAACAACCACTTAACACTAGTTAATTATTGACACCATATTATATAATAAAGTTATAATCGAAGTTACAAGGGTTTATGTTGTCATTTTTGGTCTTCATTTTTCTGCAAAAATTCATCGCCCTGATTGGATGGAAAAGCAGCCTCGGGGAATGATCACTTCCTACAGCATTCTTCTTGGTTTCTTTCGATTTCAGAAAATGGAAATCACTGAGGGGAAGATGCTACATGTAACAATGCCATTTGTACAAGTCGCTCGCAATTAATGGAGGAACAAGTTTGTAGCAGGACTTGCGGTCAATTTTAGGGCAAGGCCCTATGCAGCTGCTTAGCTTATTTTTGCTAGCAGTCACTGCTCAATTTTTTTAGGAGTAATTTGTGGAGCTGGTGGCCCCGTGCAGCTGCTTATTTTTAAGCAATCATTTTAATTTTTCTGCTAACAGTATTTATATTAATTTTTCACATAAAATTTGGAAGGAAAATTTTGTGGTAAATAAAAGGGGGAAAATTTGGTGGCAAATAAAAGAGAGATAAATTTATGAAGACACCTGACATTTTTCCAATAAGCAGTTGCTAGTTATTTTCCTATGTTACGCCGAGTTTCCGGGACGGGGATGGCAGGGGACGGCGGGACGAGTTTCCAGGACGGCAAATTTTTTTGCCAATTTTGGGGACGGCGAGGGGACGGCAAAAGGGGACGGCTATATAAAATATAGGGAAAATTTTAAATATATAGTGAAATTTTAAATGTTCATATGAAAAATAGATAAAGCATGTATATATTATTATATACATTATATTCATATGAAAACATGGATAAAGCAAGTATATGTACATTATAGAACCTTAACATACCACATTTGTGTTCAGAATTCATTGTCAATACTCAATATGCATTCATAATTGAAAAAACGTTGTCAATATGCCAACACTTGTTTGCATGTAGTTCATTGTTTATTTCTGGTTGAAGGATATTTTGATAGTCTTCCATTTCTATTATGACCTACAACCACTTCTTTATGCACTACAAAGTTTTGGATGTTTGTGAAATTCTATACCACACTGTTATTCATATTTCTGAGTGCTTTTGGCTATGATTCAGACCTGTTTACCTTTCATAATTGTGAAAAGTCCAATATTGCAGACCTACAACCACTTTTTTACGCACTACCACATTCTAAGTGTTTGTGAAATTTATTACCAGGCTGCTGCCCATTATTTCCAAGTGCTTTTGGAAGTGATCCAGACATGTTTACCCATCATATTAATGAAAATCCAATTTTATAGACCTATAATAAAATAAAAAAATGTTCTTTTGAGCATTTGAGTCTTTTTTTGTTTTTTAAATGTGCTGGGAAAAGGGGGACGGCTGGCCGTCCTTGGGATGGTTAGGGGACGTCCCCTTTGAGAGTCACTGCCATCCCCAAGTTTCCGGGACGTTTCCCACAAATTTTGCAATTTTGGGGATGGTGGGGGGACGTCCCCTAGCCGTCCCCAAGTCCCCAAAACATCCCTGGTACGGGGACGGGGGATTTTAACCCGGGGATGTGTCCCCGGGTTACGTAGTTATTTTCAGCCCCCACTTTTCTTTCACTGCCCATTTTCATTTCCTAAACAATAGAAAAAATAGGGAAAGATTCTATATTATCATTTTTTCACAATTTTAATTTTTCATGGGAACACTATAACTGCTTAAATTTAAGCAGAAAATACACTTAAGTAGCAGCATGGGAACAGGAGGTTATTTATTCTTTCCATGAAATTTGATGACGGACAAAAAATAGAGTGCTTATATAAAATTTAAAAAAATGCAAGAAATTAAAATAAAGAACCTTAAAAGAATAGTGGCAGGGAGTGTGAACTTGACTGTGAATCAAGGTCTGGAACAAATAGAACCCAGATTCGAAGGATTTTCTGAGTGAACCTGTAGGGCCTTACTTGACTGAAAATGACTCAATGAATTATATATTGGCCGAGGGGCTGAAGAATGAGAGTGCCCAAATCGATCCAATGTTAGTCAATCCCAATCTCAAGTAATGTTATTTTGTCAAAATGACAAAATCTAAATCTGTACTGTAGAAATGAGGTCCAGACTGAAAAACAAGTGTTCTATTGAAAACTGACCTAATCAATTACCTTGTGAATAAATTGCAGTTTTTGAAAAAACACAATTTAATCGACAATTTTTTTCCTTTAAAACCATGCCTATGATTGGGAAGAAACTCTTGATCTGATTCAGATTGGATCACGGGCATACTCAAGCAGTGATTAATTGGTAACCTTTACAACTTTTTTTTGAGACTTATTCTACTATACACAAAACATGCGAGGACTGCTCAATTGAATAGATTGGCAAATACTTTTGCAGGGTGTTTTTAATAATATAACAAATATGATAACAGAATGATCAATAACAATACAATATTCTGAATTTTGATAATGGCTTCTCAAAATGACCATTATTTGTAATTTCCTGAATTTACTAAATATTGTGGTAACAACTTACAAGTTACAAGTAATCTATTGGCCATATATGGGAGTAACATTTAAAATTGGGACAATCAGGGGTTGATTTTAACCATAGGCTCTACTTTTTCATAATCTGGAAGCTTAGAAATGAGTTTGTGACATTTTGTGGTTCTTACATGATTTTACAGGGGGGATTTTATAAAATACATATTTTTATTGACTATACTGCCTAATAGATAAGGCACTGAATTGAAATTAGATTTCATCTAAGGGTC
This sequence comes from Cryptomeria japonica, assembly GCF_030272615.1. NCBI lineage: Eukaryota > Viridiplantae > Streptophyta > Pinopsida > Cupressales > Cupressaceae > Cryptomeria > Cryptomeria japonica. Next base: position 554,288,798 of record NC_081411.1, on the reverse strand, counting down.
GTCATATATTGTCAAATGATTTAGGAATCAAGTTGCCGCTAGAAAAGTTTGATTATGTACTTCAAGATATAAAAGAGCCCTCTTCAACTATTTTAGTCTTTGTGTATTATTATTAATAAATTATAAAGTGTGCTAATTATAAAAGTGTGCACAGTTTTTTTTTCAATCATGTAAGGTTTTAAGTAGAAAAGGTAGAAAATGTGAAAAATAAAAAAATTAGAAGCGAGGGTAGAAGGATTAGAGATATGAATTTTTCTGAATACTTGAAAGAATTGTTCAAGTTTCCAAGTTGTCAAGCTGTATTTGGAAAATTTTAGTAATAAGTGTTGTGGAGATTTGGTTGTGAGAGGATTATTATTATAATTATATACTGATGTTTTTGGTTGAACATATATTTTGTCCATTTCAATCAAATCTTGGGCTCTGCTTGGGAACCCTATAAATTTCAGGGATGTAAACTGATTTGTGAAGAACTGTAATCTTTTAAAATCATTTATCACTTATATTTACCCTGAAGTATCCAATTACGTTATATTCTTCATCTATCCACTGATATTTTATCTGCTTATAATACATGAGATTTTCTGTCTGCAGCTTCAAATGTTTCAGATACTCAAGGAACACATCTTCCATCTCTAGCCAATCATGTTGATCATCCTACTCCATCATCTCCGACTTCCACAGATGGGTGGGGAGATATCGATGAAAATGGAAGGCAAGAAGAGGAGAGTGACAAGGATGGATGGGATGATATAGAAGTTGTGGAGGAGAAAAAACCAGCAGCTGCTCTTGCAAATATACATGCTGCACAGCAACGGCCTGTGGTAAACACTAGATTGCAAGGTAAAATAGCTAAATACTATGTTTAAGGCTGTGGCATAACTTAAATGCAACTATTTTTCCTCTGATAATTTTCATTTATCATGTTCTGCAGGTGGAAACAGTTTGCCTTCAAAACAAGTGAGCAGACCAGTAAAAGATGTGAACAAGGTAAGTGATGATGAAGATCCCTGGGCTGCAATTGCTGCACCTCCACCCACAACCAAGGTCAAATCTCTTGCTGCAACGTCAGCAGGCTCCCGCAATGATGAAGATGATCCTTGGGCTGCAATTGCTGCACCTCCACCATCTACCACAGTAAGGCCTCTCTCTACAAGTACTACGTCACGTTCAAGGCCAGTTTCTGAGGCTGGAAATAGAGCCAATTCAACAAATCTTCATTCCTCAGGATCTGGTAGAGGGCGTGGCAGTAAGGCTACACCCATGAAATTGGGTGCACAGCGGTTAAATCGCAATACTGATCTGTAACCATAGAGATCTTAGTTTTGTACTCATCTCATGATTTCTTTTAGTAATTTTCAGAAAAATGTATAACATTCTTTACAAACATTAGAAATGAAGTTATTGATCTGCTTGTAAGTCCAACAAAACTGTGGTTATTGGCTTCCATGATGTGTGTTCTTCTTGTAGTTGTATCTCTACCTATGTAGTAGGTTGGTGATTCTTGTTTTTTCGAGTGTATAGTAGCAGTGATTTTTGCTCTGAGCAAGAAATGCCTGGGCATGCCTCAATGTAGTTATGTTGTACTTTTATCATCAAATTTAGTTCTATTGCTTTGGAAGTTTGTAAATGAAAACATCTATGAAATTTTTGTGCTGAGAAGATTAAACATCATCTTGATGTAAGCATTTATGCATGCTAATAAGATACAGAATTCCTTGCATATGATGTTTAGGGGCACACCAATTCACAACGAATATACATTTTTTCCTTGTTTCCTGACGTGACAAGATGTCTCTTAACATTTGGCGAACTCTGATTGTCATGGCCTCTGTTTAACTGTTGCATGATAACCGAGACAAGTTTAGGAAGTTAAATCGCTATAATTAGAAGTTTGAGAATAAAAGAAATATTTGTGAGAATTAGCTCTTCCTTGGCTTTCAATATAATTATGATTTATAAAAAATAAAGTAGATATTCATTAAAAAAAATTTATGTAGTGTGTGATGTAATGGAATCTTTATTGCTTTGTTGGTAATAGGTATACTGTATTTAAATTTTGTAATGTGTTTTATATTGTTTGAATTGACTCTTTGTGAACAAAATCATTTAATACAAATATAAGAACCCCACGTGTAACTACAACGAGAAGGGTTTGTTGCTCCCAATTTTACTAAGGCACAGTTTGTTTCTCTAACTTAAAAGATGCTCTAATAAATTGCTTCTTTGAAAGTAATGAAATTTAAAGCACATAAGAGTGTTGATTGTATAACTTATATAATTAGTCTATCTAATATATAATGTTACAAACAATTTTATCTTATCATGCAAAATTAAGAGTTTTGAAGTTATGATAAACAAAATGGAATTAGAAAAGCCAGATTTTAAAACACCAGTAATTTTATATGTTATTATGCTTAAAAATTAATGAAATGATTAAACTAATTTTGTATAAAAGTTGCTTGTAAGTTAATGATCAAAACTAATATTACATATATAATATTTTATAATTGTATGATAATCAATATAAATATGTTTTATAATTGTATGATAATCAATATAAATTTAGAGCAGTTAGATTTTTTAATTAAAAATTATAAGTGGAAATGAAGTAAATATTAACAAACTTATCTTCTTATTTCCTTAAGATTAGAAAATAATTGTGTATGATGTTTATTTTGTTTTGATTTTTTTGATACTTGTATTGATTTTTTTGATTTTTGTTTTACAATGTTTTATGAATTATTTTAGTAGATGGATTATTTTGTGAATTATATAAATTTGATTAGAGTATAATTTGTATATTGTTTTAGAGAAAATTGTGATTATTGTTTTATATTTTTTCATAGATTATATATGATGTTTGATTATCATGTTATGTGATGTTACATGTACATCAACTTTGTATTTTGTGTATGATGGTCTAATTCTATTTTGGTCTTGATATCTGTCTTGAGTGTAGAAGACTTATATAGACATATAACCAATGAAAGGTATGTGGAGTGTCATTGATATCGTTTATTATCACATAAATTTTGACACCTCTTTTGTATGTTGATTGGTTTGCTTAGATTCTATGGCCTTTGTGAGCATGTTTTCTTGCATCTCCATATTTGATTTATGATATATGAGTTTTGGGTAATCTTCATATTTGGAGGATATGAGAATATGAGTTTCTATTTAAGTGAAAGATGCTTAAAGCACTTTGAAATTGTTTTGGCCTTTTTGGTTATTATTTATTTTATTGGATTTTTAAGTTGGTCTTTTCAGTTTTGGGTGAGTTAAATCTTTTTTTATGGTTTCTTTTTTATGTAAAGGGAACCCATTATACTACTTCATTACTATATTTTGGAGAATAGAAAAGTAAAAGGAAAAATTTGAGAGGAACTCTTTTAAGAATTAACGTTTAAAGAATCTTGGGAAATTATTTCCTTTGTGGGTTCTGGTGTATAAGTTATGGGTATAAAATTATTTCCTTTGTGGGTTCTGGTGTATAAGTTATGGGTATAGTTCTTACGGAAGGATATTTTTCCTACCATTATATGAATGGATTCATGGAGTTTGTGAAAGTATTCTTGGTCTTTTAATGTTTGAACTTATTTTTTGTTGGTTTGGAGATCACATGGTATTGTAGATTTTGTAGATTCTAGATTTTAAGAGATATTATAATTTTTCATATTTAGTCAAATTTCAATAATCAGTGGGCTTCTATCATCATTCTCTTGCTATCTCTCTATCTTGCACTCTTTGTCTCCCCCAAGTTCTAGACTTATATGTTTTCCTATCTCTCTCTTTCTCCTCCCTCTCCACCTCTCTCTATCTCACTCTCTCCTCTCTCCACAAGCTCTAAATCTTATAATTTATAATACTTAGTCAAATTTCAATAATCACTAAGCTCCTATTATCATTCTCTCTCTATCTCTATTTCACTCTCTTTGTCTCCTTCGATCTCTAGATCTATCTTTATTTCTATCTCTCCCTCCCCTTTCTCCCCCATCTCTCTATCTCACTCTCTCCTCTCTCCCCAAGCTTTAAACCTTTATCTCTCACCAATTTCCCCTCTTCTTTACCTACCTCACAAACATTATATCCCCCCCCCTCTCTCTCTCTCTCACACACACACACACATAATTTCACTGTCACCCTTTCTCTCTCTACTTACCTCTATCTCCCCACTCCCTCTCTCCACATACCTCTACCTTCTTCCCTCCCTACCTTTATTCATCTGCATAAATTTCACTCTCTCCCTCTCTCACTCCCTCCTTCCCTCTATTTCTCTCTATCTCACTCTCTTTATCTCCCCTCTTCCTCTCTCTACCTACCTCTCTTTCCATTCGTCTCTACTTTTATCTCCCCTAACTCTCTACCTCCTCCCCTCCATACTACTATTTATCTCACCTCACTCTCTCTCCCTACCTCTCCATCCCCCCCCCCTCTCTCTCTCTAACTACTTCCTCTCTACCTTTCCTCTCTTTGAATACCTCTCCTTCCGTCCCTTGTTCCAACTCTCCCCTTCACTTCTATCTATCTCAGCTCTCTCTATCTCTCTCCACCTCTCTTTATCTATCTAGGTATTTAGATAATAGAGTATAAGGGAAGTGTAGGAGAGGCAGGTAGTTATAGATTTGTAGAGAGAAAAGTAAAAAGAGAGAGGTGGAGAAATAGGTAGGGAGGGAGAGAGATGTAGGTTGAGAAAGAGATAATAGAGAGGGAGAGTGGGGAGAGAGGTGAGCTTGATAGAAGTGGCAAGGGAAGGTGTTGGGAAAATGGTGTCTCAACCTTGCATTTACATAAGGTTACTATTTATAGTAAGTTTTTGTTTAAGCATGAATTGGTTCAAAATTTTCCCCAAAGCTTTGGATTGGCCGGATAAAAATGCCGATTAATTTTTGTTGCAAAATTATAACTAGATTTGAAGATATTAAAGTTTTCATTTTTTAAAGTTGCAATGAAAGTTTCAAATTCAATTTTGAGGGCTTTAGAGGCTCTGAAATGGCCTAAAAAGTGGTTGTAATCGACGTAGTGGGTTACGAGGTGATAGAGAATGTCACAAGCTTTCTGGTGCTTCAAACAGTTTGAACACTCGATTTAAAAGTTATGGCCTCCGAAAGTTGGTCTCTTGAAATAAGAAATATAAAAATGCATCGAACACATAAATGAGTTGTAAAAGAGAGGTACATATGTTGATGTGTGTTTTGACACATCATAGAGCATCTAGATAAGATTGGTTCCACTTTATTGGGCGGTTTTAGCCTATGGTTTTGTAATACCGTTTGGAAGTTTCATGTATTATATCTCCTATATATGAGGTGCGTGAGATGGAGGTTGTGTGTAAGAATCTATTGGCAAAATGGTCAGTGCTCCCCTCGGGATTCGTGACAATGGAATAACCGCGTCTTGTGTGATCCATATTTGTACAGTTTGTATTGGGCGTTGATAGATCGGTCTTTTGACACAACAACAAACTAGGCCAACAAATGTTAATAGAGAGTTGGGTCACGTGTTTGAATCTCCTCGGGTAACGCTGATGGGGAGATTGTTGGCAAAATGGTCAGCTCTCCCCTTAGAATTTGTGACAAGGGACTAACCACCTCCCGTGCAATCCATATCTCTACAGTTTGTATTTGGCGTTGATAGATCAGTCTTTTGATGCAACGACAAACTGAGCCAACGGAGTCTTATATCTATTGAGTTAACTCTGAATCTTTGTTTGGTGATATTCTTGTGATCAGCTTGCTCTGCAAGTATATTGTAATTTGTTATTGATTTTTGAATAATATATTGAGTGGGTATTGGAGTTTGAGGTTTTTCTCCCGAAAGGGTTTTCCCCATGTAAATCACTATGTTGTGGTATGAATGTTATTTTTTTTATTTTTGCTATTTTTGTAATTATTGTAACAATCTGTGAAAGTTTTTTGCATTACCCCCCTCTCAAGGTTAGCATAGGAAGTTGTTTTGCTACTTAACTTCCTCACAAAAGGTTCAAGAGATAATAGAGGGAAAGATAGAAATAGAGGTCTTGCATGAAGGGAGATATATATTACATAGAAAGGGGAAGGGGAGATAGTGATAAGTTGAGAGGGGGGAAACCGATAGAGATAGGTGGAGAAGGGAGGAGAGAGATAGAGAGAGGTGAGATAGACAAAAGCGAAGGGGAGAGTTGGAGTGAGGGAGGGTAGAGAGAGAGAGAGAGAGAGAGGTAATTAAATAGTAGTACATGGAGGGAAGGAGATAGAGAGTTAGGGGAGATAAAAAGTAGAGAGGGATAAAAAGAGAGATAGTTAGAGAGAGGGAAAGAGGAGATAAAGAGGGGAGATAAATAGAGAAAGGAAGAGGGGATATAGAGAGTGCAAATAGATGGATAAGTGGAGAGGTAGAGTGGGAAGGAGGGAGGGATGTATGAATAAAGAGAGAGGATGGGAGGGAAATATATTTAGAGAAATAGAGGTAGGTAGGGGAGGACGGAGAGAACGGGGGTGTTAATGCATTAGTAGCTTCTGCAAGATAAGACTTCTCTAACTTGTTAATCTCTTTTATTTTGTTATGGTTTACTCATCTATGCTATTAGATTATCTGATTTATGCTTTCCGAAATGAATATGTTTATCAGATTGTAACATTGATTATGATTATGATATTGGCATCAGATAAAGATGGATTAGATTGACGACTTGCTTAACATAGTTAAGCGTCGATCTAAATGCTATCAGGCTAATAACCCGATAGCATATGTAATGCTATTTGTTATCGGGTTTAGTTCATACCGATAAACATTTATAATCGGGCCATTAACAAAGCATCATAACTAACACCGTTTCAACCGAGTGTTTTAAGTATTAAATGTTAGTTACCAAACATAACTGAAATCGGGATGTGCAATATGGAAAGACACCGATCAATAGGTGCCTTGATCGGTCATGTCTAAAAGACATGACCAGTCAAGACATCTATTGACCAGTCTTCTAAAACATATAAAGCTCGACATGAATCATTTGGAGAAGACATATAAAAATATTAATGATCTCTCTCCTTCAACCTGCAAAAAAACAATCAGATTATCAGACAATATAATCATATAAAATTCTCACATATATAATTTGTTCTTTTATTGCAATTGAATAAAACTTTACATGGTATCAGAGCGAGGCTAATCGAATTTGAGGCAATTCAATTTCTGAATAGTTCAATAACAAAATTATATATTACATCCCATTTCCAAAATGGCCATTACTATTAGATTCGAAGATAAACTCGGAGGTAGCGATGATTTCTCAGCTTGGAAGTTTAGAATCAAAATGATTTTGAGAGAAAACAAAGTTGATTCATATGTTCAAACTGAAAGTGTAGCAACCGAGAATGAACCCGACAAAACAACATGGATTGAGGGAAATGAAAAGGCTATTAAAATAATAGTTGATGGGGTAAGAAACAACATAATGCCCATCATAAAGAAACAAGAGACGGCTTACAAAATGTTCAAAGCACTTGAAAGGACATTTGAGATATCAAATGTCCTTTCAAGTGAGAGATAAATCATATCACGATGAACAAAGGGGAGACAATCAACTCCTACTTCATGCAAATATCAACCCTAAGAGATGAACTTGCAACCCTTGATTATGAGATCTAGAATAAAGAATTAACACTGATTTCTCTAGATGGGTTGCCTAGTGGATGGAATACATTTGTCCAAGGCATTAGTGCAAGGTCCAAATATCCTAAGTTTGAAAGGTTAAGAGATGATTGTCTCCAAGAAGAGTCGAGATTGAACAAAATTGGAATAAAACAAAAGAACATAGACGAAGACCTTCAAGTCCTAAATACTAACGCAAATAAGAAAAGTAAGAAGAAGCAATTTAGGAAAAGAAAAAGTCATCAAGGCAAGAACACTCCAAAGAAAGACCTATCACATATTCAATGCTATAGGTGTGACAAATTCGGACGCTATGTTGCGAAATGTCTGGAGAGAGCCAAACAAGCCACATTTGTCAAAGTAGGAAAATCCAAAAGGGAAGATGACTTCGAGAACTATGTCCTCTACTTAGCACTCACAAGCCATACAACAAACAAGTCTAACTCATGGGTGATCGACAGTGGTTCATCCAGACACATTACCGGTTTTAGAGAAGTGCTAGACTCCATGATAGAGGAGAATGATGAGGAAGTGACCATCGGAGATGATTCCTCACATCTAGTCAGAGGAATTGGAACCTGCATCATCAAATTAAAGACAGACATGTCATTGCAACTTGAAGGAGTACTATATGTCCCCGACATAAAAAAAAATCTAGTCTCCATATCAACACTAGAGGATAATGGATACAGGAGTGACCTTCATGAAAAACAAGCTGTTGGCTTGGCCAAGAAATTCTACCATCAAGAAAGCTAAAGTCATTGGACAAAGACAAGGCTATTTGTATGAGCTATGCACAGAGCCCAACTTAGCCTTAATTCATGAAGCCACAAATGCAAATGAGGTGTGGCATAGAAGACTAGGCCACATGAATTATAGGGCTTTATCATCTATGGAAAGTCTTGTCATAGGTCTACCTAAGTTGAAGCAATATCATTCAGAGGCGTACAAGGGATGTGGCCTAGGTAAAAATACCAAGGGTGCCTTCCAAAATAGTACTAGGAAGACAAGCAAAATATTAGAATTAGTTCATTCTGATGTATGTGGACCTATGTCTGAACCCTCTCTAGGGGATTTTTGTATTATGTAATATTTGTTGATGACTACTCTAGGAAAACTTGGATCTACTTTCTGAAATGTAAAGAATTAGAAGAGATCTCAATAGGTTTAAAGAATTCAAATCACTAACGGAGAACTACTCAGGAAATAAAATTAAAACCCTAAAGACTGAAAATGGGGGGGAATATACTTCAGAATTATTTAAGGATTTTTGTAAAAATTTAGGGATTAAGAGGGAGTTAACAATACCTTATAATTCTCAACAAAATGGGGTAGCTGAGAGGAAAAATAGGACTATTGTAGAAGCTGCCAAAGCCATGATCCTTGGTCAAAATCTAAATATCAAACTTTGGGCAGAAGCAACTAGCACTGCGATATATATATATATATATACAAAACAAATGTCCTCACTCCCACCTTGAAGATAAAACTCCTAAGGAAGTCTTCACCAAAATAAAGCTAGATATCAGCCACCTTAGGATATTTGGGTGTCCTGTCTATATACATGTACCTAAAGAGAAAAGACTAAAACTAGAACCTTCTGGAAAAAGGGGAATACTTGTAGGATATATTGAAACACCCAAGGCTTATAGAATTTCTATACAAGGTCAAAGAAATATTGAACTTAGTAGGGATGTAATCTTTGAAGAAGACTTAGCCTTCAAAAGAGCCCAAAGTACAATAGAACCTGAAATCTATATCCCTACTCCTAACATAGAAGAAGATCCTACTCCTGAGCTTCAAAGGGAGAATCCTGAGGAGACTATAGGTGAAACTCAAAACCCACCTAGAGAAAAACTCAAGAAAAGACCACTATTGGCCACCAAGATTGTAACAGAAGCTCAAAACTTTGTTGCTCCTTCAGGAACCTTCAGGGAAAGTAAAAGGCCTAATAAATTTATTAGCTATGTTGCCCTTATGAATGATCTCTCTAAAGTTGAACCAAACAATGTATCAGATGCACTTGAACATCAAGTATGGAAGGATGCCATGTCTGAAGAGTATCAATCCATTATGAAGAATGATGTTTGGGAGATTGTTCCTAGGCCAACTAAGAAATATGTTGTTTCATCTAAATGGCTTTTCAAGATCAAACATGCTGCAGATGGCAGTATTGAAAAATACAAGGCCAGATATTTGTTATGCTGTTAATGCTCTAAGTCAGTTTATGTGTGAACCTAAGGAGATACACCTGGTGGCAGTAAAATATATTATGAGATACTTACAAGGTACCCTAAACCTTGGTCTTAAATATGAGAAAGTTGATATAGATCTACACGGATTTACAGATTCAGATTGGGCTAGCAGTGCGACTGACAAAAAAAGTACTTCAGGGTGTTGTTTCAGTTTAGGTTCAGCCATGATATCTTGGATCAGTAGAAAGTAGTCTTCTGTAGCTCAAAGTTCCACCGAGGCCGAATATATTGCAGCTTCTATGGATGCCTGAGAGGCAGTATGGCTTAGGAAGTTGCTTATGGGATTGTTTGGAGAACCTATGAAACCTACTATTATTCATTGTGACAATCAGAGCTGCATAAAACTTTCAATAAATCCAGTATTCCATGACAGGTCCAAACATATTGAGATCCCATACCACTATGTACGCGATATGGTTGACAGGAATGTAATTCAATTAGAATATGTTTATACAGGAGATCAAACTGCAGACATTCTGACCAAACCTCTTTCCATAGTGAAGATTGATCACTTCAGAAAAGGTTTAGGTAAAGGTAATCTGCTTTGTAAATAAGATGTTCAATGTGTAAACTTCTTTTGTCATGTTGGGACATTTTGGGTTTCACCCCCTATGTTCATATCTAAGAGGTGACAATCTCTCAGATTATGAACACTTGTATGCAGACATCATAAGGTGACGATCTTATGATTCTCTAAACCAATTATCATGTTGGATCTCTAGTATGCCATGGATGTGCCATGATGGTTTTATGGTAAAACATTTGTATAAAATGTTTGTGCACATATCACAACCTGGATAAGATGAGAATTTAATCATCCTCATATGTTTATCTGTAGTATTGCGTGTTTAGGCAATACTGATATCACATGTTTAGGTGTTATCTTGTCATAATGAAATGATGAATCTTTTATATCACATGGTTAGGTGATACTCTATGTCACATACTTAGAGTGATGTTTTATATTTGTATCTTGTGTCCAGATGGTACTTCATATCATATGTATAGATGATATATATTCTTGGAGACTGACATTATTCTGGTTATGAAAGAGAAATGTGATGGAGGTTGCTTTATCTATCTTCCAAAGCTAAGAGGGAGTGTTAATGCATTAGTAGCTTCTGCAAGATAAGACTTCTCTAACCCATTAATCTCCTTTATTCTGTTATGGTTTATTCATCTATGCTATTAGATTATCTGATTTATGCTTTCCGAATTGAATATGTTTATCAGATTGTAACATGATCATGATTATGATATTGGCATTGGATAAAGATGGATTAGATTGACGACTTGCTTAACATAGTTAAGCATCAATCTAAATGCTATCGGGCTAATAACTCGATAGCATATTAATGTCGATTCATTTATGAATTGGCATTAATATGCTATCGGGGTATTAACCCGATAGCATATGTAATGCTATTTGTTATCGGGTTTAGTTCATACCGATAAATATTTATAATCGGGCCATTAACAAAGCATCATAACTAACACCGTTTCAACCGAGTGTTTAAGTATTAAATGTTAGTTACCAAACATAACCAAAATCAGGATGTGCAATATGGAAAGACACCGATCAATAGGTGCCTTGATCGGTCATGTCTAAAAGACATGACCGTTCAAGACATCTATTGACCGGTCTTCTAAAACATATAAAGCTCGACATGAATCATTTGGAGAAGACATATAAAAATATTAATGATCTCTCTCCTTCAGCCTGCAACAAAACAATCAGATTGTCAGACAATATAATCATATAAAATTCTCACATAAATAATTTGTTCTTTTATTGCAACTGAATAAAACTTTACAGGGGGGATATATATATAAGTAGAGATAGAAGGGGAGAGAGAGGAGGGAAGGATATCTATGAAGAAAAATAGTAGAGAGAGAGAGAGAGAGAGAGAGAGAGAGAGAGAGAGAGAGAGAGAGAGAGAGAGAGAGAGAGAGAGAGAGAGAGAGAGAGAGAGAGAGAGAGAGGTACAAATATTGGGGGAGACAAAGAGAGTGAGATAAAGAGAGTGAGAGAGGGAAGGAGGGATGGAGTGAGTGAGAGAGAGGGAGAGAGTGAGATTTATGTAGGTAAATAGAGATAGAGAGATGGATGTAGAGGTATGTAGATAGAGGGAGAGGGAAGATAGAGGTTAGTACAAAGGGGAAGTTGAGTGAGATAAGTAGAGAGGGAGCATGGGAGTGAAGAGCACTCAAGTATACTAAGAGGGGGGATGAATAAGTATATTAAAGAATTTTTACTCCTTAAAATTTGATTGAGTATAATACTTTATAAAAATTATTCAATACATATGCAAGATAACAATACCAAGACACAAAATTTAAGTGGAAACCCTAATGGGAAAAACCACGATAATAAATGCTTATGTGTATATATATAACTCCTTTTACAATGTTTGTAGGCACCAATCTACTAGAGGAACCAACCTCCTAAATATGAAGCATCAACTTCACAAAGATAAAACACCAACTCCACCTAAATGAGGCACCAACCTCAATACAAAATTCTGCAATAATTTGTTTCCACAAATCTGTCAAAACTTGATCATAAATCTACTATAAGATTATCACAATTACCTTTTACCTCTTGCTATCACTTTCACATATATTTCATCCTCAAATCTGATATAATGTTCTCATTGACAACCATCTTACAATTAGGTGTATATAATGATTGTCTTCCAAGTACACACACATGTACTTTTTGCTTATAACACCAACAATGTATTGCATCTCCCCTTTATATCTTTCATATGTCCCTTCCATAAAAGTAGTGTCATTTAAATGTAAAGACAACCATTGATTAGTTGTATCTTTTCTTACTTAAATTTGACTTTTGAAACCAAATCATTTTTCTTATACTATAATCACACCTTTTGTATAGAGCTTTAGTTATCTTAACAAATTCAAATAGTATTTTTTATTGATATTAAGGTGTGCACCCCTTTGTTGAATCACACACCTCTTCATAAGCTTATTATCATAGTGAATAAGGCAACTCTATTTCATTATAAGAAGTGTTATTCTTAAGAAGCCACATCATTTAATAAATAACACAACTTTCCTTTTGACCACCATTTGGAAGATAAAACAAATCATATCACTTGGTTAATATTTAATGAGTTACTCCTTATGACTCACACCTCTTCAATAATCTAATTGCTGACAATGAATATTAATTAGCATTCATTTGAATTGGGTGGCACATTAATCTGTCTTATTGATTATTTTTTTCTTATTTTTGTCTTTTTCTGATTTCTTGTCTTATTTATATTTCTCTTTCTTTATTTTATTTTTAATCATTTTTGTATTGTTGTTCATTATCTTTAATCGCTGCATATGATAGTGATATATGCTTCTCATTAATATGTATTGTTGTCTTACTGATATCAATACTACAGTACCATTGTCTTTTTCTATATTGTTGTCTCACTGCTTATATGGTAATATAATCATTGTTCCTTTTGTGTCTTTATATTAGATGATTCAACTAATATTTTAAATCAATTACATGGTTATGAAGTCATATTGTTGTACCATAATATACTGAATCAACTAACATATTAAAATGCTTATCTTTGTATAAATGTCTTCAAACATTCGGGTTGCAATCATCCCATGACATCAATGCCAAATTTGCAATAGTCTCCCCCCTTTGTCATTGATTTCAATCTCTCAATGATATTAGCTTGTTTATACAATTCTCCTCTTTACCCCAATGCTCCCCCTTTCTCCAATTTTCCCCTCTTTAACATCAATGGGAAGCGGTCTATAGGGCCAAGTGACTAGCTCCCCCTGAACTCATGCTTCTTGTAAAGCATTTAATGAATATATGAGAGTGATATTACTCCCAACTTCTCCCCTTAGGTACTCAAAGGTCTCTTTTGGAAGAGGCTTTGTAAAAAAGTCTACAATCTGCTCCTTAGTTGCAACATAATCCAATTTACTTGTTGCTCAAGAACTTGCTCTCTAAGAAAATGATATTTGATTGGTATATGCTTAATCCTAGAATGCATAACTGGATTATTTGATATGCTAATATCACTTATATTATCAAAAAATATGGAGATGGGATGCTCATATTAAACCTTAACATCTTTTAAGGTTTGCTTCATCCATTAATACTGTGTAGAACAAGCCCGTGTTGCAATATACTCGACCTCTGTAGTGGATAAGGAAACTGAAGCTTATTTCTTACTTAACCAAGAAACTAGCTTGTTACCAAGAAAGAATGCTTCTCCACTTGTGCTCTTTCTATCATCAACATTATCAACCCAATCTACATCCATGTATGCTATGAGGTTGAAATCTTCACCTCTAGGATAACCCAATCCAAAATCCATCTTAGATATTTTAATATCTTTTTGATGACCTGTACTTGTGTTTCTTTTGGTGTTGCTTGCAAACGTGCCACCACTCCTATTGCCTGCATAATGTTAGGTCTTGTAGCTATCATATATAGTAGACTTTCGATCATAGATTTGTAGATGGTTTGATTTGCATTAGGGGATTCATCATCCTTAGTGTAGCATTGTAAATTGTACACCCCTAATTAGGGTTGTCCAATTTCATGCTTAGGTTAACATCTATCTTAGTGTGTTGCATTTTTCATTTTAAAAATCCTTTAAGCATTAGTTGATTAAATCTAAAATCCTCTCTTATCATTCCACACATTATAAAGTTGGTCCCTTAACCCTAAGTGTGCCCGTTTTTATTTTATCTTCTTTAATTAATTAATTAAGTAAATCCTAATAAAGTCTTATTTCTCAGCTTCAAGGCACATTTTTGCACATCTAAACACCTTGGATTGATGCATAGAGCTGGATTTGACTTTCTAATCATGATATCTTGCATCCCTTAAAATTTGGGAAAAAAGTTGGTCGGACCAAAATAGTACCATCCTGGTCTCGACTTTTTCTCCCCGAATTTTGGGAACTTAATTTGGCGGTATTATAATGTACAAATCTCGCTTTGTGTGAAATTATATCAATTCTAGGTTGACCTATGATAAAAAAAAAAATGTTAGGGTTTCATATATATAACCTTTCCTCATTTGAAGAATCCATTCACCAGCAATTAAAGGAGCTTCTTATGAAGTGAAAGTGCAGGTTTTCCTGGGGAGTATACAATCAGAAAATTCATCATTCATTAAGGCTTCATCAACTCTTTTTCATCATCCATGGAAGCTTAGGAGATGTTGAAGAATAATAAGGAGATCATTAACTGTTGATTGGCTTATACCTCTCCCTTAGGGTTTGGTATGGTTTCATGTTATTTTCATATTTCTATATGAGTTTTCATATCTACATATCATTCATTTTCAGATTTACATTATTACTTTAGATCTATATTGCATTTTTGATTTGAAGTATTACATTTACATTCATTTAGGGTTTTTTAGTCTAAACAACGGGTGGAACTCTAGTTTTATATTTTAGCTCATAGGAATCTTACAAACACATGAGATTATAGGGCACACACACTTTTTAATACTTTATTGGCTATTTGTGGAGGTGGAAATCACCAAAACAAGGGGTTTGACTAAGGTAAAACCCTATATAGCCACACACACACCATTTTTCAGATTGCAGGCATAGGTACATTTGCAAGTTTATGTCAGAGGGCAATTTTTGGGAAATCTTAGCAAGTAGGTATAGGTCCATTTTTAGAATTTGGTCTGACCTCTGGGACCGAGGTGCCGAGTGCTCTGGTCCTGGACCAGAGCACCCAATGCCCTGGCCCTCCTTAGTGAGTTGCAGTTTTTGGTAGTTCAATGCCAGACCAATTCAATTTGTAGATCCTCAGTTTTTGGCTCAGTATAGTGGCATGGACCAGAGCGCCCAACACCTTGGTCTAGCTCAGTTAGGCTCATATTTCAATATCAGGTGCACATTAGAATTCTCCTCTTAGATCTTCTTTATGTATCTCAGTTTCATTCCTGTATTGCTCAGTCCTTACAATTTACTTAGTTGATTCATACATCCTATTAGGTTAATTTTTTATTACTTGACATTTAACTCATTCCCTTTGATATCAACAAAGGAATATAAACCCTAAAATTATTCCTTGACTCTCTTTCACAAGAGGTAGTCAAAGTGAATCACTTCCTTAGGCTCTTTTGTATTCCAATGTATGGATGAAAGTGGGATTAGGTCCTAGTTTACTCGATTCCATTTTTCACCATCACATTTTGGTGAACCTGACCTTTTTACATTTGCATTTTATGATTAGATCTTGTTTTTGCATGTTTCTTTTCTATCAGAAACATAAAAATATAAAAAATATTGTTATATGTATTGTGTGTTCTTAAGTTTTATATGTTCATATGCTTGCACTTAGTTAATCACATAACGACTTCATTGTTTAGACATTCAATATACTTCCTTTACTTGCATTGTTTCTTTTATTGCATTTTGTTAAAAAGATAAAAAATAAAAAAGAGATTTTCAAATCTTTTCATGTTGCAATTTTTTTTTTTGGGTTGTTGCCTCAAACCCCATTCCATGCCATCAATCTTAGGGTGACACGTCTGCCTTTGGCTGACTTGTCTTTGCATCATAATAGTTTCTTAGATCTTGTTCTAACACTTCACCCCCTTCCTAACGATCCTACTAAGGACACTTTGAGGGAAGAGGATGATTTCAATAACACCTTTATTAATGCTCTCTCTTCTAAAGAAGAAGCATTAATAAATAGTGCTATTCCCTCTCCCAAAATTGTCCCTACCCATTAGTACACTATAGTGCAAGAAGATATTCTTAATACTTCTCTCAACGATCTCCCTATTTGGGACGAACCATTGGATGATGATGTTGATTATAATCTTAATTTTTTTCTCCCCGATGAAAGTACCTCAATGAAAGAGGATGATATTATGGTAAAAGAGGGTGATATGATTGACAATTCCCTTAATAACACCTCACCTCCCCAAATTGTCTCTACTCATGAGGATAACCTAGTTCAAGAAGAGAGTATTAATATTTATTTCAAAAATCTCCCTCTCAAGGATGAAGCTTTGAAGAGTAATGTTTATCATTCTCCTAGAGAGTACCTCCCCCATGTGGATCCTTTGGTGATAGAGGATTATATGACAACTACCTTTCCTAGTGACACTACATCTTCTTTCAATAACATTCCCTTTAGGGATGATGCATTACTGACTGGTGCTAGTCCCTCTCCCAAAATTGATCCCATCCATGATAACATTTTGGTGCAAGAAGAGACTATCAACACTTCTTTCAATAATTACCATCATATCAATGATGTTGACCCTTCTCCTAAAATGTACACCCCTTGTGAGGATACTTTAGAACAAGAGAATGATCTTAGGTTACAAGGGTTTGATATCATTAATACTCCCCTTTATGAGGATGTCCCTTTCATTCAATCTAAAGAAAAACCTATTCATGAAGAAGTGTTTATGGTTGATAATCCTCTTGGTGAACCACTTTATGATTTTATCTCTACTAGACATTCCTCACATGTTTCCAAACCCTCTTTGATCAATATGATATAGGTGAATGGTTATGAAACACCTAATAAACCTTTCTTCACAGTTCAAGTTGTTAGTCCTCCTCAAAATTCTCAACCTTTGAACAAGCCTCTCTTTGTGGTTCAAGGTGGTTATAGTAATGATTTCTTTTGCACTACTAACAAACCAATTATTACTATGCAAGGGGGTTATCCCACTAAGAGTCCTTATGAGTATGCTAAACAAATCACTTGAGAGAGTTATAATTTGGTTGCCCACACATATAATACGCAAAATAATAGGCAACCTAATACTCCTCTAGTTATTCCTTCTTTACTTCCTACTTCTCAACCTTTTCTTCTATCGACACCTCATATATCACAGACTCTTGGTAAAGAGTATGATCTTATTGAACAACTTAAAGCTACTCTTGCCAAGATATCTCTTTGGGATTTGATTCAAAATTCATCCACACATGAAATGTTACAAGATGCTTTAAATAACTTAGATGTCCCACCTACAGTGACACCCAACAAGATGGATTCTTTGATTGATCCTATGAAAGAACCCAAAGCTCAAATTGTGTTAACACAAGATGAGTTACCCTCTCATGAGATCCAACATCAATATGATCCTCTTATGATTGTTGTTCTTATCAATGGTAATTCTATAAGAGGAACCTTAGTGGACAATGGATTTGGCCTTAATATTTGTAGCATTGATTTATTGCACTAGATTAAAGTGGATACTTCTCTTATTCAACCTGATTCTTTTACTATACATGGCTTTGACAATGTTGCTAAAAAATATTTAGGTACTATGACCTTTTTCTATTAAGGTAGGACCTATTATTTTACCTACGCTTATCCACGTCATGCCCGATAGACTTACTTACAATCTTCTCTCAGGATGACCTTGGCTTCATAGTATGCAATTTGTCCCTTATACACTTCATCATAGCATCAAATTCATTTATAACAATAAAATGTATACTTTGTTTTCTTATACCAATTTGTGAGCTTGTTTGCAAACTTCATCTTCTAAATATTCTTCAACTACTTCTAATTCCTCTCCAAGCACTCCTACTTCTTCAAGAACTCCTACTTCTTCAAGTACTCCTGATTCTTCTTCCACTCAAACCGAATCACCATCTTCTCCCAAAGATACTTCTTCACAAGAAGAAGTACTCTTAGGTGACGATTGGGGGTCTTTACACTTTACACCTTCTTTTGCAGGAGAATATAAAGTCCCTCCAAGACAACCTAATTCCTCGAGGGGGCATGCATATGTCATTATTATTGTCTGGGGCATTTTCATTATTGTTCTTTGAAACAACGCTTAAAATCGCATTGTCTCAAAGAGGGGCAAAATGTAGACACCTAAAAATGGTCAACGCTTGCGAAGTCATACTTTAAAATTTGCGCATTGCCTCATTTTAGGTTTTTGCGTCGCATTAACATTTCTCCTATGATTCGTACTTGGTTTTTATCATTTGCGAGCATCGAGTCATTCTTCTACATTCTTCATTTATCTCGCTCTTGAATTTGGTCTTGTCGACAACACTATCCAATCATGATTTTAATCGATCTTATCCTATTGCATCAATGTGCGTGCTTATTTGTCATCATTTTGGACATCGTCAATCCTAATTAGGGTTTTGTCCTCCTGTCAATCTTGCGATCGATTTGTCATCGATCGTTGTCCTCTTGTCAATCTTGTCCTCTGGCGATTGATTTATCATCAATCCTTATCATTTTCAATCTTGTCGTTTGACGATCGATTTGTCATCGGTCGTTGTCATGTTCGATTTTGTCATTTTGGGATCGATTCGTCATTGATTGTGGTCATTTTCAATCCTGTCATTTTGCAATCTATTTATCATCAACTCTTGTCATCTTGTTCGATCTTGTCATTTGGCGATCGATTTGTCATCGATCGTTGTCTGTCTCAAATATGTCAATTTGGATCAATTTGTCATTGTTCCTCGTCAATTGGCATATTTATTAATCAAATCATTTATCACATTGGTCATTTATCAATCCAAAATCAAATCGAATTGAGTCAATTATCTTTCATCAAGACCTAATTCATCTTCTAGGGTTTCGTGATTTAATCATTTAACCTGGTGTGTCATTTTCTTCCTTTAGGATTAATAAATTGTTTATTTATCCTAAGTCTTCTCATTGCAATTAAATGTTCATTTAATTGGCTAATTATTCCTCTTTGTGAATTAATTAATAAATGACAAATTATTAATTAATTTACCTAATTCTTAATTTCTAATTTTTATCAATTTCCTAATTTCTAAATTCCTCATTTCCTAATTTCTTAATTTTCTAATTCCTAATTTCAATTTCCTCCTATTTCTCTCCTAAATTCATGGAAATGACATGTCAATTTGTCATAAATTTGTCATAATTGACAATCAATCAATTTTCACATAGAAGTTGTCATAATTTGTCATAAATTATCAATCAACAAATTTTGCATAGAAAGTGCATAATTTGTCATAATTGACATAATTGATTTGCAATTTCCATTTGAATTGAATCATGCTAATCTTGTCATTTATCCAATTTATCTATAAATTGGATAATCTTCATCAATCAAGGCTAATAATTGGTAATCAGACTATTGAATTTACGCTTCTAGTACTCTTGATCAAAAATCTTGTCTACTTGCTTTCAATTGTGTGTGTGCACTTGTAGGTGAGATCCACAACCAAACCATTTGAAGAGGAAAGAAGAACAATGGAGCTGCATGAAGGAGCATTCAAATCTGCTATTGGTTTGCATATGTCTTTGCTTTTGAATGTTTTTATTTCATGTCTCTATTGAGTGTTGCTTAGGATAGATCATTGCAATAAGTTTTCATGATTGAGCTAATGATTATTATGTTTATCTTGTTTGTGATGATTTCCTATTTCCTATGCTACATTAATTGGTGAACCTGATGTGAACACTAACCTTCTAACCTCTTTATGGTGTTTTGAGTGCTCTCAAGTTGATTTGCAGGCCAAAAAACCCAAAAACAGGGTCGTGCAGGGTTTTCTGGAGACTTCTACGCTTGTGTCCTGCATCCTGCGCCTGTGTTGAGCATCCTGCGCTTGTGTTGGAGACATTCTGTGCTTGTGTCCTACATTCTGCACCTGTGTCATGGGTTCTGCGCCTGTGTAAAGTCCAGAACAGGGGTAAAAAATGTAGTGTTTTATTTGAAATTTGTTTAGTTTTTGCATTCTGTTTTCTGTGCTTTGGATTTTGGTACTAATTATCTGTGCAGAATCTTGGCATACGCATGGCAAAGACAATAAATCAAACTACTAACATGTGTTATGCAGAATCGATAGTCAAAGACAACAAATCAAACTTCTAACTCGGGTTTTTGCAGGTTGCCTTGGAGAAACAACCAAACTTTGTGTTTGTGTTTTTTAATTAGGCACTTACTGATTTTTAAATAGGTTGGAATGAACGTGTTTGTGCTTTGATTGTTGAGTGTGACATTGGAGTAGGAGAGTATGCTCTCATCCTTCTTAGGGTGATCAGAAATCCAGATCTTCGATACCATGCTCATGTCTTTGATTGTTTGTCTCCTTTAGAGGGCCTGCCTTCCCGACCACTTTGCTTTTGCAAGCAAGTGATAATCGTGAGAAGGGAATGACCCAAAGTGAGTATGGCTAGAATTCCTTGACATTCTAACTCACTATAAAAAAATACCCGATGAGCGAAAGCTTTGAAGGAAGTACTACGTGGGAATTGCAGTTACTTGGGAAGTGATGACCCTTGGACTCTTTCTCATATCAACATCTAAGTAGGGTCTCTTGGTCTAAATCGTGCTTGCGTGACTACATTTGTTTGGTATCTTGATGGGCTTAATGTCTCAATCACGCTTGCGTGACATCAAGGAGTAATGCTTAACAGAAATCCTTACTAAACACCTTGTTTTTAGAGGCCAAAAAAGCCTTCTAGTTGCTTGAGAAGGACAAATTCGGATACTTGGAAGAGATACTAAGTTCGCCATGGGGAGATTTCCATGGGGACTGATGCTTGGCTGCCCTGAGAAGTGAGTGCTGTGGAGGGGAGCCCATGGGGTCAAGCATCTATGTATTCTCCTTGAATCCCATAATGAGTCTACCTCTCAAGTACCTAATGTCTTTGCCCACCATAAGAAATGTGGGAATGAGCATTATTGTCTTGAGTCTAAGTTGCAATATCTTGTATTCTTTGCTTGTCAAAAGTTGAATTGCGTCCCATTTCAAAAAGAAAAACAAGTTGATCCAACATAAGATTAAACACAAGAGACATTCATCCAACAAAAGTTTATCAAGATTCAAAATTCATCTTCAAACATGGTTGTCAAATATTGTTCAAAATCTTGTCTCAACATTCATGTCACTTAGATTTAGGTTCATCCTAGGTTTGCATTTTGCAAAGTCATTTGTCAAGTACCAAGGTTAAGTTTCACCTAGGTCATACTCCTTTGCATATCAATAAGGGTCATCCATTTGCATGTGTCCTCTTGCATTAGAGTAATACCATTTCATAATTCAACCTAGGCTTAGGTCATTATTATATCATATTGGGGTCACTTGTATATTAATTGTCCTTTTGCATATAGTGTCAAAAATTAGGTTTTGTCATACTTGAGTAATCCAAATCTTTGATAAACCCTAAGTCATTGTTAAGAAGTCTAGACCTTATCAAATCTTTTGTCCTTTTGTCATCAATATCATTTGGTCAAACCTAGCTTAGTATCCAAGCATATAGGGGAGACTTTGTCATTTGTCCTTTTGTCACTTACGTCCTTTTGTCCTTTAAGGTCTAGATATCATTCCAATTTCCTAAGGGTCCCTCTCTTAGATTTGCAATTCAAAAGTTTGTCAAAATCTTCGAAAACAACCAAAAACATAGATTGCATGCTCGTCTATATAGTTTGCATTTAGTTGCATATCATACATTATCTTTGAAAATTCCAAAAAACATTGCATTTGCACAAGTGACATGCCTATTGAGACAAGATCAAAATCTAAAAAGATGGGCGAACCAATGTATCAACCCATGGACAACATAGAAAATTCGCAGTTTCAAACCAGTCAAACAGTACAAATTGAAGGTTCATCAAACACATCTCTACCACCATATGGAAAGGTTCAACTTGGGCCACCTCCATTGTATGAACCAGTGTTTGTACCTATGAAACCAGGACATGGGAGTGTTCCACCAACTCCAAGACGAAGTGCACCTTTCAATTTGAATCAACCACACCTACAACATGACATTCAAAATCAAACATTATATGAAGAACAAACCCTCTCACAAGGATTTGGTTCAGATCAAGGCTTTCACCAAGAAACGAATCCAAATGTCCAACCAGATTCCTCATCTGATTCCGATACTTCTGGTGATGTTGACATGTTCCTTCAAGATCCGAAGATAACAAAAAAGATGGATAAGTTCTTGAACAAAGTCTTTAAGATGTTTCCACAAAAGTATCTTAACATGATGAGTAACGTGACATCTTCAAGTGACCAAATCAATGTGCAAGAACAACAAGGTGGTGAGTTGTTAAGTTTTTCCCTGCATCCAAATGAAGAAGATGCACAACAAGCAACTCAACCTACCTTGATGAGTAAACGTGCTTCAAAGGCATTGACAGTGACTATTCCTCAAAAGTCACCATTTGAAACGATAAATAATCCACTATTCAACACAACACCTGTAACGCAAGATCAAATGAAGAGCACGCAAGTATTCACAGCTGTCCCTCAACAAGAAGTGATTCCTTACATGCATAAAGTGGGATCAAAATCTAAGATGCAGGAAAGCTTCACAACTGGAATGCCTAATGTCACCAATGTCCAAAATAATTCCATGATGCAACAAAGTTCTTATGTCCCGTTAAGTTCAATATCTTTGCCGAATACTATTGCGACAAATCCTTCAATAATGGCAACACAAAGAGCTATAGATAGTGGTTTGCATGAACAACAATTGTTGCAACAATTGAGTAATATACAAAAGGTACAATCGAATGTGCAAACAAGTAATGTGCAACAAAAACAATTTCACATTCGACAACAAATTGCAGCACCTTCGGCACCATTACAAGTTAATGCAAACTTGCAACCATCACAATGGATTGGACAAACAACACAACAAGTTAACGCAAGTGCTATACCCCATCCTAAGGAGAAGCAACGAAAAGCGCCTAAACAAAGTTTTTTACAAATGATGGGATATACACCACGACGACAATTGGCACAAAGTCAACAAGTTCCGATCCGTCAGCCTCAACACCAACATGTGCCAAGGCAAGCAAGCTATCCTACTTTACAACCGCAATTGGCGCCTGTGCAATATCAATAACCTACTCAATTGCAATATCAACCTAGGCTCCAAGAAGCACAACAACAAGGTCAATATCAAGGCGTAGCACAACCGCAGCAACAAGCGATGTATCAAGAACTTTATATGCCGGAAACACCAAAAACGGCCATTTCAGAGTATCAACAACCGATCGGAAATGCGGTGTATCGACAAAGGATACTAACTGGGATTAATGATGGACCTCTAAATTCTGATACAATTGCGCAACAACTTGAGAAGTTGCAACGAAAAGTTGACGCATTAGAAACTAAAGGAACAAAGAAGTTGTATACAGATCAAGATTTATGTCCTAATCCATTTGACAAGAGTGTACACATGCCTCCATTCCCTAAGCATTTTGAGGCACCTAATTTTGAGAAATATAAAGGGAATGGCAATCCAAAAGATCACATTCGAGCATTTTTCACAGCATGTACTGAGGTAAGCTATGAAGAGACGTATTTAATGCGCTTATTTGCACGAAGTCTCACGGGACAAGCTATGGATTGGTATTCACATTTGCCAGGAAATATAAAGACTTGGTCTGAATTGGCTCAAAAGTTTTTATCTCATTTTGCATTTAACATTGACAGTGATGTGACCATGTCAGATTTATGCAACACCAAGCAAAAGCAAGGTGAATCATTAGTGACTTTCTTGCAACGATGGCGAAGCTTGTATAGTCGTTCTTCTCTTGATATACCCGAAGAACAACAAGTGAATCTGTTTATCCAGAATTTGGTCCCAGAAATGATGTATGAGCTAAAGTTGAAAAGTCCCAGTACTATAGAGAAACTTATTAAGAAGGGAATGAGCATTGAAATAGCTCTGGTAGCTAAAGGAATTATCAAGCTCAATAAAGACAATGACAATACCAATTATTCGGGGGATAGAAACAGATTTTGGTATAAGAACAAGAATGTCACTAATGATGGAGTTGTTGATGCAAGAGCGGTGAATGCAAATCAACCCCCATTCATGATCAAGAAATTGAGTGTTCCTAATATGTCAACTATGGAACAAAATCAAGCACCAATGAGCAATGTTACTCAACAGTCGCAATATCAACAACATGCTCAACAATAGCATACTCAACAACAAGGCCAACAACAAAACCAACAGCGCAAACCCTTCCGATCGCGGGATGGGCCTCCTCGACAATTTACGCCATTGGGAGAGCCTATTGAATCAGTAATGAGACAATTGATACAAGCAAAATTTATTAAGCTACCAGATATCAAGGCAGAACCAGCGGTAAAACCACATTGGTGGAATGATAATGCGTACTGTGAATATCATCGGTCTAAAGGACACAAAACTGCATCCTGTTTCCAATTGAAACACATGATTCAAGATTTATTAGAGCAAGGAGTAATTGAGGTAGATCCACCCCATCCGACCTCTAACACTGATCATACTATTTTCAAAACTCCTTTGCTTGATCATGACAAGGGTAAGGCATCTTCTTCCAACTCTGCCCAAACAGCCAATTATGCAAGTTCTGGTTATAATAATGTCATTAATTGTTTTCGCGCATCAAATGAGTATGTTTCTACCTTGAGAATAAAGGGACAAGATCCTTCTTGTGCAGTCACCACTCGTCGATCCAAGATAGTCCTGAAAGGAGCTCCTGCAGCTCCTCCCAAACCAACTCCTACAAGCCAGTATAATCTTTTGGATCATCTAGGAAAGACACCTGCCCAAATATCAATCCTTGAGCTATTAAAAATGTCCCCCATGCATCGTGTAGTCCTAGATAAAGCTTTAATTGAGTCCACTGTTCCAACAGATATTGATGTTGACCAGTTTCAAGCCCAGATTGGACATTTAGCCGTTTCCCGAAATGTCGCATTTTCTGACAATGATATCTCACCCGACAAGCTCCCTCACAATGATCCTTTACACCTTGAAGTCTTTGTTCATAACTGCAAAATCCGACGAGTCTTGATAGATGGCGGAGCAGGTCTTAATATTTATACTTTGAGAGTGGTTATTGGCCTTGGGTATACAGAAAATGACATTGATGCTTCTAAAAGAATAACAATCAAAGCATATGATGATGCTGAGCGCCCATCCAAAGGGATAATTACATTTCCTATCAGAGTTGGTCCAGTGACAGAAAAAACTTTCCTACAAGTCCTCGACCTTGATCTCCCTTATAATATGATCCTTGGCCGTCCATGGATTCATGCAATGAAAGCAGTTCCATCCACCTATCATCAATGTTTGAAATATCCTTACAATGGAACTGAGATAACAATTCCTAGAGATCCTAATCCGTTTCAATTTTGTGCTACTCTAAAGGATACCCCTTAGCAGCAAGTCCCAGTCAACAGAGGCCAAATCACATAGTTATGTAGATCCTAATCAATTGTTAGAGGCTGTCAAAGGAAAATTGAAGATACAAGACCAAGGATGTGGAGAATATTCAATGGATTAGACATTCCTCATTGGGAATTTGCCAATATCTCCAAAATCATATGGCAAACCACATTTATTGCAAAAGGAACCTAAGGTCATTATTCAATATCAGCCTCCTACTACATTTACAAGATGGGGAGAACTCGACAAGGAAATTGTAGATGATGATGTCATAGATTGGCTTTATAAAGATCCAACTAAGACCCCACCTGTTAGATTGCCAGTGGAATGATATGGCAAAGGATTTACTATGCTGCAAAAGAAAGGATATGATGGTTGCAGTGGCTTAGGCCTGAACAACAATGGAAGGCTAGAACCTGTCATACCCAAGAGACGACCTCCAACTTTAGGGTTAGGTTTTGTACCGTTGCGAATTGGATCCATATCTACCAAAATGCCCACATGTAGAAAAGGGCGTGATTCTGACGATGAAATAACACCTGAGGATCCCCGACCCGAAACTGATTCTAATGAATGGGAGTGGAGTTCTTTTTCTTCTAGTTCCTATGCCCTCAATAATATTTTCATTGACCCTGATAACTTGCCTATGGAAGAAAAACATGAAATAACTCCTCTTCCTAAAACCTGTCCTCACGCTTGGATAGAGACATTTTGGGATCCAAGCTCCGAATTCGATACAAGCAGTTCGGATAGTGACACTACAGATGTTCATATCTTTACCATATCAGCCCTCTCTCTCCTTACAACTGATGATGACATGCCCCTCATCTATCCCCAGCTTATCCAACATGACCAACAAGAACCGCTCACATTGGACTGTTTTCAAAATGACGAAGCAATTGCAGAATTCCTTGGACTACGGGAAGGCATACCACAAGGTGATCATAAGGCAGGATTTGCTATTGACCTGGATTCCACGACATATTTTGGGGAGTCAACTCCCTCTTCCAGTCATCAAAATGAAAAAAGAAAAGAAATAATAAAAAATCAAAAGAATAGATCTTTGGGTGAAAACCGTAAGGCACTCTCTGATCATACAAAAGTAAAAAGAAAAGACGTACCTGCGGGTGAAAACCTCTCTGAGGCGCCCAAAGGTGGAAGAGTGGACATACCCCTATCAAGTCAGGACAAATCAACATTACTTGTGGAAATGACCGAGGAAATCAATTTGGGTACACCTGACAACCCTAAGGTCATTCATTTTGCTGCTTCCCTCTCACAACAGGAAAAAATAGATTTTGTCAATTTCTTTCTTGAGAAGAAGATCAGCTTTGCATGGTCCTATGCAGATATGCCTGGCCTTGATCCAGAATTGGTTTTTCATCATTTGCCACTACAAGCGGATGCCAAGCCTGTCAAACAGAAACTTAGAAAGATGCATCTTCAGGTGGCTCTTTTGGTCAAAATGGAATTAAAAAAATTGCTAGATGTGGGCTTCATCAGACCCATTGATTATGCAGACTGGATTTCAAATTTAGTGCCAGTTAGCAAAGTAACTGGGGGCATCAGAATCTGCACAGATTTTAGGGATCTCAATAAAGCATGCCCTAAAGATGATTTTCCATTGCCAAACATAGACATCATAGTGGACATGACGGCTGGATATGAGATGCTTTCATTAATGGATGGTTTCTCTGGTTATAACCAAATTCGCATTGCTCCTGAAGATCAGCATAAGACAACATTCACCTATGCTTGGGGTACCTATTGTTGGAATGTGATGCCCTTCGGTCTTAAAAATGCAGGTGCAACATATCAAAGAGCAACGACGACAATTTTTCATGATTTCATGCACACTCTGATGGAGGACTATGTTGATGACTTGCTATGCAAATCTGTCACTAGAGATAGTCATCTGGCCATCCTGGGCCCAATCTTTGACCGAATGGAGACCTACAAACTCAGGCTCAATCCAAAGAAGTGTGTCTTTGGTGTCACAGCTGGCAAATTACTAGGATACATTGTTTCTCACCGAGGCATTGAGGTCGACCCTGCCAAAGTCAAAGCAATAATGGATATGCCTCCGCCTTCAAATCTCTGGCAATTAAGAAGTCTGCAAGGAAAGCTCCAGTCAATCTGTCGCTTCATAGCTTAGTTGGCCGAAAAATGTCATCCATGCCAACATCTATTGCATAAAGGTGTCGCTTTCAAATGGACTGAGCAATGTCAATCAGCCTTTCAAGCTCTTAAAGAATATTTGTTGTTGCCACCTATTCTAATGCCTCTGATAGATGGAAAGCCATTTTTATTGTATATTTCTGCAACTAAAACGACATTAGGAGTTCTCTTGGCCCAACAAGATGAGACCGGCACAGAGCAAGCTATTTACTATATCTGTCGAACACTGGTAGGCTATGAGCTAAATTATTCAACTATTGAAAGGGCATGCTTAGCAGTGGTGTTTGCAATGCAGAAACTCCGACATTATATGCTAAGCCACCGAACATTGTTGGTTGCAAAAATTGATCCCTTAAAATATTTGCTTAGCCGAGTAGCTTTGACGGGTCGCCTAGCAAAATGGGTCATGATTCTCAATGAATTTGACATTGAGTATATGGAGCGAAAGGCCATAAAAGGACAAGTCATAGCAGATCAACTTGTAGAGGCTCCTATTTCTGATGATCATCCCATGTTGACTGATTTTCCAGATGAATCAGCCTTTGCTTTCACATCATCTAATGAATGGAAGTTATACTTTGATGGGTCCCATACCAAGTTCGAGTCCGGAGCAGGCATCTTGTTTGTCACCCCTCAAGGTGATGCTATTCCAAAGTCTTACAGAATAACTTTCCCCTGCACCAATAACATTGCAGAGTATGAAGCACTGGTTACAGGACTCTGAGTAGCAGTCCACTGGAATGTCAAGCATTTGCAAGTCTATGGAGATTCTCAATTAGTCATCCGACAAGTGAATGATGACTACAAAACAAAAGATGAAAAGCTTATTCCCTATAAGCATATGGTAGATTTCTTCAAGACCAAGTTCACGGCTATCCATTTCAATCAAGTTCCAAGAATGCAAAATAAGTCGGCAAATGCGATGGCTACGATTGCTTCCATGTTGAATATGCCAAGCAATATGGACAAATGTGAATTTTTAGTTGAACAATTGCTGGTTCCTTCTTTTGACATTCCGACAACGGATGTGATGTGCGTTCTTGTTGGTCCCAATTCTCCATGGTACAATGACGTCTATCAATATTTGAAATCCCAAACCTTACCACCCAACCTTTCCGCTAACCAATGCCGAGCCTTTATCCGACAGACAGCCAAATATGTCATGATCGCCGACACCCTTTACCGTCATTCCTTTGACCATACCCTCCTCAGGTGTTTGGATTCTGACGAAGCACAAACGGCTTTACATGAGGTTCACGATGGTATATGTGGGGGCCATTTCAATGGTCTAAGCTTATCTAAAAATTTGATTCGTGTTGGGTATTATTGGCCCACTCTGGAAAAAGATGTTCATGATTTTGTTAAGAAGTGCTACAAATGCCAGATTCATGGAAACTACATTCATGCACCAGCCCAAGAGCTTCATTCTATCATATCTCCGTGGCCTTTTTCTCAATGGGGATTGGATCTTATTGGCAAGATTCACCCGACCTCTGCAAATGGACACAAGTTCATCATTACAACCACAGAGTATTTTACAAAATGGATTGAGGCTATCCCCATGACCTATATCACGGGTGTCCAAATTTCAAAATTCTTGCTGAATTATATCATATGCCAGTATGGGGTTCCCCTTGCCATAGTCACTGATAATGGTCATCCTTTCAAGAATAAAGATGTTAAAGAGCTTTGTGCAAAGTTTCATATCCAACACCGTTTCTCCAGTCCATACTATCCACAGGGGAATGTTCAAGCTGAAGCATCAAATAAAACCATTATCAAGATCCTGAAAAAGGTTGTCAATGATGCTGGTCGAGATTGGCATGTACAGCTGAATCCAGCACTATGGGCTTATCGCACTTCTATCCGCACACCTACTGGCGCAACACCTTATTCCTTGGTGTATGGTGCGGAAGCTATTTTACCTTTGGAGGTGGAGATTCCTTCCTTGCGTGTTTCCTTGCAACATCTGATTGATGACGAGACACACAGAGTCTCTCAGCTGCATCAGCTTGAGATGTTGGATGAGAAACGTCAGACAGCTCTGACACATTTGCAAGCATATCAAAACCGTCTCCGTCGCTCTTATAATAAGAAGGTCAAAGGGTGACACTTCGAAGTGGGAGACCTAGTTTTAAAGGCAAACCCTAAGAATGCACAGTCTACTGACATCATCAAAGGTAAATTTGAACCTAATTGGGTTGGTCCTTTCATAGTAACTGCAGCATATGGCTCGGGGGCATATTAGCTTGCTACCTCGGAAGGTGAACCTCTGTCTGATCCTATAAACAACATGCATCTTCGCAAGTACTGGGCATAATTTTCTATCAGTACTTCTTCAAATATGATCCTGAAAAAATACAAAAAAAATGAAAAAACTGAAAAATACAAAAAAATGAAAAAAGAGAAAAATACAAAAAAATGAAAAAAATGAAAAATACAAAAAAAATGAAAAAAGAGAAAAAAGAAAAAGAGCAAAAAAAAAGAGCAAAGAAAAATGATTCGCCCTCTAGTGAAAACCTGGCAAACAGGCGCTTGGGGCAAGTACCTTGGTGAAAACCTGGCAAACAGGCGCCATGTGTAAAATGAGATCGTTGCTCTGTCATCTATCATGACCTCTAAGCTATGCTTTTTTTTCTCAGCCGGTTTCTCATGTCTATCTTTGTCTTGACCCGATGTCCTATTCCAAGCTCGTTATTGGTCAACATCATTGTTTTACATACCCCGGTTCTTTGTCGATATGTTTTGGTCCCGGTCTATGTATGTCTTTCCGATGCACATTGGGTGCGTTCACTTGTCATGATCGATCACTGGAACTTTTGCATTTAAAAATGTCTTGAAAAAAATCTTCCAAAAACATTTAAAAACGTCCTGAAATAATTCACAAAAAAAAAATTGAAAAATGTCCTGAAGAAAGATCATAAAAATTGAAAAATGTCCTGAGAAATAATTCACAAAAAAAATTGAAAAATGTCCTGAAAAAAAATCTCTCAAAAAAAAAAATCATATAATGTCCTGAAAAAACTCCCTTAAAAAATTGACTAAAGTCCTGAAGAAATATCTAAAAACTGAAAAAAGGAAAATCCCTAAAAATCATAAAAAGTCTTGAAAAAATGAACAAAAACATTTCAAAAATTGTAAAATCTCAAAAAACAAGCATTTTGTCAATAAAGGATCTCTTTTTGTGTATAAGACAGATCCCTAAGCATCCATCCAACAACTCGCAATCCAACACTGTGCTTTAATGAAATCATGCGTTAACAGATGAGCTTTTCAATCAAACCAGACATTCAAACTGATCCGAATTGTCATATCAATCAACCATCAATATCATTTGTCCTTGTCACTAATATCATGGGTCTTATGCAGGGTGTGGTATACTCGAAACCAGACTGTGTCCTGTCTTAGATGGGGTACCACATTCCTTGAAACTAGACAGCATGATCGTCCTATCAGCACTTTCAACTTTTGACAATGAAGATCAAGATGTTTTGTTTGATTTGTTGGGATTTGTGCATCTTATCTTTTTATTGATTTATCTTTGGCTTCGGTCATGTTCCTATGTTGCTCGATGATGTCATTGAGTGATTTAGGGTGACCGGGATGGTTCATGATCTCTTTCTTTTTTTTGTTGTGATTGCTGTTTGTCTGCAATGTGTCTGTCTTTTGCAAAAAGGGTTGCATTATCGCTCTGTCCTTCATTCCCATGTTGCGCCGCATCCGTTTTGCTACATTAAATAAAGGTTCTCACCTACAAAGTGCATTACTGAAAGCAAGTTTTTCTTTGTCTCTAACTGTTTTCTCTCTCATTTCTTCTTACTAACATTTCTTTTGTCAGTCTTGGCGATCTATTCGAACCTATCATTTTCTGTCATTCTTATCGATCAATTGGCCTCTTTTCTGGATGTTTCGGGCCAATTCCTCGAGGGGGCATGCATATGTCATTATTATTGTCTGGGGCATTTTCATTATTGTTCTTTGAAACAACGCTTAAAATCGCATTGTCTCAAAGAGGGGCAAAATGTAGACACCTAAAAATGGTCAACACTTACGAAGTCATACTTTAACATTTGCGCATTGCCTCATTTTAGGTTTTTGCGTCGCATTAACATTTCTCCTATGATTCGTACTTGGTTTTTATCATTTGCAAGCATCGAGTCATTCTTCTAGATTCTTCATTTATCTCGCTCTCGAATTTGGTCTTGTCGACAACACTATCCAATCATGATTTTAATCGATCTTATCCTATTGCATCAATGTGCGTGCTTATTTGTCATCATTTTGGACATCGTCAATCCTAATTAGGGTTTTGTCCTCCTGTCAATCTTGAGATCGATTTGTCATCAATCATTGTCCTCTTGTCAATCTTGTCCTCTGGCGATTGATTTATCATCAATCCTTATCATTTTCAATCTTGTCGTTTGACGATCGATTTGTCATCGGTCATTGTCATGTTCGATTTTGTCATTTTGCGATCAATTCGTCATTGATCGTGGTCATTTTCAATCCTGTCATTTTGCAATCTATTTATCATCAACTCTTGTCATCTTGTTCGATCTTGTCATTTGGCGATCGATTTGTCATCGATCGTTGTCTGTCTCAAATATGTCAATTTGGATCAATTTGTCATTGTTCCTCGTCAATTGGCGTATTTATTAATCAAATCATTTATCACATTGGTCATTTATCAATCCAAAATCAAATTGAATCGAGTCAATTATCTTTCATCAAGACCTAATTCATCTTCTAGGGTTTCATGATTTAATCATTTAACCTGGTGTGTCATTTTCTTCCTTTAGGATTAATAAATTGTTTATTTATCCTAAGTCTTCTCATTGCAATTAAATGTTCATTTAATTGGCTAATTATTCCTCTTTGTGAATTAATTAATAAATGACAAATTATTAATTAATTTACCTAATTCCTAATTTCTAATTTTCATCAATTTCCTAATTTCTAAATTCCTCATTTCCTAATTTCTTAATTTTCTAATTCCTAATTTCAATTTCCTCCTATTTCTCTCCTAAATTCATGGAAATGACATGTCAATTTGTCATAAATTTGTCATAATTGACAATCAATCAATTTTCACATAGAAGTTGTCATAATTTGTCATAAATTATCAATCAACAAATTTTGCATAGAAAGTGCATAATTTGTCATAATTGACATAATTGATTTGCAATTTCCATTTGAATTGAATCATGCTAATATTGTCATTTATCCAATTTATCTATAAATTGGATGATCTTCATCAATCAAGGCTAATAATTGGTAATCAGACTATCAAATTTACGCTTCTAGTACTCTTGATCAAAAATCTTGTCTACTTGCTTTCAATTGTGTGTGTGCACTTGTAGGTGAGATCCACAACCAAACCATTTGAAGAGGAAAGAAGAACAATGGAGCCGCATGAAGGAGCATTCAAATCTGCTATTGGTTTGCATATGTCTTTGCTTTTGAATGTTTTTATTTCATGTCTCTATTGAGTGTTGCTTAGGATAGATCATTGCAATAAGTTTTCGTGATTGAGCTAATGATTATTATGTTTATCTTGTTTGTGATGATTTCCTATTTCCTATGCTACACTAAGTAACAATTTTGTGGTTTCTTCTAATTCAAATAATTCTTCAAAATATTCTTTTAATTTACCTAATTATGATATTAAGACCTATGAGGCCCCACCATCTCTTTCTGATCTGACATCCCTTTATGGTCTTGGTTTTCACATCTTAGCTAAGAGTGGATATAAAGGTAATGGTTGTGGTGCAAATGAACAAGGGATTAAGGTTCCTTTAGAAAATAACATACGTGAAGCTTTATTTCGACTTGGATATAATCCTTCAAAGCCCACCAAAGCATCTAAAAGACCATCTCTCAATGTGAATGCTATATTTAGTAGTGGTGATGAATTCATCTCAATTTGATCATCCTCTACATCTCTCAACTCTCATATCACTCATAAGAAAGTTATGATGATTGACAAGTCTCTTTATGAATCTCCCCAAGAGATTGACAATCCCATTTATGAGGCTTTACATTTTATTCATACCATCCCTTATATAAATGACGCCCTAATAAATTATACTTGTCCCTCTCCTAATGTTTCTGTTAGAATAAATGAACATTGAGAGGGGGGGGGGGGGTGAATCAATGTTCCAGTATTTATAAATTTGTTAATCTGATTATTAATCAACTGGATGCACATATAAGAAACTGAAATGCAGAAAAACTAAGCAAACAAGCACATAACCATAACACCAATATTTTTACGTGGAAACCCAAAAAGGGAAAAACTGCGATGGGATTTGAACCTACAATATTATTATACTATGGCCAATAGTAAAACATTATTACATGAGTTGGAATGCACATGCATTTAGGCACACTACCTAGAGCTCATTGCTCAATTACAAAAGGGCTACAATTCAGAGGAAGGCTTACTGCCTTATAGGCTAATAGAAAATGATTACAATGAGTGATGAACTAAATAAAAGCATTTGACCATGCCAAATAATAGTTCTGGTTAGGCACAAAGTGATCCACTGCATTGTTTTGATAATCTGCTTTGTCTGCCCTATTACTGATTACCGAATCAACAAAATTCAAGGTGTGCACGTGAAAATGCACTCAATTTCTCCCAAAAACATCACACATCATATCATCATACAAAAACATTAACCAAGTCGATCTTATATATCTGCACTAGCAAATTTGATCTCCCACAAGTTGGCTTCACAAAACATCAAAATATGAAATGTGTAGCTTCAAGTCGACCCAGATCTTCACAAACAAATATTTTGTATCTAAAACATATTATCACACACTTCCCAAAATTCAGCTCAATTACCTCGAACTTACCAACAACCACTAGAATCACCTCAAAGACTCCGGTCCACACGTTATACCATCAATAATGGAGAACCCTGTTTTACTGCACTAGCAGATACTGGACCTACTAACATGCTAGAGAATCAACACCGAAAGATACTATTGCATGATAATATGCTTCTTATACTTAATCAACTTAACTCAGATTACATGAACCACAAACACATCACTGAAAAATGAGAACTATTCACCAAAACTGTACACAAAATATCACTAAAAGACTTGCACCAAAACTCCATACCGGATATCCCAAACTCCATACCATATAAGATCAATAGGATGATTTGCCATCGATGACAACTCCTAAGCAATATCATGCATCAGAAATCACCAATATTTACTGGAGCGTCACTGTACTAGTGTCTTATACCAACAATCTCCCCCCTTTGGCATTGATGGCAACACTGTGAAAAATGCTAAGTGATCCAAAGCTCCAAAAATTGCAAACAGTCCAACAATCTGAAATATGTACACTCAACTGACTCCCCCTAAGAATAAGCATAGTTTTTCACTGCACTCTCCCGATTCTCTCCCCCTTTGACATTAATGGCAAAGGGTAGGTGATAGGGAGGCAGTGCAAGTGGAATGCTCAAGTGACTTATATGTTCACTAAGTATAGGACCTTACTATTTTCAAGGATTTGTTGCTGTAATCAGAGTGCAAAGGTTCATAGACCATCTCAAACTTCCTCTTGTTTCACCTCCCTAAGTCAAGACCTCTTGTATGCTGAAAGGCTTCAACACCATAACCACTTTGGCTTGCTAAAACTATGTTCTTGGGGTCTGTCCCACAAAAGGTGTCAAATCCATGTGAGGACAACTTGTTTCAACTGGCATTGATGTCTTTTGTGCTCTTCATTCACCATTCGTGTACCCAATTTGACCAAAATTCAATTTTTAGGCCTAAAAAGGCTACAAGCAATTAGCCCTCCTTTTGAGGTTTTGTGCTCACCCTGTTCAAGCGATGGACTTCCAGATTGAAAGGTTTATATTTTTGGATACCCTTTTGGGAGTTATTGAAGATTCATCAAGTTTGGGGGTCCCGAAATCCTTCTCCATGACTGTCCCAAAAATGGACATAAAAGGAGGGTTTTGGAAGGGTTTGTTGTCAAAAACCACATTTCAAGCTTGGGAACCTCAAAATGAATCAAAGACACCTATTTCTACCTTGCTGTTGGGTAACAAGACCATAACCAAAAAGGTTTAAACCTCACAAAGTGAAGACCAAGATTTTCATGATATGCATACAAAGGAAATGCAACATTTGACAATTTTACACTTTTGCCTTCCACAAGCATTTTTTTTTGCAAAATTCCAATTATAACAGAAGCACATGAACATAAATGACATTAGAGACAAGAAGGAATCCAATTTTCCCTGCACAAAAGGCATTAGGCAAGTACAAATGGTAAATAGTTCACTGTCAAGTAAATGGGACTGCACTTTTCCTCTTTTCACTGTTTTTCCATTTTGGACCTGCACTTTGCAATGTTAAAACACATATTTGAAGGTTTGTTTGTGCTCTATAAGAAATTCTCTGTCTTCTTCATACATGAAGTCCTTCATACCTGCAATTTGAAGTGGACAAAATCCATTTACAACTTCAACAATATGCAAAAATCAGTCATACTTGACTGTGGCAGCTTGCTGGGCGTTTTACATTTTTTTTTTTTTTGCCTAAGGAGATCATTGTTTGATCTTGGCTTTTACATTACCCAAGAGAAGGGATTACTCCTTTCTTGTACTTTTTTACAAGAAAACAAAGTATGGACAGAGGTTTTCACACCAATGAATGGTGGAGAGCAAACTAGGAAAGAAAACAACTACCAAACAGTGACTCACTGTTTTGGCTTACAATTCATGAAACTGAAACATATAACCTTCCTCTTCCAGACTTAGGAAGTCTCTTTGCTTTCTCACAACACTTAGACAACACATATTTCTATTCACCAAAAGGATGCAAATGCTATGGAAGAGCAAAGCATCATACTTGTGCAAAGACCCTAGCCAAATGGCTTACTTGCCTAGGGCTCCATGGCCACAAAACACCTTGTACCTGCACTCTTGAAACCAAAAATCATATTTACATAATGTAAAAATTGACCAACTAGTTCTTGAGAAGCCATGAACACTTTAAGACTCCAAGAAACCAAGTTGGTCAAGCATTCTTGCCCAAATTCCTAGACTGGGCAGTGAAACTGTGAAATCAAAACAATTTTGCTACAACTTCAAAACTTAATCAAATTTAATGCCAACAAAGGGAACATTTTAGGAAAACATGTTAGAATCAGAAAATACAAGAATAGTACGGACAAGTACAGTAGGTGTACGGACTGCTGTTCACATGGAGCCAAAAACTAGAGAAAACCAAGTAAAAAGTAGTGCAAGTTTGCAAAACTTCTCATAACTTCGAATGATCAACCCTTACAAAAGTTAAAACAGGAGTTTAAATACCTCTCCAAGTTTTTTACCTCCTATACGGATAGGTACATGTCCAAAGGCACTTAATTTTGACATTTTGATGCCTAAATGATAACTTTTGGTGCCTAGAAAATGCAAGATTGACCTCCAAAACTAACCATCATCTAAAAACACTTCTTATACCTTAAATCCAAACATAAAAAATGTCTAAAACCTTTCAAAAACAAAAACACACTAAAAACTCACTTTTTACAACATTTTGCCAGGCAACACCAAAACTGGCAATTTTGAGCAAAAGTTGAAAACAGGAAACCAAAACCACACAATGAGTTCAAAACTCATCCAAACAACCTAGAACAACTTCAAAAAGAATTCTAAACAACTTTCCAACTTAAAATAACACAAATCAAACCTGAGATGAAAAAGAAGCTGAGAATGAGCTAGGTGCTCCTGCACCAGTTGGGATGCACCAAAACTTATGTACAAATGAATGCAATAATTTACATGAATTTAAAAATATATGCATAGGTAACCTTCAAGGATTGTAAGTACCCATTCCATCCTCTCAGGAAACAATCTAAAACATTAATCAGAGCACTGACCATGTATGCATGAACTTCAACACCTTTGAGATCAGATGGCACCTATTTACCTAAAGCACTGACAACATCTTTCTGAGCTTCGAGTAATGTGTCCATCTGGGGAGTGATCAGACTTCTTAGTTCTCCCACTCTCCTCAACATTTTCTCTTTTTCTTTATTCAAGCTCTTTATTTTGTTCATAAAATCCATTATTTGGGCTTCAAGGGAACTAGGAAAAATTGAATGGGGGGAAAATGAATGACCAATACTAGCAAGCTTCCCTTCAAAATCTCTTATTTTCTTATCAATATTTGCAGTAAATTTGGACAAAAATAGACATGATTTAAATATTTTTCCACGTTCACCTAATGCATCCTCTGCACTCTTCACTGTAGTCTACAAAACTTCTCTATCATCTTCAATTGCCTTCAAATATGTTTGAAGCCTCATCTCATTGGATTTATTAAAAACCTTTATATATGTTGCTTTCTCTAATGATACAAAATCGGACTCTACTTTGTTCAACATATCCTTAAGCTTACTAGAGGGCGAGTCATTTGAAATCTTCTTAAGGCCAGACAAATTTTTTTCCAAAATTGTAGTGGGCAAAGATGCACTTCTTTCTCTTCTGAAGCAGACTTGAGTAAGTCTTGACTGGCCTTGATTTGCACAAGAGTGGCCAACTTTAATGCTTGAAGAGGGGATAAGGTGACTTGATATACTAGACCATGAGAGATATTATCTTCAACTGCAATCTGCTATCCCTTATCTGGAACAGTAGCTTTGGTCATGGTTGCCAGAGCTTTATCTATTTTCTCTTCACCTTTTTCCTTCACTGCTTCTACATTTTTATCCTTTTCATCCTCTTCACCTTTCTCATCAACTTTGCCATCATCTATAGTCTTTCCCACTTGAATAACTCCTCTGCTATCATTTTTGCAATTATTTCTATCTCAAGAGGATCCTAAGTAGCATCACTAGAGTTATCCATTGCTTGATTTTTAGAGGCATC
This sequence comes from Cryptomeria japonica, assembly GCF_030272615.1. NCBI lineage: Eukaryota > Viridiplantae > Streptophyta > Pinopsida > Cupressales > Cupressaceae > Cryptomeria > Cryptomeria japonica. Next base: position 554,249,659 of record NC_081411.1, on the reverse strand, counting down.
AACTCGAGCTACCTTTTTAACCAGATCAATTTGTATAGTTGGCTGAGCTCGTGGAACTTTTGTCTACACCTGAATTGGTGGAGAAGTGTCTTTACTTGAATGTACTTCTGGTTGGGTATCATTATTCTTCGAGATAATTTGATAGCCATTTTCTTTCAAAATTTTCCTCAAAATACCTTCAGTGTCTTTTACTACTTCATCTACCATTCCGATCATTATTTTATTCACTCTATGCTTGCTTAAGAAGTTTTCCTTTGCAAGTCCCAAAATCTTAGGTATCTCTTCTCTAGATATTTCTGAAAATAACTTTACTAATGTAAGTTCTTTCAACCTTTCATCTTCTATGCTGGTTGTGTGTCACAGGGCATCCAAGATATCATACAAGCTCTTTGGGATCATAGATGACAATTCTAACAAAACCTTACTGAATTTATCCATATACTCTACAATCGCTTCTTCTACCACCCATTGATCTTTATCCTCAAAATTTTCATAATATACAGAAACATTTTTCAAATTACCATCCTTCAAAATATCATCAATTAACTCCTGCAAAGTTAGAGGAGGTACTATTTCATATGGACTTTCAATCTTACTGGACTTAAGAGCTTATCTCTAATTTCTTCTTCTTGCCTACTCTAACCCTTCTTGATGGCTCTTCTTGAGGCTTAGCTTTCTTGATTGGAGGAGCATCACCGGATTTAGGCTTCCAGACTACCCTTGCATAGGTGTCAGTATTCTTAACTTGTCTCACCTCTTCATCTGACTCAGTTTCCTCTTCTGTTGCAGCATATTGTCTTTTAGGCTTCTCCTTCTTCATTTTCTTTGCCCCACTGGTAGATGTTGTTGGTTTTGGCTTAGGTGGAGGTATTAGCTTCTGCACACCAGAGGTAGGTGCAAATTTTCTAGGCTTGGTCTTGGGTTGCTTGGTAGGAACCAATTTAGCTTGTGGCCTCACCACATCTTCCTCCTTTAGAATGTTCTTCTCCCTTGCCATCTGCATTGCTTCTTGGGTAATACCAATTTGTGCAGAAAGTTCCTCAACCTCCTTTCTCACCTTCCTCTTCCTTCTAGCCTCAGTGAATTTCTTATGCAGGTTAAGGTCCTTTTCTTGAAAAGTTCAAAATATTTCTTCCTTTTGATCTATTGGTTGACTTAGTATATGTTGTGCATATTCTTCAAGCATGATATAATCAACCTCATACCCCATGAGCATGATCTGGGTTGTTCTTCGCTCGACCGCCTCCATATGGCATTGATCTTTATCAACCATAAAACAAATAGACTTCTCATATTTCTCAACTATCTCCTTAGGAAATCTTTCTCTGGCTTTCATAGAGGCTTGAAAGTTCTTGAAATATCCCCATAAGGTAGATATTCTCATTGCATCATCACCTATACCCATCAACCCTTCCTTAATTTGCATCGCCACTATTTTATCATAAGCCCATTGGAATTTTCCAATACCGGGGATCTCATTCAAGAAATATAGAGCCAAGTACACAAATAATGATCCAAACTTGAAAGTATGTCTCTTACCTTGTTTTATTTTCTTCAAGTTACTCAATAATTCACTCAAAAGTACAAAGCAAAGATCACACCTTTTATTCTCCTTCAACATCTAATATGCAGTTAATATTGCAATACCAAAGATTGAGTTCTACCTGCTAGATTGATATACTTTATAACCCACCACCATTGAGGCAAATATCACATCATGTTCAACTATATTGCTGATTGTCATGGACCGATTGTCATATTGGGAACCGGTAACAACTTCCATAGTGGTATTCTGCACTTTCCTCAGGCTTGAGATTTCACCGGTTGCACTCAAGCATGTGATTGCCTAAATGTCATGATTTGTGATCTTATGTGGTCTTTCCAACCATAAGAATTCATCATGAACCCCACTGAGAATGTACTGGACCCATTCCACTTCATCGAATACCGAAAAATGAACAAACTGAGCAAAGCCCTTATCATGAAGAATATGGTATTCATGCTTCAAATTACCAAGACTATCCGCCATATGCTTGTTGTAGAGTGTAAACATGACTGCATTTCCAAGTTCTTGAATGTCACAGTGAATGTATGCCCTTATATCTTCATTGTGAAGTACACCGTATGAAATTGAAGAAAACACTCATTCCGGATCATCTTCAACCAATTTGAAAGTATGTCTCTTGAAAATGGGCCTTGCCCTCTCAAAAATATCGACAACCAGAGGGGTAGAAATTCTGAATGCAGATTTCATGACGATTCTAGGGTTTTAAATGATATCTTGTGAACAGATAAATACCTCTTGATTCACAACTAGGTGCAGGAAATCACTGAATGATCACTTCAAGCTCGGTTTTGGTGTCAAACCTCTTTCACTCTTCTGCTTTGGTCTTTCTCTTGATCAAATTGTGAAGAATAAGCTTTTGAAATACCCTTTTTAAACTAATTTCCAGTTGTAATAAATGCTCTACCTTAAAGCTTCTGGTTACATTGCTTTTCATAATTTCTTCCACCAGATTTTTGAACTGCTACAAAATCTTTTGGATACATCTACATGCTCAATCTAAATCTTCTACAACCTTCCGAAACTAGTTACAGATCTCCGGAGAGGGGGTTCTACTAATTTGCATGGAAAAATCCCCCAAGGCCAAAAACCCTAGTTACCGGATGAGGTTCCATCACCGGATTTAAGTGTGGAGTCATTCTACACATTCTGATCTTCTTTCTTTACCCTCATTTTCTTATGTTGATCTCTGATTTCATCTACCTTTGCTTTTCCTTTCTCATCTGATTTGTTCTCGTTCATTGGTGCATTCTTTCTTCTACAATATCTTGCAATATAACCTACTTTGTTACATGCATGATAGACATTAACATTTCTTTGCATAGGCCTGAAATTTATTTGATTTGGTCTCATCCTACATTGGCTAGATATATGTTCAAATATCCCACATGAAAAACATCTTTTCTTCTGAGAATTGATCACCATTTTGCACATATTTGACTTATGTCCAAAATTGTTGCATTTGAAACATTGACCGGTAAAGGTAGGACCATTAGTCATTACATTGTTCATCATCCCATTATTCATACTACTTCTACATTGGTTTTCCATATGGCCAAATTTATTGCAAGTAACGCATCTACCATTGAATTTATAGGTATTAGGCTGTCTTACTGGAGGTTGTTGGCATTAGGTTGTCATTGATGTCAATCGGTATGGAATGGTCACCGGTGAGTAAGTAGTGGTGACTGGTATGGGTGAAGTTAAGTAGTGATGTCAAATGGTCTAAAGGATGGAGTGTGTAGTGTAGTAGACAAAAAAGGTATGTTACTAGTACACATGAAGTGCAACATCTACTGGTAAGAATGACCACCAGTAAGCAAGGAAAGGATAGCATGGATGTAATCACCAGTATACAAAGATAAGTATAATGCAACTGGTGAATGGACTTAGTGGATTGACCAGTATGTTTGATGGCAGATCAACTTGATCCACCAACAAAGAAGAGGTTAGCAGGTGAGGATAGGTTATACCGACAAGGTGAGTTGAACTGGTAGTGTGTCTTGGTCAGTAAATGATGCCAAACCAACATAGTAGACTGAACAGAGGTGGATGTCAATAAGGATGATAGGTGGACAATAGGTGAAGAGCATGCAGAGGTCAATGAAGTGTTCATCAACATGGTAGTTGATGAGTAGGCCGACATTAATTAAAAACCCACAAATCATGGGACGATTGCACAATGTTGTGGCTCGAGGAAGACAAAGAAGAAAGATGATTGATCTGATCTTGTAGGACAATCCGATCCTGGTGGTTGCTGGTCGAAGGCAACAACTGAAGAATTAATGGTGATGTACAGAGAAAGGATGAAAATAATGTTGCAGATGTCTAAAAATAGAAAACGCGCATTGAAAGGAAAAGAGATGATGGTGCTAATTGATGTGATGTAGATCATCATTCCAAAAAAGTAGATTTGATATGGATTCAGTTGGTGGAGGAAAACCCTAGCACGCCACCGTTTGAATGTTGCTTTTGGTAGGAATATTTAGATATAAATATGTGAACTCGAGATTGAAGATGATTGATGCTGAATGCCAATGGTGAGAAGAGTGAGTGCTAGAGAAACCAGAGAGAAGTCAGTTTGAGAAATATCTCACTGAAAATCAGAGTGCCTGAGTGTTAGCAGGCTGAATTGGTGAGAGGTTCTAACCGAAAGAGAAAGAGTAACTGGTGAACTGTTATAGTCTTAACAATCAAGTGTACCAGTAGGGATTAAAAAGTTAGGAAGGCATCCAAGTGTGGTAATGTGCAGGGTGAGGTTCAGAGAAAGAGAAGAAAGGCAGAGAGTAATGAGTGAGTGATTAGAGAGAGAAATCTGATAACCAACAATGGAAGAACCAGTGAAATAGAGGAGGTTGGTAACCGACAAACATCAGTTAAAAATCATTTGCAACAAGGTACTATTAATGTATCAAGTTGTATCTCATTGTATAACACCGAGTTGGTGCTTGGTGCAGGGGTTGGTGCCCTAAATCATTGTAATCCATTGTTTTATTGTGAGGCTGGATTGGAGCAGTAGACTCTGACAATATTTCTCACTGAGGTTTTTCCCATGTTGGGTTTTCCTCATACATCTAGTATTGTGAGTTGTGCATTTGTGTGTTTGCCTTTTTTATATCCTCTCATATCTTACTAGTTTGATTGCTTAGTGGTTAGGTTGTTAACCAGTACTCAAAGCTTGGTTTAAAAGGTAATGATTTCTTAGGAACCACTGATTCACCCCCCTCTCAGTGGTACATTGTGTTCAACAGAGGTTTCTTGCTCTACTGATGATTTGATTTTGCATTGCTCTATCTAGAACTGGAGGATTCTCCTTTCTCATATCCAAGTCCTCTTGTGTCTTTCCCATGTCTTTGACTATCCAACATCTCATCCAATCGGGTTGAACTAGATTTGAACTTCTCTTTATACTCATTAGTAGTAGCCAACTCATCTCTCAAAATTATGATCTGTCTTACAAGTTCTTGCCTAGCATTCTTTGTTTGCACCAATTAAAGCTTCAACTGAACATCCTCATATGTCAATCTATAACATTCATCGGATCTGTCCTTCAAGGAATGACTCAAAATTTATTCATTCTTCTTCCAGTTTTCAATCTCCTTAGTTAGCTTCATCATAGATTGCATCTCATTCTTCAAAACTGCATTCTCCCTAGCCAGGTTCTCACATTCATCATTCTTGTCTTGTAGAATTTGATTGTCAACACTTTGTTCTTCTTTTTCCTTCAGCTTTTCCATCAGCTCCTTTATCTTTTTCCAAGAAGTGTTTATTTGATCTTTTAGGATTTCAATGAAGTCTTTAGCTGCATTCAGATTTATTTTCAAGCTACTCTTTTCCTTCATTGTTGTATCAAGATCTTCAAGTGCTACAACAAGTTGTCTTTGTAAACCAGAGTCTATTGATTCAATCTTCCAGATCTTACTCAAGCTGTTAGGATTCTTCTGAGGCACAAGGCTCTGATACCAATTGTTGGAATCAATGAACACTGAGAGGGGGGGGGGGTGAATCAATGTTCCAATATTTATAAATTTGTTAATCCGATTCTTAGTCAACTGGATGCACAAATAAGAAACTGAAATGTAGAAACACAAAGCAAACAAGCACATAACCACAACACCAATATTTTTACGTGAAAACCCGGAAAGGGAAAAACCATGATGGGATTTGAACCCACAATATTATTATACTATGGCTAGTAGTAAAACAATATTACATGAGTTGGAATGCACATGCATTCAAGCACACTACCTAGAGATCACTGCTCAATTACAAAACAGCTACAACTCAGAGGAAGGCTCACTACTTTACAGGCTAATAAAAAATGATTACAGTGAGTGATGAACTGAATAAAGGATTTGACCATGCCAAATAATAATTTTGGTTAGGCACAACATGATCCACTGCATTGTTATGATAAACTTCTCTGTTCTGCCCTATTACTGATTACCAGATCAACAAAATTCAAGGTGCACACGTGAAACTATGCTCAATTTATCCCAAAAACATCTCACACATCATATCATCACACAAAAACATTAACCAAGTCGATCTTATATATCCGCACTAACAAATTTGATCTCCCACAAGTCGGCTTCACAAAATATCAAAATATGAAATGTGTAGCTTCAAGTCAGCTCAGATCTTCATAAAACAATATTCCAGATCCAAAACATATAATCACATGCTTCTCAAAAGTTGGATCAATTACCTCAAAGTTACCAACAACCACCAGAATCACCTCAAAGAATCTAGTCCACGTTATACCATCAATAATGGAGATAATTCTATTTTACTACACTATGAAATATCAAACCTACTAACATGCTAGAGAATCAACACCAACAGATAGTATTGCATGATAATATGATTCTTATACGTAATCAACTTAAGTCAGATTACAGGAACCAAAAACACATCACTAGAAATGAGAACCGTTCACCAAAACTATACACAAAGTATCATCGACAGACTTGCACCAAAAATCCATACTGGATATCCCAAACTCCATATCGGATAAGATCAATAGGCAGAGTTACTATCAATGATAACTCCTAAGCAATATCATGTATCAGACATCACCAATATTCATCAAAGCATCACCAGACTAGTGTCTTATGCCAATAGTTTCTTCTATATATGAGAAAATTTGTGTTCAAGAGGAACATGACTTAATGGCGTATTCTTCTACTAGAGACTACTTTGTTGATCAAGACATTTCAATACTTATCATCTTATACATGTTTTTGCTCTCATTGATTGTAGATAATTTAACATGTTGTATTCAAATACTTATTATGTTGCTCTTCACCATGTGACATTGGTAGCTTACCTATTGGGGGCTCATTGTCATTCATGATACTACATTTCACATGCAATCATATTTTGGAAGCAACATAATAGCCTATTGTTGTCCTATTTCTTGTCTCTCTATAAGGGGGAAATAATGATTTCAAACATCTCTCCTCTTAGGATTAAAATTTCCCTTTTGTGAAGTACTGTCCTCTATAAGGATCTGTTATTGATTAAGGAGGTGTATATCCCTATTTGGGATCTCCTTCCTCTTATTGGAACAAGTATTCCTAATGAGGATCTTAAGTACATATCCTTAATTGGGACCTCTTCCTTAGTGTTGAAAGTCTATAATCATTCATCAAATCCTTCTCTTTATTGGATGGTATATTTTATAATGAGCCCTTCTATATTGTGGACATTTTTATCCCTATTGAGGATCCCATCCCTATTTTAGGAAAATGTATCCTTGATGAGGATCTATTTCCTTCTCTTAGAAGAGTGTTTCTTTTATAAATGATCTCTCTTTGGTGTCTTGGTCTCTATACTTGGGGGGCAAGAATTATATTTCACTCCTTGATCTTTTCTAAAAAAAATCACCTTTCCTTTGTTGAGTTGCATTTTTCATTTGATGTCATTTCTCACATAGAATATGTGTGTTCCTTGTTTAGGACCTATTCTCTATTTGAAATGATACATCTTCCATGAACAATTTCTCCTTAGTGAAAGTGTGAAATCCTTCACTAAGAATCTTATTTTCCTAAATATTGGAGAAGGTGTGTATTCTTATTTTTCTTCTCCTCCTTTTAAATATGTTATATTTATCAAATATCCCCTCTATTATCAAAGGTGGATGTCTTTGGATAATGATATCTTCCTCCTTTCATCTATCAAAAAATCCCTTTATGTACTTGTCAATTATTAAGAGGTAATTCTTTCTCCAAACCCCAAATTTATATTTTTCACTTAATCTTTCGCATCTTGTGTTAGAAAGCTCCGATTCTTGCACACTTGATTGTGCATGATTTAGATCTCTTTCTTACCAAATGATCCTCCATTAGTTTTGAACTTGTATCAAACCTTGTTGTTAGCATTTGTCATCAATTTTCATTTACAATTTAATGTGGTAAACATGATAGCCTATTTCAACTCACTAATTAGCAAGCCAAAACAAGGGGGGCATATAGATACCCTCTAATTTCATCACTCTTAGTAAGCATTTAAGTGATTTTGTGATTTCAACTAACAATATGGTTTTGTAGGATGCGGTTCCTAACATTGTATTTTAGATACCACTGGGGGCTTCATTTGACATCTTATGGACATATCATTTTTCCCATGAGTCTTTACTTTTCTATTCTTTAGCTTGCATATGCACTTAGTGTCATATGACCGCTAAAGTGGGAGCTAAATATAGCATCATAAATTGTACACCCCTAATTAGGGTTGTCCGATTTCACACTTAGGTTAACATCTGCCTTAGTGTGTTGCATTTTGCATTTTGAAATTCCTTTAAGCATTTGATTAATTAATTAAATTAAATCTAAAACCCTCTCTTATCATTCCACACATTATAAAATTGGGTGCTTAATCCTGAGTGTGCCCCTTTTTATTTTATCTTCTTATAATTAATTAATTAATTAATCCTAATAAAGTCTTATTTCTCATCTTCAAGACAAATTTTCACATATCTAAACACCTTGGATTGATGCACCGAGTTGGATTTGACTTTGTAATCATGATATCTTGCATCCCTAGAAATTTGGGAAAAAGTCGGTTGAACCAGAATGGTACCATCCTAGTCACGACTTTTTTTTCCCAAATTTTGGGAGCTTAATTTGGTAGTATTATAATGTTCGAATACCACTTTGTGCAAAATTTTATCAATTCTAGGTCGACCTATGATCAAAAATAAAGTTACGGTTTTATATATATAACCTTTCCTTTCTTCATTTGAAGGATCCATTCACTAGAAATTGAAGGAGCCTCTTATGAATTGAAAGTGCAGGTTTTATGCGGAGTCTACAATCAAAAAATTCATCATTCATCAAGTTTTCATTAACTCTTTTTCATCATGCATGGATGCTTAGGAGATGTTGAAGAATAATAAGGAGATCATCGATTGTTGATTGGCTTGTACCTCTCCCTTAGGGTTTGGTATGGTTTCATGTTATTTTCATATCTCTAAGTGAGTTTTCAGATCTACATATCATTCATTTTCAGATTCACATTATTTCTTTAGATCTACATTTCATTTGTGATTTGAAGCATTACATTTACATTCATATAGGGTTTTTTACTCCAAACAAAGGGTAGAACTCTAGTTTTGCATTTTAGCTCATAGGAATGTTACAAACACATGAGATTATAGGGCACACACACTTTTTAATACTTTATTGGCTATTTGTGGAGGTGGTTTGACTACTGTAAAACCCTATATAGCCACATACACACCATTTTTCAGATTGTAGGTGCACGTACATTTGCAGGTTTATGTCAAAGGGCAATTTCTGGGAAGTCTCAGCAAGAAGGCACAGGTCCACTTGTATAATTTGGTCTTAGAGCTCTAGGATTAGAGTGCCTAGCACCTTGGTCCTCCTCAATCAGTTGCATTTTTTGGAAGTTCAACTCTAGAGCACTTCAATTTGAAGATCCTTAGTTTCCAGCTTAGTATAGTGACAGGGACTAGAGTGCCCAGTGCCTTGGTTTGTCTCAGTTAGGCTCAGATTTTAGTATCAGGTGCACATCATAATTCCCCTCTCAGATCTTCTTTCTATATCTTAGTTTCATTCCTGTATCAATTTTTTTTTACAATTTACTTAGTTGATTTCATACATCCTATTAGGTTAGTTTTTTATTAGTTGGCATTTGAATCATTCTCTTTCATATCAACAAAGGAATAAAAACCCTAAAAGTATTCCTTGACTCTCTTTCACAAGAGGTAGTGAAAGTGAATCACTTTCTTAGGCTCTTTTGTATTCCATTGTATGGATGAAAGTGGGATTAGGTCCTAGTTTACTCGATTCCATTTTCACCATCACACTTAGTTTGCAAACTGTGACCATGGAAGTACTTACGGGATTGCAATCTTCCATCCTATTTTTTTCAACATTTCCTTAATGTACTTGGTTTGTGAAATGAATATGCCTTCATTTTATTGCTAAATTTTCAATCCAAGGAAGAAGGATAACTCACCAAGCATCGACATTTCAAAGTCACTTTGCATATTTGAAGCAAATTCTTTACACATCTTCTCTTTGCTACCACCAAAACTGATGTCATCCACATACACAAGCACAATAAATAAATTATTACCTTTATCTTTGATGTATAAGTTTCTATCTACAACTCCTCTTTTGAACCCTTTCTCTTGAAAGTACTTGTCCAATCTAGAGTACCATGCTCTTGGGGCTTGTTTCAGTCCATAAAGTGATTTCTTTAGTTTGCAAACATAATCCTTCTTTTTTGATAACATAAATCCTTTAGGTTGTTCAATATATACTTCTTCCTCCAAGTCTCCATTTAGAAAGGCTGATTTCACATCCATGTGGTAGACTTTAAAATTCTTGAAGCTTGCAAAAGCTAAGAACATTATGATAGCTTATAATTCCGCAACAAGTGCAAAAGTTTCTTCGAAGTCTATTCCTTCTACTTGTGCATAGCCTTTGCATGCAAGTCTTAATTTGTTCCTTGTGCTTCCCTCATCTTCATTTAGCTTTTTTTGAAAGACCCATTTGGTTCCAATGACATTTTTGTCTTTACGCCTTGGGACAAGCTCCCTAGTTTCATTTTTCTCAATTTGATATAATTCTTCTTCCATAGTCTTTACCCAAAAATCATCTTCACTTTTTTCAATAAATCCTTTTGGTTCTATTTTGGAAAGTAAGCAAAAATGTGCATTTTATTTGGTGTGATAAAGTCTTCTCCTTGTTTGAATTTCTATTTCTAAATGGTTCTTTTGGACAAATTTAGGTGGAGTCTTGGATTGTGCTTTTAATGGAGTTTTAGGATTTTCTTTCTCAAGCTCCTCTTTCTCAATCTCCTCCTCTGATTCTTCTTCTTTGCAACCATCTTTTATTTTAGGAACATCTTCTAGAATTTTCTTATAATGTCTTCCTTCATCAACTTTTACATTTGCACTCTCAACCATCTTGTGTAGCCTCTTGTTATAGCATTTGTATGCTTTACTTCTTGTAGAGTAATCAAGGAATATTCCTTCATTTTCTCTAGCATCAAATTTGCCTAAGTCTTATTCAGATGTCCTTATGTAGCATGTGCTACCAAAAACTCTGAAGTTCTTGACGGTTATAGGTCTTGCTTTCCATAACTCATATGGTGTTTTGTCATTATTTACCCTGATTTGTGCATGATTCAAGATGTAAACTATTGTGTGAACTACATCTTTCCAAAAAGTATTAGCCACCTTTGATTCATTTAACATGGCTCTAGCCATTCCTTGGACCATTTTGTTCTTTCTCTCTATAACTCCATTGTGTTATGGAGTTCTTACAACTAAATACTGTCTTCTTATCCCATTTTTTCATGAAAAATATTCAAATTCATTAGAAGTTAAATTCTCCTCCTCTATCTAATCTAAGACACTTTATTTTTTAATCTAATTAATTCTCTACTAATTCTTTGAAAGTTTTAATCTTATTAAGAGCTTCAAATTTTTCTTTTAAAAAGGCAAACCAAGTCATCCTAGAGTAGTGATCAATGAACAACATGAAATACCTTTCTCCTTGCAAGATTTTTGCTCTTGTTGGTCCACAAAGATCAATATGTATGAGTTCTAATGGTTTTTATGCCGAATGCTTCTTTGTTTTGAAGCCCACTCTTGTTTATTTCCCAAGTTGGCATTGTTTATAAATGATGTTTGTGGCTTTTGATATTTTGGTAATATCTCTCGCTGCTCCCTTACAACTTATTTTGATCAAATTATCAAAATTTAGATGGCCCAATCTCTTATGCCATAACCAACTCTTGTCTTTTTGAACCATGTAGCAACTTCCACCATTTATTTCTTTTAACATGTAAAGATTGTTTGATGTTTTAAAGCACTTGCTATCAATTTTCCATCCTTTTTTATTTCACATCCTTTAGGAAGAAATGTCACGATGTGCCCTTGATCACAATGTTCACTCACGCTTAGAAAATTTTATTTTAGCCCCTTAACATAAATGACATTTTCAATTTTTGTTTTACCATGATACAAGCTAAGAATCCCTTTTCCTTTTCTCTCTTTCTTTGAATTGTCACCAAATCTAACTGTTCCTTCATCTGCTGGTTCAAGAGATAAATTTATTTTTGTCTCCTGTCATGTGTCTTGAACAACCACTATCAACATACCACCTATCCTTTTTATTTTGTGCATGTAATGTTGTTTGAAAAAACATGGATTATTCGATTTCCTTCTTCTCCTCCATTTTCTTTTTCCGTGTCTTGGATGATTCTTCCTTTCTTTTGTTAGAAGCATTTTCTTTCTTGCTTTGTCTTGGAGGCTCATCCAAGATCGTTCTGCAAAAATGTGTTGTATGTCCAAAATTGTTGCACTTGCAACACATAATATCATAATTCATTAAAAGGGTAAATGAATTATTTTATTTTAGTGAAGATAGGAACATTCCTTGCATGAATTCTACAATTCATTGCTTCGTGACTAGATTTATTACATGAAAAATAATAGCCATTAAAACAGTGATGAAGCCTAGTCATTTATGGTTGTTTTTTTATGAGGGGGCTTCTCCAATTATCCTTGTTTGATTTTAGTAGTCAGTTGGTCTTTTGAGTATTTGTATTCCTCTTTTTCTTGATCTCCTCCTTTCTTGGATTCATAAGAGATTTGATGTAATTTCTTGACTTTTCTTCATCAATCCCTTTTGATGGATCCACAATCTTAGAGCTTGTAGCCTCTTTTGATTGTTATTTAATAAAACAAAGAATAGTCTTGATGAGTGGAGATCTTTGTGAATTAAAGATAATCTTATCCAATTTCTAGGTGCTTTTATCAAAATTTAGGCATTGGTTCAATTGTTCCATTGATTTCTATAACTCCTTTCTTAAGGTGACAACCTATAGCTCTAGTTTATCACAATATAATTCTTTGTCTTGAGATAATCTTCCATTACTTCCTTAGTTTATTTGGCTTATTCTAGTTGAATTTTTAGATATTCAATAATATTGTTTGACCTTTCTAGGGTTCTAGAAACTTCTTGAAACTACATCTTATGCTTTTTTTTTTTTTTTTAGTTTTTCGTTTTGCATGTATGCATAGTGAAGTTCTTCCTCAAGATCAACTTCCTCTCCTTCACTGCATGCCTCATTTATATCTTATTCTTCTTCATTTTTATCATTTACATCTTCCATTTCCATGAAAAGTATTTCTCCTTCATCATTACTCAAACATTCATCATTGATTTCTTCTAATGAGCTATTATCTTTCTTTGAATCAAAATTCCTATTGTATTTTTGGGATTTCTTCTCTTTGTTGTACTTGTAATTCTTCTTTCATTTATTTTGTAAATATGTTTCCTTTTCATCTTCACTATTATCACTATCATTTTGAAGAAATTTGGAAGCACAATGTCTGTTTTTGCCACAATTGAAACATTTAAAGGGAAACTTTCCTTTATATTTCTAATTTCCCTTCTTAAACTTTCTCATGAAATAGGCTTTTGCTTCATCTGATTCACTACATGAACTCTTGCTTGGAACATATTTTTTGCTTTTTCCCTTTTTTGATGCTTTAAAAGATATCTCCTTTTGTGATGGTTTATCTTCAATCCTCATTTCGTAAGCAGTGAGGATCTCATGCAACTCATCCTTGGTTATTTAATCTAGATCTTTCATTTCTTCAATTGTTGATACTTTGCAATCAAATCTGAATGGTAAGGATCTTAAGATATTTTGATCAACTTCCTCTCTTTCAATGGCTTCACCTCATCATTTGATTCTATTGACAATCTCATCAACATGAAGTAGATAAGAGGCTATGTTTTCATCTTCTTTCATTTTAAGACTTAAAAAATTTCTTCGATGAGATTGTAACTTGGCCTTCTTTACTTTAATTTCTTCTTCATATATGTTCTTTAATTTGTACTATATTTCCTTTGCTAACTTGCAATGCATAAGTTTTGTGAATTCAGAATTTGTTAGCCCACATAAAATTGCATGTTTATATTTTGTGTTGTTTTCACTTTTCTTCTTACTTGATTGATCTGTTGGAGGAGTTGAAGGAGGTGTGTAACCATCCACCACAAACTATTGAACACCAAAACCAAGAGCATTTAAGTAGGCATCCATTCTAATGCTCCAAAAGGTGTAGTTTGTTCCATCAAATAGTTGTGCCTTGTTTGAGGAGAAACCATTTCCTTCTACTCTATCCTTTTGTACTCTTATGGATATCCATTCAAGTGGTTAGCCTATGATCTAAGGAACCTTCTTTGATACCAATTGAAGAGAAATCAAGTATACTGAGAGGAGGGGGGGGTGAGTTAGTATATTAAAGAATTTTTACTCCTTAAAATTTGATTGAGTATAATACTTTATAAAAATTATTCAATACGCATACAAGATAAGAACACCAAGACACAAAATTTATGTGGAAATACTAATGGGAAAAAAATGACAATAAATGCTTATGTGTATATATAACTCCTTTTACAATGTTTGTAGGCACCAACCACTAGTTTTGTTTATGGGCACCAATTCAGTAGAAGCATCGAATCTGACTTCTGAAATGAGGCACCAATCTCCTAAAAATGAGGCACCAACTTCATAAAGATGAAGCACCAACTCCATCCAAATGAGGCACCAACCTTAGTACAAAATTCGACAATAATTTGCTTCCACAAATTTGCTACAGGATGATCATAATCACCTTTTACCTCTTGCTATCACTTCCTCATATATTTTATCCTCAAATCTGATATAATTTTTTCATTGATGACCCTCTTACAATCAAGTGTATATAATGATTGTCTTCCAAGAACACACACACACATGTACTTCTTCCTCACAACATAAACAATTTATTGCATCTCCCCTTTATATCTTTCATATGTCCCTTCCATAAAAGTTGTGACATTTCAATGTAAAGAGAACCATTGATTAGTTGTGTCTTTTGTTAATTAAATTTGACTTTTGAAACCAAATAATTTTTCTTATACTATAATCGAACCTTTTGTATAGAGTTTTAGTTATCTTAACAAATTCAAAGAGTATTTTTTATTGATATTAAGGTATGCACCCCTTTGTTGAATTGCACCTCTCTTCATAACCTTAATTACTGTTGTGAATAAGACAAATCTATTTCATTATAGGAAGTGCTATTCTTAAAAGGTCACACCATTTAATAAATTGCACATCTTTCCTTTTGACTACCATTTGGAAGATAAAACAAATTGTATCACTTGGTTCATTTTTAATGAATTACTCTTTTATGGATCACACATCTTCAATAATCTAATCACTGACAATGGATATTAATTACCATGCATTTGAATTGGGTGACATATTAATCTGTCTTATTCATTTTTGTCTTTTTTTGATTTCCTATCTTATTTATGTTGCTCTTTCTTTTCTTTTTTTTTAAAATTTTTTTTTTCTAATTGTTATTCATTATCTTTAAATAATGTATATGATAGTGATATATGCTTCTCATTAACATGTATTGTTATCTTATGGATATCAATACTACAGTACCATTGTCTTTTTCTATACTGTTGTCTTACTATTTATATGGTAACATAATCACTATTCCTAGAATCATGTATTTATATTAGATGATTCAACTAACATATTAAATCAATTGCATGGTTATGAAGTGATATTGTTGTATCATAATATGTTGAATCAACTAACATATTAATATGTGTATCTCTATATAAATATTTTCAAACATCCTGGTTGCAATCATCTCGTGACATCAATGACAATTTTGCGACATGATGGGATTTTGTGAAAGGGAGAGAGAGAGGGGGGGGGAGGCATGTAGAGAAGTTAATTTAGGAAGGGAGTGAGGGGAGGTGTGCTGGCAGAGGGATAGATGACATAGAGAGAGGTAGGTAGTGAAAGGGAGAGATTGGGGGAGGTATGTAGAGAAGTTAATTTAGGAAGGGAGTGAGGGGAGGTGTGCTGGCAGAGGGAGAGATGACATAGAGATAGGTAGAGAGAGAAGGAGAGAGAGAGGTGGGGAGGGGGAGAGAGAGGTGAGATAAAGAGGAGAGAATGTGTGTGAGGTAGGTAGAGAAGAGAGGGGAGATACAAAGTAGAAGAGTAAGAGAGAAAGGTTTAGAGATTGGGGACAAAGGAGATAATGATATAGAAAGATGGGGGGAAGAAAGGGAGAGGGAGAGTAATAGGAAGAGAGATAGGTCTGGAAATTGAGAGAGAGAGAGAGGAGCTTAATGATTATTGAAATTTGATTAAGAAATTATAAGATCTAGATCTTGGAGGGAGAGGAGAGAGTGAGATAGAGAGAGGTAGAGATGTAGGAAAATGAGAGAGATAGGGAAATAGATAGCCCTAAGGCTTGGGGTTACAACGAGTGTGAGATAGAGAAATAGAAAGAAAATGACGCGAGAGCCTATTTATTACTAAAATTTGACTAAGCCTTTAAAATTATAAGATCTCCTAAAATCTAGAATTTGTATTATGACTCCTAGAGATCCGAAAGTATTCTCAAACATCCTTCTAATATATACATAAAAATATTATACTTAAAATTTATATTTTATGTATATATCCTGATGAAAAAAACTAAGGGAAGGCCAAAGGAATTAGTATCTAAGGCCATGTTCCTTTTCTAGCTTTATGTTAGCAAAACACGTACGTGTTTTGCTAATTTAACATAACATGTACCCGTTATGACGCGTGCGTGTTTTTTTCTCTTAAAAACATGTATGCGTTTTTTTCAAATAATGCATATGCATTCTTAATTTAAATAACATGTATGCATTTTTCCTTGTACTTAGCCTTGGATGCCAAGCCTTAGGCTTGGGAGCTTCATTTCCCTCCTTTTTATGTGTTTTCTTCCAATTTGGTTTCTTAATTTCCTCGTCATCAAGTTTACACATTATCAAGTGGGTATTTGTAAAATTACTGCCATAATTTTACACGTCTTTTGAGCTTTTTAACCATATATTTTCTTTTATATTTGAACAACATTAACATATTAATTTCTTTTACGAATGTTTCAAGAGTTCTCAAAGACATATGTGTACCTTTTTTTAATAACTTGTGAACTACTTGTCCAAGTTTGAAACAAATTATATATTATTGTTCTAAACTTCATTCTTTACACTTTAAAAAAAATGAATTTTTGATTATTTTGGTGCAAGTTATGTGGCACACATGAATATGTACCTAATTTTCAGGAAGCCTCCACTTCAAAAAATAATTAGAACAAATATTCAACAAAAAATTATAAAAAAATACTCAACTTCTAGTACTTACTCTTAGCTATCTTTTTACCAAAGGGGTTTTGTAAATACTAAATGAAATTATAACTTTTTGACATGCACACCAAACACTATGTTATGTTTTTCTCAAAAAAATAGGAATACTATTGTGTGCACAAAATATTTGACCCCCTTAGTCTTATCCATTTTTGAAAAAAAAAAAACTAGTTTGGAAACTAGATTCAGAGTGCTATAATTATTGTTCTTTTGGTATCCTCAAATTTTGAGTGGGTGAGTCTCAAATTTCTCCTCCGAGTTCATGTTTAGCTAATTTAAAAAAAAAGTGTCCCTTTATACCCCCCTTTTGTTCACCATCTTGGAGCACTTACCCATAATATATAATAATTATAAAATATGGGTTGGGAGAATAGTTCAATTGGCAAAAGATTCCTATGGTAAAGGATCAGGTATAATATAAGTCATTTTTAACATAATAGAGTAACTTATAATAATGTAATATGATATGATAATATAAATAATAATATAATATAATAAATTATTAATATAGATTTAGTTTAAGTATAATAATGAGACAATATAATATAATACTATTAGTATAATTAGCTAGTGCTAAATTAAATTAACTTTTAGTTAAGGCTCATTTATTAGTAAGAGCGATATAACAATATTATAATATAATAATATATCAAATAGTATTAAATATATCCATTCATTAAGAAATATTTATATTTATATAATTAAACAATAAATAATATATCATTAAATTCAACTATTCTATTCAATGTCTATTAGGCCATCCAAACTCGAATAACCTAACCAAGAGTCCTCCCAAAATAAAACCTTACTGCCGTCATGTATGTCCTAAGAAAGATAATCAGTTATTGTTGATTTACAAGTCTGCATAAAATTTAATACTCGAAAGCCTCTAGGAGGATTGGAGGTGTAAAGAATGCTAGAAGGGTTGTCCCCATAGGGTTATTTACAATAAAGTGCCTTTGCCCATTTCTTGTGGGGTTCTTTATACATTCACCAAAAACATTTGGCTCTGATAAATTTGTTTTGTGAAATCCAATTTCTAATCCCTAAACCACTATCCTCCTTTGATTTGCACATTATGTCCCAAGATATCACATCCTCATTTTTTAACATAGGATTTGGCTAACACCAACAAGAAACACCATACATGATAACAAATAAATGGGATTGAGTAAAAGGATAACTTTCAACAGTGTGATTCTAACTGCCCATGAAAGCCATCTACCTTTCCAAGAGGATAATTTGGTGTTGATATTTAAGTTGAGGGGATCCCAAAGTTTTGTTGAATCTGAGACCTTTGGCCAATGAGAGTCCCAGATAGGTGCATGGTAGCCGCCCCTTCTTACAGTTCTTACAGTTCAAATTTCTTTCTCCTTCTAGGTAGGGTTATGGGAGAAGAAGACCTCTGATTTAGCCTTATTCACTTCTTGTCTTGAGGATCAAGAGTAGAGACTCAAAATAACATTCAAGTGAAAGGCCTCATTTCTTTTTGCAGCTCCAAAGAGCATAGTATCATTTGCAAACTACTGATGGGAGATGGCTAGGAGTGCACTAATAACTTCAATACCTTCAATATTTCCAAGTCCAACCCAATGAAGGGTACTCCCCTTATAAACCCAAACACGCAATAAAAAAAAGAAAATAGATAGGAAAATGCAAGAGAGAAATACTTGCTTTCTATTATCTCAACGAAATGAAATTACAACATTCAAAAAATAACATGCAACAAGAACATGGGCATTCTCATTACAATAATCTGCAAGTCAAAGACATGATATGCACTACTGGAACTATCCCCTTGTAAACCCCATTTTCCTTCTTTATATTGTGAAGTTTAACCACCTAGAATGTTTTGAAAAGATTAACTCCCCCTTTTCAGGCTGACCACTTTTGTATCCCATTTCTCTATATTGGAATATGCCAAGAACATGCCCAAAATAAATTTTGGTGTTCATTGGAATATTTTGAGATTCTTTTTTTCTCCTAAAGTAGCATAACTTATGAAGGCAATATCTTTTAATTTGACCATTGCATTTTCAATTATCATACATCATCAAAAAGCTTACGAAGAGATCTACACCATGCTTTTGCTAGATCTACAAGATCTGCACTTTTGACCTGATCTGGGGCTTCTAAGACCCTAAAAAATGCATTAAAAATTTTATTAGAGAAATTTCCCCCAAAAATTGAATAAATCCCAAATGCCACAAGAAATTGGGATAATTCCTTCACCATTAGCTCCAATTTACTGTCTAGGAGGTCTATGTAAGATTTTGTGCAAAACTGACAACTTACTAAAAATAGTAATCTTGCCAAAAATAACCCCTTTTTAATGCAAACTACTACCCAGGGGTAGATACAATTCATTAGTTTAGAAAGAAAGATTACATTCAGCCACAAATTGAGTGAATCAAAATTCTGATGGCCTTAAGCACCTCATTTGCTCTCTCAATCTGTACAGGATTAAACATATGTCCTATTACAATCATCATGTATTCAAAGGTCTCCATATTGTTTGCCATATTATCATACCTCATTACCTTGATGGTTTCCACCATCTCACCCTTTTTTAGTACCTCCTCCACATCGAAAGCATTTGCAACCTGCCCTTCATGTGACATTGGATCCAAAGAGAATAGAGCACTAACTTCAACATCTACCATGGCCAAAACCACCATTTTGTGAATCGCTTTCTCCATGGCATCAAAGTCAGCAGTGAACCATGCGATGTTGTATACAAACAGCTCCAACAACTCTCCATTGTGCTTGTGTTCTCTATTCTTGTTGTCGATAATATCCTTCAACACCTTTTTTGCCACATCTCCTTCATACACAAAATCCTCTTTGAGTTGCTCCTCAATCCCCCCTGACCACTCTTACATTCGCACCCAACATTCTCAATATACTACTTCACCATCTTGTGACTGCCCCTAACCCCTCCTCTCTATTTAAGGACCCCAAATGTCCTCTTCCATCAGTCCCCTATCTTCAATAAATTAGAGATAAAATCTTGCCGAGGGAATAAAATCTCTGTTTGGATCCACTCATATTTTGAAAACTCTACCTACGATAGATAATATCGTCCTTAAGCCAACATCCTCTACATCTATCTATTCAAGGTTGTTCCTCATGATTTACTACTAGACCTTCCCACACCTCAAGATTCTTTGATAAGATCATTTCTTCCTTTTGATCGACCGCAACTTGGATAGTAAATCTGCCTCCGTATTTGCCTCTCTAAAGATATGACTGATGTTGTACTCAAAGTCCATTAGCATATCTCTAATTTTTTCCATCCACATCTTCATCTTCCAACTTGGTTTTGTTCCTAAAGATATAGCCCTCACCACATTCAATGAGTCTTCTTCTATATCTAGATTTCAAAATCCTTGTTTTTTACACAAAACCAGACCATACATGAGTGCGACAAATTCCACTTCATTGTTAGTACCAATGGGTAACTTGACAAAGCCTAACCACACCATCTCCCCTTTATCATTACGAACAATGAAACCAGCCCCCGAGGGACCCATATTCCCCCTATAAGCCCTGTCAAAATTTAGCTTGAGACATCCAGAGGGGGGTAAATTCAATCTCACTTCAGATTGATTGACGCTTTTATTATGCTAAGCAATCCTCGGTACTATAAGGTGCAACCATTCCCTAGTCATACGGTCATCCCAAGGCGAATAAACTTTGTTTTCTTTAGTTACTGCATATTCATTAATATGCTCACATAATACAATCTCAATTTTTTTGAATGATACCTTCCAAGTTGCAATACTTATCATTAAAAATACAATTATTCCTCTCCTTCCATAGTGTCCATACCATCATAGCCGGACTCGCTATCCAAAGACCTTCCCAGACAAATCATTTAGACAACATTGGCTAAGCAACAAAAATATCATTCAATTTATTTGATAATGGACCAGCTAAACTTAGTTTCTTCCTAATATACATCCAACATTCTTGTGCCATGTCATATTGGACAAACAAATAATCTACCATCTCATCTTTCTTTCGACACATAGTGCATCTAAATGGGCCGATCATACCCATCTACATCAATCTATCTCCAGTTAGCACTCTATTTCTAACCTCCAACCAATAAAATGCTCTGACTTTAGGGAGGATACATAGGTGCCAACAAAGATCTATCCTCCATTCACAATGGTTTTGGTCCAACCTCATAACCTCATATCCCATATTAGGAGTGTAATTACTAGATTTAGCTGCATAGCAATAAATCTTGTTCTCCCCTTCACAAATCAAGACCCAGCTTTTTCCAAGTCATCACAGAGTACCCTTCTTTCCTCTATTTCAAGCATATCAAAGTCTTTCCATTTTGATCTAATCAGTCCATCTTCCCCATACACCATCATATAATCTCTAACTTTTGATCCCAAACTTGGAACCAAAATGTCTCTTATGGCTAGCATATTTGGAAAATTTATTAACACATCATACCCATTCCATGAGTCCATCCAAAAATCTGCCTTCTGACCATCTTTGACCTTCCAAGATAAATAATCTATTATGATTTCCTTATTTTTCATCATAAAATTCTAGATTGCAGACCCATGAGGGGGATTTGCAATGGTGAAAATCCTCTTTGCCTCCTCTATATCCAAGTACTTGAGCTATAACAATTTGTTCTAAATTGCATGAGGATCCTTAAACTTACGCCACACTAATTTTTCTATTAGTGCTTTTTTATGAATTTTTAAACCATTCACCCTTTCTCCTCCTACCTACTTTGGAGTTCTAACAATGTCCCATGCCATCAATGGTATCCTATGTCTCTCATTAGCACCGTCCCATAAAAAATCCCTCATTTTCTTAAATAGATTGAGTTATGTTCTGCTCCCCATCTCCAACACAGACATCATAAATATTGGTATAGCGCTAGGTACTGACTTAACCATCATTAATCTCCTTGCCAGTGTTAACCAACTTTCCTTCCATGACTTTGTCTTCTTCCCACATTTGTCCAAAGTGTCTTTCCACATATTATTCTTTAGAGACCCCAAAAAAAGAGGAACTCCTAGATATGTTGTTGGGAGCACATCCACTCAAATTCTAGTATAGATATGATCCTCCTCTGTGTCATCAAGCTGGTATTATTGAAAAAAATCATGGATTTTTCCTTATTGATCACCTACCTCGACACCTTACAATGACTATCTAATAATTTTTTTATTAAGGTTGCTTTCTCATATGAGGCTTTCCCATACAAAATGGTTTCATCCACAAACAATTGATGTGAAAACATAGACATAGATGGAACTGCTTGAATGCCTTGCTAGCTCTAACTTCTTTTGAGTGCTGATATCTTCATACTAAGGGCATCCACCATTATAACAAACAAAAAAGGTGACAATGACTCACCTTGATGCAACCCACATCCTCCTTCGAAGAAACCACATGGTGTCCCATTGATAATGATTGGATATCTCAGATTTGAGATAAAACCTACTTCCATTTCATCCATCTCTCACCAAATCCAATTTTTTTCAACACAAGCATAAGAAACCTCCATTGGATATGATCATATACCTTTTTAATGTCCAATTTTAGGATCATACTCCTTGAATTATTATTTTTAATAGAATTCAAAAGTTCATGAGCAACAATGATACCATCTATAATGTTCCTATTTGGAACAAAACGGTTGTAATGCCTGCAAAAATACCCTAGAGAAATAAATCAACTAACATGCAATAGAGATATTAAAATTTTCGTAAAGTACTCTAATGCATTAGGTAAGTAACTCAACTAAACACACGTCATTATTTTTAACATGTAAGTATACACATGAGAAATTTTGACAAGATTATTAAACACAACTACACAAGCATAATAAAATTACATCTCAATAACTATCGTTCCTTAGGGTATCTCAACGTCATTGCTTAAAGTAACAACATCACAATAAACCATACCATGGTCAGCTATGAATTAGCCTATAATCATTTCATCTAGGTTCATTTTAGATACAGCCAACCAAATGTGCCTATCACTTAACCCCAACCAAGTATGTACTAACCAATATACAAGATAACATATCTAAACCATTATTTCAAGTCATAGATACATTTATTACTTTCCTTGACCATTATTTAAGAACTAATATAAATTACATGAATAGTAAATATCCAATGCACAAAATATAACCAATAAGGATTACAATGTTGACATTATACACTCAGAGGAGAATAGTTGATGCTGTCATTGATGGCAACCAACTGGTAACATGGTTCACTGGTTACACTGGCAACATACATCATCTACCGACACTGACATGCACTACAAGTCTATTCACACTGGCATCCAACCTACACCGACAAAAGTTCTTATTGACACTCCTAGCCAACATGGAAATTATATTATTTTGTAATGTAATATTATTTGTATAGCCGACATGATGTATTGTAAAGACTCATATATGTATGAGATCTTGTAGGCCAGTTTGCAAGTAAGAAAAGGTAATTAGGTAATGAATGCAAGTGGTATATGGGAGCGAATAACTGTATATGCATTATGATGTAATTATTTTATGAACGAATAAGAGCAGAGAAGAGTGAAGCAAGGTTTATGGTAGAGGTATCTGATAAAGCTTAAACCAGTACTGAATCCAGCATTGCAGATGCTATTTTGAGTAGTACATTATCATTGGATTTAATCATCCAATTTTGTAGTTAGTGGGACTCCATTTTTGTATTGAGCAGTGAGCTCTAAGCTGTTGGCCTTTCTACATGTGCATGCCCCTATTGTATAACTAATATTTATTCATATTGGCCAGTGAGTAAATATTGTGGGTCACAAATCCCACTGAGGTTTTTCCCCTACTGGGTTTCCTCACCGAAAATATCTGTGTTATGTTGTGCATTGATGGTTATACTTTGGTTTCTCTTTATTGCATTATTACTTGTTTACCAGTATATTAATTTGGGTTATAAAGTTGCACACAATTTTAAATATTTTGTTCACCGGTTAGACACTGATTCATCCCCCCCTCTCAGTGTCTTTGGGACTGATCAAGTATCTAACAATTGGTATCAAAGCCTAGTCCTCTATTTGCAGAAGCCTAACAACTTGAGGAAGATTCTAAAACCAGTACGGATGAAAAGTTTGAGACAACAATTGGAAGGAGCTCTTGAAGATTTTGATGCAAACAAATTGAAGAATATAAAACTGGAAGATGAACTCAGAACTGCTTGAGAATTCAACAAAGCACTTCAAGATAACCTGGTTATAGCAAAGAATAAGAGAAAATAATTACATGTACAATTGCAAAATCAAGATGATGAAGAAAAAGAAACTCTCAGAGATATTGCAGAGAAATTGAGACAAGATAATAGTAACATGAAGAATGAGATGCAAGATTTAACCATGAGACTATGCAAAGACATTTAAGATAGAAAGAGGAATGAGGAAGATTTGGCCAGAAGACTTAATGAAAGATCAGATGAATCTCTAAGGCTTAGTTATGAAAATGATATGCTCAAAATAGATTTGATTCACATGCAACATGACAATGAGGAACTTTTGAGACAAGTTAGCACTTTGGAAAGTGAGTTGGTCACTTCAAATGAATACAAAGACAAATTCAAGAAGAGTTCAAATAATCTTGATGATATGTTGAAAAGTCAGAAACCTGATGGATAAACAACTGGACTTGGATTTGAACATGGAGAAAGTTTCGGGACTGCAAACAACCATGATCACAACAAACCGGTAAGGCAACCTAATGCTTATAAATACAATGGGAAATGTTTTAATTGCAACAAATTTGGTCATAGAGAAAATCAGTGCAGATTTAGGAATAATCATAATACAAACTTACCCACCGGTCAATGTTCCAAATGCAATAAAAATGGTCATAACTCAGACAATTGCAAAATTAATGTGAAATGCTATGTTTGTGGTAGATTTGGACATTTATCTAATCAATGCAGAACTCAAACCAGTCAAGGCTATGGAAAGGCTATTCAAAGAAATAATGTAACTTGTTATGCATGTAACAAGATTGGGCATATTGCAAAATTTTGTAGAAGTAAGACTATACCAGCAAACAATAAAGGATCCAATAATAAAGGCAAAGAAAAGGTGACTGAAATCAAACAAGAATTTCCTAAAAAATGGATTAGGAAAGAGAGATCAGAGAAGTGATGAATCTGTCTCTGCACCGACAGGAGATTCTTCATCTAACTAAGGAATAATCCTTAGGGGTAAGACAACAAATTGAAAATCATGCATTTACCCTCACTTGGTGGTAAGAAGTTATAATTCTTCTTTACCAGTGGATATGTGGAGTTTTCATTTCACCGACGAAGCATTTATTGCAGTTGTAAGTTAATTTTTGGTTATAAAGGTTTGGTAACTTCTCATTTCAATTCACCAAGCATCCAAGCATTCAAAGAAAGTGAAATTGAGCAAAGGCATTATAAAGGTGAAGCAACACAAGTCTTTTCAGAGAATTCAAGGATTTCTCAGTTAAAAGGTATTTATCTTTCACAATGGCATCTTCATCTTTTGTTCCAAAATTTATAGCAAACCCTACCATTGTGGAGAACATAAAATGACCTAGACCCATTTTCAAGATCATTCTTAAGATAGAAAAACTGGATGACTCTATTGGTGCATTTTCTAGAATCCTGAAGGGAGTCGCGTTTGCAGAAGACCCTAGGGCATACATACATTGTTACATAGAAATTTTAGGGTCTGAAGATTTGATGAACATGTACATGAATGTAATCACTGACAAGAATGGGATAGTGAAACTAGAACACAAGGTAGTTGAGGATTTATGTTTCATTGACATCCTTCATATGCCATAATTCTCAGATGAAGCCATCCACTATGTCCTTAGCAGGATTCACGGTGAATTTATGTGGTTGGAATCAGTATTTAAGATTACCAAGGAAGCTATTAGGGTTGTTATTGGTTTACCATCCACCAGTTCTAGACCTAACAAGAAGAAGAAAATCCCTAATAAAGAGGTTATGAGCTTAACTGGAGCTACATTTGACAACTGGTCACTTAGGGTCAATGATATAAAGGATAAAAATGTAAAATTTTCTAGCATGGTCATTGGCTATAAAGTTGGTCATACTGATAGGTTAAATTCTGTATCTAGTTCATGCATTCATAATGCACATGAGATGATATTAAACAATGCTAAAATTGATATTTGTGAATGGTTACAGGATGAACTATTAGAGAATTTGCACAAAATCAAAGGTGATAAGAAAGGAACCTTCAAATTTGGAAGTCTGATACTGTGTTTAATGCTTTACTTTTCAAAAGATATTCCTAGTATAAGACACAAGGATTTTGCCTATGATATTTCTGTTGGAAAATAGATAAAGGAGGCAATTACTAGTATGGGATTTGATGGTGATAAGTTGGTGAAAGACTATTTCAAGAACTTCCAAGCTAAAATGAGACAAAGGGAAAGGATTCCCCAAAGCATTGTGGATAAGTATGATAAACATATATGCTTTGTAGTGAAAAGAGATGAAATTTGGATGGAGGCAGTTAGACCCAGAACTGTCTAGATTACTAAAATGGGATATGAGGTGGATTCTCACATCTTAGATTCATATGCTAAAATACTCCTAGATTCTCCACCGAAACCAACAGAGGAGATATTTGGTAATGCTGAAACTATTGAAAGTGGTGTTGCTATGATGAAGTAGAGGAAGAAAAGAGATAAATTTATGAAAGATGTTTCTAAGATGGTAAAGGATGTTACAAAAGGATTGATGAATCTTGGTGGTATTGCTGCTAGTGTGAATGTAAATCAATCAGAGCAGAAACCGGTAGCTCACATTTCCCATGTGGCTACTTCATCTGATTCTGATAGTGATAGGGCAACTAAATTCAAGAGAGTGGACAGGAAGAAAAGAAAACCCTCACTAGCACCTGCTCCATCTCCCAAGAAGTCAAGGACACAGAGAAAGAAACAATAGGCTATAAGAGAGCCTAGTGGTCTGAAGAAGAAAGTGACTCCAAAGAAGAAACTAGAACCTAAGTCACCAGATACTCTTACACTAGAAGAGTTGGTCAATGAAATCACCCAAGATGGTAACCTTGGTAATGTGGATAAATTTTATCATTCTTTCAAGGATTCCGATAAGGAAACCATAGAAGAAAGTATTATTTTATACCTATACATATACAAGAAAGTTCTTATTGAAGTTGTAGATGTTTTGCCAAATGATTTGTACTTAAGGTTAGAGGCTAAGAGAATGTTTGTAATGGAGTTAGACAAGAAATTAAAGGTAGAGGCTCTACTTGTGCATCCTATTAATTCCAAGCAAGAAATTGATGATTTAATAATAGAGGCAAATAGGACAATTTTTGTGAGTGGTCACTGGCAAGTTAGTTTTATGACCGACAGAGTTAAGGAAATTGCTGATGAGACAATGAATAAGTGGGATATATTTTTTGTTGGAAGAGAGAAGAAAGAAGAGAAGTATAGATAGAAAATGGACAAGTAATTTACCAAAGTATATCAGAAAGATGAAGGTAAAGGGAAAATTGGAATTTTACCTAATATCACAGTCAAGGAAAACCTTCCTCCACCGGCACATGACACCCCACCAATAACTACAGAGGCACCGACACAAACTAATAATCGATTAGAAGAAAAGGCAGAGGAAATGACAAAAGATGACACTAATCCTGAGTCTGAAATTGTTTTTACTATGAATGTGGACACTCAGGACTTTAATATTGTGCTGGATAAGGAAATTGCAGAGGTAAAGAGAACTTAAGCTACAAATGTCGAGGTCTCTGAGTCACTAGTCAACACTATTGACTCTCAACAGAATATTGAGATACCAGCTGAAGTTAAGAAATCAGAATCCATCCCTGATGATACTCAGCTTAACACTAAAATACCGATAGAAGCACAAGTAGAAGCAGTAGTAGAAAAGGGACAAGAACAAAGTGTAGCTGAACTAGCAGTCAACAAGGCAAACAATAAGGATGAAAAGAAAGTTGAAAAATAGAGTGATTTTTAGGAAGAAATAGTGAATAAAGAAGAGGTTAATGATGGAAGCAAGATAGCAGAAGTGGTTAAGGAATTTGGAGATGAGAAGAAACCAACTGCAGAACCTCACACTCCACCTAGCACTTCCACCATGGATTACAGACCTACTAATGTGATAGATGTACTTTTAGATTCCATAAAGAAGATCACTAAATGCATCACCTTAGCATTTAAGGCCATTGATGATACTTTATCTATTTTAAAATTGATTGCACCAGATTGTAAGATAGATCATATTTCTGGATCTTTAATAGGTAAACTGGACACATTGTCCAAATTCATTGCTTCAAATATTCTAACTATAGATAAAATTAATGAAGAGATTGTTAAGGAAAGGGTGAATAAGGAGAAAGGTGAATTCTTTGATAAGACTATTAAGGACTGTACAAAGCATATTGATTCTTTATTATTGGTACTTAATTCCACTATTTTGGAATATAAAGAATTGTATAAGGAAACATGCAAGCCTCACCACCTAACAGAGGATATTGATGAGGAGATAAGGAAAACACAAAAGGAGATTGATGATATAGTAGATAACATGATAGGTTCTTCGGAAATTACTTGAGTTTTGGATAAAAAATGGCTGTTTTTGAAGAAAAGAATAAAAAATTAGAAAAGGAAAAAGCAAGGATAAGAATGAAGGCCCAAGAACTGAAAAATAGAGTTGGTCCTAGATTGGACAACCTTCTAACACAACGGATTGAGTTGTCTAAAGCAACCATTCAAGGAGAAATATCATTGGAGCAACATATGCATTATCTGACTGGGATGATCAGATAGACTGAAACCATTATTTCCAACAACACTAAATTTATGCATAGTCTTAATCTGATTTTAGCGGATATCTTTCAGATTGTACATAACCGGTCACAGGATTTGAGGTAGAATTTTGAATTCTTTGATTCTTTTTGACATCCTTTGTCATTGATGTCAAAGGGGGAGTAGTAGTGTGGGAGAAAAATGTATAGAAGGGATCATTTTCTCAGGGGGAGCACTCTTATTCTTTGATCAATTTTGGACTTTATTTTTGGATATCAGTTTTTGGATTTTTCTCACTAGTGTTGCCATCAATGCCAAAGGGAGAGATTGTTGGAATTATACACTCAGAGGAGAATAGTTGATGTTGTCATTGATGGAAACCAATTGGTAACATGGTTCACAAGTTACACTGGCAACAAACATCATCTACCGGCACCAACACACACTACAAGTTTATTCACACCGGCATCCAACCTACACTGATAGAAGTTCTTACCGGTACTCCTAGCCAACATGGAAATTATATTGTTTTGTATTGTAATATTATTTTTACATCTGACATGATGTATTGTAAAGACTCATATATGTATGAGATCTTGTAGGTCATTTTGCAAGTAAGAAAAGGTAATTAGGTAATGAATGCAAGTGGTATATGAGAGTGAATAACTGTATATATATTATGATGTAATTATTTTATGAGCAAATAAGAGAAGAGCAGATCGAAGCAAGGTTTATGGTAGAGGTATCTGATAGAGCTTAATTCGATACTGAATCCAACATTGTAGATTCTATTTTGAGTAGTACATTGTCATTGGATTTAATCATCCAATTTTGTAGTTAGTGGGACTCCATTTTTGTATTGAGTAGTGAGCTCTAGGCTGTTAGCCTTCCTGCATGTGCAGGCTCCAATTGTATAGGTAATATTTATTCATATTGGCCAGTGAGTAAATATTGTGGGTCACAAATCCCATCGAGGTTTTTCCCCTACCGGGTTTCCTCGCCAAAAATATATGTGTTATGGTGTGCATTGATGGTTATACTTATGTTTTTCTTTATTGCATTATTACTTGTTTACTGGTATATTAATTTGGGTTATAAAGTTGCAAACAAGTTTAAATATTTTGTTAACTGGTAAGACCCTGATTCACCCCCCCCTCTCAGTGTCTTTGGGACTGATCAAGTATCTAACATACAACATATTCTATTTTTTTAAACATTAACCAAGCCTACTAAATTAGTCCTTAATAGCAATATCCATAATTTAGTCTTATATTAAGATACATAGTCTCCAATCTACAAGTATACATAGTTCATGATGCATACTACAACAATAAGTACAACAACTTGCTCCAAGGATCCAATCACACACTAAAGAGATAGAGAGAATCCACATCCACACTTGAGCATCCAATGAAGAGAACATCCCAATGGAAGAAGGAATTAACCACCCAACCATGTTGAACCAAAGGAACCACCCTCTGTACTAGGAGATGACACAAGGTTCCCACACATACTCTAGATCCAAGTTGACACCAATCACCAAGGAAACTCAACCCTAGAAAATCATAACTGAGAAGCAACCATAAAGATCAATAATCCAAGACCCAACACAAGGCTAAAATCAAAGATATAAAACTCCCAGAGGCATATCAACAATAATGGCATAAGGGACAAGGACACATGTAGGGGAAAGTGTTATCACATGCTATCCTCACAAAGAAGGGTGATCCACACCCCTGATAGACATGCGGAGCTATCTCAACCTATGTGAGAATCAAGGGAGTTTGACTTGCCATCACCATGGCCTCCCCAAATTCATCCCGAGCCATCCTCAAGGGCTATGAGATGGGGAAAGCACAAACATCAATTTATTATCTTGATTAGGTGAAACCTAATTACCCAACCCATCTGATTAATTATTAATGTTATCACTTGATTACATGAGGAAAAATTTTGTGAGCTCCTGGAAGTTTAGACCCACAAGCATCCTTACAAGGAACCTATCGTCTTTCTTTGCCACTTCAAGCTCACATCATTCAACTAAAGATGGAGAAATGAAAGAATATGAAGCACCAGAGTCAAATAATACTGAGTAATAAATACCACCTATCTCACCCAAGGTCTCGACAACCGTACCCTAATGCTTAGCTTGACGGTTATCAACTACCACAAACACATGATGAGATCTTCTTGCCTCACCCACTATAGGCTCTGAAACTACAAGTTTCTGACCCAAAATTTGTGTATACCTCTGAGGATAATGAGATGAAATATGTCCATGCTGACCACACAAGAAACAACCTCCTCTATTGAAATCTCTGCTCACAGGAGGTACACTAGGCTGCAGAACACTACCTTAGCTAAGAGCTATGTGCTGGCTGTGAAGGGAAGGGTTGCCTAACACACTGCCTACTATGATCCCTGACTGGTTGAGATGGCTGAGATCTAGCACCACATGCCACATTTTGATTATGAAAATACTTCCTCTGATATCACCGAGTACTCTTGGAGGATGGAGGGTAACTCCTAGAAAATTATGTCGCCTGTTGCTAGGCATCTCTCATCATTGATCTAAAAGTTGTTGCACTAACTGTCTACACTACAGGAATACCTCCCAAGGCCAATGCCAAATTATCCTCCACCAAGCATTCCTTCTCCACAACTACCTCCATAGTCTTGAGCTCAAAGATCCAAACACCTCCACTGATACGGTCGCTAAGACCTCTAACAAAGTGTTGCACCAACATAGCCTCATCATCCACTATCCCAATGTATTGATTAAGTTTGAAGAAATTACACTCATACTACTTGATTTTCCTATTCTACCACCTCAAATCATGAAAACCATCCACCTTCCTCTACCTCCAAAGGTTTGATAAGAAATGAGCATGAAACTATCACAATATCCAAGTGCAACTTCTACTTCTCCGAACACCACCAAGTAGAAGCAAGACCGCATAGATGCGTAATAACACACCTTGCCTTGGTGTTATACTATACAGATGCATAGAAAATCACCTACCCAAATCCAAGAGCTAAGTCTCTGCTTCCATACCACTACCTGACCCATCAAAAGTATGAGGTTGAGCCCTAAGAAGATCTCTCTTATGCCCAACGAATACTGCATCCTGATCCAGAGTTGCATCCACTCTCCTTCAGGGTGAACGTGAATGCTCTCTATCATGCTCTTGATACTCATCTCTATCCACAAGTCTAGAATGGTGTGACTCCTCCCACTGATTCTCCTCCTGCCTTGACCCCAAACGATCAAGAAGCTCATGAAGCACATTAATCAACTGCGAAAGAAGATCTCCACCCTTTTTCTCTTGTTGCTACTCCTCATGGTGAGTCTATTCGAAATCCTCAGTACAAGGATTCCCTCAAGTACCAATGTGGCCACCATGACCACAACCTCAACCTCTAATAGGCATCTTGTCTGTACAAGACACAAAGTAACTATAAGATAAAACCTAGGGCAACTAATGCAAGAAATCAACTAGTAGGGATAACCACATGGCTAGCTCAAGCTATAATACTATTATGCATAATGGGATCATATGTAACCAAGTTACCCAGTGTATGAACATGGGATCTGATACCAAATGTAATTACCGCCAAAATACCCTAGAGAAATAAACCAACTAACATGCAATAGAGATATTAATTTTTTTGTAAAACACTCTAATGTATTATGTAAGTAACTCAAATAAACACACATCATGATTTTAAACAGCATGTAAGTATACACATGAGCAATTTTGACAAGATTATTAAACACAAGTATGCAAGCGGAAAAAAATTACATCTCAATAGATATAATTACCTAGGTATTGTTGGTTCCCAAAACCACAGATTAAAAATCCTAGAGCTTAAATCCTAGAGCTTTGTCAACTCTCCTACTGATTTCTCAATCAGCCTTGGCCAACGAATAGGAATGGTCAAAGACCAAATTCCTCTACATTTTAGGCTCCACTAGACCTAGGTGGGTATACCTGAATCTCCAAAGCACAAAGAGATTTCTTTATAGTGAATTTAAACTTGTCAAATTAGCTGTTTATAGGGATGGCAATATGTTTCTTGCAACTATGCTTTATTATGTGCTTTTAACTTGCTTTAATCTGAAAAATTGAGTATAATTGATAGTGAATAGAAGCTTATAAAAGAATGTTGTTGGAACCTTGAGTGGTTATGAAAAAAAAATTCTAGTAGAAACTAATAATATGTTTCTCAAGTGAGGACTTTCTACACACCAAATTTACTCACATAAAACTAATAATAGACCAATGCCTTATCTAACAATTTACATGTTAATGGACAAATTTTTGTGATCCTTGGAGACAGTTTGAGAAAACTCACAAGTATGTAAGACTATCACTGCAATGACTTCAATGTATGTTATAACAACAACAAAAACAATTTTGTTATCTATATAACAACAAATGATAAAATGTTGCAACAAACCTTGTTCAGATTTATCCAAAGGATTCTAACTCATCTACATCACATAACATGAAACAATATGAAGATAAAGACAACAAATATTGTATATTAATTTTTGGAAAAATGGGTATACAAAAATTGCAGACTCACAGGTATTTCATGATACATTTGCTTGCACAAAAGGGATTTTAATTTCCACAGACCTGTTTTACATAATATTGCTAGTTCCAACAGACAATCTAGAAAAATAGTAGTGTTACTTATGTTCTATCCCATCTAGAATACAAAATGACTCTCTTTATATATATGACTC
Organism: Cryptomeria japonica; assembly: GCF_030272615.1. Lineage (NCBI taxonomy): Eukaryota > Viridiplantae > Streptophyta > Pinopsida > Cupressales > Cupressaceae > Cryptomeria > Cryptomeria japonica. The sequence goes on along the minus strand of NC_081411.1, from coordinate 554,215,772 downwards.
AAAAGAGATCAATTAAAGGACACACCCTTTCATTAATAAAAACTAATACTAACAGAATCCTAACTATTCCTCTTATCTGATATAACTAAAACACATTATAATGACATAGACTAACTCTTTCCATCTAGCCGCTGACCACATTTCTAGATATGTCGAAGATATTTTTCATCCTTATATGTGCAAGCATTGAAGATAATGTCTCTGACTGCTATCTTGGTTATAATAAAAATTTCAACCCATTCCCCTATTTCATTCATATCCAATGCATCTGCATGGGAAATGCAAAGGGTTGAACTGAGTAGAGATCTACATTCGGTAATCCACTAGTGTTTATCCTTCATAACCCCTGTATCATCTATCACACCTAGAAATCCATGATTAACAATCTCTTTACATTCCTCATATTCAATATCCAACTCTGCTGTGAATCCTTGATGAGTGTCAATTAGTTTTTTGACCTTATTGAGCCTTTTGTCACTCAGTATCTGATCTTGTAGTAGCATGTTTAACCTATCAAGGATCCTCTTGTGCGACACTATGTTATCCATGTTTTTCTGGTAGATAGTCCAGAATTCCTCCAGTATCTTCTACATATTTTCAAATCGTTTCGACAACAAGACACATGCTATGTTTGTCCTTATGCTCTGCATTCTTTCCTTCAATTTATTGTTTTCCTTGCGCAATTCTTCACACTTGTTTTTCAGTTTGGATTCATCTGCTATCTAGGGTATAGGTTGGCCCCTACTTCTCAAAATTTCTTCATACAATGCTTTATACTTTCCTGCTTCATTCACCAACTTCTTCATCTGTGCTTTGTTCGGTTTTGAAATATCAACTCCCATATCTGTCGTGACCATGGGATCAACTTCACCAACTTTCAACTTCATTAAGTGTCCAAAATCATTGTCTATATCTATGATCTTTGGCCTCTTATTTGGGGGATAAAGGACCCACAAATGCATAGCCTCATCATCTGGATCATATCTTGATCCAATGAAGATATAATTCACACCCTGAATATCTAACTTGAAGTCCTTCTTCTCTGAATGCAACGAGATATCAAAAATGAAGGATGCACTAAGATCCTAGCCTAGAAAGAGGATAATTCTCACCTCTACTAGTATTTGCCTTCGCCTTTGAGGGGTCATGCCTTCTACTTGTGCATCTATATCAGCCTTCAGTCTCCTAAGCACCTCTACCTCATTTTCAGGTGTTATATCATACATTGCCTCTCTCAGCCTTTTTCCTTTGAAATAATACAGGAAGGATTTAAATTCCTTCGATTTGATGAACTCATCATCAAACACAAAAGAGGCATTCTTCTCTAATCTGAAATCTATGTCTGCATGCATCCTTGCAACAATTATGTCCTATGCTTCAGGCTCCTCCTCCCTTTTAGGCCTCCTGAATCTTGAAATGACCTCATTCTCACCTGACTCGCTCTCAACTTCTTCTTCTTTTCCCATTTCCTTCAATCTTTGTCTTTTTTCTTCCAGTTTCTGGTTCAGATCCTGAATGATTTGCATAGCCTCCTTGGATTCCTTGTTCTTGAAGATATCCCAGACTTCAACATGCTCATGAAAATAATCGCCTAGATTTTGCCCTTTTCTACTCTGGTGGATATAACCCTCCGGGTCATAATTCTTTCGGCCTGTGTGCTCATAGAGGTTATAATCTTTCATTAACCTCTTGTCAATGATTTCATATGCCTTTATAAACATAATAGTGAAATCACCAAAATGTAAATTCCTGGGAAAGAAAGATTGTTTGTGGGCACCCCCAAAATGCATTGCATTTGAGACACTCATTTTCCTTACAATCTCTAGGTAGGCAATTCTATCAGGTGCAGACTTCGGTAGCACATAAGGAGCTCATTCGAATCCAAAAAATCTAACATATGTGAAGTACTGACATACATACCAGTCATCCCAATTGTAATTCACCCTAGTATCCCCATGTTCATGGGGCTAAGAAATCTTTTAATTTCTTATGAAAATGATCCATCAAAAGAAACTCCAAAAACTTTGTATAATGGTTGCACAAAGAATTCTTCAAATTTGATATAGTGAGACCTCATGAACTGAGAATCCTACAATGACACCCATAATTGAACAAGCTACTCTTGTCCCTCCTTCCCACAAACATTTAGCTTTAATTCCTCTGGCCACAACCCCCTGAGTCATCCATAAAACAAGACAATATGCATCAACAATGAATAAAACCTAAAAGATTTGTCGAGGTTATTCTGAAGGCTTAAGAAACCCTCATGCATCTTCTCAACAATATAAGTAGCATAGTCCAATTGTCTCAACTCATGCATCTGTGTGTCAGTGGCAAGTACCAAAGGTCCTACTTGAGCTATATCCGAAATTTCCACTCCTCATACTTGTCTGCATGCCATATATGTATACTACAAATATTTTCTGAAAAATGTTGATGTCAAATGGGTGCCCATCTTCATCTATCAACTTTCCTTTCCCAGCCTTATGTATGGCCAAATTCCACCCATTGTACACAGTGTCCATCTTTGTATACTCTTCTTCTAGTTTTTCAAAAGACAGAGGCACGTTAGATTCGAGACCAAGACCAGAAACCTCCTGAATGGTGTCCACTAGAAGGTGGATGAATGCTTCACCATTCGAAAATTGAATACATCTTTTTGTGGCATTGTAAGCCCTAGCCAATGTTTTCATCAATTGGACATTCACAAAGACATTAGGAACTACAAGCTTACCCAATCCAGTTATCCATGGGTTTGAGATTGGGGTCAGCTTACTCCTCCTTGTATAATGATACAAGAACAACTCGTGACCTATAATCCTGGTCTAGACATCACCAATTTCCTTGAAATCATGTTCTAACTGGTCACAAACGGGCAGGTTAGCCTTAGATCTCTGGGATTTGGCTCATAGTGAGCTCATTCAAGATCAATCATGTCTTGATTTAATTTCTACCTTTGTGCACCCTCTCCACCTTTAGACTTCTTCAAGGCACTCTTAGAAACCTTAGTGACCTTTCTTTTGCCTTTTGAACTAGAGCCCTCCATATCTGAATACCTCAAGCTTAACTTAAATTCAAAATTTTATAGCTTAGTTTCACTCCAATCTCTCTGTCTGCTTCAGTTTGCTATGCCAATTCCTTATACCAGCTTACTACTAGTCTAAACTAGATTACTACTGGTTAAACATAATGAGACTGTGAAAAACATAAAATGGCAATACTTAGCTTTCCATACAATCTACTCCCTCACTTCCACTTTATCCTTATGCATAAACAGATAATCTATCATTAGAGATACAATAATTTACTAGAACAACATGATTCACCACTAAACAGGAAATATCAAAACATTACATGAAAGAGGCATCACACATGACACACACATTTTCACATGGAAACACAACTGGGAAAAACCACGGCGGGGATGAATACCCACAAGATGTTTTTGAACTCTTTAGAAGTCCGCTATGTTAGGAGCCTAGTTCGGTTAAAGACTGTTACAACAGGTTCTGTTAGGAACCGATCCTGTTAGGGATCACCTAGTTAAGGGATGGCTAGAATACCTGGTTAAGGGTTAAACCCTATTTAAGGTTACCTTGTTAGAGGATTTTGTGAACTCAATGGCTTTGAGTCACCTTGTTAAAGGATTTACAACAAGTTGGTTAAAGCTACCCTGTTAAGGGATTTTCCAACTGTTGAAGTGATTAGAGATCAACAGGTATTACAACGATCTGGTAATAGCACTCAATGCCAATGTAGATCCATTTTAGTTCCTTCCTTCTGCACACACACTTTGCAAGTATCAATTCTCTTATTTGGTCTGGCAAAAATCATGTATCTTTGCACTTAGATACACACACAACATTTTCCAACAACATCAACATGTAACACAACATCAACCTTATAGGAAACAAATAGGTAGGTAGCATAAACCCTAAACCCTAAACATTTAGGTTGAGAAATTCAGTCGGTTCAATCCCAACCATTGAACACTTTGCATTTGAATACATTGGTCTTGAATAGATCTCAAGACATTCTCCATTGTTCATTCTTCACCGCTTCTTGGAGGCGATAACCCATCACGTGTTCTTCACCATTTGCAGGGACTTCACACATTGCCGAGGTAGATAGGATTAATCCCCTTCATGCAAGATCCTTCACGCACACGAGATTGACGTGACAACATGATCTGATCTCCATTATAATGCTAACTCATCACATAATGCCATTAGTTGAATCAAACAGGCTCAAAACACTTCAACCAGAAACCCTGAGGCTGGGACTACTAACCGGTAGTCATACCATATTAAACCTTGATAGAAAACATTCCATATACCAGTTCACTTGGACAAACATATCGCTTCATCTTTTGTACATATATCAGTTCAAAACATTATATCAGTTCACTTTGCCAGTTGATTAATTTTAATAAACTGGTTCACTCTTCAACATATTACCAGTTCACTCTTCAACATATTACCGGTTCACTCTTCAAAATATTACCGGTTCACTCTTCAACATATTGACATCAATGACAACACAATATCATCATGTCAACGTACTCTGTACATATGCCAACAATCTCCCCCTTTGGCATTGATGGCAATATAAAAAGATATCGCTCTTTCTGCATCACATCTTCTCCTTAATACTGCAGATATCTTCTCCGCTTCACATCTTCTCCCCCTTAGAAAACAATGCAAAAGTGGAGGCACGAGCTTCCCTATTCCACTATGCTACTCCCCGTGAGGAGTAGCATCCTTCAACACATCAATCCTAAAAAGATATAGAAAAGTAAGATCTGACTGATGTGGAGAACAAACCTTTAGTTTACCTCTTAAGGGGTAGCACCCCTAATTCACCTCTCAGATAGGTAAATTAGCATTTGGTAGAGGCTTGGAGAATATGTCTGCTAACTGCTCCTTACTGGAAACATGTTCCAATACCACCTCTTTGTTCTGAACCTTTTCCCTCAAGAAATGATACTTGAGTTCAAAGTACTTGGTTCTAGAATGTGAAACCGGATTCTTGGAGATGTTAATTGCACTTGTATTGTCACAAAATATACTTACCGGTTCAGATACAGGAACTTTGAAGCCATTCAATACATGCTTCATCCAAATAATCTAGGTGTAGTTCATAAAAGATGCAACATACTCCACTTCTACTATAGACTGAGAGATACAACTCTACTTTTTACTCATCCATGAGACCAGTCTACCACCAAGAAAGAATGCACCACCAGTTGTGCTCTTCTGGTTATCCAGAATACCAGCTCAATTAGCATCTATGAACACTTTCAGGTTGAAATCATCATTGTATGGATACGATAATCCATAGTCAATAGTTCCCTTCAGATATCTAAGAATATGCTTGACTGCTACCAATTGGGATTCTCTTGGGATTTTCTGAAACCGACCAGTAATACCCACTGCATGTGCAATGTACAGTCTGCTATGCACTACATAATGCAACTTACCAATCATTGATCGGTATTCCTTCTCATTTACCAATGCTGAGTCATCCTCTTTTAATAGTTTACAACCGGTCACCATTGGTGTACCAACTGGTTTGCTGTCTTCCATGCCAAAGGTCTTCAACACCTCTTTGACATACTTGACCTGAGTAATAAAGATTCCATCTTTCATTTGCTGAATCTGCAGTCCAATGAAGAACTTAATCTTCACTATGAGTGACATCTCAAATTCCTTCTTCATCTCATCTGCAAAGTCATGACTCATTTTGTCATCTCCACCAAAGATTATGTCATCAAAAAATACTTCATAGATCAGAATCTGATCTCCTTCTAATTTCAAGTAGATATTGATATCTTCACTTGTTCTTTCAAATCCAATCTTCACAAGATGGGAGTGCACACATTCATACCATGCTCTAGGTGCCTGCTTCAGTCCATACAAGGCTTTATGTAGCCTACACACCATGTCACTATCTTTTGATAGGGAAAAACCATCTGGTTTCTCTATATACACCTCCTCTTCAAGTATTCCATTTAGAAATGCAGATTTTACATCCATTTGGTATACCTTAAAACCTTTAAAAGCTGCATATGCAAGAAGCATACGAACTCCTTCCAATCTTTCTACTGGAGAAAAGGTTTCTCCATAGTCTTCTCCTTCTTCTTGGGCACATCTTTTACATACTAGTCTGGCTTTTTTCCTTACCACTGTGCCATCCTCATTCAGTTTGTTTCTGAAGACCCATTCGGTTCCAATGACATTTTTATGCTCCAGTTTGGGTACCAAATACCATGTACCATTCTTTTCTATTTGATTAAGTTCCTCTTCCATTGCCTTGATCCAATCTTCATCTTTATGTACCTCTTTGAACAATTTAGGCTTAAATTCAGAGATCATAAATGAGTTTTCTCTGACCTTTCTTCTTGTAAGAATTCCTGCATCTTTGTCTCCTATGATTTGCTTTGGATCATGATTGAGTTTTACATACCTTGGTATATTCTTAATAGATTCCTCTTGCTTTTCTTCTTCATCCTCATCTTCATCAACATCAACATCCACTGGTGTAGGAGCACAATTACTGGTACTGGGCTGATTTGCAACCGGTTCCCAGAAGGTTACTATTGATTCATCTCCTACATGCTCTCTGCCAGTTTCCTTATGTTTCTCAGAGTTTTCATCAACCCTAACATTGATGCTTTCAAGAATTCTCTGAGTCCTATTGTTAAAATTTTTTAGAGCTTTACTCTTGGTGGAATATCCTAAGAATATTCTCTCATCACATTTTGCATCAAATTTTCTCTGATGTTTACTCCTCTTGATATAACATTTGCTACCAAACACTCTGAAGTAGCTTACTACTGGTGTCTTACCAGTCTAGTACTCATAAGGAGGCTTATCCTTTCTTTTCTTGATGAGTACCTAGTTCATTGTGTAGACTGCAGTGCTCACTGCTTCTCTCCAAAATGTGTGAGCAACCTTTCATTGGATCAACATAGTTCTAGCCGCTTCAACCATAGTCTGGTTGTTTCTTTCTACTAGGCCATTCTACTATGGAGTCCCAGGGGCAGACAGTTGCCTCTTGATGCCATTCTCTTCATATTATTTGTTGAATTCATCGGAAGTGAATTCTCCTCCTTGATCATTTCTTAAGCACTTAATCCTCTTACTGCTTTCTTTTTCTACAATTGCTCTGAAGGCTTTGAACTTTCCAAAAGCTTCAGATTTGTCCTTAAAAAATTTGACCCACATCATTCTTGAGCAATCATCAGTAAGAATCATAAAATACCTCTCCCTGCACACTCCTAGTTTTCATAGGACCACACAAATCAGTATGCACAAGATCAAGTAAATTGTTTGCAGTGAAAGGTTTACCTTTGAATGTTGAGGAAGACATTTTCCCTAGTTGACACTCCCTGCACAAAGGATTTTCTGGTTTTCTCAACATAGGCAATCGTCTAACTGCCTTGATCTTACTGGCCTTCACAATATTGTTAAAGTTTACATGGTAGAGTCTCCTATGCCATATCCAGTTATCTTCAAACTTAGCCATAAGACATGTACTGACATTAGCATTTAGTTGAAATAGGTTACCTTTGGTCTACATACCTGTAGCCATCAGTTTGCCACTCTTTCCTTTGATTTTGCACACTTCATTTTTGAATTCCAGAGTGAGTCCATTATTATTCAGTTGAGCAACACTCAAAAGGTTGTGCCTTAGACCTTCTACCCAATACATATTGTCAGCACTGCTTCTTCCATTCAGAGAGATGGACCCTCTGCCTTTTACCATACATGGTGCATCATTACCAAAATGAACCACACCACCATCATACTCTTCCAGAGATAGAAACTTACTCCGGTCACTAGTCATATGGTGAGAGAAGCCACTGTCAATAATCCACTCATTTGAATTATCAAAGTGGGAGACAAGAGCCTTCTTGTCTAACACATCTTCCTTGACTGCTACAAACACAATATCTTCATTTTCTTCATCTTTTGATTCCTCATCAGTGACACCTTCATCAACTGCTACAAAACAGTTTCTCCAGTTTCCTCCTTTGAACTTCTTGAACTTTTCTGATGTGTTCTTGCTATCACCATTAGAATAGTTTATAGCAATGTGTCCTATCTGGTTACAAGAAAAGAATTTCAAAGGGAGCTTACCTCTGTATTTATCAGTTCCCTTAGGAAGTCTCTTGGCAAGAAGAGCTTCAAATTCCATCAGGATCTCCTCATCATCCATTTCTCTACTTTGTCTTGGTTCACCACTAGTACTAGCTTCTTTGCCTTTTCTGGATGGTGCAATAGATGCTCTGAAGGCTAATTTAGTCTTTTGAATACTACCATCATAATTATTTAGCTCATAAGCTATTAGCTTTGCAATGATGGAGTCCAGGGATACCTTTGTCTTATCTACAAACCTCAGCTGCAACCCTTATTGCATAGATCGGTAATAAGGATCTAAAAACTTTGCTAACAACAGTGGAATCTTCCATTTTACCACCTGCACTCTTGATATCTCTAACAACAGTTTTGATTCTTATTCCATATTGTTGAATGGTCTCTCCTTCAACCATCTACATGTCTTCAAACTTTCCCCTAAGGCTTTCTTCCTTATCTTGTCTCACACGCTCATCACTGCCATAAATATTCTCAAGGGCATCCCATACTTCTTTGGGATTCTCTTTGTCCTGAACAACAATAAACTTAATGTCAGATAAACTACTAATTATGGGTTCCATGACTTGCCCATTCTCCCGAATCTCTCTCTTTTGGTCATCGGTGAGAGTACTGGTAAGGATAACATAAGTATTCTCAACATAGCTCCAATGTTGAGCACCCATGCTTCTGATGTATATCTTCATTCTGTCCTTCCATATTTTAAAATTATTTCTGTTGAACTTTGGACCTTCCCTCTTCATCATTACAATAGGATCTTTCCCTCAAGCAGTTAAGCTTACAACACAGAGGACCTGGAGGATGCTCTGATACCAATTGATAACTCAATGATGAATAGTGAGTACCAAACTGGTACTGAGAGGGGGGGTGAATCAGTATAGACACAAAAAATTTTCCTGAACTGGTTTGACTACAAATAGTGCACTTGACAGACAAACACTAATACTGGTCTAAACTAGATTACTACCGGTTAAACATAATGAGATTGTGAATGACGTAAACTGGAAACACTTAGCTTTCCATACAATCTACTCCCTCACTTCCACTTTATCCTTATGCATAAACATATAATCTATCATCAGAGACAATAATTTAGTAGAACAACATGACCCACCACTAAACAGGAAATATCAAAACATCACATGAAAGAGGCATCACACATGACACAAATATTTTTCACGTGGAAACCCAACTGGGAAAAACCACGGTGGAGATGAATACCCACAAGTTGTTTTTTAACTCTTTAGAAGTCCTCTCTATTAGGAGCTTAGTTCGGTTAAAGACTGTTACAACAAGTTTTGTTAGGGATCACCCGGTTAAGGGATGGCTAGAATACTCGGTTAATGGTTAACCCTGTTAAAGGTTACCTTTTTAGAGGATTTTATGAACTTAATGGCTTTGAGTCACCCTATTAAAGGATTAATAGCAAGCTGGTTAAAGCTACCCTGTTAAGGGATTTTCCAACTGTTGAAGTGATTAGAGATCAACAGGTATTACAATGATCTGGTAATAGCACTCAATGCCAATCCAGATCCATTTTAGTTCCTTCCTTCTGCACACAAACTTTGCAGGTATCAATTCTCTTATTTGGCCTGACAAGAATCACGTATCTCTGCACTTAGATACACAGACAACATTTTCCAACAACCTCAACATGTAACACAACATCAACCTTATAGGAAATAGATAGGTCGGTAGCATAAACCCTAAACCCTAAAAATTTAGGTTGAGCAATTCAGTCGGTTCAATCCTGACCATTGAACACTTTTCATTTGAATACAATGGTCTTGAACAGATCTCAAGACATTCTCCATAGTTCGTTCTTCACCGCTTCTTGGAGGCGATAACCTACCACATGTTCTTCACCATTTGTAGGGACTTCTCACATTCCTGAGGTAGATAGGATCAATCCCTTTCATTCAAGATCCTTCACACGCATGAGGCTAATGTGGCAACATGATCTGATCTCCATTACAATGCTAACTCATCACACAATGCCATCGGTTGAATCACACAGGCTTGAAACACTTCAATCGGAAACCCTAAGGCTGGGACTACTAACCGGTAGTCATACCATGTTAAACCTTGATAGGAAAAATTCCATATACCGGTTCACTTGGACAAATGTACCGCTTCACCTTTTGCACATATACCGGTTCACAACATTATACTGGTTCACTTTGCCAGTTTCTTAACTTCAATAAACCGGTTCACTCTTTAGCATATTACCGGTTCACTCTTCAGTATATTGAAATCAATGACAACACAATATCATCATGTCAACATACTCTGCACATATGCCAACAGCCTTTTCCACCTTGCCCATTGGGTATCGGGGTAGCATGAAATGACATTTTCTGATGACCCGATGACATTGTTGATCCTTGCTTTGCATTCTCCTTCATCGGTGTAAGTTACACCGATAACCTCATCGACTATCGACACAACATTTTTCTCATACCCCCGATAGTGAATGTTACACCAATGATAGCCTCCTTATGAACTTTCTTTTGGTTCATCTTCGGAGTGGTTGGTCTAGGTCACGCTGATTAGCTCTTTCATTGTTTTTTGCTAGTCGGTCTTGTCGAGGTAACTTACGCCGATACCTCAAATTTGATAATTATGCTAATCAAGCTCCTCTTCATATATCATTTACATTTGCAACCTTTTATGGAAACTTCATACATGCTATTAATTGACAAAAACTATCACATAGGCCTAGAGAATGCCTTATAAGGATCCCAATATTGTCATAATGAAATTCCCTTATGTAGTCCCTATTCAGTGCTAGCCCTTAGCATGCCCTAGCGGTACTTGTCGAATTCTGAAAAATAGGTCACAGTAGGATTTTTTTGGTACTGTAGCATACCTCTTGCACAGACAATCCAACAATAAATGCCGTTGTGATGAAATTAGATATATGAAACATCAAAGAAATAACACAAAATATTTTGCAAAAACATGTGCTAATAGGTGGACACATAAAAATTTCCATTAATTTGTCCTCATTTAATTTCAAATTTCTCTGAACATCGGGCGAGTCCTTATTATTACACTATTATTTCTCCATAATTCATTATTCATAATTTCCATCTTTTATTATATTATTATTACGAGCTCTTTCATTGTTTTTTGCTAGTCAGTCTTGTCGGGGTAACTTACGCCGATAGCTCAAATTTGATAATTATGCTAATCAAGCTCCTCTTCATATATCATTTGCATTTGCAACCTTTTATGGAAACTTCATATGTGCTAGTAATTGACAAAAACTATCACACAAGCCCAGAGAATGCCTTATAAGGATCCCAATACTGTCATAATGAAATTCCCTTATATAGTCCCTTTTCAGTGCCAACCCTTAGCATGCCCTAGCGGTACTTGTCGAATTCTGAAAAATAGGTCACAGTAGGATTTTTTTGGTACTGCGACATACCTCCTGCATAGACAATCCAACAATAAATACCCTTGTGATGAAAATACATATATAAAACATCAAAGAAATAGCACAAAATATTTTGCAAAAACATGTGCTAACAGGTGTAGACACATAAAAATTTCCATTAATTTGTCCTCATTTAATTTCAAATTTCTCTAAACACCAGGCGAGTCCTTATTATTACACTATTATTTCTCCATAATTCATTATTCATAATTTCCATCTTTTATTATATTATTATTAATATCTCATCATTTATCCATTAAATTTATTAAATAAAATATTTATCATATTCATTTATATGCCTTCATGCATTCACCTTATATACATTTCTCTATTTATTTAATAAAACCCCTTTAATATCCCCTCCTACCACTTACCATTTCCCATTTACCACTCTTCTTCCCTATACCACTCATCTTGCATTATCCCATATTCATCCCAAACATGAACTCGCCCGAAGAAAATCTATTTAAACAAGTCCCCCTCTCTTAACTGAGTATCTCATCTTTATGAATCGAACTTATGCCAGTTTGCATCCCATTATCTTGACATCTTATCTGCTATCTTTGCATTATCAAATCTCCATTTCCTCATAGCTTTTTGCATAAGTGCTTCTGAGAGAAAATATAGATTAAATGTGAAATCTTGAGGAATAGGAGTGCAATGAAGTGAATTTTTGTTGCATGCATGCTTGTTTTAGCTTAGATATTTGCATTTGAATGTGTGTGTTTTGCAGGTACTTCATTGTTGGATGTTGAAAGATTGAATCTTGTATTCAATCAATTTCCTCCATCTACAATTGGCACGCCCAATGGGACAACTCATTTGTCCTTCTAATTGATACTTTCATTTTGTCTTCAGATTGCATATTGAAATTGCAGGGTCAATCTTTTTATGCTTCACAGTTTTTCATTAGAGTGATGGTGTTTTTGAGGAAGTTTTCAATGGTTAATAGTATGTTTGTTTGAGAGTTTGTAAAAAGATTTCACCAAACTGTTTTACACAGGTTCATTATGTTCTTCCTTGAAAACCTTCACATGTCTTGTGTTCTTCTTTTTTGCATGAGTGTATAGAAAAAGCATTTTCAAATGTCAATTTTCATGCATGACAACTAGAGTATTTCTGACCCATAGTTAATGTCTATTTCACATGCATTTTAATATTTTCTACACCATGTTATGTAGTGATTTTGGCTTTTATAATCACGTATTCTACTATAGGACTGATACCATACGTTTTAGATTAGATGGAATATGTTGCAACTTACTGGTGAGCTGTTCATTAAACAAGACACAAATTTGCTGCTCTATTTTATACCCACATTTCTGACTGTTACTTTTTCATGGTGCATTGATGTGCCTTGCTTGTTAGGGTTCACCTCATGCATTTGGGTGTATAAAGTCAGTTACAAACATTGAAATATGCACATAAAAAAAAATACACTTTATTCACCATAAAATTGGTTCATCCTCCAAAAACAAAGGCCACGTTTCTTAAGGCATTTCTAGCACTTCACATGCCTTTATGTGCTCCACCTTTTTAGTTTAAGTTTACATGTAGTTTTATGTTTGGATTTAAAATGCTTTTTTAATTTTAACCTAGCTTTAGTTTGTTATTTGTATTTTAGTTTTAGCTTTTAGTTTTTGATTAGGGGAAAAATAGGTTTTGAGGGGACCCGAAACCCCATACAACAGGTTTTGGAGGGACCCAAAACCCAATAGATTATATTGGGATCTAGAACCCAACAAAGTAGGCTACTAAAAGAAATAAACAATGAAAAACCATAGCCAAAATCTAGCAAAGATGACTAACACCGGCAACATATCAGCATAGTCACGCCACACCAAACAAAGCTACAACTCCAAACTATAGCACATAAGAGTAATTATCGAGGGTATAACAAGCACCCTCAACCAACTTTCATGGTTTTGAAAGGTACCCCTAACCTTCATTAACAACACCGAATTACAAAATATATTCATACAATTTGAATTTGGCCAATACGGGTTTTGAGAGGCTCCCTCAACCTTCAAACTAGATTTTAAAATGGAACCCAAAACCAGCAACCAGGGGTTTTGCCAGGCACCCTCAACCTTAAATGAAGAGCTCAGAACACCAAACACAAGATTTTCCCCAAACCAAAGACAACAGAAAGAAATTCTGGGCCCTTTAAAACTATTAGCAACCGACCTGCTCGTGGGATAAACCAGGAACCCACAAATAGAAAAAGGGGGAACAAAGACCCCAAAAACAAGAAGGAAGAAGGCGAAACCAAGAAACAACAAAAAGGAACCAGTCCAAGAGACAAGCTAGGAGTTTGGGAAAAAGAACTTCCAGACCCACCCAAGGAGACACCTTTGAGAGAAGAAATAGGTAGCCATAGCTAGCAGCAAGAGGAGACCAAAAGTCAAAAATCCCCAACATTCCATCTCTCCACCTCAATAGGAAAGAACTCCACCTCTACAGGATGAAGAATGAAGTAGAAAGACAACAACCAACACTCTCCAACAACAAGCAGAAACCAGTCCTTTCCCCTCCACCAAATGTCCACCTCCATAAAAAATATGGTAATCTCTAATAGACAAGGATGGGAAAAGAACAAGAGCCAAGAAACCCCTCTCAAAGGTTCACACCAAAGACAAATCTCCTCCTCAATAGGAGAGTATCCCAACAAAAGAAGCTCCTTCAAAAAACCAGAGCACCAAAGGCCAGAACTACAAAAAATCCTTAGCATAGAGGAAAGGAGAGAACACAAAACAACAAAAGAGCCTCTCCACAAGAGATCCACCAGGGTCCCAGATCTTCCCAGACACCCAAAATGCCTCCATCGCTGCTGCAACCTCCACTCCTTCCTCTGCACCAAACTCCTCCACCCACCATTCGAGCAAAGAAGAGCCACGAAGAGCCCCATCAGACAGAGTTTGTGGCATGGAAGGTGAAAGGAGGAGAGGGAGGAAATCATCCTCATCCGCAACTTTTAGTTTAGCTTTTTTTTTTGTTAATTAGTATTTTAGTTTTAGTTTCTTTTTAATTAATATTTATTCTTAGTTTTTAAATTAATAGGTTGGTTTACTAATTTTCTAATTAGTTAGGATTTTAATTTTGTTACTTAGAATTAGTTTAGATTTTAATTTTTGTTATTTAGAGTTAGTTTAGATTTTAAATTTTTTATTTAGAATTAGTTTAGGATTTTAATTTTGTTATTTAGAATTAGTTTAGATTTTAATTTTCTTATTTAGATTTAGTTTAGATTATAATTTTGGTATTTAGAATTAGTTTAGATTTTTATTAGATTTTAAGTTTTTCTATTTAAATTAGAATTTAATTTTTGTAATTAGACTAATGTTTATTTTTGTGTCAGTGTGTTTTGATTTCTTTTTGTGAACCAATCTTTGTTGCTTTGTGTGCTTGTGCAGGTTCCCTCTTGTGGCATCCAATCTTGTGTGTCAAAGATAATCTCTTGAAACTACTAACATCATTTTGATGCAGGACGCATGTCAAAGAAATGGTGACTTGAAACAGATTGTCTGATTTTTAAGCTTAGATCACATTTCGAATTGGTGATTTAAAATTAACCAGTGTCTTTTGTGTCTTGAGCAATAGGCTCTTTTTGTTTTACCTTTTAGAGGGCCTGCCTCCCAAGAAGCCCTTAAGGCTTAGTGAGAGGGAACGACCCAAGTGGTAATGGGCTAAAGCCAAGCTCTTCTGAACCACTATAAATAAATGTGTTTGTGACGAAAGTTGCAAGTAATGAGTGTTGATTAGTTCATACCGACAACATGTCTCCCCATAAACCCTATAGAGCGCAACCTCTATAGGATGGGAGCCTTCCTTAATGGAGTGTATGCTACCACATGTATGGCCACTTGAATGGAAGCCCTTACTAGACACCTTTTGTGTTAGAAGCCAAAAACCTTCTAGTTGTTGATACAGGAGGTCAGACCTCTAAAGCAGCTCACATTCTTATGGTTCTTAGTAGAGATACAAATTTTGCCAAGGGGAGTTTTTGTGGGGACTGATGCTTGGCTTCCCTAGAGAAGTGAGTGTCGAGGGTGGAGCCAGTGGGGTCAAACATCTAGGTATGCACTCTGAATTGCGTAGCTCAGGGTAACCCCCCAAGTGAGATTCAACAACTATTGTCCTGGCCAGCCTTAGGATTGTGCTTGAATGTGTTTTTATTGCAAAATCAAACACACATTCTGTCTGCCATGTTTTCTAAATGTGTGCACAAACAAACAAGAACATTTCACAATCAACACCACACTTGAAATTGAAACACTTTACAAAAACCTTGGTCTAAGATTTCAAGTATCCATCCACATTGTAAAACAAAAACATTGCAAAACAACATTGTCCTTGAAACATTGAACCCATGTTCTCAAAAAAATTATTTCAAATCTCTTGAGACATCACTTTTGGAGTTCTAATCTTTTAGGTCCTCATATAGTCACATCATTCTATCTTTCCATACCTTTTAGGTCCTTGCATAGTCTTCACCTAGTTTCACCTTTCATCCTTGCATATCTTATTTAATTATACCTAGCCTTTGCATATCTCCCCTAGATCAAACCCATGCATAATCCCCTTAAATCATACTCATAATCTTTGCATAGCCTTTCCATCATTCCTTTAGGATAT
Organism: Cryptomeria japonica; assembly: GCF_030272615.1. Lineage (NCBI taxonomy): Eukaryota > Viridiplantae > Streptophyta > Pinopsida > Cupressales > Cupressaceae > Cryptomeria > Cryptomeria japonica. The sequence goes on along the minus strand of NC_081411.1, from coordinate 554,199,539 downwards.
AACCTTAGACCTTGCATAAGTGCCTTAGGTCATTTCATCATTGGCCCTAGCATTTCATTATTATTTGCATACCAAAATCCAAAAAAAAAAAAGCCAAAAAAACCAAAAACATTGTTTGCACTTAGGATTTCTCATTTTAGGTCTTACATCAAATTTTAATCATCAATTAACCTTATCAGTTGAGGTGCATCTTCCTTGAGTTAGGGAACCTATCAATGTCTTTGAGTTGGTATTCCGTTTGGAGTTCATCATCTCCTCTCATACTATGCCCTCTCTTTGATCACTTATCCTTGTGTCTATCCATCATAGCACAAGTCAAAACCTCACATTGCAAATATTTTTCAAACCTGGAGTATCCTTAGTCCTTGCATCAAACATCATTCATCCTCATATCCCATTTAGGGTTTAGCTACACAACAATTTCCTATCATATAGATTGCATTTTGCATCCACTATTAGCACATTCCCATCTCAATCATATCACATAGATTGCATCTTTGAATTGATCCTTAGTTGCATCCCAATTTCACTCATATCATATAGTCCCCCCTTTGCACTTTAGGATTTTCATCATACCTAGATTCTCATACATCGTCCTAGGTCAAAGATCATAACTATTGTAAATCTCCATGGCTACCTTGGCCCAACAAATTCAAGATCTCAATAGAGAAATATATGACATTCAAGTTCAACAAAATGAATCAATGACGCCTTTTGAGAAATAAATTCATGATATCAAGAGTGACAAACTTCAAGGAATGCTAAAACAACTATAGAAGGTGGAACAACAAATAATTGAAAATCAAAGGCCAAATCTCAAGAAAGATCACATGAGTCCTTCACCAAGACAACAAGACATTTCTTCAAAATATCCCTCAAATAGACAATTTATACCTTTGGGACAATCTATCGAGTGAGATTTGAAAGAGCTTCTTGAGTACAATCTTATCATATTGCCTAACAAGACCACATGGGGATATGAATTTTTGAGTAATTATTGTGCATATCATAGACACAACAAACATAAGACTTCGGATTGCATGGAATTAAAACATAAGATTCAAGACCTTCTTGATAATGGTATCATTGAAATTGAAGATCCTAATGACTCATCTATAGAGAAACATGGCACTACTCCTAAGCATGATCAAAATAATATACCTATGTCTAGCAAGGCTCCATATGTGGCCTCCATGTCTTCCACGATGCCTTCATCTCCTAAAAATTATCAACAACAATACATACCATCTCCTTCAAATAATGAACCTAATGGTGAAACTTCTCATGTTGACCCTCAAGGTCTATCCGTAGTACAAATCCAAGCTAATCCATTCTTTTATACAAATCCTTTATACGATTCAAGTGTCTTAGATCCTATGCCATCATGCACTCTAATTCCAATCATACCCACTCTAGAAGACCCCATCCAAAATTATTTCCCATCATGCAAAAACATGAACACCTTCCAAGAATCTCGCATGCATATCAAAAACACTACCCCTTCCTTAGAAGTGGCTCCATGTCAAGAGGATAATCTGAAGAATAAAGAAACAAGTCCTATCATAAATCAAGATCAAGACACCAAAACTCTCCAATCCCATCCAATGGTTAAAATAGATCCTACATCCCTATAATCCCATGATGATCCCCTTATACCTTTCCATTTCTTCCAAGATGACCCCATTCTATCTCAAGAGCAAATTATCCTTCCAAATCCTATTCCTAATCCACTTCCTAAGAAATATCATGATGCCTTTTCCACCTTTTCAAATGATCCTATTCAAGATGAAGTGTCAAACACCCTTCCCACTCTATCCAATGGTCCTCTTCCATGTCAAGATCAAAGTATCCCTTTATTCCCCTATCATAATTCTCAATGTTTTCCTCAAGAGTCCATCATGCCTATAAAGCCTTCTCATGATCCTATCATTCCTTGCAAGCCACCTCCACCTCAAAATGGACTTTCCTCTAGCATCAAAAGTAAGAAGAAACCCTTTGTTAAAAAGATCTCCCAAAGCATACATTATCAAAGAAAAGGGTTAGACATTCATGAACATGGCATATTAGAACCCCCTGATATAAAAGAAAATCTTGATTATAATGGCTACAATGCTCACTCTCAAGATGTTGGTATCCCTCATTAATCCTATATTTCTCCAATTAAATCCAAATACACGCCTTCCCCTTGACCCCTTCCATCTATTTTAGTTCCCTATATCCCTCCATCCCTTATGCGAGATCAACAAAGGCACACATCTTCGATCACCTTCCATCCATCCAAAATACCTTCATATCATTCCTATCCATCTACACATTCTTTTCCTTCTCCAAGCAATTTGGATGCCAAACATAAAAGTCACGAGTCAAACAATCCACATGCATTTAAGGATCAACATGTCCCATCTAATCAACATGTAAAAACAAAGAAAAATGTGATCCAAAAAGAAAAAAAGATATACAAAAGGCCACAAAGGCCCATTGAGCAAAAGAAAGAAATTTCAAAAACCATAGGGGTTCCTAAGGTGCTTGTTGAAGTAATGCATTTCAAGGAACTACAAAAGAAATAAATTTCCAAAAGGCCACAAAGGCCCACAAAGAAATAAGAAAAGTCAAAATGTGTATGGCTTCCCAAGTCTTATATCGAGACAGTGCATTCTAAAGTATCACAAAAAAATGAAAAATCAAGAACCATGTGGATTCCCAAGTCACTCGTATAGGACTTGTACACTAAAGAAAAATCAAAATTGGCATTCAAGTTTGCTACCCTAGCTTCTCCCACATCCACTATCCTAAAACCTATTTCACCTCCTTCATCCATTTTGGCTCCTTGTGTCCTAAAATCTACATCAGCCTTTCCATCAAAATCACAAACTCCGAAATCCACTATTCCTCCACCAATCCAACACCCCTCAAGGTGTGTGCCAATGTTGATCTTGCCAACATTTTCATCCACCCATGCACAATTCTTCCAACATCCCATCCATTATCCAAGACCTATGTTCTATCCTTCCATCCCTCTTATCCAATCCTTTGCATAAATCCTTATAACCTTTTCCTCTTATCATCCATTTCATCTCCCTTTACCATCACCTTATCGACATCTTTGAGCGTACCTTCAATAGCCATGGATTGTTATAGAACATCTTTTAGGGGTATTGTCTAGAGAACAACTTGATTCCTGATTCATATCTCCTATCAAGTATGCATCATCTTCCAAAAGTTCAAAAAAGTCAAAAAATGAAAGAAAGAAGTCAAAATGAGAAAAAAAGAAAAAATGAAAAAAAAGAGAAAAAGAAAATAAAAAACAAAATGATAAAAAGAAAAGTAAAGAAATGAAAAGAAAGTAAAAAAGTGAAAAATCAGAATAAGTAAAGAGAAAAAAAATTCGTCCACTAGTGAAAACCTGGCAAACAGGTGCCTTGGGCAAGTACCATGATGAAAACCTAGCAAACATGCGTCATGCATAATTCATTGTCCTCTTGCACTATTCACTGGGGGCAAGTTCCATCTATGTGCATCCATCTATTAACCCCATCCTCCATTATCCCTTATTCACTCTATATCCATCCATATCCTTTTTTTTTTTTTACCTTTGATCTTGACAAGGGTAAGGATCTTTACAGGATTTTGTGTGTCCTATCTATTGCACTTGATCCACACCCTTAAGCTCCTATCCATTATTTTGTCCATTGCTTGCTTCCACCCATCATTACCCCCCTTTGATCTTTCTTATCATATTTGCCTCCTATCGAAATCTATCCCTCGATCTTGACCAAAATTAAGGACATAAAAATGCAAAAAATCTCTTGACATGTCCATTCCTTTGGATCACATGACATTCGTTACACCTATCCTAGCTTTACATTGCTATATCTGGTGCATGTGCTTGGATTACACATGTTATCCTATTGTGGTATAGTCCCTTAAAATTGCATAAGCCTCATCCATCTTTCACTTATCCATGCATGTCTTATTTGTTCATTCATCCACTCAAAATCCCTTTTACCTTGCTAGACATAAGGGCAAACATGAAAAAATAATAAAAAATCATAAAATGTCTTGAAAAAATCATTAAAATCATAAAAAAGTCCTGAAAAAATCATAAAAGGTCCTGAAAAAATCATAAAAATCATAAAATGTCTTGAAAAAATCATAAAAATCATAAAATGTCCTGAAAAAAATCATAAAATAATTGTAAAATGTTCGCAAAAAACCCTAAAAATCATTAAATGTCTTGAAAAAATCATAAAAATCATAAAAAAGTCCTGAAAAAATCATAAATATCATAAAATGTCTTGAAAAAATCATAAAAATCATAAAATGTCCTTAAAAAAACTATAAAATGTCCCGAAAAAACTCTAAAAATCATTAAATGTCCTGAAAAAATCATAAAAATCTAAAAACATGTAATAAACATTGTGAAGACACAAACACTTAAGACAAGCATGCAGGTTTGCACTTCAACAAATTCATGATAGGATGAGACTTAAACTAAGCAAACAGAACAACATCTGATCAACTTATACACTCGAACCGATCAACAGTGAACAAAAAATCATTCGACATGAAACATATTGTTTGCTTATTTTCTCTTGATTGTTTCTAATTTTCCTTTTTGGTGACATGTCTTTTAGCTTTTCTAGGATGTCTCTGACTAGAAAGGTGAGGATGGGGCATGTTCACTTGTTTGCTGCTTGCGGGATGTTCCTTAGGAATATGATGACACGTCCTAGGACATGATCACTTAAGATCATCGAGGACATATTGGTCTGATACACATTAAGGCATTCCTTTACTGTCTGATATGTTTTCCTTCTCGCAATTGGAGTGACTGATTCATTTGGGTCTAATTCATATCTAGATGGTTTTTTTGGCTTTTTCTATACTAAGCTCGATGATCATACAAGCACTTACAAAGCACGAGAATTCTCATCACTTTCATATCCTCTTTCTCATCATTCTTTGTAATCATCACTTTTCTCTTCTCATCCTCCTTCTCATCTATCTTTTTCATCATTTCTTTCATCATCTTTTTCATTCTTCTTATTGCAGCAAGATTAGTTAAACATTTTATCCAACTGATGCATGTCTTTGAATCTTTAATCTCTTTATCAACCACCTTGCTTCTTGCAATCTCAATGCCCTGGATCAATTAATCAATCATTTGATCACCTTATCTTGCACTAGCATCAATCCCTATAAGCTTAATTAGCTCAATCAGCTTAATTTGCTTATCAATTCGGCTATACTGTTCATTTCCATCAATTGTTCAGTTACGCCTCATCAACTGTGCATTTCTATCAAATGTACATCTCAATCTAATCACTTGCGCAATATCAATCATCCAATCTTCTCTCCCATGATCTATCAAGAGATCAATCCCCATCATTTTGTTTGATCAATCTCTCAAGGGGGCATAACCAATCAATCATCATCCTTACCAGGACACCTCTGGGGCAAATATCAGTTGATCATTTTCTTTGAAACAACACGACAAGCTGCATTGTCTCAAAGAGAGGCAAAATGTAGACACATAAAAATTTCCATTAATTTGTCCTCATTTTATTTCAAATTTCTCCGAACATCAGGCGAGTCCTTATTATTACACTATTATTTCTCCATAATTCATTATTCATAATTTCCATTTTTTATTATATTATTATTATTATTATTATTTTTAAACTATGCCTGGTAAACTTTTTAACGTGACTGGTGACGTTGGCACGACACGCCCTTCGGCTCCATGTGAACGCTTTTGACCTGGAGCTATGAACCGGTGAGGCCACAAATGGGGGACCTCATCCCCACACTTCACTTGTTCAAATCCACGAGCACAATGGCCCAATGAAGGCACAAGGCCTTGCGAGCACAATGGTCCAGCGAGGATTTGAACCTTGGTGGCCGCTTCACCAACAAAGTGCTTAAACCATGACACTACATGTCCGAAGACTAGACAGGTATATTATTATTAATATCTCATCATTTATCCATTAAATTTATTAAATAAAACATTTATCATATTCATTTATACGCCTTCATGCATTCACCCTATTTACATTTCTCTATTTATTTAATAAAACCCTTTTAATATCCCCTCCTACCACTTACCATTTCCCATTTACCACTCTTCTTCCCTATACCACTCATCTTGCATTATCCCATATTCATCCCACAACATGAACTCACCCAGAGAAAATCTATTTAAACAAGCCCCCCTCTCTTATTTGAGTATCTCATCTTTGTGCATTGAACTTGTGCTAGTTTGCATCCCATTATCCTGACATCTTATCCACTATCTTTGCATTCTCAAATATCCATTTCCTCATAGCTTTTTGCACAAGTTCTTTTGAGAGAAAATATAGATTAAATGTGAAATCTTGAGGAATAGGAGTGCAATGGAGTGAATTTTTATTGCATGCATGTGTGTTTTAGCTTAGATATTTGCATTTGCATGTGTGTGTTTTGCAGGTACTTCATTGTTGGATGTTGGAAGATTGAATCTTGTATTCAATCCATTTACTCCATCTACAACAGGTATCTCAACATCATTACTTTAAGTAACAACATCACAATAAACCATACTATTATCAACTATCAATTAGCCTATAATAATTTCATCTAGGTTCATTTTAGATACACCCAACCAAATGTGCCTATCACTTGACCCCAACCAAGTGTGTACTATCCAATATACAAGATAACATATCTAAACCATTATTTCAAGTCATAGATACATTTATTACTTTCCTTGACCATTATCCCACTTAAGAACTAATTTCAATTACATGAATAGTAAATATCTGATGTACAAAATATAACCAAAAGGATTACAACATATTTCATTTTTATAAACATTAACCAAGCATACTAATTCATTACTTAATAACAATATCCATAATTTAGTCTTATATTAAGATACACAGTCTCCAATCCACAAGTATATATAGTTCATGATGCATACTACAACAATGACTACAACAACCTACTCCAAGTATCCAATCACGCACTGAAGAGATAGAGAGAATCCACACTGATGCTTGAGCATCCAATGAAGAGAAATTCCCAATGGAAGAAGGCATCAACCACCCGACCATATGGAACCAAAGAAATCATCTCCTGTTGTAGGAGATGTCACAAGGGTCCCACACACACTCTAGAACCAAGGAAACTCAACCTGAGACAACCATAACTAAGAAGCAACCATAAAGATCAATAATCCAAGATCCAATACAAGGCTGAAATCAAAGATATAAAACTCCTAGAGGTATATCAACAACAATGGCATGAGGTACAAGGACACATGTAGGGGAGAGTGTCATCACATGCTATCCTCACAGAGAAGGGAGATCCACACTCTTGATAGACATGCAGGGCCATCTCAACCTATGTGAGAATTAAGGGAGTTCAACTTGCCATGAGCATGGCCATCCCAAACTCATCCTAGGACATCCTCAAGGGCTATGAGATGGGGCAAGCACAAACATCAATTTATTATCTTGATTAGGTGAATCCTAATTATCCAACCAATCTGATTAATTATTAATGTCATCACTTAATTACATAAGGAAAACATTCATGAGCTCCTAGAAGTCTAGACCCACAAGCATCCTTACAAGGAACCTCTTAGTATTATATTCTCACATGACCCTAATGGACACATGAAAGCCCACTCCCCCTAATCATTATCCATGATCCAAGGGTAAATACCAATAATAAAAAATAATAACTAGCAACAATAAGGAGACTCAACTCAATATCCACATGATACATCCAAAATAGCCGAATAGAAAACCATATTAAATGACCAAGAGCCACAAGAAAATCTTCAATGTGAGAAAGGCATGATCCTTCTAGCTCAACCAAATAAGAACATAAATATCCTTGGCAAGGCAATATCATCTTGCCAGAACCATAAGATATACGAAGGCTCAAGCAAGGCAAACACATCTTGCTAAGCCACAAATGCAAGAAAAAAACAATGAAAAACCATAACAGAACAAGCGAACCAGCTCAGGAACCTTAAGGAATTGAAAGCAGCCTCTGGAACAAACACAAAACTTAGAAAAACCATCACTGAAAGCCAAAATAGAAAAATAACATGTATAGGGCAGTTTAGTGCCTTTACTGACTAGCACATTTGTAAAACCAGACAACGCATACACATGTTCCTGTAGCGCTTATGATAGATTCAACTGTGCAAACACCTGATCCTTTAGCACATATACCACATAGGGTAGCTCTTATGCTTAACTACATAGTGCATCTGGTGGTTTGTTCAGTGCATCTGACCAATGGACTAGCGCTTTTGTCAAGTTCTATAGTGCATTTGTTAATTTAGCATATTCACCTTATGGTTCAACACTTTTGACATGAAGACTCAAGAAAGACGACATGGGATATCATGATATAGCTAGAGATTCAATATGGAAACATTAAAGAAAGTCAAAATGGATCGCAAGGGGCATAAGAGTCCAACATAATTATTAATCAATAGGCTAAAACAATCAATCGACTCCCACATAGAAGACCAAGGCACAACATTCACAAGAGCGATGCAGAAGCTTTTATGACATTCCACACCAATGAGCACAACATAGGAAGATAATGAATTTCCCCAATGCTAAAGAATAGTTAGGCCAAATAAATATTTTTACATTTATTCCCAAACTATCCCACAGACAATCTTTTGTAGATAAGTTTATCCAAGTAAAAATGCAGAGAAAGATTAAGAGGTCCAATTTGGAGAAATAAGATGATTGGCAATGAAAGAATTGATGAAGAGCAAGACCCAAAGTGCAATCCAAACAAGCCAAAATCCAAAGCTAGAATCCAAAACCCAAATTACGCATAGTAAAAATCAATCTTCCCATGTATTTTTCGACAATGATTAGGAACAATATTAATATGATTTCACACCAATTATGGGAATATGTCGGCCACCCAAGATAATAGGAAATATAATATAAAGCATTATTATTTATTTCACCCAAAGGTAAGGTGAATAATTAATTAAACAACTAAAAGGGTAAAATAAATAGGAAAGGCCCATAATTAAATAACTCATTGGGTATAATATTAATTCCCAATTAAATCACAAGGCCCAATAGCATTAGATCAATATTGATTAAACAATTAATAGATAATAATAAATCTAATAAATTAAAGGCTCGATAGAAATTATTCTCCAGTAAACCTTAAATAATCAAATAATAATAATAATTGTAGATGTATAAATTTGACCACTTTCTTAAATAAATATTTAATATTTATTTTAACCCCATTCCTCTTATTAATTAAATTCTATTTAATTAATTTCTTAATTTTCATCTATTTGATTAAATAAATTACTCAATTTATTTAATCAAATTCACCTAAACCTTTTCTAGCCTTTAATTAAATAAATCACTTTATTTAAATAATTCCCCTTTCTCCCATTTTAATTAAATTTACATTTAATTAAATTGATCCATGCAAATAAATAAATCTAATTTATTTATTAAATCCCCCCACTTGTATTTATGCAAGTTGCCTCTACTTTGGTTGAAATAAAGTAATTTTATTTTAATTAAAATGCTCCTTCATCCACTTCCATTTCCCTACATTTCCCACTAGCCTCCTAAACCCCTTATAGATTCTTCTAATCACTTCCAATTTAGCCTAATTCATCTCTTAATTATCGTCACATTCCTAAGCAAAGAGAAGTCACTTCTCAAAAACCTCCAAACTCTTTGAAATGCATTAAAGGCTTTATGTCTTCAACAAGCTAACCCTCAAAGTCTTCCTAACCATTAATGGTTAACTCAACCTTCTTGCATGGTTAGAGAATTTCTCTCTAACTTAACCCTCATCTAACCCAAAGGTCTCATCAAGCATTCATGGCTTTAACCTTGGTTATCCTATTAACCCTTGCACAAGAGTTTACCCCTTGGGTAAAAGCTTTATCCATTGGATAACCCTAACCTAACCTTAACCCTTACTTCCTAGGGTAACCTTCATGTCTTCTCAAGCATTTAATGCTTCTTGCATCTCCTCTCAAGCAACCCTTTGTTGACAATTGTCACCATTTCATTGGTGAGAATTGTAAACATGGATTGATTAACTTTCAATCCTGGCCCTTGTTAAGATTATTCAATTTTAACCATCCATTGCTCTATTTTGCCTATAAATAGAGCTCTCATTCTTCATTTTTCATATCAACAATCTTTCATGCATCTACATTATAGTCTAAATTACTAAACATTTTAGCCTCTCTTTGTTAAAATCATCATAAGAGCATTTAGAAGCATTTTAATATATCATAGAATATTCATGCTAGGATAGTATATCATTGCTAGGATAATTTGATAATCTTTTATCATATCATCATCTTCATGCTAGCTTAATCATCATAGTTTCAATATCATACATCTTAGAATGCAATCATGCATATAAATCAAACATCACTCATTCTTGGAGTTGTCATTCCTAAGTAACTTTTCTCAATGATCTGAGAGCAAAACATTGACTTTAGGGCTACTGTGAGATAGAGAACAATGGGACACCCCTTGGGAGGTTTAACTAATTGAATTAGTTCATATACTTATGTTGGGACCTATTAATTTTTTGAGATTTTGAGTGGCCCATGTTAAAATTTTGCTCTGCACTTTCTAATGGCACTTGATGAATCTGTTATTACTGTTGAAAATCTTGCCTTTTAGCTGTTGGAGTCTGTCGAATTTTAGAACTTGACCTTTGCCTGCTTGTTTGTGGTTCTGAGGGTTTAGGGTTTTTACTCTTTCATGAAAACATCTAGAAAAATTAAGCCTTTGTAGCACATTATTGTAATTCATATTGAACTTTAACCCTTGTTCAAGGTTCAATCGTTTCTCTTGGATGAGTTGTGACTTTGTAATGCTTTTACTAAGCAAGTGAGAATGCGTTATGTCTATTTTGAACAATTGCAAATCAGTTCAAGGTTCATGGTTCAAAATGTCCCTTTCTTTTTATCCAAGGTCTTTGCTCCTTGCCTTTTTCCACTTAAGCAGAAGGGTCTGTGTGTCGTCAAGAGGGGGCCCCTTTTAGAGTGTAGGCCTAGGTGGATTCTGATAAGATTTTACTTTTTCCTAAGTCCTAAGTCTTTTCCTATGTCTCTGTCGGGCTTCCTAAAGATAGAGAAAGTTTCTTTAGATCTTGCGGTTGTTGCTATACCACAACCCAAAAGTGCTCGATGGTTATTCGCCGTGACTTGGTGACTAAGTGGTGGGACCTGTGAGAAAGGTACAGAGCACAAAAAGTCATTATCGGCCATCGAAATTCAGGTTTTTCAGACTTTCCCGATGACCCGATGGAAAGGGCTAAGGTAGACCTTTTATCCCACATTGGCCGCAGGGATGAGAGTTTTAATATTTAAAGGCAAAGTCCCATACATATTAAGTGTCAAAGCTTATGGGCTTTTGGCAAGGTGGAAGCTCAGCCCAATGGGCCCCCCATGTGTGCGCGCATCTCATAGTAGCCTAATTTTGCAGCAAAAGGGGGAGATTATCCAGCCTACAAGTCCAAGAAGATCGGACGATGGTGCAACAGATCTGACGGCCATCGCTATACCACAACATGAAGATGCTTGACTGTTATTGCTTGCGATTTGGTGACAAACCACTAGCAGTGAACCATGGCCGATAGTTAATGCAAGCGGTTAAGGCAAGTGGTTCATTCCGGCAGTTAGAGGAGGCTATGCTAAGGTGTCAGAGTGGAGAGCCCATAATGAATACCCTCATGATAGGTGGCACCCAGTTGTGAACTTCGGAGCCAATCAAAGGGTACCACGTGGTGGATCAGGTGATGATCCAAGGGCTGACGTGTGGCAAGCCCAACAGAAGGGGTGAGCGGCAAAGACCAATTCGAGACTTCATGACTTAAACCCAGTCTCTAGCTCACTAGCATAAAATGCTAACACCCAAAAGATTAGAGAGCTCGCGAGCGAGCAGATTTGCAGATGATCCAATGGTGGTCGCTAGGTCATGGTAAGAAACTGCTAGTTGGCATATCCCTCTCGACCCCGTGACAAAGAAGAGCTCCTTTCCAGTGGAGATGACTTGGTGACTAATGAAGTGGCAAGATAGGTGGAGTCCAGAGGGACTCATGTGAAAACCAGATGGTGGCACGTGGTGGAAATGCATGGCAGAGATTTGCATGGCAAAATTCAAAGATTTAAATATGATTTCAGATTGTGGTGGAAAGGTAGAAAATTAAATGACTGACTTGCAGAAAGATTGGTGGCTGGGGGATTTATTTTTTGCCAGATATATAAGTGTTATATATCATTGGACAATGCTCGATCCAAGGAATATGATTCTATAGTCAAGTGTAACCCATGACAAGTATTTTTGGGGTTGTTTCCATAGGATCTCAAATTGGATTTATCAGTCAGAAAGATTGGATGTTCTACAGGCCAAGTTGTGCAAAACAGTTAATGCTGAAAGATAGGGTAGTTGCTATTGTTAGAGAATGAAATCTAATTTCATCCTCTCCTCCTTCTTATTTGAAGGTCGCCTCATTTTGTAGGGGTTCTAGATTTTTGTGAGCAAGGCTCCATAATCTCGGTTTCCAATTCTAAGCTTTTTGCCAAATTTGTAATACAATGTCCCTTTTCAAGCAATAGAGTATCTTCTTGTTGTAAATGTTTTCTGTTGCAGGTCACATATATGTAAGGCACATATACAGTTTATTGGATTGTCTCTAGGCCTTCTTTTGTTTTCAATAAATCCAGTCTTCAAGGGAGTTTGGGTTTGTCCTCTCAAAGTGGGAGTGTAATGGGTGTTCTTAGGTACTCTTCAAGGAAGAGTTTAAATTCTATGAATAATCATTTTGGATTCAGGAAAATGTCTGGCTATGTATGATCCTACATTTGAGTTTAGAAAGTGTTAATGTCAAACATTGATACAAGGATATTTTTCTTATTAAATTGGATTTGCAATAGAGGTTTTCATTTACAGTTTGATATGTGACTCCATGCCCTTGGATAAGGCACCAGTTTTGCAGATTCTGGGGATCCTCAGAGATTTTAATATCAAGTATCCATTTTCTTTTATGTTTGTAGTTTTAGATGTTCCATCTATCTCATGCTCCAATCTTGTTGAGATGTCAATGTAGATATAGCCCATTTGCAGTAACCTCCTTGTTGTTGAGCCCTGTGAGATTTATCTGCTTTAATTGATGCCATATGTTTGTAACTGGTTGTACTTTATACATCAAAGGGTGTCCCCCCTAGGTCTTGCAGAACCTGAAGTGTAGGAGGATCATTAGGATCCTTTGTTATATTGTCCAAGCCCTGAAGCTTTTCATTGATTGAGATTGGCTATTTCATAGATAGATTGGAGGTGAACTTGGGTGTCTTTTTTGAGACCAACAAATTGCACCAAGAGTCTCATTGGTGTGTGGGTCTTTTGGATTCAAGTTGTTCGTTTTTGTCACTGCATTTTCTTGCATACATTTCTGGCGCACACCGTGGGGCACGTCCCCATAAATAACATCATTTTTTTTGTAGGACAAGGATTACAAGCACGTTGGAATACCCTTTTCGTGTATCTGGAGTATAATTTAGTGCATCTGTGGAAAACAATAGTGCACTCATCACATTGTTAAGCACATAAGAGCCTTCTTATAGTGCTTTGGAGCTTATTTTTAGTGCATAACAGTCTCTATTTTTTTCCTTATGCATAGAAGTGTCAATGTAGCGCATTAGGGAATCATAGTAGCATGTAGGAGTCATCCTTTAGTGATTTTATACCTTTCTGTAGTGCATCTGTGCAAAAGTTTAGTGCATAACTTTGTAGAGAAAAATGATAGTTTGTAACAGAGTTAGAAAACTAGGCTTGTGTAAGCCCACCTAAGGTTTTAAATTTTGTTTCACTAACTTTCTTTTATTGCAGGCTACTAATCATTTCTTGCAGATTGGAGGAGTTAGATTTAGGAATTTGATTGTTTTTTTTCATAGCTTTTCAAGTTGGTTTAAAAAGCATTCATTTCCCGTTGATTAAAAAGAACCTCATCATTTTTTTGGTGTTTAAAACAAAACCTTACTTTCTATTTTGCAAAAGGTTAAAAAGAACTACAAACAAACCTTTATTTTTGCAAAGTTAAAAAGAATCTCACTTTCATTTTGGTGCAAATTAAAAAGAACCTCATCATTTCTTTGGTGTTTAAAACAAGACCTTATTTTCTATTTTACAAAAGGTTAAAAAGAACTACAAACAAACTTTTATTTTTACAAAGTTAAAAGGGATCTCACTTTCATTTTGGTGCAAACTAAAAAGAACCTCATTTTATTTGGTACAAAATAAAAAGAACCTCATTGACGATTGGTTACATGATTTTCATTTTGTTGACCAGGTTTATTTTCCAAATGTTTTGAAACACTCATTTTGCTATGAAGGGCTAAAAAGAACACCATGCTTGTTGGAGCAACATCTCCAAATAGATCTTAGCAAATCTTTGCCTTGAAAGTTAAAAAGAATATTGTTTTCCTTGTCTTGAAAGTGGAAGGTATATGCTCTCCCCTTAATTGGGTGACCAAAAAGCCAAACCACTCTTATGATTTCTTTTACTTCAAACAATTAAATCCTTTAGAAGGCCTACCCTCTCGAGTTTCCCTTAGGGCGCCATTAATGGCCGGTGAGAGGGGAATGACCTAAGTGGGAAACAAATTTATCACCAAGTGTTCCAACCCACTATAATCAAATGTGGAGGTTGACGAAAGTCCCCTTCAATGGTTTTTCTAAGTGATTAGTCTTCCCCCAGTATCTTTAAGATGCGTTAAGCCTTTGTTCTAAAGGTTGGGAAGCCTCCCAAGGGAGTTTATCACTGAAGACCAAATGGAAGCCTAATTAAGAACCTTAGAATTATAAACTTTGAACCAAGTCAGTCACTAAACATTGACAATATCATAGTGCAAGGGTGGGGAAGAATCCACCCCCAATATCACTCACCATATATATTCCAAGATAAGTACTCAATTGTGAAGAAATTCACTTTGGGTTAATTTCTGGCAAAAGGCAAAAAAATGAGCATCCCTTAGGAGGTGACAAGGCTATTTTGTTGGCATATGTGTAGAGCATGTTGATATGATGATATTGTGTTGTCATTGATGTCAATATGCTGAAGAGTGAACTGGTAATATGCTGAAGAGTGAACCGGTAATATGTTGTAGATGAACCGGTTTATTGAAGTTAAGAAACTGGCAAAGTTAACGGGTATAATGTTGTGAATTGGTATATGTGCAAAAGGTGAAGCGGTATGTTTGTCCAAGTGAACTGGTATATGGAATGTTCTCTATCAAGGTTTAATATGGTATGACTACTGATTGGTAGTTCCAGCCTCAAGGTTTCCAGTTCAAGTGTTTCGAGCCTGTGTGATTCAACCGATGGCATTATGTGATGAGTTAGAATTGCAATGGAGATCAGATCATGTTGCCACATCAGCCTCATGCGCGTGAAGGATCTTGCATGAAGGGGATTGATCCTATCTACCCTGGGAATGTGCGAAGTCCCTGCAAACAGTGAAGAACGCGTGATGGGTTATCGTGTCCAAGAAGCAGTGAAGAATGAACGATGGAGAATGTCTTGAGATCTGTTCAAGACCATTGTATTCAAATGCAAAGTGTTCAATGGTTAGGATTGAACTGACTAAATTGCTCAACCTAAATGTTTAGGGTTTAGGGTTTATGCTACCGACCTATCTGTTTCCTATAAGGTTGATGTTGTGTTTGATGTTGAGGTTGTTGGAAAATGTTGTGTGTGTATCTAAGTGCAAAGATAAGTGATTCTTGCTAGACCAAATAAGATAATTGATTCTTGCCAGACCAAATAAGTGAGTGCTATTACTAGATCATTGTAATACCTGTTGATCTCTAATCACTTCAACAGTTGGAAAATATCTTAACAGGGTAGCTTTAACCAACTTGCTGTAAATCCTTTAATAGGGTGACTCAAAACCATTGAGTTCATAAAATCCTCTAACAAGGTAACCCTTAACAGGGTTTAACCCTTAACAGGGTTTAACCCTTAACCGAGTGATCCCTAACAGGATCGGTTCCTAACAGAACCTATTGTAATAGTCTTTAACCGGACTAGGCTCCTAACAGAGTGGACTTCTAAAGAGTTAAAAAATAGCTTGTGGGTATTCATCCTCACTGTAGTTTTTCCCAGTTGTGTTTCGACGTGAAAAATATGTTTGTCATGTGTGATGCCTCTTTCATGTGATGTTTTGTTATTTCCTATTTAGTGGTGAATCATGTTGATTTAGCAAATTATTGTATCTTAGAATGATAGAATATATGTTTATGCATAAGGATAAAGTGGAAATGAGGAAGCTGGTTGTATGGAAAGCTAAGTGTTGCCGGTTTATGTCTTTTACAGTCTCATTATGTTTAATTGGTAGTAATTTGGTTTAGACCGGTATTTGCGTTTGTCTGTCAAGTGCACTGTTTGCAGTCAAACCAGTTCAGGAAATTTTTTTGTGTCTATACTGATTCACCCCCCGTCTCAGTACCGGTTTGGTACTCATTGTTCATTATTGAGTTATCAATTAGTATCAGATTATCCTCCAGGTCCTCTGTGTTGTAAGCTTAACCGCTTGAGGGAAAGATCCTATTCTAATGATGAAGAGGGAAGGTCCAAAGTTCAATAGAGATAATTTTAAAATATGGAAGGACATAATGAAGATATACATAAGAAGCATGGGTTCTCAACACTAGAGCTATGTTGAGAATGTTTATGTTATTCCTACCGGTACTCTCATTGATGATCAAAAGAGAGAGATCCAGGAGAATGGGCAAGTCATGGAAGCCCTAATCAACAGCCTATCTGACATTGAGTTTATTGATGTCCAGGATAAAGAAAATCCCAAAGAAGTATGGGATACTCTTGAAAACATCTATGGAGGTGATGAGCATGTGAAACAAGCTAAGGAAGAAAGCCTTAGAGGAAAGTTTGAAGACATGTGGATGGTTGAAGGAGAGACCATTCAACAATATGGAATAAGAATAAAAACTATTGTTGGAGATATCAAGAGTGTGGGTGGTAAAATGGAAGATTCCACTATTGTTAGCAAAGTTTTGAGATCCTTATTACCGGTCTATGCAATAAGGGTTGTTGCTATTCAGGAGTTGAGGTCAATAGACAAAACTAAGGTATTCCTAGACTCCATCATTGCAAAATTAACAACCTATGAGCTAAATAGTTTTGATGGCAGTGTTCATAAGACTGAATCAGCCTTTAGAGCATCCGCTACTCCATCTAGAAAAGGCAAAGAAACTAGTACTAGTGGTGAACCAAGACAGAGTAGAGAAATGGATGATGAGGAGATCCTTGATAGAATTTTAAGCTCTTCTTGCCAAGAGACTTCCTAAGAGAACCGGTAAATATAGAGGTAAGATCCCTTTGAAATGCTTTTCTTGTAATTGGATAAGACACATTGTTGTAAACTGTCCTAATGGTGATAGCGAGGACAAACCAGAAAAGTTCAAGAAGTTCAAAGGAGGAAACCAAAGAAACTATTTTGTAGCAGTTGATGAAGGTGTCACTGATGAGGAATCAAAAGATGAAGAAAATGAAGATATTGTGTTTGTAGCAGTCAAGGAAGATGTGTCAGATAAGAAGGCTCTTGTCTCCCGCTTTGATAATTCCAATGAGTGGATTATTGATAGTGGCTATTCTCACCATATGACTGGTGACCAGAGAAAGTTTCTATCTTTGGAAGATTATGATGGTGGTGTAGTTCATTTTGGTAATGATGCACCATGTATGGTAAAAGGAAGAGGGTCCATCTCTTTGAATGGAAAGAGCAGTGTTGACAATGTGTATTGGGTGGAAGGTCTTAGACACAACCTATTGAGTGTTGCCTAGCTGAATGATAGTGGACCCACTCTAAAATTAAAAAATGGAGAGTGCAAAATCAAAGGAAAGAATGGTGATGATGGCCACTGGTATGTAGACCAAAGGTAACCTATTTTCAGCTGAATGCAAATGTCAGTACATGCCTTATGGCCAAGTTTGATGATAGCTGGATATGGCATAGGAGACTCTGCCATGTCAACTTTGATAACATTATGAATGCTAGTAAGATCAAGGCAGTTAGAGGATTGCCAGTGCTAAGAAAATTGGAAAATCCTTTGTGTAGAGAGTGTCACCTGGGGAAAATGTCTTCCTCAACTTTCAAAGGTAAATCTTTCACTGTAGACAATTTACTTGATCTTGTGCATACTAATTTGTGAGGTCTTATGAAAGGTAGGAGTGTGCAGGGAGATAGGTATTTTATGATTCTTACAGATGATTGCTCAAGAATGATGTGGGTCACATTCTTGAAGGACAAGTCTGAAGCCTTTAGAAAGTTCAAAGCTTTTAGAGTATTGGTAGAAAAGGAAAGCGGTAGAAGAATCAAATGCCTTAGAATTGATCAAGGAGGGGAATTCACTTTCAGTGAATTCAACAAATATTGTGAATAGAATGGCATCAAGAGGCAACTGTCTGCCCCCAGACTTCATAGCAGAATGGCTTAGCAGAGAGGAACAACCAGACTATGGTTGAAGAGGCTAGAACTATGTTGATCCAAGGAAAGGTTGCTCACACCTTTTGGAGAGAAGCGGTGAGCACTGCAGTCTACACAATGAACTGGGTACCCATCAAGAAAGGAAAGGATAAGACTCCTTATGAGTACTAGATTGGTAAGACACCAGTGGTAAGCTACTTTAGAGTGTTTGGTAGTAAATGTTATATTAAGAGGAGTGAACATTAGAGCAAGTTTGATGCTAAATGTGATGAGGGAATATTCCTAGGGTATTCCACAAAGAGAAAAGCTCTCAAATGTTTCAACAATAGGACTCAGAGAATTGTTGAAAGCATCAATATTAGGGTTGATGAAAACTTTGAGACACCCAAGGAAACTGGCAGAGAGCATGTAGGAGATGAACCGGTAGTAACCTTCTGGGAACCGGCTACAAATCAACCTAGTACCAGTAATTGTGCTCCTACACGGGTGCATGCTGATGTTGATGAAGATGAGGATGAAGAAGAAAAGCAAGAGTAATCTATTAAGAATATACCTAGGTATGTAAAACTCAATCATGATTCAAAGCAGATCATAGGAGACAAACATGTTGGAATTCTTACAAGAAGAAAGGTCAGAGAAAACTCATGTATGATCTCTGAATTTGAGCCTAAATCATTCAAAGAGGCACATAAAGATGAAGATTGGATCAAGGCAATGGAAGAGGAACTTGATCAAATAGAAAATAATGGTACATGGTCTTTGGTACCTAGACTGGAGCATAAAAATGTCATTGGAACCGAATGGGTCTTCAGAAATAAACTGAATGAGGATGGCACAATGGTAAGGAACAAAGCCAGATTAGTATGTAAAGGATATGCCCAAGAAGAAGGAGAAGACTATGGAGAAACCTTTTCTCCAGTAGAAAGATTGGAAGGAGTTCGTATGCTTCTTGCATATGCAGCTTTTAAAGGATTCAAGGTATACCAAATGGATGTAAAATCTGCATTTCTAAATGGAATACTTTAAGGAGATGTATATATAGAGCAACCAGATGGGTTTGCCCTATCAGAAGATAGTGACATGGTGTATAGGCTACATAAAGCCTTGTATGGACTGAAGCAGGCACCTAGAGCATGGTATGAACACTTGCACTCCAATCTTGTGAAGATTGGATTTGAAAGAACAAGTGAAGATAGCAATATCTACTTGAAATCAGAAGGAGATTGGATTCTGATTTGTGAAGTATTTGTTGATGAAATAATCTTTGGTGGAGATGACAAGATGAGTCATGTCTTTGCAGATGAGATGAAGAAGGAATTTGAGATGTCACTCATAGGGGAGATTAAGTTCTTCATTGGATTGTAGATTCAGAAAATGAAAGATGGAATCTTTATTACTCAGTCCAAGTATGTCAAAGAGGTGTTGAAGACATTTGATGTGGAAGACAACAAACCGGTTGGTACACCAATGGTGACCAATTGTAAACTATCAAAAGAGGATGACTCAACATTGGCAAATGAGAAGGAATACAGATCAATGATTGGTAAGTTGCATTATGTAGTGCATAGAAGACCAAACATTGCACATTTAGTGGGTATTACCACTCAGTTTCAGAAAAGCCCAAGAGAATCCCACTTGGTAGCAGTCAAGCGGATTTTTAGATATCTGAAGGGAACTATTGACTATGGATTATGGTATCCATACAATGATGACTTCAACCTGAAAGTGTTCACAGATGCTGATTGGGCTGGTAATGTGGATGACTGTAAGAGCACAACCAGTGGTGCATTCTTTCTCAGTGGTAGAATGATCTCATGGATGAGTAAAAAGAAGAGTTGTATCTCTCAGTCTACAACAAAAGCGGAGTATGTTGCAACTTTTATGAACTGCACCCAGACTATTTGGATGAAGCATGTATTGAATG
The DNA here is from genome assembly GCF_030272615.1 of Cryptomeria japonica. Classification (NCBI taxonomy): domain Eukaryota; kingdom Viridiplantae; phylum Streptophyta; class Pinopsida; order Cupressales; family Cupressaceae; genus Cryptomeria; species Cryptomeria japonica. The sequence goes on along the minus strand of NC_081411.1, from coordinate 554,179,093 downwards.
GCTTCAAAGTTCCTGTATCTGAATTGGTAAGTATATTTTGTGACTATACAAGTGCAATAAACATCTCCAAGAATCTAGTTTTACATGCTAGAACCAAGCACTTTGAACTCAAGTATCATTTCTTGAGGGAAAAGGTTCAAAACAAAGAGGTGATATTGGAACATGTTTCCAGTAAGGAGCAGTTAGGAGATATATTCACCAAGCCTCTACTGAAGGATACTTTTACCTATTTGAGAGGTGAATTAGGGGTGCTCCCCCTTCAAGAGGTAATCTAAAGGTTTGTGCTCCACATTAGTCAAATCTTACTTTGCTATATCTTTTCAAGATTGATGTGTTGAAGGATGCTACTCCTCAGGGGGAGCAGCATAGTGGAATAGGGAAGCTCATGCCTCCACCTTGGCATTGTTGTCAAAGGGGGAGAAGATGTGAAGTGGAGAAGATATCTGCATTATTAAGGAGAAGATGTGATGCAGAAAGAGAGATATCTTTGTATATTACCATCAATACCAAAGGGGGAGATTGTTGGCATATGTGCAAAGCATGTTGATATGATGATATTGTGTTGTCATTGATGTCAATATGCTGAAGAGTGAACTGGTAATATGTTGAAGAGTGAACTGGTAATATGTTGTAGATGAACCGGTTTATTGAAGTTAACAAACTGGCAAAGTGAACCGGTATAATGTTGTGAGCTGGTATATGTGCAAAAGGTGAAGTGGTATGTTTTTCCAAGTGAACTGGTATATGGAATGTTCTCTATCAAGGTTTAATATGGTATGACTACCGGTTGGTAGTTCCAACCGATGGCATTGTGTGATTAGTTAGCATTGTAATGGAGATCAGATTGTGTTACCACGTCAGCCTCATGCACGTGAAGGATCTTGCATGAAGGGGATTGGTCCTATCTACCTCAGGAATGTGTGAAGTCCCTGCAAATGGTGAAGAATGCGTGATGGGTTATCACGTCCAAGAAGTGGTGAAGAACAAACGATGGAGAATGTCTTGAGATCTATTCAAGACCGTTGTATTCAAATGCAAAGTGTTCAATGGTTAGGATTGAACCAACTGAATTGCTCAACCTAAATGTTTAGGGTTTAGGGTTTATGCTATCGACCTATCTGTTTCCTATAAGGTCGATGTTGTGTTTGATGTTGAGGTTGTTGGCAAATGTTGTGTGTATATCTAATTATAGAGATACGTGATTCTTGCCAGACCAAATAAGAGAATTGATACCTACAAAGTGTGTGTGTAGAAGGAAGGAACTAAACCAAGTCTGCATTGGCATTGAGTTCTATTACTAGATCATTGTAATACCTGTTGATCTCTAATCACTTCAATAGTTGGAAAATCCCTTAATAGGGTAGCTTTAACCAGCTTGTTGTAAATCCTTTAACAAGGTGACTCAAAGCCATTGAGTGCATAAAATCCTCTAACAAGGTAACCCTTAACAGGGTTTAACCCTTAACTGGGTATTCTAGCCATCCCTTAACCAGGTGATCCCTAATAGGATTGGTTCCTAACAGAACCTGTTGTAACAGTCTTTAACCAGAATAGGCTCCTAACAGAGCGGACTTCTAAAGAGCTCAAAAATAGCTTGTGGGTATTCATCCCCACCATGGTTTTTCCTAGTTGGGTTTCCACATGAAAAATATGTGTGTCATGTGTGATGCCTCTTTCATGTGATGTTTTGTTATTTCCTATTTAGTGATGAATCATGTTGATTTAGCAAATTATTGTATCTCAGAATGATAGAATATCTATTTATGCATAAGGATAAAGTGTAAATGAGGAATTAGGTTGTATGGAAAGCTAAGTGTTGCTAGTTTATGTCTTTTATAGTCTCATTATGTTTAACCGGTAGTAATCTAGTTTAGACTGATATTTGTGTTTGTATGTCAAGTGCACTATTTGCAGTCAAACCGATTCAGGAAAAGTATTTGTGTCTATACTAATCCACCCCCACCTCTCAGTATCGGTTTGGTACTCACTGTTCATCATTGAGTTATCATGTTTGATTTGACGGAGCATCGATACTAGTGGGCTATGATATTGTCAATGACCTTTGAATAAAGAGTCTGCTTGATCTATCTTTTTGTAATCCAAACTAGTGAAAACATCGAGGCTTAGAAAATATCCTCAAAAGAATGTACACTACTTGTTTAGCATAGACAAATTGTTATCTCTTCTATATGCCATGTTTTCAAGTCATTTTCAAAAAATCATCCATCAAATCACAAGTGTTATTTTCCAACATCACAGAAAAAGCATCAAACAAAGAAATTAGGATAGTTAGCGCATAGGAGCAACAACCTAGCGCATCTTAGACATTTAGTAGTGCATTTACACCAAAACTTAGCGCTTTCATCACTCAACTTAGCACATGATCAATATCATACAGGTAAAATTTTAGATAATGCTTGTCAATATCTCTGTAGCGCATTCAAGCATCAACCTAGTGCGTTCAAAACATATGCTTTCATATCAAAAATTAGTGCCTAATAGGGACATATTAGCGCATAACCTATCTAGCAAATTTATTATCAAACAGTCTGAAATAGCAAGTTGGAGAGGCAACATAGCACATAGTGAACATTCTGTAGTGCTTTGAGAACATCCTTTAGCGCATCAGGTCTCTGTCTTAGTACATGGTCAAAATTAGTGAAAAAAAGAGAGCAAACCAGTCACTTTGGAAAATTTTTATCAATAGTTTCAAATACCCTTTCAAGTCCTCTAGAAAATCCAGCAACAAAACTTCAAAAAAGATCATTAGTGAGAAAATTTTCAAATCCAACAAGGCACTCTTAGAATGAGTTTTCAAATCATTAACTATCTTGAGATCAGAATTCATCCAACAAAATTAAGGAGTATCAAAATAGTGATCAAAGTTCCACCATCCAACAAATCCTATCAAAACAATACCTAATTGGGTCCTCAAGTTGTCAAATCAAGTTTCTACATTAGGAAACTTGAGTCATATCATTTGAAAAACTTTTGCATGGAGGCAAATTGAACTAAACCTCTACTTGATAAAGTAAACTTGCATGTTCAAATGAAGTATCCAAATCCAACATCAACATCAATATCAACATTTGATCATTTGTGTATGATCACTTCTCATATTTTGAGAAGAACAAGTATTCATCAAAAGACTAAGTTGAAGAAGAGACAACCTAGCTCTAAGACACTTATTAAAAGGAATAAATTTCTCTACATCAATCATCAACTCTTTGCATCACATCATGCATTCTTGCGTCATATGCGGTTGTATATCTAGGGAAAAACAAATGAATTTGACAAAGAGTCTTTGAGAAGTAGGGCTTACATTTAGAAAGTGGAATTCGAACAATGTCTTAATAGGGGAGGAAAGATTAAACCTTCTTTATTCCCCAAGTTCCTTATCACTTATAATGAAGCTCGGCTCGAGCCACCAACTCCACCAAGAACCCCAATAGAAGAAGAAGAATTCATCACAATAGAGATATATTAATGCCCATTGTCATTCGATCTTAGAGAAATAAATAGAAGGAATCACAACCAGAATTGAGTATGGGTCGTAGATTACCCAATCCTTTTGATGAGTATGCAAATATGAGAGAAGCAAAGATCATCGAAGAAATTCTCCAAGAATGTCAAGAAAACACAACTTTCCAAAAACTTGTAGAAAGACTTATAAAAGCAGATAAGGAAAAATATCTAGTCATGCTAACTAGCAAAGGAGTCAACATTCTCGAGGATTTAGACACAAAAAACTTAAGGAATATAGATAAGATAATTTTAAGAACAAGGTCAAGAAACCATGCCTATCAAGAACAACGAAGAGAAGAAGAGGCACATGATCAAGAAAACATACGCAACCAAGATCACACCCATGAACAAGGCCATGCCCGCAATTAGGACAATCTTAATAAATGAGGGGAAGCTCCCCATCAAAGGAAAAATGCACCCATGACTGCTCTTGCGCAACAACTCCAAACACTGCAAAGACAAATGTAGGACATGCAACAAGGAACTACAATACGATAATCCTTGGATGAAATCTATCCTTATCCTTTTGATAGGAGATTGAACATGGTACCTTTTCCCCCAAATTCAGATGTACCAAAGTATGATAGATACAATGGTAAGAGTGATCCCCGTGATCATGTTCGGGAATTTTGTACCATGAGCTTAGAATTTTCTCACGATGACACTTACTTAATGAGATTATTCTCAAGAAGTTTGGGAGGGAAAATAATGGAGTGGTTGTCTAAACTTACATCTTCCATCAAATCATTTTATGACTTAGTAAACAAATTCATAACACAATACTCCTATAACATTCAACACGCAGTCACCATATTGGATGTGTGTAACCGAAAATAAAAAAGAAATGAAACATTCATGGTGTTTCTACAATGGTGGAGGTGCGTGGTTTCCAGATATCCCTGAGATGTGCTTGAAAAGGAAAAGATGGAAATATTCATCGACAATCTAAATAGTGAGATGAGTTATCAACTCAAACTCCAATGCATACCATCTTTTACAAAATTGATAAAAATGGTATCCAAGTAGAGGAAGCTTGCATCAAGAAAGGAACATTGAAGTTATTTAAGGAAGGTGTTAATTCGTCAAATACTAACACCTTTAGCAATCAAAACAATACCAACACTTTAGACAAATCCAGATTTTGGACAAGGAAAAAAACCATTGTTAATGATGGGGTAATTGATGCCAACAATGTGAAGTCTAAACAATGAATGTTGACTTTATCAGGCAACCCACCATCCAATAATGATTAAAAAAGTGCTAATCAAGGCACTAACACTTATCACCAAAATACCAATCAAGGAGATTCAACATCAAACACCAACAAAAATCATCAAGGCAACAACAACACTAACCAGGGAAACAACACAAACCAGAGAGGCAACACCAGTACTTTCCCATATCGACGCATATACATACCATTAGGAAAAACCTTAGAATCAGCATTTCGGGAACTCTTGACAAATAAGATCATCACATTGCCAACCACAAACAACTTTGAACCCCAGGTGAAACCACATTGGTGGAAGGACTCACATTATTGTGATTTTCATTGAAACAAAGGACATAAAACAAATGATTGCATGAGGCTGAAAAACATAGTTTAGGACATGATAGATAGGGGCGATTTAATGGTTGATGGTCATAAAATGAATGGTGACCATGAAGCCTTCAAAAATCCTCTTCCAACTTATGACAAGGGAGGAGCTTCAACATTGAACAAAACCAAAGGATCTCGTATTAATCATCTATATGAGAACACCATTCATCACATATCAACATATGACAATCAAGTAAATGTCATAAAAATAAAAGACAAACAAGAACATGCATCGATAAATATGACAACCAGACCACAAAATATGTCTTGAAAGGGAACGCATCCACATCAACAACTCTCCCCAAGACTCAATATAACTTGGTTGACCAACTACGGAGAACTACCACTCAGATATCTATACTTGAGTTACTCAAACTATTACCAAAACACAAGGATATCCTGGAACAAGCACTTATCAAAACAAATGTTCCAAATGATATGGATATTGATCGATTCCAAGCCATGGTGGCCCATATGACGGGGCCGCATAACATATCTTTTTCTGAACATGATGGTGTCTCTTTGAATCATCTACATAACACCCTACTCCATATCAAAGTCTTATTCTATAAACATTGAGTAAAAAGAGTATTAATAGATGGAGGAGCTAGTCTCAATATATGTACTTTAAAGCTTATCCATGCATTGGGCTTCTCCGAGTAGTCTATTGATCCAAAAAATAAAATCACCATCAAAGCCTATGATGATGAAGAGAGGTCATCTGAAGGAACTGTAATACTACCTATTCAGGTAGGTCCTATACAAAAGGACACCTTGTGCCAAGTCTTGGACATAGACTTGATATACAATATACTATTGAGGCATCCATGGATCCATGAAATGCAAGTGGTGCCTTCCACATACCATCAATGTACCAAGTTCACTTACAATAGACAAGAGATTTCAATATCTGTAGATAATAACCCTTTTTAGTATTGCAATGCTATGGGGGCAGCTCAAGATAGCTTGGTTCCACACAATAGGGAGGTCCAAGCTTCCTAAACATCTAATCATCATTAAGAAGAACTCAAGTCTCTATCCATAGACTTCAAGCAAAAGATGAAAATCAAGGACCAAGGCATGGGGGAGTACTATTTTGAACCCTTATGTCTATCTAAATTACCAATGTCACCAAAATCTTATGGACAACCTTCTACATCAAGACATCAGGAAGCACAACCCATCACCAAGTTTGATGGTAAATTTATCCAACCAAGCACACTAGCGAATGAATCAAAAGAGAAAGACATCCTTAGTTGGTTGTACAAGGATGAAGAAGAAGTCAAAGCTCCTACCATAGAAGTGGCCATATCAACAAAATAGTATGAAAACACATTCCGGATCATGCAATGAATGGGATACAATGGCAAAGGACCTATTGGAAAGCACCAAGAAGGCATTATAGAACCCTTGCAACCTCCTTCAAAATTTGCAAGAGATAAAATAGGACTAGGGTATGAACAACATGTGCTGCCTATGCAGAAGCAAAATAACCATCAAAAACCTCAATGGAGAGCAAAGAAAAATTATAATAAAGACTCATGGCAAGAAGCACTACACCAAGTAGTAGAAATGACAAGGAAAGAGAAAAAGCATCAAGAAAATGAGAATCAACAAGAAGAATTGGCCATTCAAAGGGAGGAAGCTTATAAGAAAGTGCATCATGTACAAGAACCTGATCAAACCAAGGCAAAACCACCACCTGAAGAAATTGCTACTCATAGAAGGGAAACAATGTACGAACAAACACAAAGAGTACAAGCAAGCACTGATCCTGAATCAGAAAAAGCTGCTAAACTGGTGTCAATCATCAGTGATCTTATCTCACCATACAACATACCTGTTAAATACATCGAGATAACCTAGGACAATGATTCTGAAATTGATTCCAATGAATATGAGTGGGTATTTGTTCTGATGTTACTGAAGACATTGAGGTGGATACCATCCACTCATACACAACCCTTTCTCAGGAGGGACGAGGCTCAAAATCTTGACCGCTTAAATTTGGACCACGACATATGTACGAAGCTAGTGAGAATGAGCAGTGATAATATGAACAAGGCAATATAGAAGATATACCATCGAAGGCCTCAAAAATACCATAGACCTCACTAGTATCTTGAACGACTATAATGATAGCTCCATCATGACACTTACAACGACTGATCTTAACCCACAAAATGACTCCTTACTGCTCATAAACAAAGGATCTAATGTTGAAAACTAGTCAATGGTAGTATTAGATCACAAAAAAGTAAAAATAAAGGACACATATGAGGGTGAAAACCTTTTTGAGGCACCTAAAGATGGGAGACTTGACACTCTTCTTGAATATTATCAATAAAGGTCACCAATATCGATTAAGCCAACTCAATCAATAAACATCAGCATTGAAGCATCAGTCAAAACCATACATCTAGCCAAATCACTCACAAGAGAAGAGCAACCAGATTTTATCAAATTCTTCAAGGAAAAGTAAATCAATTTTGATTGGTCTTATGCTGACATGCCTAAAACAGATCTGAATCTAATCATGCACCATTTATCCATCGCTCTAGGAGCTAAACCAGTAAAGCAAAAATTAAGAAAGATGAATCTACATATGGCATTACTGGTCAAAGAAGAACTAAAGAAGTTAATAGATGTCAGATTCATATGACCTATAGACTATGCTGAATGGATCTCAAACATTGTACCAGTTTCAAAACCTGAAAAAAGCATCAGAGTATGCACAAATTTTAGAGATGTCAACAGAGCATATCTAAAGGATGAATTTACTTTGCCAAGCATTGATATTATTGTGGATCTCATAGTAGGCCACACAATGTTATCATTAATGGATGGCTTCTCTGGCTACAATTAAATCCAGACAGCCCTAGATGATCAAGATAAAACTATGTTCACCTATCCATGGGGAATGTATTGTTGGAATGTCATGCCTTTCGGCTTGAAAAATGTTGGGGCAACTTATCAAAGAGCCATGACAACAATCTTCCACGATATGATTCATACCTTCATGGATGACTATGTGGATGATTTGTAGGCTAAATCATTCACCTAAGAAGAACACTTGGGCATACTAGATAAAATATTTCAATGATTGGAGCAATTCAAGGTCAGACTAAACCCTAAGAAGTGTGTTTTTGGGGTCACATCAGGCAAACTTTTAGGCTACATTGCATCAGAAAAGGGAATCAAAGTAGATCCAACAAAGGTATAGGTTATCATGGAACTGCCACCTCCCAAGAACATAAGGTAACTCAGATCTCTGCATGGATGACTGCAATCCATTATATGATTCATCACTCAACTAGTAGATAAATGTCTCCCATTCAATCATCTGCTTCGAAAAAATATACCTTTCAGATAGGAAGACAAGTGTGCAGCTCAAACAATATCTGATGAATCTGCTAGTTTTGGTACCTTAGATAGAAGGCAAGCCACTCATTCTCTATATCAACAACATAAGTATCACTGGGGGTATTGTTAACACAAGAAGATCCAACAGGAAAAGAATGGGCTATCTATTACATCAGCAAGACTTTGAACGGATATGAACTCAATTATACATTCATTGAGAAGGCTTGCTTAGTAGTGGTGTTTGCTTCTCAAAAGTTCCACCACTATATATTAGCCCACATAATCAAGCTGGTAGCAAAAATCGATCCTCTCAAGTATCTACTCAACAAGGTAGCTCTCACAAGACAATTAGCTAAATGGGTCATGATTCAGAGTGAGTTTGATATCCAATACACAGAACATCGGGCTATCAAAGGATAGGTAATTGCAGATCAACTGGCAAAAGCATCATTACCAGACCAACAACCACTGCAGGTGGAATTTCCAGACATGGATGTACTCACTGTCACCCCCAAGCAATGGACCCTATACTTTGATGGATCCTATACACAACATGGATTAGGTGTTGGCATCTTGTTTCTCACTCTAGAGGGGCACACAGTTCCAAGATCTTACAGAATAATGTTTCCATGCACCGACAACATTGTTGAACATGAAGCTTTGGTAACAAGAATCAAAATGGTTATGGAATAGAGAATCAAAAAATTGAGAGTCTATGGGGATTCTCAATTAGTTATCAATCAGATCAATGATGACTATCAGACAAAGGATAATAAACTAATGCCTTACAAGAGAATGGTGGATGATTTCAAAAAATACTTTGTGCACATCACCTTTGAGAAAATCCCAAGATTGCACAACAGAGCTGCCGATGCAATGGTCACTATCGCTTCATTGCTACAAATTCTAGATACACAGAGTCATTATGAGTTCTTGGTAGAGCAATTGTTTTCCCCAGCCTATGACAATTTTGTGTCCCAAGTCATTTATGCCCTAACTGGTTTGGATTCACCTCTATACAAAACAATCTATGATTATCTCAAAAATAATACTCTCCCTCCCGACCTATCTCGCAACAAAAAATGCAGCTTCTTTCGGTAAGCCACTTGCTATACCTTAACCGCTGGCACACATTATCGCCGAGGTCTAGATGGTTCTCTTCTTTGATGCCTCGATCGTAATGAATCTGACTCTTCCTTACATGAGCTTCACGAGGGTATATGTGGTATGCATTCAAGTGGTCCTACTCTCACAAAGAAACTTCTGAGAATGGGATATTACTAACTAACAAAGGAAAGAGAGTCCTATCAATTTGCTAGGAAATGTCCTAAATGTCAAATTCATGGCAACCTTATCCATGCACCAACATAGGAGCTATAGCCGTTCACCACATCTTGGCCTTTCTATCAATGGGGACTTGATTTGGTAGGGAAAATTCATCCTTCTTCTTCAAATGGGAAAAATTTCATTATCACAACAACATAGTATTTCACCAAGTGGCTTGAAGTAGTCTCGATGACCACTATAACTGGAAAACATATCTCATCATTCATCCTCAACTATCTCATTTGTAGATATGGCATTCCTAGTTCCATCATCACATACAACATACATCCTTTCAAGAATCAAGATGTACGAGAGCTATGTGAATGATTCAAAATCCAACATCGCTTCTCCACACCATACTACCCGCAGGGGAATGGTCAAGTAGAGGCATCAAATAAAACAATCCTAAAAATCCTCAAGAAAATAGTAAATGATACTGGTAAGGATTGGCATGTACAACTCAATCCAGCACTTTGGGCCTATAGAACAAGCATCCAGACACCTACATGGGCTATGCCATATTCATTGGTGTATGGTTCAGAAGAAATTCTACCTCTTGAGGTCGAAATCCCATCTCTTTGAGTATCTTTGAAAGGCCTCATACCAGATGAGGAATATTGAGTAAATAGGTTGCATGAACTAGAGCTTCTTGATGAAAAATGACAAAATGCCTATGGCCATCTCAAGGCATATTAGCAACTAATGTGCAAAAGTTATAATCACAAATTCATCCCAAGAGCTTTCAAAGTCAGTGATATTGTCCTAAAGGAAAATCTTAGAAATCAACAAGATTGAGAAAAGAAGGGGAAGTTTGAACCTAACAGGTTGGGTCCCTTTGTCATCATATCAACCTATGGACCAGGAGCATATCAGTTGTCAACTTTAGAAGGGGACATGCTCGATGACCCAACCAACAATATCCATATGAAGAAGTTCTACACTTGAGTCTTCCAATGCATGGATTAAGAAAAAAAGAAAAAAAAATTAAAAAAGTATAAAAAATCATCACTATGGTGAAAACCTGGCAAATAGGCACCTTGTGACACAAAAAATAAAAAAAGCAAGAAAAATACAAAAAAAAAAATACAAAAAAAATCAAAAAGTGCAATAAAAACAAGTGGTGAAAAATTAGCAACATGCTCTATTTGTAAGAGAAAAAATCCTCTATCTATCAGTAATCATATCTTTGATCCATGTAGTCTCAGCTAATATCCATCACCAAAAACTTGTGCACGCAGCATTATCCCAGACAGACTTAGCGTAGTCACTCTCCTTGATTATCTAAAAACAGTTATTCATATCATATCCCACTATGGCTTGGTGATCAACGTGGATATCCACATTAATGAGTGTCCATAACTAGGGGAAACATTCATCCCACTTTAGCATTCAAACAACAAATAAGGATCACGGCATACTGGGGAACCATAGTCAAAACTACTCATCAGGCTAGAAAACAAGATCATTATCCAACTACAACTTTAACACACACGATGGATGATTTCTGAATTATGATTTGTTTACATTTTGGCATGAAGTTTTGACTATTTGTATTTTGATTTTTGAATCATTAGATCTCCTGAGCTACTCAAGGAGGAATTGAGCTAGAGAAGCGACGAAGGAATCTGACATTTTCTTTGGTTTCCTATCAGTGAGATGATCATTTGTATAGTACAAATTTGTCTCGGGACATGATTGGAAACATATCATTGAAGAAATTTTCCACTTTGTGCATGTAAATGGTTTACTCTTGTCTATTTTATGCAAGCAACACTCAGGTCATCTTGGTTCAATTATACCTTGACACTTGTGCCACCTTGCAATATCAAAAACCATGTAAATTTTACTTAGGTCATTATGGTTCAATTATACCATGATGCTTGTATTAAAATTCCAACATATCAAAAACTCAATGATGACAAAAAGAGCACAAACAAGTGACTAAACGGGAATGACAATGAGATAATTAAAGTGATCATTTAGCTACATACAATTACATTTTAGTTGCATATCATTTTGAAATTGCATATCCTGTTAAATCTTGCATTAGATACATCTCACATCATTATCATTATCACATATCTCATTTTCAAGATACTTCTCACATCATTATCATTATCATACATCTCATTTTCAAGATACATCTCACATCATTATCATTATCATATATCTCATTTTCAAGATACATCTTAGATCATTATCATTATCATTCATCTCATTTTCAAGATACATCTCACATCATTATCATTATCATTATCATATATCTCAATTTCAAAATACATCTCACAAATCAAAGTAATCAATGCAATACATCATCATATTATCACCCATTCCATCATGAATCATACATTCACATCATAATCAAAATCAAAAGCATCATTATCTAAGCATCAAATCATCCTCATAGTATCATCATATCAAAACATAATGCATCATAAATCAATCATAATTAATAAGCACATCACATGTGAATCAGAGAAAATCAATGCCATATATATATATATATATAAAATGATCGAAATGTACAAGGGATATCATGTTTGTCAAAATACAACAAAGTGATAAAAAACAACAGAGATGGGTCTCTCAGGTGTGACTATCTCCTAAGGCAGATGGTCTGACAGTAGATGTCCTAGCTCTTAGATCTCCACTAGGTGGATAACATCGACCAGGCCCTGTAACACCTCCGCTCTCTGTCCTCGTATGATTGCGGCCAGATTGACTAGACACCACTGACACATAGCTAGGAGCTATGTGATCTCGAGGGACCACACCATCATATAGACACCTATAATACTCGGTCTCCTTGGTCGAGTATTGTATCTCTCTCAGTGTCTCTCAAACCGGGGTACCAAGCATGGCTCTCTCTAACTTATCAGCAAGGGCCTTTGCCTAGCCCCGACACTCTATCTATGTATCCCGCTCAACAATAACATGCGTAATCTATCATTGTTGTACTAACACCTCTGTCTGCACTTGCTACACCAAGACCTATAGTACTTTGGTCTGTGAATCCTGTCGATGGGTGGGCACCCTAATCTAAACAGGTACTTATGTCATGGTCCCACCCACACCTGTTCCTGTTTAAGGTACTGCTGGTGGCAGCACATCAGATCTCCTCCTCTGGGTAGGCTGCCTATCATCCTCTATCCCGCCCACCATAGCTAGCACCGCACCTATCCTACCACCACCACCAAAACTAAGAACAAGACCTCCTCCACCCCCTCTCCCTCTATCTCCACCTCCTCTCCCTCTATCTCCTCCACTCCCCCCTCCATATCCTCTACCTCCACCACCACCACCTCCACCACCACCACCTCCACCTCCACCACCTCCACCTCCCTCTCCTACCTCCTCTCCCTCCTCTTCATCTCTCCATTTGGCCCCCCCTCGCCTTTGTGGCTGCTCATCCTCATCATCATCAAAAGTAGGTAGCAGCTTTATCAGATCAAATATATGTGCCATGAAGCAGGTTGAAAACTCCTCCGTCATCCTGACATCCACAACCCTAGCTCCATAATCCCAAGTCTTTCCTTCCAGCAATATATACTCCTCAATAGCTGCTCCACTATCTAGGGTAGGTCCCCACTCCAGCACATCATGTCACCGACAAACATATAAATAAGCTCCCTGTGGCATCCCTTGTTGTCTACCATATTGCTGATGAACAAGGCTATGCAAGAATTGCTCAATAATAAAGGGCGTTCACCCCATCAAGTACCTTGACATATATACATAGGGCATCTCTATCCCATCCTCTTCCCACACCTCACAATCCATATACGGTCTCCAAATGACCATATTGATATCATCCAGTTCCCTCCACCAATGCTCTAGTTTTCCTAGCTTACATTGGACAACTACACCTATATACCCATAAACATAAGCTCGACCAACTGGCCTATCCCTGTCTGCAAGCGGTCTCAACACTGGTATATGATCCGAGGCCCACACCTATAACAATGTCACCCTAGCTGATAAACTAGTATATCCTAGATATACCACCTAGTGAAGCTCTTTGTATAGGTGGGCCAACATATAGGACCCCCATGCAAACCTACATCCCTACGTTACCATGTCCTCTAGCACCAATCCCGATCCAATAGCTAGTCCCTTCAACCTACGGTCAGGACACAAGAACCCACCATTAAAACCTGCTAATACTAATGGCAGTGGAGCGTAACCTAAATCCAAAAACTCCTACCATGGGATCTCATAGCCACTAATCTCATCATCCTGAAAGATATGGTGGAGAGCCTCTGTGCCACCATCCTCAGTCTGCTTGTAAGGCAACAGAGCCCCAGGAATCCATAGAATCTGATAATAGTCCTCTGGTGTGACTGTCATCTCACCCATTGCCAAGTGAAAGGTATTTGTATCATTGTGCCACCTCTCAAACAATGCTATCAATAAACCTCGATTAATGATATATCGAGGCATGTCTAATAAGGAGGACAACCCACATCTCTCAATCACATCTCTGTCAGCCTATGACAAATGTGGAATCAATGTCCATGGCCTCAGAAATCACTCTTGAGACTGGAGCATTCCAAGCTCTATCTGCAAATCAACAAATATCCATCATCGGTTCTCAATTCCATCAAATCTATCAACAATCAAAAGAAAATCAACTTATACAAGCAAAGCATCTTAAGAGCACATCAGAAACATATTCACATCAATCAGTGATTCAATCAATGCATCATATCCAAAATCCATATCAAAAACCCAGGATCCATATCAAAATTAGCATCAGACCCATCTCAAAAATCAAAGATCCATATCGAAACCATAGACTCATATCAAAAATCAAGATTCATATCGAAAATCAAAGATCCATATCGAAATAAAAAATTCATACCAAAAATCAAAGATCCATATCAAAAATCAATCTCAAAGACCCATATCGAAAACCAAAGATCGATATCGAAAATCAACATCAAATCCATATCAAAAATCAAAGATCCATATCGAAAATCAATCAAGACCCATATTGAAAATCAATCAGGACTCATATCGCAAATAAATCAGGACTCATATTGTAAATCAATCAGGACTCATATCAATAATCAATTAGGACTCATATCGAAAACCAATCCGGATTCATATCAAAAGCAACATCAAGATCCATATCAAAATCAAGACTCAACTCGATTCAATAAATCCACATCAAAAAGGAATTCATATCGAATGCAACAAAGATCCATATCGAAAATCAGACTCAAGGACCCATATCAAAAATCAGGACTCACATTTGATCATGAACCATATCGGAGCAATCAACGGACCCATATCGACATCTACACAATCTATCTAATCTATTTGACTCATGACAAATTCTTCACAATGCTTTTTTTACCAACTTTTGACCCCACGCGCTAAACCAAGACCTTGAAGTGATAAGTTGCCACCTATGCGCTAACCTTTTGCATCAATGTGCTAAAACACACACTCAATGCACTTAACCTATCCTACATGCTAACTGGCACACAATTTGTGCTACCTTGTTTACCCAACGCGCTAGGTTATCTATGCACTACCTGGACTACCCACTGTGCTGCTATGCAGACTCTATGGCGCTAACCTACCCCCAGACCACGCTACAATGTGGCCCTTAGATGCTAAACCTCCTAGGGTTTTGCTACATGCTAAAACTCCTATCATATGCACTAGACAACCTATCCTACATGCTAAACCAGCAAAATCTGACCCAAAATTAAAAAACATGACAAAAATGAATAAAATTAATAAAAAACAAAGATGGATTTTGGCCACTTACTGGTGGGCCATAGGCGGTGGGTCTACGGTGTCGCCTAACATGCTCAAATTGGTGCGAGGATTATGGAATTGACATTGTCATCAGAGCTCCAAATATCACAATCACAAAGAGACAAGGGTGCAAAAGATTTTTCAGTCACTCTTTACCTTTTAATAGGGTAAAATCGAAAAGGTTAATAAGTGGGGCATGCATTTTCCTCCCACTTTTTCATTTTTAACCTTATCAACATCATTTTTTTGGGAGATGAATCAATAAATGTGCATTCAATGTAGTCAATATTTTCATATTGCAGTTAATTCAAAAATGCTCATCAACTTGACAATTTTTCACTAAATCCTTGATTCATCTCCCGAGGGGGCATCATCAATATCATTCATCAAATATAGGGCATCATATCGACATTTCGACACAACATCATATCGATCAAACTTTAGCAACATATCCGACAAATTTCCTTTGAATCAACATGTGCACACATGCCACTTCAAAGAGGGGCAAAATGTAGACGTATAAATCTGACCACTTTCCTAAATAAATATTTAATATTATTTTAACCCCATTCCTCTTATTAATTAAATTCTATTTAATTAATTTCTTCATTTTCATCTATTTGATTAAATAAATTACTCAATTTATTTAATTAAATTCACCTAAACCTTGTCTAGCCTTTAATTAAATAAATCACTTTATTTAAATAATTCCCCTTTCTCCCTTTTTAATTAAATTTACATTTAATTAAATTGATCCATGCAAATAAATAAATCTAATTTATTTATTAAATCCCCTCACTTGTATTTATGCAAGTTGCCTCTATTTTGGTTGAAATAAAATAATTTTATTTTAATTAAAATCCTTCTCTATCCACTTGCATTTTCCTACATCTCCCACTTGCCTCCTAAACCCCTTCTAGATTCTTCTAATCACTTCCAATTTAGCCTAATTCATCTCCTAATTATTGTCACATTCCTAAGCAAAGAGAAGTCACTTCTCAAAAACCTCCAAAGTCTTTGAAATGCATTAAAGGCTTTATGTCTTCAACAAGCTAACCCTCAAAGTCTTCCTAACCATTAATGGTTAACTCAACCTTCTTACATGGTTAGAGACTTTCTCTCTAGCTTAACCCTCATATAACCCAAGGGTCTCATCAAGAATTCATGGCTTTAACCTTGGTTATCCTATTAGCCCTTGCACAAGAGTTTACCCTTTGGGTAAAATCTTTATCCATTGGATAAACCTAACCTAACCTTAACCCTTACTTCCTAGGGTAACCTTCACGTCTTCTCAAGCATTTAATGCTTCTTGCATCTCCTCTCAAGCAACCCTTTGTTGACAATTATCACCATTTCATTGGTGAGAATTGTAAACATGGATTAATTAACTTTCAATCTTGTCCCTTGTTAAGATTATTCAATCTTAACCATCCATTTCTCTATTTCCCCTATAAATAGAGCTCTCATTCCTCATTTTTCATACCAACAATCTTTGATGCATCTACATTATAGTCTAAATTACTAAACATTTTAGCCTCTCTTTGTTAAAATGATCATAATAGCATTTAGAAGCATTTTAATATATCATAGAATATTCATCCTAGGATAGTATATCATTGCTATGATAATTTGCTAATATTTTATCATATCATCATCTTCATTCTAGCTTAATCATCATAGTTTCAATATCATACATCTTAGAATGCATTCATGCATATAAATCAAAAATCACTCGTTCTTGAGTTGTTATTCCTAAGTCACTTTGCTCAATGATCTAAGAGAAAAACATTGACTTTAGGGATCTTGTGAGATAGAGAACAATGGTACACCCCTTGGGAGGTTGAACTAATTGAATTAGTTCATATACTTGCACCAAGAGTCTTATTGGTGTGTGGGTCTTTTGGATTCAAGTTGTTCATTTTCGTCACCACATTTTCCTATATACAATAATAATATTTTTAATATTAATAATAATCCCCCAAAACCATAATAATCACACATAAAATACTAATGCAATCCAATGATTTATTTTAGCACTTAATAAACTATATTATTCAATTATTAATTAATAGACAACTATAACTCACCGAACAACCCGACAAAGGATGAAACAACATGTTATGCGACTTTGGTCACAAACTCAAACCAAAACACAACTGACATGGGTATCCACTTAATCCTAGAGTATGTAGAAGGAAATCATGTCACCTCCAATCAAATTTCCATTGGGATGAAGAAGCACTCAGACCTGTGAGACCAGGTGGAGTCAATGTCTAGTACCTGCAGTTCCCGCAACCACCAATTACCATGAGACAACATATACAATAGCATATAGCATAGATAATCATACAAGTGAAGAGAATGGAAACATCATATCATGCTTGTAATGAGTGATGTGACATCGTCTCTATCACAAATACAGTAGTAGAGAATTTCAATAATCATAGTATCCACCCATCCATTATAATCATGAAGTGGGGTTAGTACCAATAAGATATCATCAAGCCATCATAAACAGTTTATATATAAGCCTAGTTTAGCTGCGGATTCTTGTTCCAACTAATAAAATTTTCTCTTGAGATGATGGTAATTTTCAAAACACTAATCCTTCATGTTGAATGTAGTACTTTGAAAATGTCAAAGCCTGCTCAAGGAAAATCAAAGCCTTCTTCAATTTAGTTAGAGTCCTCACCAAGCAAGCCATTTGTGAAAAAAAAGAAGTAAAAGTATGATAAATACTTGAACATGTTTTCAAAAAGCTCAGTTGACTCTAATGTTAAAGAGATAAGGGATAGAAAAATTGATCATGTGGACATGCAGGAGTTCATTGATAGAGTTGAGAAAGCCCCCTCACATATGACAAACCTAATCAGGTCGGAGTTGCACAAGTATGCTTCTTTCCCAGTAGCAGCCCATGATCAGGATTTTGTACTTGTAGTAGCGGATCATTTTGATCCACATACTAGGTAGGTGAAGGATGATAATCAGAATGTCATCATGACATTGGATAGTTTTTTCTTCAATAGTGTATTCAAGGGCTCTCCAGTTGAAGAAGTAGCTATTACTCAGGAAAGTGCTCAAGAATATTATGATAAAAATGAAACAAACTATAAGAAAATGATCAATATAGTTTTCCTATCTTCAGCAAGAGGTTCCATTCCTATAAGATGGCCAAAATACTTTCATAGAAGTGATTTCAATGAGGAATACAATGATATGGCTACTATGTTGGCAAAAGTGAAAATTCTAAAGGATTCTCATTAATTTCAGAACTGGATGTGCTACTATATGAGCATAATTAGGAAAGGGAATACCAAGATAGATTGGGGTGATGAGATTAGTGATGCACTTTGTGCACAATTGAAAGAGGTCAGAATAATGTTGAATTTCTATATGACATCATACCTTGTGTATGCAACCACCTCTATGAGGCAATATCCAGGTTTGTCTACAAAAATGCGATAGGAGGTTAGTTCCTGTTCAGAACTATTATGATCAACTCACAATCAGGAATTAGGGAAGTCATTTTAGAAGGGTCAATTATGCCTTTTTTACTGTATGGAAATGTATGTTTGATAAGGACTTATAGAAGAAGAGACTTATAGAAGTAGCATACAATAGGGTTTCTCATTTTGGTTGTGTCTTTCTCCAATTTCCTACATTCACCTACATCCGCATAGGATGTTTCACAAGTGAACCTTTCATTTTGCCAAGATATCCATCTGATAAGATTGTACTCATGGAGTTATGTTAGTAATTGATCCATGTGCATGAAAAGCAGTCACAGGCTCATAAGACTGGATTAAAATTTCCAGAAGCCATTGGCTGATATTCAGTAATGACCAACCCAAAGGCCAAAAATATGGAAGAAGAAATGCAATGGAACACTATGAGGAGGTTCAAGGATCGTAATAATTTTGATTTTTCATGGAATGAAGAACAAAATTAAGAGGGCATATACTCATTTATATCAGCTCGAAGATGTTTGGGCATACTGTGAAAATGATGAAAATGTGAGGAGAATGGATTTTAGTCATCTCACCCTAGAACAAATTGAAAATCCTGATTTGGCTAAAATCCCGATGACAATGGAGGATACTGATGATATAGTGGATCCAATCTATTTTAAAAGGAAAATTGTTGATTCTCCATTGTTGCCCATCCAATGGTTAAAAAAGGAAAGTAAGTCCATTACTCAAAGAATTACCCCTATTTTGGCCAATACTAATGCATGGTTATTGAATAAGAAGATCAAAATGAAGCAACTTCCTGCTAGTTTTGGGGATGATGATAGTAGTGATGGTCCAGTTGGTAAAACAACTGAATTGAGGACCAAAAGAAAAGATGATGTGCAAGCACATCCATCAATCCCTTCAACACAATCCAAGGGAAAAGGACCTAAAATCAAATCCTCTATCAAAGGGTCAAAGAAATTTGAATCTTCCTCAACTATACAGGTGACACAAACAAAGGACCCTGAGCAACAAGCTATTAAAGAGGCCGAGAAAGAAAAATAACAAGAAGAAGGAGAAATTCCTCATGAAGAGGAAATGCAGGTTGAAGAACCAACTCATCAAGGTGAGAGTGCTACCCCCACCACTTCACAGGTATCAACTCCTACACAGGTTATTATTCATTCCATCGAATCAGATTCAGATCAAGAAGAAGAGGAATATAATAATGAAGGGTTGAATACAGAAATACCACAACAAGAGGGTGATCAACAATATTTTACATTGTCTAGTCTCTCCATTTTTGATGATGTTCATTTTGGAAATTGGAGGAATTGATTGTGTTGCATTGATATTTTGTAATTGATGACAACACCAATTGTTTTGGTTATTTATCGGCTTTTGGTAGTTCCGATAGAGTGGTTGGTTTATGATATTGATCCGGTATGCTTTGGATTGTGAATTTGGTTTAGATCTATCATTCATGCTATTCAGATGGGTATCATAGTTAGTTGGTTCAGGATTTGATGACTCAAGAGCTATCATTTGTTCTAGTAAGCCTTTTGGTCACCGGTAAGAGTTTTGTCAACCAAGCTTTGATTGAAGACCTTTTGATGCATGTGATAAGTGGTGTTGGCACAACTTCTATATTTCTTTTGGGATGTTGTTGGTTATCTTGTTCATGTTCCTATAGATCGGTGGTGTTGGATTTGGGTCGGAACCTAGTTCTACCATTTTTCGGCTAGGTTATGGACTGGTTTACGTAATGTGTGATAACTCAATGACGAATGAGTAGTACCAAACCAGTACTAAGAGGGGGGGGTGAATCTGTACAGACAAAATACAAACCTAAACCGGCTCAGCAACAATCACTCCAAATGACTAGCAAATAGTGACACTGGTTTGAAACAAAGTGCAACCGGTAAAACTTAGAAAAACTAAAACAATCATAAACCGGTTACTCACTGAGATTTCCACTCAACTTAGAACTTCACTACCATTTCACCCTTATGTTTGAATAGGTAATCTATCATCATATCTTCACAACAGCTAGTTCAACATGTTTTATTGACAGGCATAAAACACAGAACCATCATATGCTTAACAGGTAATAACAAAGCATCACAAGATAAAATCATCACACATGACACACATATTTTTCACGTGGAAACCCAATTGGAAAAAACCATGGTGGGGATGAATACCCACAAGCTTGTTGTTGAACTCTTTGGAAGTCCGCTTTGTTAGAAGCCTTGTCCAGTTAAAGACATTACAAAAGGTTCTACTAGGAATGGATCCTATTAGAGATCACTCGGTTAAGGGATGGCTACAATAACCAGTTAAGGGTTAAACCCTGTTAAGGGTACCTTGTTAGAGGATTTCAAGAATAGCTAAAGGATTTCAAGAGCTCACTAGCTTTCTAGATCTCAATAACTTTAGTTACCCTGTTAAGGGATTTACAGCAAGCCGGTTAAGGCTACCCTGTTAGGGGATTTTCCAATTGTTGAGGTGGTTAGAGATCAATAGGTATTACAATGATCTGGTAACAACACTCAATGCCAATGCAGATCCACTTAAGCTCCTCTTCACCTTCTGCACTTACACTCTACAGGTATCAATTCTCTCCTCTGGTCTGGCAAGGATCTCGTATCCCTTCTCTTGGATACTCACACACAGCTTTTGCCAACAACCTCTAAAAGAATCACAACATCGACCTTATAGGACAACAGACAGGTTGGTAGCATAAACCCTAAACCCTAGACTTGTTAGGTTCAGGAATTCAAACAGTTCAATCCTGATCATTGATCATACTGTATTAAATGCAGTAGATCTTGAATAAATCTCAAGAAATTCTCCATCATTCATTATCCACTAATTTTATGGTGGCTGATAATCCATTACGCATTTTCACCATTTACAAACTTTTCACATTCCTAAGGTAGATAGGGATAGTCTTCTTCATGCAAGATCATTCACGCGCGCAAGGCTGATGTGGCAACATGATTTGTTCTTTGATATACTACTTACTCATTACATAAAGATCATCGGTTGAGCCATACAGGCTTGAAGCAGTTCAACTGGAAACCCTAAAGTTGAGACTACCAACCAGTAGTCATACAATTCTTCCATGTGCCGGTTCCCATAACCATATGCCAGTTCATCTTGAACAAGCACACCACTTCACTTTGGCACAAATGCCAGTTCACAGTGTTATACTAGTTCTCACATATGTCGGTTCATACCTCTTCAACATATTGACATCAATGACAACATACAATGTCATTATTTACACATACCAATTCACATAATGCCAACAATCTCCCCCTTTGGCATTGATGGCAATATACAAAGATATCTCTCCGCTTCACATTTTCTCCCCCAATTTCTGCAGATATCTTCTCCGCAAAGATATCTCTCCACTTCACATTTTCTCCCCCAATTTCTATAGATATCTTCTTTGCTTGACATCTTCTCCCCCTTTGACAACAATGCCAAAGTGGAGGCATAAGCTTCTCGGTTCCATTATGCTACTCCCCTTGAGGAGTAGCATCCTTCAACACATCAATCCTGAAGAAAGATTTGACTATGCAATACATGACTGATGTGGAGAATATACCTTTAGTTCACCTCTTGAAGGGGCAGTACCCATAATTCACCTCTTAAGTGTGTAAATGTAGTCTCTGGAAGAGGCTTGGTGAATATGTCTGCTAACTGCTCCTTACTGGACACATGCTCTAGTGCAATCTCTTTGTTCTGAACCTTTTCCCTTATGAAATGATACTTAAGCTCAAAGTGCTTGGTTCTGGAATGTAAAAATGGATTCTTTGAAATATTGATAGCACTTGTGTTATCATAGAATATACTTACCGGTTCAGGTACAGGGATTTTGAAGCCTTTTAGTACATGCTTCATCCAAATTGTCTGAGTGCAGTTCATGAAAGCTGCAACATACTCCGCTTCCATTGTAGACTGAGAGATACAACTCTTCTTTTTACTCATCCATGAGACCAGTCTACCACCAAGGAAGAATGCACCACCAGTTGTGCTCTTCCAGTCATCTACATTACCAACCCAATCAGCATCTGTAAACACTTTCAAGTTGAAGTCCTTGCTATATGGATACCGCAATCCATAGTCAACGGTTCCCTTCAAATACCTAAGAATCCGCTTGACTGCAATCAAGTGGGATTCTCTTGGATTTTTCTAGAACCTTGTAGTAATTCCAACTACATGTGCAATATCTGATCTGCTATGTATTACATAATACAACTTACCAATCATTGATTGGTATTCCTTCTCATCAACCCATGCAGAGTCATCCTCTTTGGATAGTTTACAACTGGTCACCATCGGTGTACCAACTGGTTTTCTATCTTCCATGCCAAAGGTCTTCAACACCTCTTTGACATATTTGGACCAAGTGATAAAGATTCCATCCTTCATCTGTTGAATCTATAGTCCAATGAAGAATTTAATCTCCCTTATGAGTGACATCTCAAACTCTTCCTTCATCTCCTCAGCAAACTCATGACTCATCTTGTCATCACCACCAAACCATCTAGTTGCTCTATATATACCTCTTGTTAAAGTATTCCATTTAGAAATGTAGATTTTACATCCATTTGATATACTTTGAAGCTTTTAAAAGCTGCATATGCAAGAGGCATACAAACTCCTTCCAATCTAACTACAGGAGCAAAGGTTTCTCCATAGTCTTCTCCTTCTTCTTGAGCATATCCTTTGCACACCAATCTAGATTTATTCCTAGTCACTGTGCCATCCTCATTCAGCTTGTTTCTGAACACCCATTTGGTACCAATGACATTTTTATGCTCTGGTCTGGGTACCAAGGACCATGTACCATTTTTCTCTATATGGTCAAGTTCCTCTTCTATTTCCTTGATCCAGTCTTCATCTTTATGAGCCTCTTTGAATGATTTAGGCTCAAATTCAGAGATCATACATGAGTTTTCTTTGATCTTTCTTCTTGTAAGGATTCCTACATCCTTATCTCCTATGATCTACTTAGGATCATGATTCAGCTTGACATACCGAGGAATGGTCTTGACTGGTTCTTCTTGCTTTTCCTCTTCATCCTCATCTTCATCAGTATTAGCATTCACCGATTCAGGAACACTATTATTGGTACTTAGTTGATTGACAACCAGGTCCCAAAAGGTTGCAACCGGTTCATTTACAGCTTTCTCACTACCAATTTCCTCAATTTTCTTAGAGGATTCATCAACTCTTACATTGATACTTTCCATAATTCTTTGAGTCCTATTGTTGTAACACTTGAGAGCTATACTCTTGGTGGAATATCCTAGGAATATTCCCTCATCGCATTTAGCTTCAAATTTGCCCTGATGTTCACTCCTCTTGATGTAACATTTACTACCAAATACCCTAAAGTAGCTAACCATAGGTGTCTTACTGGTCTAATACTCATAAGGAGTTTTGTCCTTACCTTTCTTGATGAGTACCTGGTTCATTGTGTAGATTGCAGTGCTCACTGCTTCTTTCCAAAAGGTGTGAGCTACCTTTCCTTGAATCAACATGGTTCTAGCTGCTTCAACCATAGTCCTATTATTGCTCTCTGCTAGGCCATTCTACTGTGGATTCCAAGGGGCAGACAATTGCCTCTTGATGCCAAATTCTTCACAATACTTGTTGAATTCACCGGAAGTGAATTCCCCTCCTTGATCAGTTCTGAGACACTTGATCCTTTTACCACTTTCCTTCTCCACTAATGCTCTAAAAACTTTGAACTTCACAAAGGCTTCAGACTTGTCTTTCAAGAATGTGACCCACATCATTCTTGAGTAGTCATCAATGAGAATCATGAAGTACCTATCACCCTGCACACTTCTAGTTTTCATAGGACCACACAAATCAATATGCACAAGATCAAGCAAGTTGTCAGCAATGAAAGATTTAACTTTAAAGGTTGAGGAAGACATTTTCCCCAATTGACACTCTCTGCACAAGGTATTATCCAGATTTCTTAGCACCAACAACCCTCTATCTGCCTTGATCTTACTAGCCTTCACAATGTTATCAAAGTTTACATGGCAGAGTCTCCTATGCCATATCTAGCTATCATCAAACTTAGCCATAAGACATGTACTAATATTTTCATTCAGATGAAATAAGTTACCTTTGGTCTGTATGCTGGTGGCCACCAATTCACCATCTTTTCCTTTGATTCTGCAAACTCCATTCTTGAATTCTAGAGTGAGGCCACTATCATTCAGCTGGGCAACACTCAGAGGGTTGTGTCTGAGACCATCAACCCAGTACACATTGTCAGCACTACTCTTTCCATTCAGAGAGATGGACCCTCTGCCTTTGACCATGCATGGTGCATCATTTCCAAAGCAAACCACACCTCCATCATACTCCTCCAAGGATAAAAACTTGCTCCGGTCACCAGTCATATGGTGAGAACAGCCACTGTCAATGATCCACTCATTGGAATTATCAAACCGGGAGACAAGAGTCTTCTTGTCTGACACATCTTCTTTGATAGCAACAAACACAATATCTTCATTTTCTTCATCCTCTGATTCTTCATCTGTGATACCTTCAGCAACTACCACAAAATAGTTTCTTTGGTTTCCTCCTTTGAATTTCCTAAACCTTTCTGGTTTGTCCTTGTTATCGCCATTAGGACAATTTATAGCAATATGTCCTATCCGGTTACAAGAAAAGCATTTCAAAGGTAGCTTACCTTTGTATTTACCAGTTCCTTTAGGAAGCTTCCTAGCAAGGAGAGCTTCAAATGCCATCAGAATCTCCTCATCATCCATTTCTCTGCTTTGTCTAGGTTCACCACTAGTGCTAGCTTCTTTTCCTTTTCTGGATGGTATATCAGAGGCTTTAAAAGCTGATTCAGTCTTTTGAACATTGCCATCAAAACTATTTAGCTCATAGGCTGTCAACTTGGCTATGATGGAGTCCATGGATACCTTAGTCTTGTCTATTGATCTCAGCTCTTGAATAGTAGCAACCCTTATTGCATATACTAGCAATAGGGATCTCAGGACTTTGCTTACCACAGTGGAATCTTCTATTTTACCACCTGCACTCTTGATTTCTCCAACAACTATTTTGATTCTTATTCCATACTGCTAAATGGTCTCACCTTCAACCATTCGCATATCTTCAAGCTTTCCTCTCAGGCTTTCTTCCTTAGCCTGTTTTACATGTTCATCACCACCATAGATATTTTCAAGAGCATCCCATACCTCTTTGGGATTTACCTTGTCCTGAACATCAATAAACTCAATGTCAGATAGACTATAATAAGGGCTTCCATGACTTGCCCATTTTCTTGTATCTCTCTCGTTTGGTCATCGGTGAGAGTACCGGTAGGGACAACATAGACATTCTTAACATAACTCCAGTGTTGAGCACCCATGCTTCTGATGATTATCTTCATCCTATCTTTCCATATACCAAAATTTTCCTTGTTAAACTTTGGACCTTCCCTCTTCATCATTTGACTGGGATCTTTACCTCAAGTGGTTAAGCTTACAACATAGAGGACCTGGAGGATGCTTTGATACCAATTGATAACTCAATGATGAACAAGTAGTACCAAACCGGTATTGAGAGGGGGGGGGTGAATCAGTACAGACAAAATACAAACCTAAACCGGTTCAACAATAATCACTCCAAATGACTAGCAAACAGTGACACTGGTTTGAAACAGAGTGCAACCGGTAAAACTCAGAACAACTAAAACAATCATAAACCGATTACTCACTGAGCTTTCTACTCAACTCAAAACTTCACTACCATTTCACCCTTATGTATGAACAGGTAATCTATCATCATATATTCACAACAGCTAGTTCAACATGTTTTATTGATAGGCATAAAACACAGAACCATCATATGCTTAACAGGTAATAACAAAGCATCACAAGATAAAAGCGTCACACATGACACACATATTTTTCACATGGAAACCCAACTGGGAAAAACCATGGTGGGGATAAATACCCAAAAGCTTGTTGTTGAACTCTTTGGAAGTCCATTTTGTTAGAAGCCTTGTCCAGTTAAAGACATTACAAAAGGTTCTGCTAAGAACCGATCCTGTTAGAGATCACCCGGTTAAGGGATGGCTACAATACCCAGTTAAGGGTTAAACCCTATTAAGGGTAACTTGTTAGAGGATTTCAAGAACTCAATAGCTAAAGGATTTCTAGAGCTCACTAGCTTTCCAGATCTCAATAACTTTGAGCTACCCTATTAAGGGATTTACAGCAAGTTGGTTAAGGCTACCCTATTAGGGGATTTTCCAACTGTTGAGGTGGTTAGAGATCAATAGGTATTACAATGATCTGGTAATAGCACTTAATGCCAATGTAGATCCGCTTAAGCTCCTCTTCACCTTCTACACTTACACTCTATAGGTATCACTTCTCTCCTCTGGTCTGGCAAGGATCTCGTATCCCTTCTCTTGGATACTCACACACAACTTTTTCCAACAACCTCTGAAATAATGGCAACATCAACCTTATAGGACAACAGATAGGTCGATAGCATAAACCCTAAACCCTAGACCTATTAGGTTAAGGAATTCAAATAGTTCAATCCTGATCATTGATCATACTGTATTAGATGTATTAGATCTTGAATAAATCTCAAGACATTCTCCATTGTTCATTATCCATCGATTTTATGGCGGCTGATAATCCATCATGCGTTTTCACCATTTACAAAATTCGCACATTCCCGAGGTAGATAGGGATAGTCTTCTTCATGCAAGATCCTTCATGCACACAAGGCTGAGATGGCAACATGATCTGTTCTTTGATATATTGCTTACTCATTACACAAAGATCACTGATTGAGCCATATAGGCTTGAAGCACTTCAACCGGAAACCTTGAAGTTGAGACTACCAACTGGTAGTCATACAACGCTTCCATGTGTCGGTTCCCATAACCATATGCTGGTTCATCTTGAACAAGCACACCACTTCACTTTGGCACAAATTTCAGTTCATAGTGTTATACCGGTTCTCACATATGCCAGTTCATAGCTCTTCAACATATTGACATCAATGACAACATACAATGTCATTATGTCCACATACCAGTTCACATAATGCCAACAATGTGTTGGTGGATGATCCCGATGCGTTCTTGATTAGGTTATTGATTAGATTATGTTGTTTCGGTCTCAGGCTGACTTGGTTGATCATTAGATTATGGGTTTAAGCTATGAATTTATTATATTATCTTTTAGGTGGTCAACCTAATTGTTTAGGTCCTAGGTTGGTATAAATATGATGTCAGATTGCTTTATAGATCATGGGTTTTTAGGTTATGAGATTATCTATGTGCGAATAAAGTTGTAATCATATGTAAAGGTTTTTGGGCAATTATAGGTGATCGAATTGGGTTGGTGAAAGAGGCTTAAGACCTCTAGTACTAAGCTTAACCAAAACTGTACTCAGACATAGGAGATTATATTATTGCAATTCATTCTTCTTCTGGATTGTAGTCTGAATTTATTTTGTAGTCAATGAGGCTCCTTTTATGATGAGAAGTGCACTCTAGGTTGTTGGCCTTCCTACATGTGTAGGCCCCTCTTATTGTAATCACATACTTATTGCAGAAGTATTATCTGACTGTGGGTAGGCCTTCCACTGTGGTTTGTCCCTTTACTCAGTTTTTCACGTACAAATCTTGGTGTTATCTTTTGTGGATGGTTGGTAAATGTTTTGTGGTTTATATTTGTGCTTAACTGTTATATCTATTGTTCCAGTATTTGGTTTATGTATTTCAGTAATAAGGTTTTAATGCTTAAAGTTCTATAATCTATTGACAACTTATTCAACCCCCCCTCTCAGTTGTCCTCTAGTTATCTGAGCTATCTAACAATTAATATTAGAGCCTATTCTTCTCTGCAGAAGCTTAACCACTTGAGGAAGATCTTATGGCGTCTAATAGTGTAAGTTCATCAAGTTCATCTATTATTGTTTTTCAGAGATAAATTCCTAGGCTTGATGGAACAAATTACAAAGTGGGGAAGATTTGGATGGAGACTCATCTAAGATGTCTTGGCAAGGAGATTTAGGAGATCACTAAGAATAGCTACACACCTCATAATCTGGCATCTAGAAATCCTCCTCTAGAAGGCTTGGATAAGGACATTGAAAATGATTGTAGAGCTAGAGAAGCCCTTTTGTGTGCACATTCTGATTAACAAATTATGGGGCTATCTAACAAATCAATTGCAAAGGCTATATGGAATAAATTGGAGACTCTGAATGAAGTTGACCCTATTGTTAAAATTGCTAAACTTGATGGTTACCGGGTGAGATATGAGAACCTAAAGATGGAAGAAGATGAAAGAATTATTGCTTTTATGGAGAGAGTTAATGAGGTTGTCATGGGAATTAAGTGTTGTGGTGGATCTCTGAGAGAAGATGAAATAGTTTCTAAAGTATTGAGAGCTTTTCCACCGGATTATAAGATGAGGGATACTACAATTAATGAGTTGAGAACCATGGCTAACACCTCTATTAATAGGGATACCTTGGTTGGGAAGTTATCTACTTTTGAGATTGAGGAATTCGGTCCTTCTGGAGTTGCAAAATTTGAACATGCTTTTCATGCATCTACATCATCTATCGACAAGAGTGATTGGAAAGCCTAATATGCTAAGGAACTGGAGGAAATGAAGAAATAAGATGAAGAGTTTGAGCAACATAAAGCTCTATTTGCTATAAAAGTACCTAAAGGTCCTGTAGGAAGTAAGTATGATGGAAAATTACCTTTTAAATGTTTTGCATGTAATATTATAGGTCATTTTGCATCTAGATGTCCTGAAAGGAATTAAAGATTTGAGGAAAGAGTTAGAAGATCTTTTAGGCCTAACCATGATTATCAGAACAAGCATAAGTACAAGATAAACAAAGACTAATCATGCTACTATGCTGATGAGGAAGGAGTGACTGATTTTGATGATGAACTGACACAAGATTCAGTTAGTGGATCTAGCAATGGAAATGAATGGGTATTTTTGGCTATCAAGGAAGATGATCTAGTACCTGAAGAAAAGGCCCTTGATGCTAAAATTGAAGACAAGTATGAATGGGTGATATATACTAGATGTTCACATCATATGACTTGAGATAAAATGAAGTTTCTATCTTTGCAAGAATTTGATGGCAGTTTGGTTAGATTTGGAGATGGCAAAGCATGCGTGATCAAGGGAAGATGAACTATATCACTAGATGGTAAGCATGATACTGATAATGTTTATTATGTTGAAGGTTTAAGGCATAATCTTTTGAGTGTAGGATAGTTGGTGGATAAGAGATTTCAGTTACAATTCAAGGATAGAAAATGCAAGATTATCAATAGTTCTGGATTGGAGATTGGAATTGGTACTCAGACTAAAGGTAACATCTTTCATTTGAACTCTAGTGAGAAGACATGTTTGATTGCACAAATTGATGAGAGTTGGTTATAGGATAAGAGGTTGTGTCATGTGAATTTTTATTGCATTGTAAAGATCAGTTCTACTAAGGCAGTTAGAGATATACCTAAGATTGTGAAGCCCTATAATCCGATATGTAAGGAATGTCAAATGGGAAAGCAAGTCGGAACTTCTTTTAAGAGTATACAAGACAAATCTAATGATGTTAATGATCTTATTCATATTGATTTGTGTGGTCCTATTAGAATCAAAAGTTTTTCAGGGTGATAGATATTTTATGCTAATCATTAATGACTATTATAGAATGATGTGGGTTACTTTTCTAAGGGAGAAATCTGAAGCATTTTAAAATTTTAAAATCTTTAAAACTAAAGTTGAGATAGAGATAGGATTGAAGATTAAATGCTTAAGGTATGATAAGGGTAGAGAATTCACGTCTGATGAATTTAATAGTTATTGTGAAAAGAATGGGATAAGGAGATAGTTATCTGCACCCCAGACACCTCAACATAATGGAGTTGTGGAAAGGAAGAACATAACTATCTTGGATGCGGCTAGAACTATGATGATGGAAGCTAATCTGCCTCATATCTATTGGAGATAAGTTGTGAGCATGATGATATACACTTTCAACAAAGTTCATATTAAGGGAGACACCGGTAAGATACCTTATGAGTTATGGTTTGGTCATACACCTACAGTTAAGTATTTTAGAGTCTTTGGTAGTAAATGCTATATCAAAAGAGATGATTCCATTGGAAAGTTTGATCCTAGATGTGATGAAGGGATATTTCTTGGTTATTCTAATGAAATCAAAGCTTATAGATGTTATAACAAAAGATTGCAGAGAATTGTGGAGAGCACTAATGTCAAGGTGGATGAGAAAAATAGAAATCAAATCAGAACTTAAGAGAGAGAACTGATAGTGGAGATGATCATAACTGAACTGGTAGCACCTACACTAGAATAGAATGTTGAACCAGTTATTCCGACAGTATTAGAAAATTCAATAGTAATTGAAGATCAGAGCAGAGGAACGGAAAGTCAGAAGACTCCTCGGTATGTAAGGTTGAATCATTCAAAAGATCTGATCATTGGAGACAAGAACAAATGAGTGATGACAAGAAGAAGGTTGGCAGTTGATGAGGTATGTTTAATTTCTCAAATTGAACCAGCATTGGTAATTGAAGCATGTAAATATGAAAGCTGGATGAAAGCTATGGAAGAGGAATTGGATTAGATAGAAAAGAATAACACACAAACTTTAATTCCCCGGCCTAAAAATAAGAATGTTATTGGAACTAAATGGTTTTTTAGGAATAAATTGAATGAAGATGGGCAAGTTGTGAGGAATAAAGCTAGGTTGGTTTGTAAAGGACATTCTCAAAAGGAAGGAATTGATTATGATGAAACTTTTTCTCTGGTAGCTAGGATTGAAGAGGAAGTTTACATTGAGCAACATGATGGATTTTCACTTTTAGATGACAAAAAAATGGTTTGTAGGTTAAGGAAAGCATTATATGGATTAAAACAAGCCCCTAGAGCTTGGTATGCAAGATTGGATAAATATCTTTTGAAGTTTGGTTTCAATAAAGGTAATGCTGAAAGTAATTTATACTATAAGATCATTGATGATGACATATTGATTGTTGAAATCTTTGTTGATGATATCATTTTTGGAGGTGAGGATAAGTTATGCATGGAATTCTCTAAAAATATGAAGAATGAATTTGAGATGTCTATGATTGGGGAGATGAAATTTTTATTAGGTTTGTAGATTACTCAAATTTATAAAGGTATTTTCATCTGTCGAACTAAGTATGGTAGAGAGTTGTTGAAGAAATATGGTATGGAAGA
The DNA here is from genome assembly GCF_030272615.1 of Cryptomeria japonica. NCBI lineage: Eukaryota > Viridiplantae > Streptophyta > Pinopsida > Cupressales > Cupressaceae > Cryptomeria > Cryptomeria japonica. The sequence goes on along the minus strand of NC_081411.1, from coordinate 554,146,742 downwards.
TTCTAAACTGGTTGGTACACCTATGGTTACAAGTGAGAAGTTGACTAAGAAAGATGCATCAACATTGGTAAATCTTACAAGGTACAAGTCTATGATTGGATGTTTGCTATATCTGACTCAGACTAGACTGGATATAATGAATGCAGTTTGTATTGTATCAAGATATCAGAGTGATCCTAGAGAGAATCATGAGAGTGCGGTGAAAAGGATTTTTCAGGTATTTGTAGGGAACAACTGAACTTGGTTTGTGGTATCCTAAAAATAATGACTTTACACTATGTGCATATACAAATGTTGAATGGGCTAGAGATGTTGATGACTGAAAGAGCACACCCGGTGGAGCTTTCTTTCTTGGAAAAAAACTTGTTTCTTGGATCAGCAAGAAGCAATCATGGACATCTTTATCTACTATTGAAGTTGAGTATGTTGCTGCTGCTACTAACTGCACACAAGTTCTATGGATGAAGAAAATTTTGAAGGATATAAGGGTGGATTGTAATGAACTGGTACTTATTCACTGTGATAACTTTGTTGCTATTGATATATCAAATAATCTGGTATTTCATTCTAGGACAAAGCACATATCTATCAAGTATAACTTTTTGAAGGAGAAGGTGGAAGAAAATGAAGTCAAATTAGTTTATGTGAACACTGTCATGCCCAAACTTTTGGGCATGAATGGGATAATTTTTTTTTTTAAATTCGCACTTAAAACATTTAAATTTTGCAAATATGAAATGCACTTAGCAAGTTTCATCTTAACTATGTGTGAGTTAACTCTAACCACTAACTCAAGTAAGTGATAATAATTTTAAATTTACATGCGGTATACTAAATGAATTATTTTATTATCTCAATGAATTATGTTAATAAATAGATTAATTAAATCAAACTCTCTAAAATAATTGACGAACATATTATTAAACTTCAATGAACATTAAACGCCTTTTGCAGACTAAATAAATTAGTCCTAGCACTTAGAGTTACCAATGCCTATATTTTATTTTAACAATCATTACAATGTAATTTAAACTAATTCGAATAAAAAGTCAATTAATATTCATAATGAATATTTCCCTATAAAGTTTAGCCTCATCAAAACCCTATATTAAAATTATTTTCCCCATAACCAAAATAATTTATCCAATTTATTTTAAAATTTCTAAAAGATTAAACTTCAGAAGAATTTAAAAATTTAAACATCCTTTTTTAAAAAAAAAAAACCCCAAAAACCATATGTTTATTAAAAACATATCTAAATTTTAAACACTTAATAAAATATTTAAACTACAATGACCCTAACCATTCATATATATATATATATATATATATATATATATATATCTTTATTTAAATATAAATTATTCATGCAAACCCTAAACTAAAATTATATATATAACTTTATAATCACTTCTTTTATTTATTTCTTAATTCATACTATTACGTTTCGAATACCCTAACCCCAATAGGGTTAGGGTTTCGAATTTTCGTGCAGGGGCCGAGTGCATGACAGAGGGGCGGCAGCCATGGATGAACACGGCGAAGGAGGGAAGAGGGAGATGGCGGCAACACCAGGCGGCGACCACTGCGGTTGCCCACAGTGGCGGCCCTTGGGCTGTCCACCGTGGATGCCCATAGTGGCGGCCCTTGGGCCGTCCATTGTGGACGCCCACAGTGGCGCCGACCAAGGCCATCCATTGTGTAATCCACAGTGTTTGGCTCAAGCCGAGCCTCATAAATTTTAATTTTTTTTTTTTTATTTAAATAAAGTTTTAAATAGTATTTTTTTTGTTTAAATTTTTTTTTTATAAAATATAATAATTATTTATATATATAAATAGATTATAGCAGCAACTATACAAATAGGATAAAATAAAGGTAGACATTTAACTCTAGATATTATTATTGCCTGCATGAAGTAGATGACAAAATTAAATAATTTTATACAACAACTATAAAAATGAATTTTTATTTAAACTAGAAAATATTAAAATGATTCTTCAGAGATGACTATAGTATTTTAGGTCATAATTTCTACAAATAAATGAAATAACATATTTAATTAAACTTAAAACAACTATATTTAGAATAGAAAGTAAGGAAGTAAATCTTAGGAATAGACATGTTATATATATTTTTTTGAATTATTTTCTAGAAATAACTAAAAGGAAATGACAGAGTAAAATACTTTTAGCAATTTCATTAATTTAGAATCATTTGGTTTATTCTTAGGGATATACATGAGGAAATAATCAGAGCTTTTATTTACAGAATAAACATGCATGCAAGCCTTTAAAATTTAAGAACAATGCAAACTAATACCCCACATAATCTTTTCATTTATGCAATAATAAATTAACACAAAAATAATGCATTTATTTAAACAAATTTGGCATACAATATAATTAATATTACAAAATGGGTGAAATACCCAAACTAGTCCCTCATTTCTATTATATGGGGACTTTAAACCAAATTAAATACACACTTTTCTAAATAATACAACATTTAGTTTCCTCTTACAATTTTTCAACTTAGAATATCAAATACTCTATTCCTCAATCTTTTTCTGCGTCCGATTATAACCCACAACTTCTACTTGCCCTTTTTCTTTTCTTTGAACAACCTGCAAATAATATCGTAGGCTATGACCATGGAGTGCTCACCTCCCAGCCTAGGCTAACTAGTAGCCACCCCCGAGCTTGGAGAACCAAGCCCTAGACAGGCTACACACATGCAAACAAAATAAACAAGGGAAAACAATTCACAAACACATTCCCAACCAAGGCTATACTGCACCACACATTGTGATGTCTTTTCAAGGGTGGTAGTGGACCAAGTACCCTAAGGAGACTGCAAGTATGGTAAAACACAAAGCCACCTCATGGAAAACCAAAATATATCATAAATATAACAACCCCTCATCCTTATGCCCCCCAAGGCACTCTGGCCTTATTTCCCTTCTTATGACCCCCAAATGCATAAACAAGCCATGCGGCAAGGGTCACATAAATATCCCTTGTGATCACTCTCATAATGAGAGCCTCTCACTCGAGGGCTGTCAAACTCCTACCACCCCCAAGACCATCCTCTCTCCCAAGAGTAGGAGGCCTTGGTTACTCCCAAAACACATAAAGTACATACAAGGAGTAAAACACTGAACACAATAATTTTCCAAGGAAACATACAAGAAAACTAACAAATTCTTTTCAACACAACATGCATTATGAAAAATATTACAAGGAAAGTTAAACCAACCTTCAACTGCCCAAGCTAGATTTGTTGAGGATGAGCAGCCCAATTCCAGAACCCCTTCCTTCTCTACTCTTAGCCAAAATCCTAAATCAAAATCTATCTTTTTTCCTTCAAATTTTCTTGTCTCCAAAGATGGAGAGTGCGTGATTACCCACTAATTTCCTCATTCTTGCTTAAGAAGGCCTTAGTGGGAGTTCTCACAGGTTTTTAAAACTGAAAAGGAAATGTTGGGTGAAATGGGAAAGGGATCTCACAATCAAAGAGGAAGGTTAACAACTTAGATAATCCTTCTAAATTTCAATTTTCGCTCAACTTAGGAAACCCACTTTTTAGGGTGTCTAAAGGGTCACATGGGAGTTGAAACTTGCCTAAAATTACTCCTAACCCTTAGGTATACCTTATGGGCTTTAGGAAACACTCTTAAACTACCCCTAGGTGTCCATTTGACCCCTTTTAAACCCCTCTGAAGTTAATTTTCGGGTCAAACCTAAGTTGACCTCCCCAAAGATTCTTTACCCTAGAAAAATATAGAACCACATTAATTTATTTGATAAAGCTATGGTTAAACAACTCCCTCCAAGAGACAATTCAAAAATCAAAACATAAATCACCACATGTGTCAAGTGACACAATAAAAGTACTTTTATAAAATTACACATGAAATCTTGTCTCTTGTTGGATTTTCATAAATAAACAAAATCCAATTTAACATTCATGCAACAATCACTTTCACGAATAAAATACGATACAAACGGGGTGTTGTCTCTCCAGATAGACAAACCCTGGCTTTACGAACGTACATAGGTCTAGGTTTGGTTCTCCTTAATATTTCCATGGTCACATGGATAATTTTCCTGCGCATCTCAATTACACATTACTACTTCCAAATAACCTCATATAACATTTAAACACATGAATAAGAATACACGTCAAACACTCTGCATACCATATACATTTAAACAAATCAATACATCTTACATCCAAATAAATCCACATACGCAGTTGCCATAATCCTCATAATTTTAATCCATACCTAAAACATACATCCTATTTCTATCACCATAGTGAAGTCCTGCAAATCCAATAATGACATATATCATCTCAAATTTATCCTATTCCGGAATCATATAGAGTTCTATATCATAACACATATAAATAAAGCATCAACATACATCAATGTTATCCAAATCCTAGGATCCTATAAGTTCTAAATCCATAATGCATAAAAATGTACACCTCAAGGTGAAACAACTCTATAACTTGGTTCAATTTCTTTTCTCACCAATCTATCTGTCTAACACAGTCTATTCTATTGTATTATATAGCATTTATTAATAGGGTCAAACATGGTCCACTAAGTTAATCAAAGCTTGGTTTGGGGAAGGCCTTATATCCTCCTCCACTAGAGTTTGACTTACTCCTGGAAGTCGCATGAGTAGAATTATGAGGTAGGGACATAACATTTCCCACAATTTCAAAGAGTTACTCAAAATCTTATGTTGCCTACTAGAAGGTTGAAATACCAAAATCAACTTATTTTTGTAATTAACTTACTATCTGCACAAGGTTAAATTCTTAGTATTTTTATTACATTTCCCTTAAATCTTAGGTAGGTGTTTACAAAGTTCTATCTTCCAACAACTTACATTAATGCGCCATCCAAACTATATCAATAACACACATCAACTTCCACAATCAAGGTTACACATATTGAATTTCTAGGAGTCCTAGTTTGTTTAGGATTTGTTTAAAAGCATGTTTATCCTACTGTATTCTCGTCCATGCATGTTACTTAAGAAAATTGACATCACACTTATCCACAATGAATCTACTTACTCTACATCAAGGCACCGCATTAGGGTGTTAATAAACTATTTGCTAAACTGTCCTAGGTGCATAATTTCTTCCAACTTTCTTAGGTGACAAGGCAAAATCAAATTTAGGTTCTTCAATTCCACCCTTATATAGGGTAGTTTTCTACCACTAGGGTTTAAAATGTTTTTATATTTCTAGGCTCCAAGGTTTAAGTTTCATAGGGTACATTATTCGCAATTCCCAAACATTAAGGTACATAACAATCCCCTTCCAAGGGAGTGATGGAAACTATTAAAACTTATTTTAGATATCATCCACGCAATCATCTTCATACACATACTAAGTTTACCAGCCGACAATCATTACTTTCACAATTCATTAGGTCTAGATCACACTATTGTTATAAATTTTTCTCTTTCGGATTACTCACAATTAATTTTATTTAGGAGGATTTTCCTTCCTTTATCTTGATTTGATAAAATATATTCTTTGTTAATTCTTTGTGCCTAACTTCACTCCTGGCAGTATCCTCCCTTGACACACTATCAGCGGTTCAATGAACATGATAGATATTACACAAAACACATCACTAGGGCTAGTTATATTAACCATCAAAATGACCACTTGACTCTTTACAAGATAAAAAATATAAGTTACTTTTGACAAGTCCAATAAAAAGAAAAAAAATGCCAGCAATTGAAAGATACCAAAACTGGAAACATGGCAAGTGCCATAGCTCAAAATAAAAAGAAACATAAATTTAGTGGTCCTCTCTTCATAAATAAAATATATATATATATATATATATATATATATATATATATATATATATATATATATATATATATATATATATATATATATATATATATATATATATATATATATATATATATATATATATATATATATATATATATATATATATATATATATATATATATATATAAGAAAGTATTAGCCCCTAGGTCACAATATACTTTTCAAAGAAAGTTGAAAAATACTGACGGATCAAAACTCGAACAAGATGACCATATTGGTCATACCCTAGGGAGTAACCGCAACACATCATGCAAGATCACATGTCCTGAGTGTGTTAGGAAGTGATTGTTAGACTCTTAAGGTTCTTAGATCCTTTATAATCCTTTATTAATTTATGAAATAAATTTTTATACACAAGAGATCACATCCGTTTTTAAAAAAAAAAAAAATTATGTTCCATTTTAACCTTCATGTGCTTACTATTTCCAGCAACACTTTCCGATATAATCCACTATCTATTTAGGGTTATTAACATCCTTAATTATATTCTAATGAGTGATTGCACTAACTCTACCATTCTCTGTCCATTCCTCTTGCACTAATTTTTTTTTGAACACTAAATTATATGCAATCTATGCTTAATTTAGAGGTTAAAGCTTAACAAGCTGATCCAACGAAACCTTAGGTCTCAATAAAACTCCTAGGCGATAGGATTAAGAAAATTACTAACATAAGAAATACGATAACTCCTATTATCAAGTGGATCGAATAAATTTTATAAGGGCAATAATAATTTCACTCAAAATTCCCTTTCATTATAGTTGCGTTTAATAGCACTTAATTAGATCATCTTCTACTAAATAGACATTTATATAGTTACTTGGTTAAATATCAATTATTTAATAAATATCTAGTTTCCTCCATCCTATTATTACATCCCTCCTTAATAACTTAATTTAATATGGCTTCTATTAATTATCTTAATATGCTACACCTTGATTCAATGTTACGTGGTAGCTCAAGTATCGACACTTTCATGTCTTACCCACCCGGTTGATAGTTCGGTACAAATTGACACTTGTTTACTTAGAACCACATAGGATTTGTATAATGTAATCATATAATTTTACTAGGGACATCATTTGTTTTCTTAGCACCTTATGCCAGCTCCTTATATTTTCACCTCTAACATTCACTTGCCTTCATTAGGTAGGAGCTTGTTACCAAATTACTAACACTTATGGTTAAGAGTCATCTAGGGTGGAATTATTGTCAAGTAAGATCGATAACGGTTGACAATAATTCCTACCCACATACTTCATGGCATATTCCAAACAACTCGGAGAGTGGACTTATCCTCTCCTACTACACTTATGCAACTATGAATCAAGGGTGTTGGTCATTCGATCCCTTATAAATAATATTGGTAAAAAGGGAAGTATCTTGTTCCATATTACTTATTTATATTTACTTACTAGCCAATTCCGGCATAACACAACCTTCAATCTCTTCAATCTAAATAACCCTTCTTACCATCCTAATATCTAGTTACCCTATTATGGTATAACATAAGGATGTCCAATGATTACCAATGTCTTAAGACTCCCATCATTTCCAAGTTCTCCCTTAGCTAACGACATAATTCGGCTCCTTATCAATGTTCTCATAAAATATTTTATACTGCCAACTAATTCTCATTAAAACTTTAGTATTATATTATTGTTATACAATCTTTCCATAAGCCATTCCCATCCGCATGTTGCTTCATCCATACTTAATATTTTTTGCATACTTTCACACTTGAGTGCCAAAATTTGCAAAGCTTCTTTGATTGTGCTTAGTAGTTAAATCGTGTTACATACTGTCTTGTACCTAGCGACTAACCATGATTGGGTTGCACTTTTCTCCTTAGTTTCTGAACGAATATTAGTTACTCATTCCTAGATTATAAGATCCTAATATTTTTACACTCCTTGCACTTCAATGGGGATTTTTTTTGTATGATTCCCAAATCAGCTCTACTCTCTCTTTCATTATTTGCTTTCTCCAAGATTATCTTCCCATAAAGGAACTAGTTGAGGCTTTACTGGCTTGTTTCCCCAATTATATAGTCACGGATGAACTTAGGGTTTATTGTAAATATGTGTTTTCACCCAAGAATTGCATGCCCCCTTTCTTCTTATTTAACTCATCTATAGCATTACTAGGGTTTTCTGATTGAGGAGATTTCCATTCATCATTTTAGTTTCCTATCTTCAAGGTTACCCAACTAGCTTCACTGCATTGCTACAAAAAAATTGTCTAACAAATGCTCTTAATAAGAAATCTAACATGACAACATTCTAGTCATTAGGATAGGTTAATGCTTCTTTATGAGATTTGCAAGAGTACCTCATAACTCTCCTTCATTGTTGTTTCCAATGGCGGCCTTGATATTTTAAACCATCATAATTTCACATAGCTTAAAAAAAACTTAACTTGAACTGTCTCAATCTTATTTATCTTGTTTATTGCCTTTATCTTAGGTCTAACTATCTTGCTTGACTTGCCATTGTTATGAACATATCTCGATGGATGGCATTCTTTTAGTTACCATTAGATGTATTTTATGTTAGTATTTAACTCCTCCTACTTGATTTGATTAGGGCAATTATTGCATTTAAGTTCCAATTGAATGGTAACCTCATAAGTACAAAAGATCTAATTTTCGTTATTAAACACTGAAAAATACTTTATATAAGTAATGATTTAAAGTTTCATAGCGCTTGGGGTTTTTATTATGCCATAAACCTTATGACTAATAAGTTCAAATTTCAGGGCTTTTAGTGACCCTTGGAACCCCTTGAATTGTTATATGTTGATCTATTGATTTACAAGAATTTTCACTTATGTTTCACTTTGTTATTTTCGCAAGTTTTCCACCTAGGTGTTATACTTCAAGCCATAGTTTGTTTTCAACTAAGTTATGAATGTAGCCCATGTTCACCAGTGTTTGAACCTAGGGCTCTGATACCAAAATGTCATGCCCAAACTTTTGGGCACGAACGGGATAATTTTTTTTTAAAATTTGCACTTAAAACATTTAAATTTTGCAAATATGAAATGCACTTAGCAAGTTTCATCTTAACTATGTGTGAGTTAACTCTAACCACTAACTCAAGTAAGCGATAATAATTTTAAATTTACATGTGGTATACTAAATGAATTATTTTATTATCTCAATGAATTATGTTAATAAATAGATTAATTAAATCAAACTCTCTAAAATAATTGTCGAATATATTATTAAACTTCAATGAACATTAAACGCCTTTTGGGGACTAAATAAATTAGTCCTAGCACTTAGAGTTACCAATGCCTATATTTTATTTTAACAATCATTATAATGTAATTTAAACTAATTCGAATAAAATTCAATTAATATTCATAATGAATATTTCCCTATAAAGTTCAGCCTCATCAAAACCCTATATTAAAATTATTTTCCCCATAACCAAAATAACTTATCCAATTTATTTTAAAATTTCTAAAAGATTAAACTTCAGAAGTATTTAAAAATTTAAACATCCTTTTTTAAAAAAACAAAATAAAAAAAAACCATATGTTTATTAAAAACATATCTAAATTTTAAACACTTAATAAAATATTAAAACTACAATGACCCTAACCATATATATATCTTTATTTAAATATAAATTATTCATGCAAACCCTACACTAAAATTATATATAACTTTATAATCACTTCTTATATTTATTTCTTAATTCATACTATTACGTTTTGAATACCCTAACCCCACAGGGTTAGGGTTTCGAATTTATCCTTTTTTTTTTGTGCAGAGGCCGAGCGCATGATAGAGGGGTGGTGACCATGGCCGAACACGGCGAAGGAGGGAAGAGGGAGATGGCGGCAGCACCGGGTGGCGACCACTGCGGTCGCCATAGTGGCGGCGCCCACTGTGGTCGCCCACAGTGGCACCGGCCAAGGCTATCCACTGTGCAATCCATAGTGTTTGGCCCCGCTGACCACTGTGTATTGCACAGTGGTTCAGCCCGAGCCAAGCCTCATAAATTTTATTTTCTTTTTTTATTTTTTAAAATAAAGTTCTAAATAGTATTTTTTTTTTTAGCTCATAAAACAGAATGATTACAAAATTTTGAATTAAACCAATGTATATATTTTTTTTATATATTGTTTAGCTAGGATTGAGATAAACTAATTAGTATAGGTTTAATTTCTGCAATCATTTACTGCGAGAACTAAATAGACTATAGCAGCAACTATACAAATAGGATAAAATAAAGGTAGACATTTAACTCTAGATATTATTATTTTCTGCATGAAGTAGATGACAAAATTAAATAATTTTATACAACAACTATAAAAATGAATTTTTATTTAAACTAGGAAATATTAAAATGATTCTTCAGAGATGACTATAGTATTTTAGGTCTTAATTTCTACAAATAAATAAAATGACATATTTAATTAAACTTAAAACAACAACTATATTTAGAATAGAAAGTAAGGAAGTAAATCTTAGGAATAGACATGTTATATATATTTTTTTGAATTATTTTCTACAAATAACTAAAAGGAAATGATAGAGTAAAATACCTTTAGCAATTTCATTAATTTAGAATCATTTGGTTTATTCTTAGGGATATACATGAGGAAATAATCAGAGCTTTTATTTATAGAATAAACATGCATGCAAGCCTTTCAACTTTAAGAACAGTGCAAACTAATACCCAACAGAATCTTTTCATTTATGCAATAATAAATACACAGAAATAATGCATTTATTTAAACAAATTTGGCATACAATATAATTAATATTACAAAATGGGTGAAATACCCAAACTAGTCCCTCATTTCTATTATATGGGGACTTTAAACCAAATTAAATACATACTTTTCTAAATAGTACAACATACAGTTTCCTTTTACAATTTTGCAACTTAGAATATCAAATACTCTATTCCTCAATCTTTTTCTGCATCTGATTATAACCCACAACTTCTACTTGCCCTTTTTCTTTTCTTTCAACAACTTGCAAATAATATCGTAGGCTATGACCATGGAGTTCTCACCTCCCAGCCTAGGCTAACTAGTAGCCACCCCCAAGCTTGGAGAACCAAGCCCTAGATAGGTTACATACATGCAAACAAAATAAACAAGGGAAAACAATTCACAAACACATTCCCAACCAAAGCTATACCACACTACACATTGTGATGTCTTTTCAAGGGTGGTAGTGGACCAAGTACCCTAAGGAGACTGCAAGTATGGTAAAACAGAAAACCACCTCATGGCAAACTGAAATATATCATAAATATAACAACCCCTCATCCTTATGCCCCCCAAGGCACTCTGGCCTTATTTTCCTCCTTATGACCCCCAAATGCATAAACAAGCCATGCAACAAGAGTCACATAAATATCCCTTGTGATCACTCTCATAATGAGAGCCTCTCACTCGAGGGTTGTCAAACTCCTACCACCCCCAAGACCATCCTCTCTCCCAAGAGTAGGAGGCCTTGGTTACTCCCAAAACACATAAAATACATACAAGGAGTAAAAACACTGGACACAATAATTTTCCAAGGAAACATACAAGAAAACTAACAAATTCTTTTCAACACAACATGCATTATGAAAAACATTACAAGGAAAGTTAAACCAACCTTCAACTGCACAAAGGTATGCTAGATTTGTTGAGGATGAGCAGCCCAATTCCAGAACCCCTTCCTTCTCTACTCTTAGCCAAAATCCTAAATCAAAATCTATCTTTTTTCCTTCAAATTTTCTTGTCTCCAAAGATGGAGAGTGGGTGATTACCCACTAATTTCATCATTCTTGCTTAAGAAGGCCTTAGTGGGAGTTCTCACAGGTTTCTAAAACTAAAAAGGAAAGGTTGGGTGAAATGGGAAAGGGATCTCACAATCAAAGAGGAAGGTTAACAACTTAGATAATCCTTCTAATTTTCAATTTTCGCTCAACTTAAGAAACCCACTTTTTAGGGTGTCTAAAGGGTCACATGGGAGTTGAAACTTGTCTAAAATTACTCCTAACCCTTAGGTATACCTTATGGGCTTTAGGAAACACTCTTAAACTACCCCTAGGTGTCCATTTGACGCTTTTTAAACCCCTCTGAAGTTAATTTTCGGGTCAAACCTAAGTTGACCTCCCCAAAGATTCTTTACCCTAGAAAAATATATAACCACATTAATTTATTTGATAAAGCTATGGTTAAACAACTCCCTCCAAGGGACAATTCAAAAATCAAAACATAAATCAACACATGTGTCAAGTGTACTTATTCACTGTGATAACTTTGCTGCTATTGATATATCAAAGAATCTGGTATTTCATTCTAGGACAAAGCACATATCTATCAAGTATAACTTTTTGAAGGAGAAGGTGGAAGCAAATGAAGTCAAACTAGTTTATGTGAACACTAAAGAGAAGATTGCAGATTTCTTCACTAAACCTTTTTCTAAGGAATCATTTGAGTACTTCAAAGACAGATTAGGGGTTTCTGCCCCTCTGGTAGAAACCTGAATGATGCTGACTAACATTAGTCTGGCATGTACTTACAAAGCTACTATTCATTCTGGATTTATGTGCTGGTGCTACTACTCAGGGGGAGTAGTTAGTTGTGTGGTTCAGTGGATTTATGATTTTTCTTTTAATGTTCATGTCAGATTTATGGCATTGATGTCAAAGGGGGAGAGATATTATTAGCATTCTACACTCTTATGAGAATAGTTGATGTTGTCATTGATGGCAACCAACTGGCAATCATCTGTGAACCCACCGATAATTACCGACACCGGCAATAGACTTCTACATACACCGACAGATACTTCATCGGCAACAACAATAATGCATACCAACACTCAAGCCGACATGGAATAAACTTTTGTTTATTGTTTTATAATGTAATTATCTCTTGTAAAAGTTGACATGGAATATTGTAAAAGACTCATATATATGTATGAGATCTTATAGGTCATTTTGATATATGAGATATGAGAGAGAGAGAGAATATAGATAATATTTTGTATAAGGTGATATAGTTGACAATGAAGGTTTTGGTTATAGATTGAGCTTAAATCAGTACTGAACCTGGCATAGCTGATGCTGATATGAAGCAGTACATTGCATTGGATTTTGATAATCCATTTTGTAAGTCAGTGAGACTTTTGTTTTGTATTTGAGCAGTGAGCTCTAGGCTGCTAGCCTTCCTGCATGTACAGGCCCCTCATTGTAAGTAATATCTATTCATTGGCTAGTGAGTGAATATTGTGGGTCACAAATCCCACTGAGGTTTTTCCCACACTGGGTTTCCTCATTAAATATCTTGTGTTATGGTGTGTTCTCTATGATGTCTTTGTTATTCTTATTTACTGCATTAATTCTTATTTACCAATACACTATTTTGGGATACAAAGTTCTTAGTAAGTTTAAATATTCTGCTAACCGGTTAGACACTGATTCACCCCCCCCCCTCTTAGTGTCTTTAGAACTGTCATTAATTCTAACAATTGGTATTAGACCCTGGTCCTCTATTTTCAAAATCCTAATAGCTTGAGGAAGATTCTGACACTGATACAGATGGAGAACTTAAGAAAACAATTGGAAGGAGCTCTTGTAGACTATGATGCAAAGAAATTAAAGAATATCAAACTTGAAGATGATCTAAGGACTACACAAGAATTCATTAAAGGACTTCAAGAGAACTTTGATATAACACAAAATAAAATAAAAGAACTTCATGAGAAGATGCATAAAGATGATGATGAAAAAGAAACTCTTAAAGAACTTACAAACAAATTGAGACAAGAAAACAATAATATGAAGAATGAAATGAAATATATGACCATGAGGTTATGTAAAGACATTGAAGATAGGAAGAAGAATGAAGAAGAATTGAATAGGAGACTCAATGATGCTAGAAATGAAAATCTAAGACTTAGTCATGAAAATGATATGTTGAAGATAGATCTGATTGACATGCAACATGATAAAACTAAGCTTATGAGACAAAAGGAAATTCTAGAAAATGAGTTGGCTACTACAAATAAACACAAACACAAATTCAAGAAAAGTTCAGAGGAGCTTGATGACATGCTGAAAAGTCAGAAACCTAATGGAGATACTAATGGAATTGGATTTGAAGTTGGAGAAAGTTAACTGCAAACAATCTAGATCAGAACAAATCGGTAAGACAACCTAATGCTTATAATTTTAATGGAAAATGTTTCAATTGCAACAAATATGGTCATAGAGAAAATCAATGTAGATTTAGAAACAATCAGAATATTAATGCACCCACTAGTCAATGTTCCAAATGCAACAAAGTTGGTCATAATTCAGAAAATTGCAGAATGAATGTGAAATGTTATGTTTGTGGAAGATATGGACACTTATCTAATTAATGTAGAACACAAACCGGTGTAGGGTATGGAAAGGTTATTCAGAGGAATAATGTGACTTCTTATGGTTGTAACAAGATTGGACACATTGCTAAATTTTGTAGAAGTAAGACTTCACTGGCAAACAATAAAGGATCTAGTTTGAAAGGCAAAGAAAAGGTAGATGAGGTAAAGAAAGAATTTTCAAAATAATGGATTAGGAAGAGAGATCAAAAATTTGATGAAACTATCTCTATACCATTAGAACAGAGTAATCCTCCACCAGCAAGAGATTCTTCATCCAATTGAGAAATTACCCTTTCGGGGTATTGCAGCAAGTTGAAAATCATGCGAATTACCCTCAATCAATGGTGAGAAGATAGATTTCTTCCTTACCGACAAATGTGTTAAGTTTTCACTTAATCGATGAGCATTTAATGTGGTTGGTGGAAGAAATGTTATTATAAATTAGTTGATTTCCCTCATTTTTGACTCACCGAGCATTCAAATTAGCAGAGAGTGCAAAAGCAAAGCGAAGGCATTCAAGGTGAAGGTGCGAAGTGATTTCTTCAGGCATTTACAATATTTTCAAGCAATAAAAGGTGTTTTTCAATGGCTTCTTCTTCTGCTCCTGAGTTTATTCTGAACCCTACTATTGTAGAAAATGTGAAACACCCTTGGCCCATATTTAAGATAATTCCTGAAATTGCTAAGCAAGATGACACTGTAGGGGCATTTTCAAAAATTCTTGAAGGTGTAGCATTTGCAGAAGAACCTAGGATTTATATACATTGCAATATAAATGAACTAGGTTTTGAAGAATTGATGAAAATGTTTACTAAGGTAATTTATGATGAAAATGGTGCTGTTAAACCTGAACACAAAATTGTAGAAACTCTAGGTTTTGTGGAGATACTGACATCCCTCAATTTCCAGAGGAAGTAGTAAGAATTGTTTTGAGTAGAGCACATGGAGAATTCTTATGGTTGGATTCTATTTACAAAATAACTTGGCAAGCAATTAGGACAATAACTGGTTTACCCTCAACCGACAATAGACCTGATAAGACTAAGAAGATTCCCAACAAAAAAGTGATGAGACTAACTAGAGCAACATTTGACAATAGATCACTAAGAGTAAATGATATCAAGGACATCAATGTGAGATTTGTAAGTATGGTGTTAGGGTACAAGACTACACATGCTAATAGGATAAATTTAGTTTCTGGTCTTTATATAAACAATGCTTATGAGATGGTTAACAACAATGCAATGATAGATGTGTGTGAATGGCTAAAAGATGAACTCATTGATAATTTGAAAAAGATTAAAGGAGATAAGAAAGGGACATTCCGCTTTGGAAATATTTTGGTATGTTTAATGTTGTATTTCACTAAGGAGATCCCCGGTACTAGACCTAAAGACTTTGGATATGATATACCAGTAGGAAAACAATTACAAGAAGCTTTTACCAGCATGGGAACTGCTAGAGACAACAACATAATTGAATACTTCAAAACTTTCCAAGCTAAAATGAGAACTAGAGAAAGGCTACCACAGAGTGTAGTGGACAAATATGACAAAGAAATCTATTTTGTTATCAAAAGAGATGAGACATGGATGGAGGCAGTACTCCCTAGGACTATTTGGGTCACCGAAATGGGATATGAAGTAGATCTTAATATTTTGGAGACATATGCCAAAGCTTTACTGGATGCACCAAGAGAACCATCAGAAAAGGTCTTTGGTAGTGTTGAGACTATTGAAAGTGATGTAAATTTGTTGAAGGAAAGAAAGAAAAGAGAAAAATATATTAGAGATGCTTCTAAGAAAGTGAAGGAAATTAAAGAAAATGTAATGAACATTAGTGGCATATCAGCTAGTGATGGAATTAGACAAGAAGCTGAAAGTTGAAAAACTTCTAGCTATACATCCTGTAAATTCAAAAGAGGAAATTGATGAATTAATTTATGAGGCTAAATGATCTATTTTTGCTAGTGGACACCGACAAGTAATTTTAATGGTAGGAAGAGTAAAAGAGATTGCAGATGAAACTACAGATAATTGGGATTTATTTTTGTGGAGAAGGAAAAACAAGAGGAAATGAACTAACTATAAAATAAATTTAAAGTGTATTAGAAGGACAAGGACAAGGGAAAAAGAAAAATTGGTGGTATTCCAATCATCAAGATCACTAACAATCTACCACCACCTTTGGATATTGCACCGGTACACACAGATGATCCATCAGTTATTGACACTGAAGGTGTTACACATGATGACACAAATCCTGAATCTGAGATACTCTTTACCATGAATATGGACACTCAGGAAGTAAATATTATTGTGGATAAGGATAGTTTAGAGGTTAAGGAAGACAATGTTGACAGTGGCAACATGGTACAGAAATCGGTAGAAACTATTGAGGTTGAGATCCCAACCCAAATAGAGCAACCATTAGATACTAGAAAACCTACAGAAGGTAAAGATGCTAGCACAAGGCCACCGGTGACTAAGGTACCGGTAGATGAAATTTTAGGAAAACAATCTAAAGAAGAGGTACACAGTGAAACAAAGAAACTGACAATCACTGAGACATCAAAACAGTTTCAGAAACCCTTGCCAGTTGAGATGAAAACCCAGACTAATCCACATGAGGAAAACACAAGTAAAATGGTTACAACTAATGGAAGCACAAAGGTAATTAAGGCAATTGGTCAGGCATTCGACACATCAGCAAGTGAATTCAGACCTACCAATGTTACATAGATACTTTTGGATTCAATCAAAAAGATAACGGATTGTAATGCATTGGCCTACAAGGAAATTGATAACACTATACCTATTCTTAAATTGATTGCACCAAATTGTCACATAGATCATATTAAGGATTCTTTAGGTAAATTGAACACATTATCCAAATTTATTGCTGACAATGTAATAACCATTGATAAAGTGAATGAAGATACAATAAATAAGAGGGTTGAAAAAGAGAAGGACAAATTCTTTGAAGATACCATAAAGAAGTGTACAGAACACCTGAATACATTTTTACTGGCACAGAACTCTACAATTTTGGAGTACAAAGAGCTATATAGGGAAACATGCAAACCTCACCTTCTGATAAAATACATAGACAAGGAGATCAGTAGAACACAAAAAGAAATTGATGACATAGCTAATAACATAATTGGTTCATCCGGACACATCAGTTTTTTAGCAAGAAATGGCATGTTTTGAGGAAAAATTAGAGAAACTTGAGAAAGAAAAGGCAAGGATAAGGTCTAATGCCTGAGAGCTTAAAAATAAACTTGGTCCCAAGTTGGACAATCTTATTTCTCAAAGAATAAAAATATCTAAGGCATTACTTTAGGGAGAACGATCACCGAAAGATCACATGCATTATCTCACCGGCATGATCCAACAGACTGAGGCAACCTTGAATGATAGCAAAAGATTTATGCAGAGTCTAAATCTAGTTTCGGCAGATATCTTTCAGATTGTAACCAACTAGTTATAGACTTTGAAGTGAAATTTTTGCACTCGTTTGACTATTTTTGACAGCCTTTGTCATTGATGTCAAAGGGGGAGTAGTGGAGAGAAAAATTGCTTATTCAGAGGAGATCATTTTCTCAGGGAGAGCACATCTTTTTGGACTTTAGTTTTTGGATTTTTCTCATGAGTGTTGCCATCAATGCCAAAGGGGGAGATTGATGGCATTTTACACTCTTATGAGAATAGTTGATGTTCTCATTGATGGAAAACAACTGACAATCATCTGTCAACCCATCGACAGTTACCAACACCTTTATTAGACTTCTACATACACTGGTAGGCACTTCACCGGCAGCGGCAATAATGCATATTGACACTCAAGCCGACATGGAATAAACTTTTGTTTATCATTTTATAATGTTATTATCTCTTGTAAAATCCAACATGGCATATTGTAAAAGACTCATATATATGTATGAGATCTTATAGGTCATTTTGATATATGAGATATGAGAGAGAGAGAGAGAATATAGATAATATTTTGTATAAGGTGATATAGTTGAAAATGAAGGTTTTGGTTATAAACTGAGCTTAAACCGGTACTGAACCTGGCATAGCTGATGTTGATCTGAAGCAGTACATTGCATTGGATTTTGATAATCCATTTTCTAAGTCAGTGAGACTTTTGTTTTGTAGTTGAGCAGTGAGCTCTAGGCTACTAGCCTTCTTGCATGTGCATGCCCCTCATTGTAAGTAATATTTATCCATTGGCTAGTGAGTGAATATTGTGGGTCACAAATCCCACCAAGGTTTTTCCCACACCGGGTTTCCTCATTAAATATCTTGTGTTATGGTTTGTTCTCTATGCTGTCTCTATTATTCTTATTTACTGCATTAATTCTTATTTACCGGTACACTGTTTTGGGATACAAAGTTCTTAATAAGTTTAAATATTCTGCTAACCGATTAGACACTGATCCACCCACCCTTCTTAGTGTCTTTGGGACTATCATTGATTCTAATAGATATATGTGAAAAACATAGCTTAATAGAACATCAGTCAAGGGGGGAGAACAAAGATTAACAGAGATATCATTCACAGAGGGAGTTTTTTACTTCATTGTTATATCATCTTTTGGGAGATTGTTGATTGTCTTCCTTTGGGGGAGACTTCTTTCACATTTATTGGCACTTGGATGTTTTTCACATCTGGTGTTGCCATAAATGACAAAGGGGGAGATTGTTGTCAATTGGAGGAATTGATTATGTGTTGCATTAATGTTTTGTCATTGATGGCAACACTGACTATTTTGGCTATTTACCAGCTTTCGGTAGGTTCCGGTAGAGTGGTTGGTTTATGATATTGATCCGGTATGCTTCGGTATGCTTTGTCTTGTGGATTTGGTTTGGATCTGTCATTCATGCTATTCATATGGGTATCACGGTCAGTTGGTTTTGGATTTGATGACTTGGGAGCTATCATCTATTCTAGTAATACTTTTGGTCACTGGTAAGGGTTATGCCATTAGAGCTTTGATTGAATACCTTTTGATGCATGTGATAAGTGGTGTTGGCACAACTTATAGATGGATTTGGGATGCTATTGGTTATCTTGTTCATGTTCCTATTGATCATTGGTGTTGGATTTGGGTCTAGACCTATTGCTACCATTTTCGGCTAGGTTATGGATCGGTTTATGTAACATGCTAGTGGATGATCCTAATGCATTACCAGTTGGGTTTATTGATTGGATTATGTTGTTTTAGTCTCAGGCCGACTTGGTTGATAATTAGATTGTGGGTTTAAGTTATGAATTTATTGTATTATCTTTTAGGTGGCCGACCTAATTGTTTAGGTCCCAAGTTGGTATAAATATGATGTAAGATCTTTTTGTAGATCATGGTTTTTTAGGTTATGGGATTATCTGTGTGTGAATAAAGTTGTAATCATATGCAAAGGTTTTTGGTTGATCATAGGTGATCTAATTGGGTTGGTGAAAGAGGTTTAAGACCTCCAGTACTGAGCTTAACTAGAACTGTAATCAGACATAGGAGATGCTATTCTTGCAGTTCATTCTTCTTCCAAATTGTAGTCTAGATTTATTTTGTAGTCAGTGAGGCTCCTTTTGTTATGAGCATTGCACTCTAAGCTATTGGCCTTCTTGCATGTGTAGACCCCTCTTATTGTAATGACATATTTAATGCAAAAGTATTATGTTATTGTGGGTAGGCTTCCCACCATGGTTTTTACCTTTACCGGGTTTTCCACATACAAATATTGGTGTTATCTTTTGTGGATGGTTGGTAAATGTTTTGTGGTTTATATATGTGCTTAACTATTATATCTAATGTTTCAGTATTTGGTTTATGTATTCTAGTAATAAGGTTTTAATGCTTAAAGTTCCATAATTTGTTGACAACTAATTCACACCCCCCTATCAGTTGTCCTCCAGTTATCTGATCTGTCTAACAGTTCCCATATCCATTATTGAGTCTTCAATTTTGGACTTTACTGAATCTATGGAACAAATAATTGCATAGAAATAGTTAGTGACCTTACCTTCCATAACAATCATGGCTAAAGCTCCACCTAGCGTAAGTACCATTGTTTCCACTAATGTACCATCCATAATTGCAACCATAGTTGTTTCCAAGGAGGTATTAGTAACGACTATTGTGGCTCCATTAACAGAAACACCATTTGTTGTTGCGGCCCTAGTACCTATAAATCCATCTTCTACTGTTGCAACTTCAAGTCAGAATGTTCCTTAGATATCAATTTCCATTCAAAAGGATGCCACAACTCCATCTACTAAAGAAGATGTACCACCATGGATGGATATAGTAGCACCTAAAAGGAAGAAACAGGTAATTTCACCAGATGAATTTTATTTTGAACAATTGGCTCCTCCCAAATCCAAAGGCACTAAAAAGCCAAAGACTATTTCTCTGGTGATAGTGGATCCTACTATAAAAAGGAAATATGTTGAGGTTATGGTGTCATCTTCAAATAAGAACAATGATAATATTCAACCTAGAGATTATACTATGCAGACTATAGAACTTGGAGTGGAGACACATGAGAGTATCAAGTTAGACTCTCAAACTTCTTTCAATTCTCTTATGAGAAGGTTTGATCAAGAAAGAGATGAAAAGAGTGAATTGAAGAAAAATTGTGAGCAGTTGACCAATGTGCTTCTCAAGGTCACACAATATTCTCATGAAGTCGAGCCAGTTGTTTCTTTAATTGATACTGAGGCTCTCAAGAAGGTGGAACAGGTGGGCATCACAAGTCGAGTAGTGTATGAGTGGATTGCTCATTTGAAATCAGATGGTTCCCATCTTCTAGATTCAATAATTAAGTTGTTGATTGACTTTGAATTTGTTCAAAGTCAAATGCAAGGTGTTAAAACTTCCTTATCTCAAGAGGTAGAAGATATTGAAAAGAGCATAACTCTTTGGGATAAAATGGAGGCTTTCAAAATTCACATCCTCGTGGAGAATAAAGTAATTCCAACAAGAAAGAAATACATCTAGATTTTGTCATTGTTGTCTCATAATAAAGAAATAATAAGGTATGATTATGGAGCTGGATCAGGAGAAGAAGGAAGGTGATGATGAGATTGATCTTATTTCAGTAAGAGTAGCTGAAATTCCTTGTTATTTGTATGATGATAATCAAAAATCTTGTGACCAATGACACCATCATACAAGAATTTCTTTCCCTGATAGATCATTATACAAAACAAGATTTCACATTGAATTCATTTAATAAGTTGCTAGAAATACAAGTCATTTTTGAAGTTCTTGCATCAATATTGAAGGATGGAAGGAAGAAATGCATGAAAGCTGAAGATTCAGTTTCCCATATTCATGCCATCACCAGTTCTACCACAATGTCAAACAAAGCTGAGATGGAAGTTGTTTTGTTCAAGTTTGAGGAATTCTAGAAATCCAATGAGGAGGAGAAAAATGAATAAAGAGTTCCCCTTTGACACTTTCTTTTCATGTAGTTGCATTCTTAGTCACTACAAATTTTCTTGCGGTTGCATTTTTATTTGATGCAGTAATTGTAGTCAAGTGGGATTGTGTAGTTGTATTAGTCAAATGTGCCCACATTTTTCTCCACTCTTTTTCTATATAAACAGGACCTTCATTTGTACATATTTATCTTTTTTATGTTTAGCAAAACTCTACCAAATTTTTATCTTAATTAAGACTTTTTTCTTTTGATGTAAAAGTTGATTCAAGGAAATAAAGATAGAAATCCTCTAGTTTCCAAACTTTGTGTTGGAATGAAGATTGTGATTGTGATTGGAATCATTCTTATGTTTAGTTCTCATAATCATTCCTTATGATCTTGAATCTTTTGGTGAAATTGTGAAAGTTTATGAAAGAGCTTTCTAATTGTGGAAATAGACTTTGTGCTATCTACATATTTGGGAAACCTTTTGATAACTAAGTAATTGTGTAGGAAGCTTTGTATTGCTGCAAATTACTTGTAGTTTTAGGAATCTTTGATCACATCTTGGAGACTTTGAGCTACAAGTTGAGATTTAAGTTGAAATAGTGGTGATTTAAGTAGTTGTACTTACATAAGACTTTGGACTTAAAAGGTTGTCTAAATATTGAGTATCTTTGTATCTTTGTCAAGAAGTTTAATTTAGTGGTTAATTTTATTTAGTTTTAAGAATTATCACCAAGTGAAGGGAGAATACATTAACTCTGAAAAAAATAGAATTACATTCCCCAAGCTTACACCCAAATTTTTGTTTTGCATAAGTTGTTGTAATACCCAAAATTCTAATAGGGAACCTCCCCTTGATGAGAGGAAAGACTTTGTCTTATGATAGCCGTGTGTGAAACATATATTTTGTCATTGGTATGCTAGTGACAAAATATTTGCCCAACAATTTTTTGGCGACTCTGCTGGGGATTCGACGTGCAACCAATATTTTCTCTTTTGGGTTGCAGTGTGTTTTTCCATTGTAATATCTTTATTGCTAATTTTCTCAAAGTATTAACTTGGCTGATCCAAGTTATACTCATGGTCAAAAAACACAAGGAATTTTTGATCCTACATTTGAGTTTTTGTAGCAACATAATTTCCCTTTTGTGACTCCTCCACGAATGTGTTGGCATATGCACACTCCAATGAGACATTGTAGGTGATTGAAGGTTTTGTCATTGATGGAAACCTTACAATCCTATGACACCGGCAAGGCATTCCACTGGTGCTAGCAAGATCAGACTCTACACCATCACTTAGACCACCAGTACCAACAGTGAAAGGAAGCATATCGACACAAAAGCCGATAGGAATTTTATTGTTAATATATTTTGTTTATTATTGAAAAATCATTGTAAGCCAACTTGAAAATTTGTAAAATGACTCTTATATAAGAGAGATCATTGTAGAATACTTAGAGAAGGATAGAGGAATATAATTAGGTGAAATAAGGCAGACCTATTATGCAAAATATAGGTTAAGGGTTTATGTAAGAAGCAGAGCAGAAACCGGTACTAGATCTGGCATTATAGATGCTATTTTGAAGCAATACAAGACACTGGATTTATATAATCCATTTTGTAACTCAGTGAGACTTCCTATTTTGTATTTGAGCAATGAGCTCTAGGAACTTGGCCTTCCTGCATGTGCAGGCCCCTCCTGTAGTAGTAGTATTCTCTTATTGGCCAGTAAGAGAATATTGTGGGTCACAAATCCCACCAAGGATTTTCCCACACTGGGTTTCCTTGTTAAAATATTGTGTTATGGTGTGTTTTTTCATGTGGTTGCTTTTGTCTCTATTTATTGCATTACTTTTTGTTTATCGGTACAAAGTATTAATATTCTCTACATGTTTTAAGTTAAGAAAATCTTATACCGGTTAGATACTGATTCACACCCCCCTCTTAGTATTTGTGGGAATCCTAACAATTGGTATCAGAGACTGGTCCTCTATTTTCAGAAGCCTAACAACTTGAGGAAGATCTTGACACTGGTAGAGATGGAAAACTTGATGAAGCAACTTGAAGGAGCTCTTTCCGACTATGATGCAGAAAAATTGAAAAATATCAAACTTGAAGATGATCTAAGGCTACTCAGGATATCATTCAAGCACTTCAAGAAAATCTTACTATTTCAAGAAATAAGAGAAGAGAACTTTGTGAAAAGATGCAAAATGAGAATGATGAAAAAGAAACTCTTAATGATATGATAAACAAGCTGAAGCAAGAGAACATGACAACAAAGAATGAGATGCAAAATATGACTATGAGATTCTGTAAAGAAATTGAAGATAGAAAGAAGAATGAAGAAGATTTGACTAGAAGACTAAGTGATGCTACAAATGAGAATGCAAGACTTAGCTATGAAAATGATTTGTTGAAGACAGATCTGATGCACAGACAGAATGACTCAAATGAACCGATGAGGTAGAAATAAGTCTTCGAAAGAGAACTAGATACTGCAAATCAACATAAAGAGAAATTCAAGAAAAGCTCAGAAGAACTTGGTAACTTGCTAAAGAATCAAAAACCTAAAGGTGACACTTGTGGAGTTGGCTTTGAAGTTGGTGAAAGCTCCAGTACTGCAAACACACAAGATCATAGCAAACTACCTACTGCTTATAAATTCAATGGAAAATGCTTTAACTATAACAAGTATAGTCATAGAGCAAATCAATGTAGAACTACAAATTATCAGAATACCAATGCACCCACCGATCAATGTTCAAAATGCAACAAAGTTGGTCATAACTCTGAGAATTGCAGAATGAATGTGAGATGTTATGTTTGTGGAAGATTTGGACACTTATCTAATCAATGTAGAACACAAACTAGCATAGGTTATGGAAAGGCTATTCAGAAAAATAATGTCACTTGTTATGCTTGTAACAAGATTGGACATATTGCAAAATTCTGCAGAAGCAAGGCACCACCGATAGACAACAAAGGTTCTAGTTTGAAAGGAAGAGAAAAGGTTGAAGAAGTTAAGCAAGAATTCTCAAAATAATGGATCAGGAAATTAGAACTGAATGGTGTTGGGAATACTCCTCCACTGGTAGAACCAAGCAACACTCCACCAACAGAACAAAGTAGCACTCCACCAACAGGAGTCTCTTCATCAAATTGAAGAAATTTCTTTGAGAGTTTGGCAATCAATGAGACATATGCTATTATTCCCTCGGTTGATGGTAAGAAGTTGAAATTACTTCTATACTGACAGTTATGTTAAGTGATTACTTAACTGACATGCATTAAATGTGGTAGTTGGAAAATTGACATTATAAATTAGTGTTTTTGGCTCCATTTCACTTCACTGAGCATTCAAACATTCAAAGAGCATGAAATTTCCCGAGCTAAGGCATTTCGAGCAAAGAGGCAAGACATTTCAGCAATCAATCTTTCCAAATACAAGAAAAAAAGGTATTTATAATCATGGCATCCTCCTCTGTACCTGAATTCATAGAAAACCCTACTATAGTCAAGGTAATCAAACACCTTAGGCCCGTATTTCAGCTAGTTCCCAAGATAGCTAAAAGGGATGATAATGTTGGTGCATTTTCCCAAATCCCAAAAGGAGTTGTTTTTGCAGAAGACCCTAGAATTTATATCCATTGCCATATAGAAGAATTAAGAGATGAAGAAATCAAAAACATGTACAAGACTATCATATGTGATGACTCTGGAAATGTAAAACCTAAACACAAAATTGTTGAAACCCTACGATTCACTGAGATCCTCTACATTCCAGACTTTCCTAAGGAAGTTATTAGGATAGTATTGAGCAGGGTACATGGTGCATTCTTTTGGCTAGATTCGGTTCATAAAATTACAAAGGAAGCTGTGAAAGCTATAACAGGGTTACCTTCCTAGTGCAGGAGCACCTTTCTAAGGTCTTTATCCATGTGACCTTTGTTGGAATTTTGCTTCTTTAAGAAGCCATGTAAATGTAATAAGAGCTAAGAGCTCATTGGTTTTGTTTAGGTCCTAGTTTAGGTCATAGGTTCTTAAGTCTAGGTTGATTTGTCTTGTGCAGTAGAAGGTAGGTGTACCTTTGGTGTGTTTGGGGTCCTTTTGACATGGTTGGGTCCATAGGATAGCCCAAGGTAGGCCCAAAAGTCAAGAAAAGTAACATTGTAGGAGTTGCTCAAAAGTTGTAAAAAGTTGCATGACAACTTTTCAAAGTTGTCATGCAACTTTCCCACCAAATAGGTCATAACCTTAGCTTGGCATTAGGAACCCTAACCATGAAACACCAAATGAGGTAGAGACACTATAAACTATTGTAAACCCTAAAATGAGGGATTGGATGTTAGATTGTACGACCAAGAGAAAAGAACTTGACTGTGACTGTGTTTTTGTTGCCAGTGGCACAAATGAAGCATTAACAGGTTGATAATGGATTGTTTTGTAAACTGAGTGGTGTTGTGAATCTTTCATTGTATTTATACCTTCATTTTGAGCACTTAGGGTAGGTTCTTTTGCAGGTTTTTGTGTGTTTGTAATTATTTTTGTGAAGTACTTTGTCATTGTCCAGTTTTGGATTGTTTTGTGTAATGGAATGATAACTCCTATCCCCATTGTGGAGACACCATGAAACCATGGGGAATAGGAGTGAAAACCTTGTACAATATCCCAAAGAAACCAGGGCCCCTAAAGATAAAGCAAAGTCTTTCAAAGACCCACTCCTAGGCGAGACTAGACTGTGCCTGGCTAGGAAGGGTTGAAGTTGCAGAGGTCCATGAGAGCAAGGTAGGACAAGGAGGGAGGCACCCTTTGGAGGAGGTGTAGAGGGATATATGAAGCACCATTAGTGAGAATGAGGATCTTCCACCAATCTAGATAAGGTGGCAAAGACAATAAACCATCACTGTGACCCAGGCAGGCCTTAAAACCCTTGTAAAAACCCTCAAAACCCCCAAAATTCACCTAGGGCAGTGTACGGACACTTGGAGGCCCAAAACCAAAAAAATATTTGAGCCCTTGCCAAATTATTAGCAGTCCCTTTGGGAAGTTTCACAATTTTGTGCATCATTTGCAAGAGGGAGCCCTAAAAGTCCGGAATGGAGGCCTAATTAGCACATTCCTTGTAGCCCTATTTTGTAGGAAAAAAAAGCAAAATAGTGAGATCGGTAATGAAATGGAAGGTTAAAACCTCTTGGGGGCACATGAATGGATGGATAACCATGATAGAGACCTATCCTAACCTTGCTAGGACCTAAGAAGGTGAAGAAGGAGCTAAACCCTTATTAGCCTATGTGAGGGTTTTTGATGCTTGAGAGTAGGTGTGAATTTAGGAGGAGAATCACAAATTGTTGGTGGGTGGATTGGGAAAGGTCAAGGGATTACATAAGCAAGGGAAGTCCTAGAGACCCTAGGGTGTGGTTGAAACACCTGGTGATCCAAGGAGAGGATCAAGGAGCATAGACAAGGCTAGTCTATCCCATTCCCATTCCCATCAGATTGGTATCAGAGCAAGCTAAAGATTTGGTGGACCGTACATGTCTCTATATTCTAGTGAATCAGTAGGGGAGAACATAATGGTCACTAATGCAGAGCTGGCTAGGGAAGTAGAAGAACAAAAGGATAAAAATAGACTCCTTGAAGATGCTATGAGTGAAATAAGGAACAAGTTGCAAGAAGTGGTTGATCAGAGAGCACAAGAACTCTGGGGTGTAGACAATTGTGACAGAGGCAAGAAAGATATTGATCTTGATGACATCATACCTAAACCAGACCCCTTAATCAATGAAGAACCTTTTGTAAAGGCCATTAAGGCTTTGAATACAAAATCTTTTGAAGGATTGCCACATTTTAGTGGAAGGATGGACATTTGCACTGTCATGGAATGGATTGAGGGTATGGAGAACCACTTTGAGTGTGAAGGTGTGACAAAAGCTCAAAAGGTTAAGGTTGCCAAATCAAGACTAAGGGGAGCAGCCTTGACATGGTGGAAGTACTTGTAAGAAGAGAGAGTTAACATGGGAAAGCTACCTATAGCCAACTGGAAGGCCATGGTGAGTAAGATCAAGGAGAACTACTTACCAGAGGATTATGAAGTCCAACTTCATAAGAAGAGATAGGGATTGAAGCAAAAAGACCTTGATGTGACCTCCTACATAGAGGAGTTTCAAAATCTTTGTCTTAGATCAAAAGTCCAAGAGGAGGAATCTATCAAGGTGGCTAGGTATCTAAGTGGCCTAAAGTGGAACATCCAAGTGGAGATAAGCCTACAGACTCCTACTATTGTCCAAAAATGTCATCAACTTGCTATCAAGGTGGAAGAGAGGAACAAAAGGAAGGGAGACTCTAACAACAGGGGTAGAGGCAGAGGTAGAGACCAAATGAATCACCGAGGTGGTTACCAAAGCAAGGCAAATGAGAAAAGGAAACAAGGAGAGTCCAAGTTGACTGAACATAGCAGTGAAACCAATCTTAGAAGAGGCCATTCTAGAGAAAGAGGTGCACAAGGGGGTCCAAGTAGGGGTAGAGGTACTGGTAGGGGTAACTCCTACTTTGTAACCATGAAATGCTACAACTATGGTCAATTGGGACACCCGGCCTATAGATGCCCTGACAAGCCTACCTCATCAAATAGTGGAAAGAGGGTTGCTTATGCCCATGAAGACACATCAAGCAAAAAAACACCTAAGCTAGACCATATTGAATCAGAGATTGGAGAGAATCTGATGTTCAATAGAGTCTTGAGAAGACAACCGGTTAAGGATGAACCTAAGCATAGGAGAACATTGTTTAGGGTGAGATGCAAAATCTTTGGAAAAGTTTGCAAGGTGATAGTTGATTCAGGGTAAACTGATAACATCATATCAGATGAGCCAGCTAAGAAGTTGAAACTCACAAAGATACCCCACACTAGCCCTTACAAGGTGACATGGTTGAATCAAGAGCAGAGTGTGCTTGTCAATGAATAGACTTGGGTGGAGTTTTCTATTGGAGGGTACAAGGATAAGATCCTTTGTGATGTGTTACCCATGGATGCTTGTCATCTGCTGCTAGGTAGACCCTGACAATTTGATAGGAAGATGATCTATGATGGAGAGGAGAACTCCATTTCCTTCAAGAAGGATAGCAAAACTTTTAAGATATAGTCTTTGACAGAGAATGGTGAGGGAACCTCAAGAACACCTAGTGTTTTACTTAATACTGGTAAAGAGTTCTTACACCTACTACATGAAGAGGAGATTGTGGGATGTGCCATTTTTGTGAAGCCAAAGGAGGAGGAAGATAAGTTGCAGACAGAGGTACCTAAGGAGGTAAAACAAATGTTGCAAGAGTATAAAGATATAGTGAGTGATGGAGCACCTGCAACACTTCCACCAAGAAGGTCTATTAGCCATCAAATAGACTTTGTACCCAGTGCATCCCTACCCAATAAAGCAGCATACAAGCTCACACATAATCAAAATAAGGAAGTGGCAAGGCAAGTGCAGGAGTTGTTGGATCAAGGACTAATCAAGAAGAGCATCAGCCCATGTGCAGTCCCGGTAGTACTAGCAACAAAGAAGGGAGGCAAGTGGAGACTTTGTACTGATTCAAGGGAAATCAATAGGATCACCATAAGGTACATATTTCCCATTCCTAGAATAGAGGATTTGATGGACTGTTTAGGAGGTGCCATGTATTTTACCAAGTTGGACCTTAAAAGTGGTTATCATCAGATCAGGATTAAGGAGGGTGATGAGTGGAAGACCACTTTTAAGACCACATAAGGGTTGTATGAATGGCTTGTGATGCCATTTGGACTTACCAATACCCCAAGCACCTTCATGAGGTTGATGAATGAGGTGTTGAAGGACTTCACAGGCAGATTTGTGGTGGTGTACTTAGATGACATACTCATCTATAGCAGAACCAAAGAGGAGCACCTTGAACATTTGAGGTTAGTCCTAGAGAGGTTGCATGAAGAGAAGTTGGCAATCAACTTAGAGAAGTGTGACTTTTTGAAGAAAGAGTTAGTCTACTTGGGGTTTGTGGTGTCTAAGGGAACCTTGAAGATGGATCAAAGCAAAGTGGAGACAATCTTGAATTGGCCTACCCCTAAAACATGGACTGAAGTTAGGACTTTCCATGGTTTAGCCCAATTCTATAGAAAGTTTGTGAGGAACTTCAGTGGCATATGTGCACCTGTACTTGACACCATAAAAGGAGTCCTTAAAGCTAAGTTCAAATGGACTAAACAAGCTGATAAAGCATTCCAATTATTGAAGCAAGAAGTAGCCACAAAACCCATCCTACTCTTACCTACTTTTGACAAACTATTCACATTGGAGTATGATGAAAGTGGCTTTGCAGTAGGGGGTGTATTGAGTCAAGAGGGAAGGCCTGTGGCATTTTTCAGTGAGAAGCTTAATGAGGCAAAGAAGAGGTATTCAACATATGATCTAGAGTTGTATGTACTAGTTCAGTCTCTCAAGAAGTGGAGGCATTACCTACTCCCAAAGGAATTTGTGGTGTTCACAGATAACCAAGCTTTGAGTTATATCAACAGTCAAGAGAAGCTTAGCAATAGACATTTGAAGTGGATGGAGTACCTCCAATCCTTTACCTTTACCATCAAGCATAAAAAGGGGCAGCTTAACAAGGTGGCAGATGCTTTAAGCTGGAAGTTATTGACTGTCCAAGAACTACAATTGCAAAGCATAGGGATAGAAGGTTTCAAGGATCTCTATGATGAAGATGAGGAATTCTCATCAGCCTACAAGGTCTGCAAGGATTTTGAGAATCATTTTCATGGTGAGTATGCAGATTACACTCTCCAAAATGGTCTCTTGTTCAAAGGCAATCAGTTATGTGTACCTAGAGGATCTATGAGAGAAAATCTCATGCAAGAGAAACACAATGGTAGTCTAAGTGGACACTTTGGAGTCAATAAAACTTTGGATCTAGTACAAAGGTACTACTATTGGCCTAAGTTGCCAAGGGATGTGAGAAAGTATGTGGAGCAATGTGGTGTGTGTCAAAGGGCAAAAGGAGGATCAATAATGCAGGCCTCTATCAACCATTACCAGTCCCAAATAGGCCTTGGGAGTGTGTGAGCATGGACTTTGTGGTAGGACTCCCCAAGACAAAGATAGGTATGGATAGCATCTATGTGGTGGTAGATAGATTTTCTAAGATGAGCCATTTCATTCCATGTAGAACTACTCATGATGCTAGTTATATTGCACATCTCTTCTTTAAGGAGATTGTAAGGATTCATGGACTCCCATTAAGTATTGTTTTAGATAGGGATAGCAAGTTCATGGGCCATTTTTGGCAAACCTTATGGAGGAGACTAGGAACTAATTTGTCATTCAGCTCAACTTACCATCCACAACCTGATGGTCAAACTAAAGTCATTAACAAGGTGTTAGGAAACTTGTTAAGGTGTCTAACCAAGGAGAATGGACAGACATGGGATCTAGTTATTCCACAAGCTGAGTATGCCTACAATGACAGTGTAAATAGGACCACTAGAAGGAGTCCTTTTGAGGTTGTTTATGGTAGACATCCAAGAGGGGTGTGTGAACTAAGAGAACTTGGTTCCATGGAGATGAAGAGTGGGCAAGTAGAGGACTTCACTCAAACCATCAAGGAAGTCCAAGAACAGATCAAGAAAGCCATCCTAGAGTCTACTGAAAAACTGAAAGCAAAAGTGAATGAAAGGAGTGAGGTTCAGTTCAAAGTGGGTGACTATGTGATGGTCCATTTGAGAAAAGCTAGAATGCAGAGTGACAAGCCTACTAAGCTACAAATGAAGAGGGTAGGACCTTGTAGAATTCTATCCAAATATGGTGAAAATTCCTACAAGGTGGATCTTTTCTACAGATTTGGCTATATCACCAGTCTTCAATGTTGCTAATCTAATACTATACAAGGGTGAAGTAGCAGGGCAAACTGAGAATCAAGCCAAGGTACTACAAGAATTGGATGTGAATACCTTACCTCAAGTGAAGCAACCCATAGCAACAGAGATCTTGGAGTCAAGGGTGAAGAAGTCTACTAGACACCAGGTCTACATGGAACACTTGGTGAAGTGGGCAGGTCAACTTGGGTCTAAAGCCACTTGGGTTGAAGAGAGCAGGTTTAAGAAATTTGGTATTGACCTGGATCTCATCTCTCCCCTAGTTCCTTAATTTTGTGTAGAGGGGGAGTATGGTGTAGGAGCACCTTTCTAAGGTCTTTCTCCATGTGACCTTTGTTGGAATTTTGCTTCTTTAAGAAGCCATGTAAATGTAATAAGAGCTAAGAGCTCATTGGTTTTGTTTAGGTCCTAGGTTCTTAAGTCTAGGTTGAGTTGTCTTGTGTAGTAGAAGGTAGGTGTGCCTTTGGTGTGTCTAGGGTCCTTTTGACATGGTTGGGTCCATATGATAGCCCAAGGTAGGCCGAAAAGTCAAGAAAAGCAACATTGTAGAAGTTGCTCAAAAGTTGTAAAAAGTTGCATGACAATTTTTCAAAGTTGTCATGCAACTTTTGCACCAAATAGGTCATAACCTTAGTTTAGCATTTGGAACCCTAACCATGGAACACCAACCAAGGAGGAGACAATATAAACTATTGCAAACCCTAAAATGAGGGATTGGATGTTAGATTGTACGACCAAGAGAAAAGACCTTGACTGTGACTGTGTTTTTGTTGCCAGTTGGCACAAATGAAGCATTAACAGGTTGATAATGGATTGTTTTGTAAATTGAGTGGTGTTGTGAATCTTGAATTGTATTTATACTTTTATTTTGACCACTAAGGGTAGGTTATTGTGCAGGTTTTTGTGTGTTTGTAATTTTTTTTTTGAAGTACTCTATCACTGTCCAGTTTTGGATTGTTTTGTGTAATGGAATGATAACTCCTATCCCCATTATGGAGACACCATGAAACCATGGGGAATAGGAGTGAAAACCTTGAACAGTATCCCAAAGCAACTAGGGCCCTTGAAGATGCAGGAAATTCTTTCAAAGACCCACTCCTAGGTGAGACTAGACTGTGCCCGACTAGGAAGGGTTGAAGTTGCAAAGGTCCATGAGAGCAAGGTAGGACAAGGAGGGATGAACCCTTTAGAGGAGGTGTAGAGGTATGTGTGAAGCACCATAAATGAGAATGAGGAGCTTCCACCAATCTAGATAAGGTGGAAAAGATAGTAAACCATCACTGTGACCCAGGCAGGCCTTAAAACCCTTGTAAAAACCCTCAAAAACCCCAAAATTCACCTAGGGCAGTATACGGACACTTGGAGGCCCAAAACTAGAAAAATATTTGAACCCTTTCCAAATGATTAGTAGTCCCTTTGGGAAGTTTCACAAGTTTGTGCATCATTTGCAAGAGGGAGCCCTTAAAGTCCGGAATGGAGGCCTAATTGGGCACATTCCTTGTAGCCCTATTTTGAAGGAAAAAAAGAAAAATAGTGAGATCGGTAATGAAATGGAAGGTTAAAACCTCTTGGGGGAACATGAATGGATGGATAAACATGACAAAGACCTATCCTAACCTTGCTAGGACCTAAGAAGGTGAAGAAGGAGCTAAACCCTTATTAGCCTATGTGAGGGTTTTTGATGCTTGAGAGTAGGTGTGACTTTAGGAGGAGAATCACAGATTGTTGGTGGGTGGATAGGGCAAGGTCAGGGGATTCCACAAGAAAGGGAAGTCCTAGAGACCCTAGGGTGTGGTTGAAACACCTGGTGATCCAAGGAGAGGATCAAGGAGCATAGACTAGGCTAGTCTATCCCATTCCCATTCCCATCACTTCCACCGGTAATAGACCAGTCAAGACAAAGAAGGTCTCAAATGACCTAGTAACAAATCTAACATGTGCAACATCTGACAAAAGGTCCTTGAGGGTTAATGATGTAACCAACATAAATATAAGATTCATTAGCATGATTCTAGGTTACAAAGTAACTCATACAAATAGACTTAACTCAGTCTCCAGTTTATGCATAAAAAGTGCATATGATATGGTAAATGAGAATGTGAAAATTGATGTATGTGAATGGTTAAAGGATGAATTGATTGACAATTTAGGGAAGATCATAAAGGATAAGAAAGGAACATTTAGATTTGGCAACTTACTTGTATGCTTAATGCTACACATAACCAAATAGGTGCCCGGTATAGGTATCAAGAACCTTGGATTTGACATACCGATAGGGAAATAGTTATCAAACTTGTTCAACAACATGGGTGAAAGCGAACAAAAGAATATTGATGAGTATTTTCAAGCACTAAAGGCCGGAATGAACAAAAGAGTCAGACTGTCACAGGAAATTGTTAACAAATACAAAGATGATATATGTTTTGTGATTAAAAAGGATGAGATCTGGATGGAAGCAGTTATCCCAAGAACAATTTGGGTTACTGAGATGGGTTATGAGACTGATGATCACATCATTGAAACATATGCAAAAGCCCTTTTGGAAGCACCCAAGGAACCTAAGGAAGAGGTATTTGGTAGTGCTGAGACCATTGAAAGCCAAATTCAATCTAAGAAGAAAGTAAAGAAAGTTGAAGCAACTGTGAGAAGAGGTTCAAGGTAAGCTAAGGCTATCAAAGAAGATGTACTAAAACAAACCGGTATCACTGAAGATGAGTTACAGGCACAACAACCAGAAACTCACCTTTCACCAGTAGCAACTTCTTCAGAAAGTGACATGCCAGTTGAATTTAAAAGAGTTGTGAGGAAAAGATAACCTTCACCGGTATCCACACCTTCACCTAGAAGAACCAAGCAAAAACAATAGGCAGTGAGGCCCCTGGTCAAGAAATCTACTCCTAAGAAAAAAAAGTTGACACCAAAGAAAAGGACTCAACAAAATATTTCTCCAATTGACAAACTATTGGATGAAATCATAGAAGAAGGAAAACTTAAAAACATCAACAAACTATATGACTCACTATCAATTCATGATAAAGAAAAGGTTGAAAACAGTGTTATTTTACACTTGGATATCTACAAAAAGTTCTTGATGCAAGTTGTAGATGAACTACCTGATGAACTATTCAAGAGACTGGAAGCAAGAAGACAAGTTGTTGTAGAGCTTGACAAGAAAATTAAATTTGAAAAATTACTTGTTGTTTACCTAGTTAACTCACCGAAGGAGATAGATGATCTAATTGTAGAAGCCAACCAGTCAGTATTTTCTACTACACACTGGCATATTGCACTTATGGTTGGAAGAGTAAATGAGGTTGTAGAAGAAACTGAAAATGCATGGGATATATTCCTTGTTGAGAAGGAAAAACAGAAAGAGTATAGAAACCCTAAACCAATCAAGGTATATCAGAAAGACAAGGATAAGGTTAAAGGAAAGGTTGGTGGTCCTCCAAGCATCAAAATAAGAGATAACTTATCCCCACCACCTTTGGTTACTCTACCAGTAACAACAACTGAAGATCAACTGGTAGATGAGAGTATGGATATAGAAGATACAAATCCTAATCCTGAGGTCTTATACATAGTTGATGTTGATACTCAAAAGGTCAACATTATGATAGACAAGGGCACAACCAATAACACAAATATGGCTAGTGAGCCACTGGTAGCTGACAACATTGATAACACTAAAGGTAAACTAGCAGATGGGAAAATAAAGACTCCAACAGATCAACAAACAAAGAGACAAGCAGAGCAGCAGGCTCTGGAACAGCAACAAGTTCATGTGGAAATAGTGCCACCGACAATAGGAGAACAACAGAAACCTTTTCTTAAGGAAATGGAAACACAGACTGACCTGCCAGAGGTCACTACAAGCAAGGATATTGCTCCCACCGGTGGAATTCAGAATGTTAGCTCTTCAACTGAAGGATTTAAATCAACAAATGTAACTGAAGTTCTTTTAGACTCCATTAAGAAAATAACAAATTGCAGTTCACAAGCATATAAAGCTATAGATGACACAATTCCAGTTTTGAAGATGATAGCTCCAAAATGCAATGTAGATAATAAGGATTCGTTGAGCCAACTCGACACTTTGTCTAAGTACATTACTGACAACACAATGACAGTTGAACAAATAAAGGAGGAAGCATTCAAAGAGAGGTTAGAAAAGGAAAAACATAAATTCTTTGAGGAACAAATAAAGAAGTGTACAAGGCAGTTTGACACACTTCTACTGGAATTGTGTAGCACACTCAAGGAGTTCAAAACTTTGTACAAAGACACTTGTAAGACAAACTTTTTAATAGTTGACATAGACAATAAAATGAGCAAGATACATGAGGATATTAATAAACTTTCTGACAATTTTGTTAATTCATCCAATTCATTATTAGTTTTTGAGCAAAAGATAACTAGTTTTGAGGAAGAATTACTGAAGCTAGAGAGAGAAAAGGAGAGAATAATAAACAAGGCTAAGAATCTGAGATTAAGACTGAGTCCAAGACTGGACTATCTAGCATCCCTGAGGAAGGAAATATCTGAGGCACTAGTACAAGGACAAAAAACATGGGTAGAGCATATGCAGCACCTCACCGGTACAGTTCAAAGAATAGAGGCAGCAATAAAAGATAGTAAGAAGTTTTTGGAAATCATAAATTTGGTTTTGGTGGATCTTTTTCAAATTGTAACCACCTAGTTACAAGGTTGAGACAGAAAACTACAACTCTATTGACACTTTGACAACCTTTGTCATTGATGCCAAAGGGGGAGTAGTAGTATGAGAAAATAATCAGCAAAAGACTTATCTGCTCAGGGGGAGCTCACATATTTTTGGTACACAATTTTTGGATTACAAGTTTTGGATACACTTTTTGAATTTTCTCATGAGTGTTGCCATCAATGCCAAAGGGGGAGATTGTTGTCATACGCACACTCCAATGAGACATTGTAGGTGATTGAAGGTTTTGTCATTGATGGAAAACTTACAATCCTATGACATCGACAAGGCATTCCACCGGCACTAGCAAGATCAGACTCTACACCGGCACTCAGATCACCGACACCGGCAATGAAAGGAAGCATACTGACACAAAAGCCGACAAGAATTTTATTATTAATATATTTTGTTTATTATTGAAAAATCATTGTAAGCCAACTTGAAAATTTGTAAAATGACTCTTATATAAGAGAGATAATTCTAGAATACTTAGAGAAGGATAGAGGAATATAATTAGGTGAAATAAGGTAGACCTATTATGTGAAATATAGGTTAAGGGTTTATGTAAGAAGTAGAGCAGAAATCGGTACTAGATCTGGCATTATAGATGCTATTTTGAAGCATTACAAGACACTGGATTTATATAATCCATTTTGTAAGTCAGTGAGACTTCCTATTTTGTATTTGAGCAGTGATCTCTAGTCACTTGGCCTTCCTACATGTGCAGGCCCCTCTTGTAGCAGTAATATTCTCTTATTGGCCAGTAAGCGAATATTGTGGATCACAAATCCCACCGAGGTTTTTACCACACTGGGTTTCCTCATTAAAATATTGTGGTATGGTGTGTTTTTCATGTGGTTTCTTTTGTCTTTGTTTATTGCATTACTTTCTATTTACTGGTACATAGTATTAATATGCTCTACATGTTTTAAGTTAAGAAAATCTTATAACCGGTTAGATACTGATTCACCCCCCTCCCCCCTCTTAGTATCTATGGGAATCCTAACAAAATGTGATCTCCTCTGCAGTGGACACGAAGTTTTTCTCTTACTGCGCAAGGATCTCCTATACCAAGTGAGGCATCAAGTTTGCAAGTTGTAGTTTTTCCACTTGTAAATCATTTTGTAATACCACCATATAATTCGTTAAGGATGGCTGCTTCGGGTCCTTGGGGTACTGCTTTTGGTCCTTTGAGCCTAACAACACCTTTACATGAACTTCCAAAAGGCACAAGAAAGAATTTTCCTAAGTTTTGGGAGATGGTGCTCGACATCCTGATGAGCACATCATTGCTTTTTATATTGCATGTTGTGTTCTCAATGTTGAACATGAAAATGTTTCTATGAGATTATTTATTGAAACCTTGCAAGGTACAGCTGTTGATTGGTTCTATCATCTTCCAAATAATTGTATCATAGATTGGGCAAGTCTCAAAATAAGGTTTGAGGCAAGGTTCAAGCCTACTGAAGATGATCATGTGCTATTAGAATAGTTGACTCAAATAAAGAAATAACCTCGAGATCCTATGCGAGAATTTGTGGCTAAGTTTAATAATTTGTCCAACCGTATTCCAACCATATCTCAACCTACTCTTGGAAATTTAAATTTTTTCTTTATTAATGCTCAATTGCCAAAAGTAAGTTTTCTTTTGCGTAGGGATACTCCTACAGATTTAGTTATTGCACAATGGATGGCCATATCAGTTGAAGATGATCTTATGCTTGCTGGTATGATAAGAAAGGATCCTAACAAGGTTAGGAATAATCAAATTGTTGATTCATCACCTTCCTCAACAAATTTTGCTGATCCTATGATTCAAAAGTTAGCAAATGAGTTGTTAGCACTTAAGAAGCAAATTTCCTCCCAAGGAAATACTTCTTACCATGATGTTCCAAGAAGAACTTATCTAAACAATGCTTCCAATTATGTTGCATGCAATCAAAAAAAGTTACCTCCTTCTCTAGAGAGACTTGCATTGGAAGAACCACCTCAAAATTCAGCTACAGCTTATTGTGAAGCTAAACAAAATGATCTTCCTCCATTTGGTGATGAAGATGCCAATTTGCTTCAAGGAGATGATGTAGAATTGGCTGGCGACTCTAACATCATATATATGCAGTATGAAGAAGATGATGTGTTAGATGTGCATGATGGAGATGTCTTTGCAATTTTCACCCATTCGCAAGGATAAGAAGCACAACCGCCTGCCAATGCGAAGAGTGGTGATTATACACAAGTCAAGGATTCTCAATGCTTTCCAATTACTATTGCTAAGCATGGAACTCCTTTACCAAATCCTCCAAAGGACAACTCCATTCCAAAACACAATGTGAAGGATAAAAATGTAAGTGCTCCTTCAACTGCTGCAAATTTTTCAACACCTGTTAATTCTTCTGCACCTGCATCAAAGACTAGTGCACCCAATGTTTCAAGTTTTCAAAATGAGAACCTTAACCAATCTTTGATGAATTCTTTTTAGTCATTTTATATTATAGATCATGCTAGGAAAACTAAAGTACAAATATCTGAGGTAGAATATTTGATATCAAATTCAGATCAATTTGATCATTTGGTCAAATTTGTTAAAGAAAAAGATACTTCCCCAAGTAATCCTCCCAAATCCAACACATCTCAAAATAACCCAGTTAGTTCTCCTTCTCCTACAGGAAAGATAGAACCATTTTATATCTCCTTGTTGATAAATGGTCATAAGTTAAGTAATTATGTAATTGATTCCAAAGCATCTGACAATGTTATGCCAGCAAAAGCTGCCAACACTCTTGGTTTGACCTTGACTAAGACGTTTGGTAGATGCTTTTCCATGGATAATAAGCAAGTCCTGCTGATAGGTCAAATTAAGGATGCACAATTTTCTTTTGCCGCATTTCTAGACAAGAAAATCAAAATGAAAGTATTGGTAGCCGATGTGCCGACTTCCTATGGCATACTATTGGGAAGAAATTTTTGTAGAGATGTTGGAGGAGAGTTACACATGGATATGACTGAAGCACGTATTCCTGTCAAGGGAGAGACAAAAAAATTGTATCCAAAAAAGGAATCACAATACACCATTGTGAAATCTAATGATCTATGGGTTCAAATTCTTTTTGAGTCATCAGGTATGGGCAATTATTTCTTATATGCTCATGATGAGTTTGAAGTTGTTCATGTTGGATAGATATTTGGGTTATAATCAAGTGGAGGTTCTTGAGCAAGATCAACACAAGACGACATTTACCATGCCTTGGGGTACTTTTGCATACTGTAGGATGCCTTTTGGGTTGATAAATGGAAGAGCAACTTTCCAATGTGCAATGGACTTGGATTTATGAGATTTTATTGGTAAGTTCATTATAGTCTATTTGGATGATTTGAAAGTTTATTCTAAGAAGCGTCAAGATGATTTCTATCATTTGCAATGAGTGTTGGAGAAATATCACCAACATGGAATTTCCCTTAATCATAATTTTTGGGGTTACTGAAGGTAAGTTTCTTGGGCATATTGTCTTAAGAGAAGGTATCAAGATTGATGTTGAAAGGGTAAAGGCCATTCGTAATCTTTCCTTTCTAGCAAGTAAGACTATTGTGCATTCCTTTTTTGGTAAAGTAAACTTCTTGCGAAGGTTTATTCCAGACTTTGTTGAACAAAATCGTCATATAGTTGACATGATGAAAGGAAAATATCTTTTCAAGTGGACTCATGAAGGAAAGAAATATTTTCATGAAATTAAGGAAGCTACAGAAAATGCCCCAGTTTTGGTGTGTCCTGATTAAACCAAAGAGTTTATCATGTACAGTTATGCATCCGTTCAATACCTGTTTGGCTATACTGATGTAGAAGAATAATAAGGGTGTTGAATCTCCTATTGCACTCATGAGTTACCCATTAAAGGCTCATGAATTGAAGTACTCAGAAATGGAAAAGCATGCCTTTGTCGTGGTTAAAGCAGTAAAAAAATTTAGATTTTATGTTCTAAATTCACATGTCATTGCACTTGTTCTTGATGTTGTTGTCAAGTCAATTCTAACACAACAAGAATTTGGAACTAAAAGGGGAAATTGGGTTGCCAAAATTTAGGAATATGACATGAAAATTAAGCCTACCAAGTTGGTTCATGGAAAAGGTTTGTGTCAGTTGATTGTAAATAACAAATCAAGTGAGGAAGTAGTGCTTGAAAATGAAGGCATGAGTGAAGATCTTCCTAAAGTTCAGTTTGTCAGTACTACTGATGAGTGGTATTCTGACTTGGCATATCTTTTAACATATGGTGAGTGTCCCACACACCTATCACACAATGAAAGGAAGAATTTGAATCTTAAAGAGGTGAACTTTGACTTATGGTAAAATGGTTTGTATAAGAAGAGTTTGGATGGAAATTTCATGTGTTGCGTTGACAAGCAACAAGAAGTAAGGTTACTTCGAGCTTTTCATGATCTTGCTTGTGGTGGACACTTTTCTGCTCCTATCACTACACACAAAATTTTGTGTGCAAGATACTATTGGCCAACATTGTTTAAGGAGGCATACAACTAGGTTCAGAAATGCGAACAATGTCAACAATTTGTTGGTAAGCCTAAGCTAGTTGCACTTCCTCTTAAGGCAGTGGTAATTGAAGAGCCACTCTAGCAGTGGGGATTATATTTTGTTGGACCTGTCAATCCAAAATCTAGTGCAAGTCACTTATATATTCTCACTATGATAGATTCCTTCACCAAGAGGGTGGAGGAAATTCCAACAAAGCAAGCTACTTCAACAGTGGTTTGTCAATTTTTGAAAGAAAACATTGTTTCAAGGTTTGGTATTCCTCATAAGATAGTAACTGATAATGCTCCTTGTTTTTCATCTTATGAGATCATTGACTTCTATTTTGATATGGTATTACCCTTTCACACTCATCCAACTATTATCTGCAAGGAAATGGTTAGGCTGAGTCAAGCAACAAGAATCTGGTTACAATTATCAAGAAGCTTGTTGATAAGAGACAACGGACTTGGCATAAGGCTCTCTATGATTCATTATGGGTGGATCGTATAAATCCTAAGAGAGCAATTGGCATGTCACCTTTCCAACTTCTGTATGGATTGCATGCCGATATTCCTATCACTTTGGAACTTCCAGCATTAAAACTTGCCAAGGTCGTTGAAGATGAAACTTACCAAAGTTCACTTCAAGAGAACTTACCAAACTTGCCAAGGCTGGATTATGTTTCTCAGTTGGAGGAAATAAGAGAGGAGATGGTAGATAGAATTGTTGCACACCGAAGCAAAGTGAAGGTGTTATTTGACAAGAAGGCAACTTCTCATGAGTTCACAATTGGTGATCAAGTATTGTTATGGGACAAGAGGAGGGAACCAAAGGGTATGCATGGGAGATTTGATTCCTTATGGAGAGGCCCCTTCACTATTCATGAAGTATGTGGCAAGCATAGTTACTTTCTTAGATATGGTGATGGTACCCCATTCTCATTGCCTCATAGTGGAGAAAATTTGAAGCTCTTTACTCAATAAAGAGCAAGGCAAAAATAAATTTGTACATATTGTAAAATATTTTTATAGTTTTTCTTTTATGTCTTTTTGTCATCTGACTCTATGGCCCAATAGATACAAGCACTTTGAGTTATGGATTCTACAATCTTCAAGTGGTGAAGCTTGTTCCCCAGTCTGAGCTAGTTGTTATCCTTGATTTCATCATGGCCAAAATCATGAGGCATCCCTACAAAACTAGTCTGTTTTGTACCTCACGGGCTTCAGGAAAGGCTAATTGAACTTGTCCATTAGTCGCTTTTCATTTTGTGTCAGTTTTTTTTGTGACTGACAGGTCACACTTTAAAGTCCAACCTGCAGTCTTGTTGACCTTGTCTTTTGACAGGTCAGACTTTAAAGTCCGACTTGACAACACAAGTTTTCCCCCTAATTGACATGTCGGACTTTTTTCTCCAACCTGCCAAACTGTGTTTTTCCCCTAATTGACATGTCGGAATTTTTTCTCTGACCTGCCAAACTGATTTTTTCCCCTAACTGACATGTCAAACTTTTTTCTCCGACCTCCCACTTTTTGATAATCTTTTTCATAAGCCTAGTTTAGCTCTGGATTCTTGTTCCAACTAATAAAATTTTCTCTTCAAATGATGGTAATTTTCAAAACACTAATCCTTCGTGTTGAATGTAGTACTTTGCAAATGTCAAAGCCTGCTCAAGGAAAATTAGAGCCTTCTTCAAGTCAGTTAGAGTCCTCACCAAGCAAGCCATCTATAAAAAAAATGAGGTACAAGTATGATTAATACTTGAACATGTTTTCAAAAATCTTTGTTGACTCTAATATTAAAGAGATAAGGGATACGAAAATTGATCACGTGGACATGCAGGAGTTCATTGATCGAGTTGAGAAAGCCCCCTCACATATGACAAACCTAATTAGGTCAGAGTTGCACAAGTATGCTTCTTTCCCAGTAGCAATCCATGATATGGATTTTGTACTTGCCATAGTAGATCATTTTGATCCATATTATATACAGGTGAAGGATGATAACCAGAATGTTATCATGACATTGGACAGTATTTTCTTCAACAGTGTATTCAAGGGCTCTCCAGTTGAAGAATTAGCTGACATTACTCAGGAAAGTTCTCAAGAATATTATGAGAAAATTGAAACAAAGTGTAAGAAAATGATCAATACAATTTTCCTATCTTCAACAAGAGGTTCCATTACTACAAGATGGCCAAAATACTTTCATAGAAGTGATTTCAATGAAGAGTACAACAATATGGTTACTATGCTAGCATGAGTGAAAGATCTAAAGGATTCTCTTTACTTTTAGAACTAGATGTGCTACTATATGAGCATAATTAGGAAAGGGAATACCAAGATAGATTGGGGTGAGCAGATTAGTGATGTACTTTGTGCACAATTGAAAGAGGTCAAAATAACGTTGAAGTTCTATATGACCTCACACCTTGTGTATGCAGCCGCCTTTATGAGGCAATATCTAGGTTTGTCTACAAAACGCAATAGGAGGTTAGTTTTTGTTTGGAACTATTATGATCAACCCACAATCAAGAATCAGGGAAGTCATTTTAGAAGGGTCAATTATGCCTTTTTTACTATATGGAAATGTATGTTTGATAAGGACTTATAGAAGAAGAGACTTTCAGAAGAAATATACAATAGAGTTTCTCATTTTGGTTGTGTCTTTCTCCAATTTCCTACTTTCACCTACATCCACATAGGATGTTTCACAAGTGAACATTTCATTTTGCCAAGATATCCATCTGATAATATTTTACTCATGGAGTTATGTTAGCAATTGATCCATGTGCATGAAAAGCAGTCACAGGCTCATAAGACTGGATTAAAATTTCTAGAAGCAATTGGTTGATATACAGTAATGACCAACCCAAAGACCAAAAATATGGAAGAAGAAATGCAATGAAGCACCATGAGGAGGTTCAAGGCTCGTAATAATTTTGATTTTTTATGGAATGAAGAAAAATATTAAGAGGAGCTATAATCATGTATATCAGCTCGAAGATGTTTGGGCAGACTATGAAAATGATGAGGATGTGAGGAGAATAGATTTTAGTCATCTCACCCTAGAAGAAATTGAAAATCTTGATTTGGCTAAAATCCTAATGAGAATGGAGGATACTGATGATATAGTGGATCCAGTCTATTTTGAAAGGAAACTTTTTGATTCTTCATTGTTGCCCATCCAATGGTCAAAAAAGGAAAGTAAGTCCATTACTCAAAGAATTGCCCCTATTTTGGCGTATACTAATGCATGGTTATTGAAGAAGAAGATTAGAATGAAGCAACTTCCTACTAGTTCTAGGGATGATGATAATAGTGATGGTCTAGTTGTTAAATAGCTGAAGTGAGGACCA
Source organism: Cryptomeria japonica (assembly GCF_030272615.1). NCBI lineage: Eukaryota > Viridiplantae > Streptophyta > Pinopsida > Cupressales > Cupressaceae > Cryptomeria > Cryptomeria japonica. The sequence continues at coordinate 554,102,527 of NC_081411.1, read as the reverse complement.
AAAGCAAAGCATATGTGCAAGCACCTCCATCAATCCCTTGACACAATCCAAGGGAAAGGGACCTAAAATCAAATTCACTATCAAAGGGTCGAAGAAAGGTGAATCTTCCTTAGTTGTACAGGTGACACAAATAGAGGAGCCTGAGAAGCAAGCTATTGAAGAGGCTGAGAAAGAAAAAGAAAAAGAAGAAGAAATTCCTCATGAAGAGGAAATGCAGGTTGAAGAACCAGCTCATCAAGGTGAGAGTGATACCCCCACCACTTCATAGGTATCAACTCCTACATAGGTTATTATTCATTCCATTAAATCAGATTCAGATCAATAAGGAGAGGAATATAATAATGAAGGGTTGAATACAAAACTACCACAACAAGAGGGTGATAAAAAATGTATTACATTGTCTAGTCTCTCCAGTTTTGATGATGTTCCCACATCTGTTATTGAGTTTTCAATTTTGGACTTTACTAAATCTATGGAACAAGTAATTGCATAGCAATAGTCAATGACCCTACCTTCCATAACAATCATGGTTGAAGCTCCACCTAGGGTGAGTACCATTGTTGCCACTAATGCACCATCCACAATTGCAACCATGGTTGTTTCCAAGGAGGCATCGACAATGGCTACTCCAGCTACATTAATAGAAATGCCATCTGTTGTCGTGACCCTAGTACCTATAATTCCATCTTTTGCTGCTACAACTTCAAGTCAGAATGTTCCTCATATATCGGTTGCCATTCAGAAGGATACCACAAATCCATCTACTAAAGCATATTTACCACCATGGATGGATATAGTAGAACCTAAAAGGAAAAAACAAGTAATTTCACTAGATGAATTTGATTTTGAACAATTGGCTCCTCCCAAATCTAAAGGTGCTAAAAAGCCAAAGATTATTTCCTGGGTGTTGGTGGATCTTGCTACAAAAAGGAAATATGTTAAGGTTATGGTGCCATCTTCAGATAAGAACAAGGATAATATTCAACCTGGAGATTATACTATGCAGATTGTAGAACTTGGAGTGGAGACACATGAGAGTGTCAAGTTAGACTCTGAAACCGCTTTCAATTCTCTTATGAGAAGGTTTGATCAAGGAAGAGATGAAAATAATGAATTCAAGCAGAAATGTGAGTAGTTGACTAGTGTGCTTCTCAAGGTCACACAACCTTCTCATGAAGTCGAGCCAATTGTTTCTTCAATTGATACTGAGGCTCTCAAGAAGGTGGAACAGGTGGGCATCAAGGGCCAAGTAGTAGATGAGTAGATTACTCATTTGAAATTAGAGGGCTCCCATCTTCTGGATTCAACAATTAAGTTGTTGTGTGACTTTGAAGTTGTTCAAAGTGAAATGCAAGGTGTGAAAACTTCCTTATCTCAATAGGTAGAAGATATTGAAAAGAGCGTAACTCTTTGGGGTAAAATGGAGGATTTCAGAATTGACGTCCTTATGAAGAATGAAATAATTCCAACAAGAAATAAATACATCCAGATTCTTTCAATGTTGTCTCATAAGAAAGAAACAATAAGGTCAATGATTATGGAGTTGGATCAGGAGAAGAAGTAATATGATGATGAGATTGATCGTATTTTAGCAAGAGTAGCTAAAATTCCTTGTTATTTGTATGATGATAATCAAAATTTTGTGACCAATGACACCATCATACAAGAATTTCTTTCCCTGATAGATCATTGTACAAAACAAGATTTCACATTGAATGCATTTGATAAGTTGCTAGAAATACAAGCCATTTTTGAAGTTGCATCAATGTTGAAAGATGGAAGTAAGAAATACATGAAAGATGAAGATGCATTTTCTCGTGTTTACGCCATAACCAGTTCTACCACAATGTTGGACAAAGTCGAGATGGAAGCTGTTTTGGTCAAGTTTGAGGAATTCCAAAAATAAAATGAGGAGGAGAAAGTTGAATAAAGATTCCCCCTTTGACACTTTCTTTTCAAGTAGTTGCATTCTTAGTCACTGCAACTTTTCTTGCAGTTGCATTTTTATTTGATGCAATAGTTGTAGTCAAGTGGGACTATGCAGTCAAATTAGTCAATTGTGCCCACATTTTTTTCCACTCTTTTTATATATAAAGAGGACCCTCATTTGTAGATATTTAACTTTTTTATGTTTAGAAAAACTCCCAAATTTTTATATTAATTAAGACTTTGTGCTTTTGATGTAAAAGTTGATTCAGGGAAATAAAGATAGCAATCCACTAGTTTCCAAACTTTGTATTGGACTGAAGATTGTGATTGTGATTGGAATCATTCTTATGTTTAGTTCTCATAATCATTCCTTATGATGTTGAATCTTCTGGTGAAACTATGAAAGAGCTTTCTAATTGTGGAAATAGACTCTATGCTATCTACATATTTGGGAAATCTTCTGATAATTAAGTAGTTGCATAGGAAGCTTTGTATTTCTGCAAATTACTTGTAGTTTTAGAAATCTTTGATCACATCTTAGAGGCTTTGAGCTACAAGTTGAGATTTAAGTTGAAATAGTGGTGATTTAAGTAGTTGTACTTATGTAAGAATTTGGGCTTACAAGGTTGTCTAAATATTGAGTATTTTAGTATCTTGGTCAAGAAGTTTAATTTAGTGGTTAACTTTATTTAGTTGTAAGAAATATCACCAAGTGAAGGGAGAATACATTAATTTTGAAAATAGAGAATTACATGCCCTAAGCTTACACCCGAATTTTTGTTTTTCATAAGTTGTTGTAATACCCAAAATTTCAATAGGGAACCTCCCCTTGATGAGAGGAAAGACTTTTTCTTATCATGGTTGTGTGTGAAACATATATTTTTTCATTGGTACGCTAGTGACAAAATATTCACCCAACAACATGTCAATATATAATGTCCAGCATAATCTGTAAACATCTGAAATGTAAATCAATCTATGAGTACCAACCAACCAATCACCACAAAATAATCTAAACAATTTTATCAATGTGTAAAACAAAAGATGAATCAGGGAGGGGCACTGCATCATCCCTTACTTGTCCCAGGATTACTCCTGGAAACCTGAAAACAATTAGGGAAACAAATCTCTCATCCACTTTGTATCCTCCCAAGTCGCTGAAGAATCATCATTCGGGTCCCATTGGACCCTTACTTGCTCTATGTCACGACCCCTAAGGGTCATTCTTCTATGCTGGAGAATGCACATGAGCTCCAAGGAAAGTTGCTCGTCCTCTACCTACAATGCATGCTAGTCCAGAACATGTGTTACATCAGGAAAATACGGCCTCGATACTGATACATGGAATACATCATGGATGCGGAACAAGCTGGGTGGCAGGGCTTGGCGATAAGCTACTGGACCAATCCTCACCAAAATCTCAAATGGTCCAACAAAATGAAGTTCCAACTTAGAGCTGTTGGCATAGCCAATGGTGTTGGTACAACCGATTCAGTAGTTAGTATTGTCATTGATTACTAACACTTACTAGTGAATAAGGCCAAGCTCATAGGCAAGAAGATATGGTAAACCTCAATGGTTTACTCATTACTGCAAATAGTATGGAGGATCCGGTGCTTCCCAAATATGCATCATTGACACACTTAAGCAGTGTGTTGTTAGAAGGATAATTGGTTGAAGGGAAAATAGAGTAGTCAACCAAGCACCCAATAGGTATTGAGATTAGTTTCTTCAAACCGGCAGATGAAATGATGATGTGGTCACAAGAGGCAAGATTGCAGTTTAGTAGTCTTATGCACAAATGGAACACTTTGGGTAGACAAGTGATCAGTCCAACTAATGATCAGTGATCGGTGGCAAAAGGTGAAGAGTTACATAGGTGAACTAGTGATATAGGTCAAAGGATGATATCCTCTAGGAATCTCAGAGTAGTGACTGATAAGCTGGATGTGATGATCAAAAGTGAGTCAGTTGTGGCTAGATATCATCAAATAAATGAATAGTGAAGTCCACTACAATTAACAATTAGTTAAGGTGAGATTTATGCAGATTTTTTGGTTCGCATTAAAAAGATAGAACACGACCCAAAGGTTGGTGAAATTATAAGTTGCAGAGGTGGTTAAGGATGAGTCATTGGTGAGATTGATGGAGAGCGTGCAAAGAGAGTGTGGGAAGATTTGAAAAGTTTTGAATTTCAAATCTACTGAGTTTTGTATAAAGGCTTCTGGTGAAAACCAAAAAGTTTGATCGTAAAAATTGCAAAAGTGCAATTCTGAGGAGAGGCAATCCAACAAGATGAGTACAAGGCAAAACTGCTAAGTGAATAGCAGAGTGGTGAAGAGAGTGTGTAGAGCTCAGATAGTGTGAAGAGAAGAGAATGAATGCAGAGCACTAGTAGAGTGCAGAGCAAGTGTAATCGGTGGTCAAACTGAAGAGTTTTATTTGGATCTGATTAAGCTAAGAGTAGCTATTATAGTAGATCATTCTCTCTATTGTTTTCTAATAACTACAATAGTAAAATCCCTTAACTAGGTGGACTTTAATAGGTCCCTTTGTAAAATCCCTTAATCGGGTGACATCTCAAATGATGATCCTAAGTCCTTTAACAAGGCTACCTCTAACAGGGTAAAGATTCTAATAGGCCTAAAATAAAATCCTTTAATCAGGTGGCACCTAATAGTGTCTTTGTAATCTCCTAATAGGGATGGCTGCTCACCAGGCATACTCCAGAAGAGTGCAGATTTTGTGAGTTTCTACTCACACCATGGTTTTCTCCCATTTGGGTTTCCACATGTTAAATCTTGGTAGTCTTGTGTGTTAATTTTTGTGCATGTTTCTTATCAATACTACTTATACTGATAAGTGTTAAGTTTGAATAAGAAGTTTTGATTAAGGTTAAATCTATAATAATTGGTATAGTGTGGATTCACCCCTCCCCTCTCAGCATAGGTTGGGATTAACAATTGGTATCAGAGCCTTGGTCCTTAGATTCAGAAGAGCTTAATAGCTTAAGGAAAGATCCAAGATGATGCAAAAGGAGGGTTCCAAGTTCTCTAAGGAGAATTACATATTATGGTATGGCAGAATGAAGCTCTACCTAAGAACCCTAGGAGACCAATACTGGAATCATGTAATCATAGAGTACAATGAATCTACAGGGGTTCTCATTGTAGATTAGATCAAAGAGAAGGAAGATAACATTGCAACTATGGATATGATTTCTAGTACTCTATCTGATAATGAGTATGCTGGGGTTCAAGATCTAAAAACAACCTATGAGATGTGGAATAAGTTGAAGACTATCTATGGAGGAGATCCTCATGTACAAAAGGCTAAGGTGGATAGTTTGAGAGGAAAATTTGATGAGATGAGGATGCAAGAAGGAGAAAATATAGAATAGTATAGAAAAAGAATAAAGGATGTGGTAAATTCCATTAGAAGTGCTAGAGGAAAACTTGAAGAAGATGATGTGGTCAGCAAGATCTTGAGAACCTTGTTGTCACAATATTCCATAAGGGTTTCTGCAATTCAGGAACTTAGATCTTTGGGAACAGTTAATGTTATACTTGACTCCCTAATTGGTAAGTTGACTACCTTTGAACTGAGAAACTATGATAACAATATGCCTAAGATTGATGTTGCCTTCAAATCTTCCATGATACTTGCACCAAAAATGAGAAGAAAAGAAACCAGAAGTAGTTCTACTACAAGAACTAGTCATTCTCATTCTCATGAAAACTTGTTATCTGAAGAACATGAACAAGATGAGCTTGAAGCCCTAATAGCAAGAAGGCTGCCAAGAGGAAAAGGGAAGTATAGAGGTAAACTACCCCTGAAGTGTTTCTCATGCAATAAAATAGGTCATATTGCATCTAGATGTCCTGACAATGATAGGAAGGATAAATTCAAAAGATACAAAGAGAAGAGAAAGGAGTGCTATCTTGCAGAAGGAGTTACCGATGAAGAATCATAAGGATATGATGGAGAAGTGATTGCATTTATAGTGGTAAAGGAAGATAGCATAGAGGAAAGTGATATGGCACTAATTTCCAGTCCAAACCGTTGTGGAGATTGGTTAATTGATAGTGGTTGCACTCACCACATGACTAGTGACAGGAACAAATTCCTCAGCACGGAGGACTATAATGGAGGACTGGTGAGATTCGACAATGATGCTCCCTGTGTGGTAAAAGGTAAGGGATCTATTGTCCTAAATGATAAAACCAATTATGAAGATGTTTACTAGGTAGAAGGGCTAAAGTATAGTTTGTTAAGCATTTCATATGTCTACACCTAGAACACCTCAACATAATGGAGTTGATGAAAGAAGAAACATAACTCTAATTGATTGTGCAAAGACTCTAATGATACAAAAGGATATTCCAATGTTTTCTAGAGAGAAGTAGTGAGTACTGTTGTGTATACCTTGAACTGGATTTAGGTGAAGAAGGGGACAAATAAGACTCCCTATGAATTATGGTGTGGATACTCACCCAGTGTGAGTTACTTCAAGGTATTTGGAAGCAGGTGTTACATCAAGAGGGATGAGTACTCTAGAAAGTTTGATCCTAAGAGTGATGAAGGAACTTTCTTAGGTTACTCGACAAAGAGTAAATCATACCGGTGTTTGAAGAAAAGGACCGGTAAGATTGTGGAGAGTGCAAATGTCAGAGTGGATGAGTTCTCTAAGAAAAATGAAGAGAACAGTAAGAATAAACTAGAGGACTATCAAGGATTCATTTACAATACACCAAATGAACCTGATGCAGATAATCCTAATATAGCTGTAAATGAGGAAACATGTGAAGTAGAATATGCATAACTGGTAGAAGAAGATCCAAGAAATGAACTGATACAACCAAGGTATGTAAGAAACAATCATCTTACTGACTATATTATTAGTGATAAAAATGCAGGAGTATTGACTAGAAGAAAAGAAAGAGAGAGTACCTATCTGCTCTTTGAAATTGAGCCCAAAATAGTAAAGTAATCTCTAAAAGATGAAGAATGGATCAAAGCTATGGATGAAGAACTATAGCAAATTGAGAAAAATGAAACTTGGATCCTTGTGGCTAGACCGAAGAACAAAAATGTAATAGGTACCAAGCAGGTGTATAGAAACAAAATGGATGAAACCGATAAAGTAGTAAGAAACAAAGTAAGATTAGTTTGCAAAGGGTATATATAGGAAAAAGGTTTGGACAATGGAGAGACCTTTGCACCGGTGGCTAGACTGGAAGGAGTCATAATCTTGCTTGCTTATGCTACCTACAAGAAGTTCAAGGTCTACCAAATAGATGTCAAATCGACATTCTTGAATGGTGTTCTAGAGGAAGAAGTGTACATTAAGCAACCAGAAGGGTTTGCTTCAGAAGATAGAAGAGACATGTTATGCAAGCTAAAAAAGGCTATGTATGGGCTAAAACAAGCACCAAGAGCTTGGTATGAGAGGCTACACTCATACCTAATAAGTATAGGGTTCATGAGAACCAGTGACAACAACAAATTGTATTTGAAGACTGGACAAGAAGGAAAACATCTGATTGCAGAGATTTTTATAGATGATATCATCTTTGGAGGAGATGATGAAATGAGCAAAGGTTTTGTAGAAGAAATGAAGAAAGAGTTTTAAATGTCCATGATTGGTGAAATAAAATTCTCCATCGGCCTGCAAGTATCTCAGCTAAAGAATGGTATATTCATTAGCTAGATAAAATACATAAGGGAAATATTGAAGACCTTTAGAATGGAAGATTCCAAACTTGTTGGAACTCTAATGGTTACAGGTTGCAAGCTCTCCAAAAATGATGAGGCTAATGAAGTGAATGAGACACTATACCGATCCATGATCGATAAGTTGCAGTATGCAGTGCACAATAGACCGGATATAGCACAAACAGTTGGCTTGGTTGCTAGATTTGCTACAAATCCAAAAGAGACTCATATGGTAGCGGTTAAGAGGATATTTAGATATCTTAAGGTAACTGATGAGTATGGTCTTTGGTATCCAAATAAGGGAAATTTCAGCTTAAGTTTCTTCATCGATGTAGATTGGGTAGGGAACGTTGATGACATAAAAAGCACTAGTGGAGGTGCATTCTTTCTTGGAGATAGGATTGTGTCATGGACAAGTAAGAAACATAATTGTATCTCTCAATCCACAGCTGAGGTGGAGTATGTGGTTGCTGCAATCAACTATACATAGGTAGTATGGATTAAGAAGATCTTGGAAGGTATCCAAGAAAAGGTGATTGAACTGGTGGTGATACACTGTGACAATACAAGTGCCATTAACATATTAAAAAATCTGGTAATGCACTCTAAGACCAAACATATTGAAATCAAGTATCATTATCTTAGGGAAAAGGTGCAGGAAAAAGAAGTTAGACCAAAATATGTGCCAACCAAGAAACAGGTTGCAGACATATTCACCAAGCCGCTACCTAAGGATACTTTTGAGTATCTCATAGGTAAGCTAGGGGTAATTCCCCTACATACTCTAAGGTGAGTGAAGATCGGAAAAAAATCATTCTAGTATGATTTTCCTAAAAATTCTATGTATTTGGATTGATGATTATAGACTACTCATGTTAGGGGGAGCAATCATTGTAGTATGTGCATTAGGTTGTCTAGACTATACCTTTGGCATTACTGTCAAAGGGGGAGTGAAGTTAGATGTGACATGAATGGAAGCCAGTGAAAGGGGGAGTAAGATATCTACTCAAGTACAATAGAAACATAAGTGACTGGTTGCTAAAAGAGAAGTTTAAAGTGTTTCCATCAATGCCAAAGGGGGAGATTGTTGGCATAACTGATGGTGTTGGCACAACCGGTTCATCAGTTAGTATTGTCAATGATGACTAGCCAGTGAATAAGGCCAAGCTCATAAGCAAGAAGATGTGGTAAACCTCAATGGTTTACTCATGACTGTAAATAGTATGGAGGATCCAGTGCTTCCCAAATATGCATCATTGACACACTTAAGTAGTGTGTTGTTAGAAGGCTAATCAGTTGAAGGGAAAACATAGTAGTGGAGTGGTCAATTAAGCACCCAGTAGGTATTGAGATCAGTTTCTTCAAAATGGTAGATGAAATGATGATGCAATCACAAGAGGTGACTCTGATTGTAATTTAGTAGTCTTATGCATGAATGGAAAAATCTAGGCAGACAAGTGATTAGTCCAACTAATGACCAGTGACTGGTGGCAAAATGTGAAGAGTTACACCAGTGAATCGGTGATACAGGTCAAAGGATGATATCCTCTAGGAATCTCAGAGTAGTGACTAGTAAGCTAGATGCAATGACCAAAAGTGAGTCAATCATGGCTAGATATCATCAAAAAAATGGACAGTGAAGTCCACTGCAGTTAACAATCAGTTAAGGTGAGATTTGTGCGGATTTTTTGGTTTGCATTAAAAAGACAGAACACGACCTAGAGGTTGGTGAAATTATAAGTTGCAGAGGTAGTTAATGATGAGTCATTGGAGAGATTTATGGAGAGCACATAGAAAGAGTGTGGGTGGATTTGGAAAGTTTTGAATTTCAAATCTACTGAGTTTTGTATAAAGGCTTCTAGAAAAAACCAAAAAGTTTGATCATAAAAATTGTAAAAGTGTAATTCCAAGGAGAGGTGACCCAACAAGATGAGTATAGGGTAAAACTACTAAGTGAATAGAAGAGTGGTGAAGAGAGTGTGCAAAGCTCAGATAATGTGAAGAGCAAAGATAGAGTGCAGAGAAAGTGTAACCGATGGTCAAACCGAAGAGTTTCATTTGGATCTAGTTAAGGTAAGAGTAGTTATTACAACAAATCATTCTCTCTATTGTTTTCTAATAACTACAACAGTAAAATCCCTTAACCGAGTGGACTTTAATAGGTCCCTTTGTAAAATCCCTTAACTGGGTGACATCTTAAATGATGATCCTAAATCCTTTAACAAGGATACCTCTAATAGGGTAAAGGTTCTAACATTCCTTAAAGAAAATCTCTTAACCGGGTGGCACCTAACAGTGTCTTTGTAATCTCTTAACAGGGATGGCTCCTCATCGAGCATACTCCAAAAGAGTGCATATTTTGTGAGTAGTCTTGTTTGTTACATTTTGTGTGCATGTTTCTTATTGTTACTTCTTATACTGATAAATGTTATGTTTTAATTAAAAGTTTTGATTAAGGTTAAATCTATAATAATTGGTATAGTGTTGATTCACCCCTCCCCTCTCAGCACTGGTTGGAATTAGAAAGAGCCTTTTCTATAATGGATAGGACCCTTTTGTGAATGTACCCTCAACAACACCTTGTCACCTACTGAAAACTACCTGTCAACATGATGAGTATCCATGTATTTCTTCTATCTATCCTATGCTACAATCAAGTGCTCATGAATATGAGTCACCTGTTGCTCCATATCCTACAACATCTCTGAGCCAAGAAGAACTTGATCCTATAGGGGAGGAGATTTGTCACCTCCAAGATGATGAATCCCAGAGGACAAATTGATCCACCGCTACCTCACTCAAACTAGTGCTAAGGTGAGCCAACGGATTAAAAAACTAATGCTTATGCTAGAGTGGAAATAATTAAACAATTTAAAGTACATAAATAATGAAATATGAGAATCCAAATTAACAAAATGATGCAAAACTCAAAATAGACTAGACCACACGATTTAGAAGGTCTAGGGTTTCAGATGCCAGCATGGCACACTTTCATCTATATGACTAGAAAACATAGAATCATCCTGAGAATTATCAGTGACTTCTCCCCACCATGCAAAAATTGTTCATCACCTGCACACATAGAGACAAGGGAAATTATTGGGGTTGTATAGGTACATGCCTCAATCAAACCCCTGTTTAGGTTTTGTTAGGATTCCCACACATACTGAGGGGGGGGGTGAATCAGTATCTAACCGGTAATAAGATTTCCTCAACTTAAAACATGTAAAGCATATTAATACTATGTATCGATAAACAATAAGTAATGCAATAAGCAAAGATAAAAATAACCACATGAAAAACACACCATAACACAATATTTTAACGAGGGAACCTTGGTGGGATTTTTGACCCACAATATTCACTTACTGGCCAATAAGAGAATATTACTGCTACAAGAGGGGCCTACACATGCAGGAAGGCCAAGTGCCTAGAGCTCACTACTCAATTACAAAATGGGAAGTCTCACTGACTTACAAAATGGATCATATAAATCCAATGTCTTGTACTGCTTCAAAATAGCATCTACTATGCCAGATCTAGTACTGGTTTATAGCTCTACTTCTTACATAAACCCTTAACATATAATTCGCATAATAGGTTTGTCTTATTTTGCCTATATATTTTCTTCCATCTATATATTTTATTTTTTCTACAATGATCTCTCTTATATAAGAGTCATTTTACAACTTGCCAAGTCAGCTGACAATGATTTTACAATAATAAACAAAATATATTAACAACAAAATTCTTGTCGGCTTCTATATTGGTATGCTTCCTTTTACTGCTGGTGTCGGTGGTCTGTGTGTCGGTGTAGAATCTAACTTTGCTGGTGTCTGTGGATTGCCTTGCCGATGTCATAGGATTGTAAGGTTACCATCAATGACAAAACCTTCAATCACCTACAATGTCTCATTGGAGTGTGCATTTGCCAACAATCTCCCCCTTTAGCATTGATGGCAACACTCATGAGAAAAATTCAGAAGTGTATCCAAAAATGAAGTCCAAAAATTGTTACCAGAAATGTGTGCACCCCCTGAGCAGATGATCCCTAAGTTATTGGATTTTTCTCATACCACTACTCCCCCTTTGGCATCAATGACAAAGGTTGTCAAAGTGTCAATAGAGTGTAGTTTCCTGTCTCAACCTTGTAACCAGTTGGTTACAATCTGAAAAAGCTCTGCCAAAACCAGATTCAAGTTCTTGATGAACTTTTTACTATCTTTTATTGCAGCCTCTTTCCTCTGAACTATACCGGTGAGGTGTTGCATTTGCTCTGCCGGTGTTTTCTGTCCTTGTACCAATGCATCAGATATTTCTTTCCTTAAGGATGCTAGGTAGTCCAGTTTTGGACATAGTCTTAATTTCAGATCCTTAGCCTTACTTTCTATTCTCTCCTTTTCTCTTTCTAGCTTTAGTAATTATTCCTCAAAACCTGTTATCTTTTGCTCAAAAACTAATAATGAATCAGATGAATTAATGAAATTGTCAGCTAGTTGATTTATTTCCTCCTGTATCTTGTTGATCTTCTTGTCTATATCAACTATCAAAAAGTTATTCTTACAAGTATCTCTGTACAAAGTTTTGAATTCCTTTAATGTGCTACATAATTCTAGTAGAAGTGTGTCAAACTACCTTGTACACTTCTTTATTTGTTCCTCAAAGAATTTCTATTTTTCAGTTTCTAACCTCTCTTTGAATGCGTCCTCCTTTATTTGTTCAATTGTCACTGTGTTGTCAAGAATATACTTAGACAAAGTGTCAAGTTGACTCAAAGAATCCTTATTATCTACATTACATTTTGGGGCTATCATCTTCAAAATTGGAATTGTGTCATCTATAGCCTTATATGCTTGTGAACTACAATCTGTTATTTTCTTTATAGAGTCTAAAAGAACTTTAGTTACATTTGTTGTCTTGAATCCTGCAGTTGAAGAGCCAACACTTTGAATTCCGCCAGTGGGAGCAATATCCTTGCTTGCAATGACCTCTGGTAGGTCAGCCTATGTTTCCATTTCCTTAAGAAATGGTTTGTTTTGCTCAGCAATTGCCGGTGGCACTGATTTTGTATTAACTTGTTCCTATGTTGGAGCCTGTTGCTCTATTTGTTGTTCTCCCTATTGTTCTATGTTCCCATCTACCAGTTTACCTTCTACCGGTGGCTCACTAGCCATATCTGTCTTACCGGTTGTGTCCTTATCTACCATAATGTTGAGCTTCTGAGTATCAACATCTACTATATATAATACCTCAGAATTAGGATTTGTATCCTCTTGTGATATATCCATACTCTCATCAGCCAGTTGATCTTCAGTTGTTGTTACTAGTGGAGTATTAAGAGGCAATGTGGATAAGTTGTCTTTTATTTTGATGCTTGGAGGTCCACCAACCTTTCCTTTTCCCTTATCCTTGTCTTTCTAATATACCTTGATTGGTTTGGGGTTTCTATATTCTTCCTATTTTTCCTTCTCAACAAGGAATATATCCCATGCGTTAGCAATTTCCTTTGCAACCTCATTTGCTCTACCAACCATAAGTGCTACATGCTGGTGTGTAGTTGAGAATACTATCCGGTTAGCCTCTGAGATCATATCATCTATCTCCTTTGGTGAGTTAACGGGATAAACAACAAGTAGTTTCTCAATCTTTATTTTCTTGTCAAGCTCTATAACAACTTGCGTTCTAGCTTCAAGTCTCTTAAATAGTTCTACCGGTACATCATCTACTATTTGCATAAAAAATTTCTTATAGATATCCAAGTGTAGAATTACACTGTTTTCAACTTTCTCCTTGTCATCAATTGATAATGTGTCATATAGTTTGTTCATGTTTTTCAACTGTCCATCTTCTGTTATTTCATCTCTTAGTTTATCAATTGGAGCAATATTTTGTTGAGTCCTTTTCTTTGGTGTTAACTTTTTCTTCTTTGGAGTTATCTTCTTAGCCGGGGGCCTTACTGCCTATTGTTTTTGCCTTGTTCTTCTAGGCGAAGGTGTGGATATTGATGAAGGTTCCCTTTTCCTTACAACTCTTTTAAATGTTGCTGGCATGTCACTCTCTGAAGAAGTTGCTACTGGTGAAAGGTGAGTTACTGGTTGTTGTGCTTGTAACTCATCTTCAGTGATACTGGTTTGTTTAAGTACATCTTCTTTAATAGCCTTAGCCTTCCTTGAACCTCTCCTCATTATTTCTTCTACTTTCTTCACTCTCTTCTTGGATTGAATTTGATTTTCAATGGTTTCAGCACTACCAAATACCTCTTCCTTAGGTTCATTGGGTGCTTCCAGAAGGGATTTTGCATATGTTTCAATGATGTGATCATCTGTATCATAACCCATTTCAGTAACCCAAATTGTTCTTGGGATAACTACCTTCATCTAGATCTCATCCTTCTTAATCACAAAACATATGTCATCCTTATATTTATTTACAATTTCTTGTGACAGTCTGACTCTAGCATTCATTCTGTCCTTTAATGCTTGAAAGTGCTCATTAATATTCTTCTCTTTGTTTTCACCCATGTTGTTCAATAAGTCAGATAACTGTTTGCCTATCGGTATGTCAAATCCAAGGTTCTTATTACCTATACCAGGCACCTGTTTGGTTATATGTAGCATTAAGAAAACAAGTAAGTTGCCAAATCTAAATGTCCCTTTCTTATCCTTCTTGATCTTTCCTAGATTGTCAATCAATTCATCCTTCAACCATTCACACACATCAATTTTCACATTATCCTTAATCATGTCGTGAGCACTCTTTATGCATAAGCTGGAAACTGAATTTAGTCTGTTTGCATGTGTTTTTTTGTAACCTAGAATCATGCTAATGAATCTCACATTTATGTCAGTTACATCATTCACCCTTAAATACCTTTTGTCGGATGTTGCACCTGTTAGGTTCATTACTAGGTCATTTGAGACCTTCTTTGTCTTGTCAGGTCTGTTACCAGTGGAGGGTAACCCTGTTACAGCTTTTACAGCTTCCTTAGTAATTTTGTGAATTGAATCTAGCTATAAAAATTCACCATGAGCCTTGCTCAACACTATCCTTATCACTCCTTAGGGAATTCTAGAATGCACAGAATTTCTGTGAATCCTAGGGTTTCAATTATTTTGTGTTTAGGTTTCACATTATCGGAATCATCGCAAATAACAGTCTTGTACATGTTCTTAATTTCTTCATCTCCTAATTCTTCTATATGGAAATGAATATACATCCTAGGGTCTTCTGCAAAAATTACTCCTTTGGGGATTTGAGAAAAAGAACCAACATTATCATCCTTTGCTATTTTGGGAACTAACTGAGAAACGGGCCTAGGGCGCTTGATTACTTCCACTACAGTAGGGTTTGCTATGAATTTAGGTACAAAAGAGGATGCCATGATTATAAATACCTTTTTGTGCCTTTGGAAAGATTGATTGCTTTTCTTCTTTGCTTGAAATGCCTTAGCTCTAGAAATTTCGCGCTCTTTGAATGTTTGAATGCTCGGTGAAGTAAAATGGAGCCAAAAACACTAATTTATAATGTCAATCTGCCAACTACCACATTTAATGCTTGTCGGTTAAGTACTCACTTAACATATCTACCGATATAGAAGTAATTTTAACTTCTTACCATCAACCAAGGCAATAATAGCATATTTCTCATTTGTTTGCCAAATCCTCAAGGGAATTTTCTTCAGTTTGATGAAGAGTCTCCTGCCAGTGGAGTGTTACTTTCTTCTGTTGGTGGAATGTTACTCTATTCTATATTCCTATCAACATTTAGTTCTAATTTCCTGATCCATTGTTTTAAGAATTCCTACTTTACTTCTTCAACCTTTTCTTTACCTTTCAAACTAGGACCTTTGTTGTTTACTGGTGAGGACTTGCTTATACAAAATTTTGCAATATGCCCAATTTTGTTACATGCATAACAAGTCACATTATTTTTTTGAATAGCTTTCCCATAACCTATGCCGGTTTGTGTTCTGCATTGATTAGATAAGTGTCCAAATCTTCCACAAATATAACATCTCACATTCATTCTGCAATTTTCAGAATTATGACCAACTTTGTTGCATTTTGAACATTGACCGGTGGGTGTATTGGTATTCTGATAATTTCTAGATCTACATTGATTTGCTCTATGACCATACTTGTTATAGTTAAAGCATTTTCTATTGAATTTATAAGCAGTAGGTTGTCTTACCGGTTTGCCATGATCCTTTGTATTTGCAGTAATGGAGCTTTCACCAGTTTCAAAGCCAAGACCATTAGTGTCACCATTAGGTTTTTGATTCTTCAACAAGTCACCAAGTTCTTCTAAGCTTTTCTTGATTTTTTCTTTATGTTGATTTGCAGTAGCCAGTTCTCCTTCCAAGATACCTTTTTGTCTCATGAGTTCATTTGAGTCATTTTGTGCATGCATTAGATCTGTCTTCAACATATCATTTTCATAACTAAGTCTTGTGTTTTCATTTGCAACATCATTTAGTTTTCTAGTCAAGTCTTCTTCATTCTTTTTTCTGTCTTCAATTTCTTTACAAAATCTCATAGTCATATCTTGCATCTCATTCTTTGTTGTCATGTTTTCTTGTTTCAGCTTATTCATCAGATCACTAAGAGTTTCCTTTTCATCATTCTCATTTTACATCTTTTCACAAAGTTCTCTTCTCTTGTTTCTTGAAATAGTAAGATTTTCTTGAAATGCTTGAATGATATCCTGAGCAGCCTTTAGATCATCTTCAAGATTGATATTTTTCAATTTTTCTGCATCATAGTCTGAGAGAGCTCCTTCTAGTTGCTTCATCAAGTTTTCCATCTCTACCGGTGTCAAGATCTTCCTCAAGCTGTTAGGCTTCTAAAAATAGAGGACCAAGTTCTGATACCAATTGTTAGGATTCCCACATATACTGAGAGGGGGGGGTGAATCAGTATCTAACTGGTAATAAGATTTTCTCAACTTAAAACATGTAAAGAATATTAATACTGTGTACCGGAAAATAGAAAGTAATGCAATAAGAAGAGTTAAAAACAACCACATGAAAAACACACCATAACACAATATTTTAACGAGGAAACTCGGTGTGGGAAAAACCTCGGTGGGATTTGTGACCCACAATATTCACTTACTGGCCAATAAGAGAATATTACTGCTACAAGAGGGGCCTGCACATGCAGGAAGGCCAAGTGCCTAGAGCTCACTGCTCAATTACAAAATGGGAAGTCTCACTGACTTACAAAATGGATTATATAAATCCAATGTCTTGTACTACTTCAAAATAGCATCTACTATGCCAGATCTAGTACCGATTTATAGCTCTTCTTCTTACATAAACCCTTAACCTATAATTCGCATAATAGGTTTGTCTTATTTTGCCTATATATTTTCTTCCATCTATATATTTTATTTGTTCTACAATGATCTCTCTTATATAAGAGTCATTTTACAACTTGCCAAGTCGGCTTACAATGATTTTACAATAATAAACAAATATATTAACAACAAAATTCTTGTCGGCTTCTATGTCGGCATGCTTCCTTTCACTACTGGTGTCGGTGGTCTACGTGTCGGTGTAGAATCTAACTTTGTTGGTGCCGGTGGATTGCCTTGCCAATGTCATAGGATTGTAAGGTTTCCATCAATGACAAAACCTTTAATCACCTACAATGTCTCATTGGAGTGTGCATTTGCCAACAGGTTTTTCCACCACCACAGATAGCTAGATGATAGATTGGAATAAATGATAATTGGTAAAAATGCAAATAGAAACTATACTCTAGTTAATGGAAGCAAACCGCTATTGTAAATAGATAAAATGGTAGATTGGTAAGTTAAATACACCTACATAATAGATACATTCAAAGATATAAAAGATATATTGCATGCAATAAGAAAATAGAGATAAATGATAAAGAGAAGACAAGGCGTGCAACCAAACCCCCATTTTCAAGATGTGAGTGTGATGAAGCTTGAGATATATGCTTGTTGGTAAGATAGTTGCAAGACAATTGCAAGATTTTTGTAGCTTGGTAGTGTTTCTAGAGCATTCAAGAGAGCGTCAAGAGATCAATAAGAAAATAAGAGAGCCAAGAGAAGAAAAATGAGAGCCTAGAACCAAGAGAGTGGAACCCCTCCAAATGAGCAAAGAAGAGTTTTTAAACTTGAAAGAGGCATGAAGAGCCATTATAGTTGAACGTCATCCAACTCATTACAGGATTAGAGATTTCATGGAACAAAAGACACATGTCGAGCTTACGTCCTACCAAAGATAAGCCCAAATGGGGTTTTAGGAAAAATAAAGGCACTTTGCCTTCGAGGATCATGATGCCAAAATGATAAAATTTTGATCATGAATTCATCATTAATGTGATAACTCAATGATGAATGGATAGTACCAAACCGGTATTGAGAGTGGGGGGGTGAATCAGTACAGACAAAAACACAATCCTAAACTGATTTGTCAGTAGACATTGTGCTTTGACAGATAAGCAGTAACACCGGTCTTGAACAGAGTACAACCGACAAAACCCAAAATAACTGAGACAAGCATAAACCGATTGACACTTATCTTTTCATACAATCTAATAATTCATTTCCATTTCACCCTAGTGCATGAACAGGTAATCTATCATCAAAGATATATAAACAACTAGATTAACATGATTTACCTTTAGACACAAGTCACTTAAACCATCATATGAATAACACCACACATGACACAGATTTTTTTCACGTGGAAACCCAACTGGGAAAAACCATGGTGGGGATGAATACCCACAAGCTATTTTTGAACTCTTTAGAAGTCCGCTCTATTAGGAGCCTTGTTCGGTTAAAGACTAATACAATAGGTTTTGTTAGGAACCAATCATGTTAGGGATCACCCGGTTAAGGGATGGCTAGAATACTCGGTTAAGGGTTAAACCCTGTTAAAGGTTACCTTGTTAGAGGATTTTAATAACTCAATGGTCTTGAGTCACCTGTTAAAGGATTTACAGTAAGCTGGTTAAAGCTACCCTGTTAAGGGATTTTCCAACTGTTGAAGTGGTTAGAGATCAACATGTATTACAATGATCTGGTAACAACACTCAATGCCAATGCAGATCCGCTTTAGCTCCTCTTCACCTTCTGCACTTACACTCTATAAGTATCACTTCTCTCTTTTGGTCTGGCAAGAATCACATATCTCTTCTCTTGGATACTCACAGACAACTTTTGCCAACCTCAGAAAGAAACACAACATCGACCTTATAGGAAACAGATAGGTCGGCAGCTTAAACCCTAAACCCTAAACTTGTTAGGTTAAGCAATTCAAACGGTTCAATCCTGACCGTTGAGCACATTTCATTAAATGCAACAGTCTTGAGCCAATCTCAAGAGTTCTCCATCATCCATTTTCCACTGATTTCATGGTGGTTGATAACCCATCACATGTTATCACTGTTTACAGACATCGCACATTCCCAAGGTAGATAGGGATAATCTCCTTCATGCAAGATCTTTTACGCGCACAAGGCTAGTATGGCAACACGATCTGCTCTTCGTTACAATGATAACTCATCACACAAAATCATCGATTGAGTCACATAGGCTTGAGGCACTTCAATTGGAAACCCTAAAGTTAAGACTACCAACTGGTAGTCATACAAAGCTTCCATGTAGTGGTTCCCATAACCACATGCCAGTTCACCTTAAACAAACACACCGCTTCACTTTGGCACAAATGCCGGTTCACAGTGTTATACTGGTTCTCACATATACCGGTTCTCTCCTCTTCAGCATATTGACATCAATGACAACATACAATGTCATCATGTCCTCATACCAGTTCATATAATACCAACATAATGCACCAGGCACCATGCGTAAGTGTCATAAATGCACTAGCTGCAATTTAGGACACTACAGTTTGCCTCCACTTTTGTAGGTTGATCGACTTAAGGCATAAGGCACACTAAGTAGTGTTAGTAAGATAAGTTCATTAATCCTATGCAATGTTATAAATGAAATAAGTGCAATAAATACTTAGCCCAAAAAGGATACTATAGAGGCCGCACAGGTCAAGCTGACAATAATAGACGATTACCCCATGTCTACATGAGACTCCACAACATTCAAAGTGACAAACTTCATACTGCAAAATTCAAAAATTTGTTAGCACAAAAAATAATGGAAACTACTTCAACAAGAAGAATGCTTAAGGGACATTAATATGGATAAAAGAGGAAAAAATGATAGAGAGTATATGTTGTCTTGTATTTTTTCCCCAACAAGGTGGGGAAAACAGGAAAGACAAACGAGCCACAAGTGTCTCAAAATGGTCAAGGAAACAAAAAATTAGGCTATATACTCGGGAGTGGGCCTCGAGAAGGATCATTTTCACTATTCACTATGGGAATTTTGGTTGAGATTTAAATAGAGAGAATTAAAAATGCCACACAGATGAGAGAAAATGGTGTGCAGGATAAAGGAGTTGTAGACTACAGTAGAGCAGGGTGATGAGCCCAAGAAGGTATGCCTCGAATCGTGCTCTCATATGGTATTTTATGAATTTTTTAGCATTTTAGTTTTTAGTGGCATGCAAGCATCTAGGGGACGTGTCACAGTCTCGATGCTACGTAATCATCCTAGATGCACACTGTCATCTAGGGACCGTGCTGTAGTCTGACCTAGATGCTGACATCCATAAGTTGCCTTGGCATCTTAAGGACGCGCTAGAGTCTAAGCATATTACTAATGGGGACTAATGAATAATTTTATTTGTATATAGATGTTTCGTGAGATGTGGGAACATATTTTGGGCCATATATTACAGACATTGCGGGACCAGGGGGAGGAGCTATCAGCAGTAGATAGACAACTACTCTGGAGAGTAGGATTGTGGTGGACATTTCATCTACTAGAGTTTTAGTTCCATACCCCAATCCTGTGAGCTTTTGTAGAGAGGACGGATGCAGATACGATGTCATTTCATCTGGCTATAGGGGAGACGACCGTGACTTTGATCGATGTTATAGACATCCTTTGACTACCCATCCGAGGGGAGAGAGTGTCACACACTATACTATCAACATCAGAGCTTGATAGGTAGTGGGAGTAGGCCCTCGGTCTGAGGGTTGATGTGATAGGTCATGTATATTTATGAGGGTTAAGCCAAGTTCTACCTCCTATTCCCCTGGTACAACACATCATTATAGCGATCGTGGCATGATCGGTATTGACAAATGACCATGGATGAGAGTTGATTGTCAAGTTTGTTCCTTTGATTCAGGAGATGGAGGAGAATGACACAGTGTACCTCTAGGGTCAGAGCATGCTAACCCACCTCTACTACAAGCTATCCCACTACGTACACCATGAGTACCAGAGCCTCACAACATGCACGCTGCTATAGGTGTGGGTATTCAAGCACATCACATGCACATGGCTAGTCATATTTTTGGTGTGTATGCTTCTTGATATGCTCAAAGCACATGGTTATCCACTATGGCATGGTGAGTGGAGGACCTATAACCAAATGTAATGGAGGGTCACTAATGTAGGAGCATCCCCAATCGATGAGAAATCTTGCATCAACCAAAAATATTTCCTTTTAGTTTTGTTCTTGTTTAGTTCTTTGTGCAATTTTTTGTGTTCTTACCAGTTGGTACCAGTACTTGCTTTCTTTCCATGGTAGATC
The DNA here is from genome assembly GCF_030272615.1 of Cryptomeria japonica. Taxonomy (NCBI): domain Eukaryota; kingdom Viridiplantae; phylum Streptophyta; class Pinopsida; order Cupressales; family Cupressaceae; genus Cryptomeria; species Cryptomeria japonica. Next base: position 554,081,223 of record NC_081411.1, on the reverse strand, counting down.
TTATTTTCAGTTTCCAGGCTAGTACATGTTCTTAATTCCTAATTTTCAGTTCCTTTGGGTTCTTTTTGGTTAGTTATTGCTTCTGGTTGACTATTTCTAGGTTTCAGGATAGTTCTTGTGCTTACCGGTTAGTTTTCCTTCATTACCAGTGTGATTCTTTGTGTTTGGATCTATTTTGGGTCTTGTCAGATGTTCTTTGGCACGTGGCCGACCTTCCTGCTGAAGCACACCTCTTGGTTGTTATTTTCCAAGCAGATTTCTTTAATACTTAGGGCTGATCTAGTTACATATTTCATTTTCCTGTATTGGTAAATATAATCTTATGAGGCCGACCCAGATATGTTCCAATGGATATAAATATGATATTATGTAATTAGAGGTAGAGGAAGTATAATTGAGAATAAGGATTGAGATTTGCATTTTGTGATCTGGTGGATTCTTAGAGTCCCAGTTGGATTGTATCTGGATGATAGCCTGCATGTAACTGGTTAATTACCAGATGTTCTTTGATGATTATATGATGATAACCGGATGGTTTTTGGAAGTTCTAAAGAAATAATATGACTTGTTTATGTAATCTTGCTATGTTTTCTTGCTACTTTCATTGTGTTACTCTTGCTACATAATCTAGTTGATTCTCTTTGAGGGTTTTCCCAGTTATGACTGTATTAGTCACCTTGGATCAGCTCAGAATCAGGGACATCATCTTCTAGTTATTCAGGGATATGGGGGTGTAGACCATAGATCGCACAAAGCTTCCATGGATACAACATGACCAGTTCTTGCTTGGGCACTAAGACCATATTGTCATGCCATACTACTGGCGATGGTGAATACGACAATTTGGCTAGGTATAGACTATTACACCCATTGTGCCTACATATATACGGTCAACCATGACCACCGTGCAACCTCTGGACCTGACTCACCCTACCCTTGGAGATGTTCAGGATAATTTTGAGGGTAGTGATAATGATCACATCACTCCACAGTTAGACATTGATGATGTCAGAGTTGCTCCGAACTTTGTGAGTCGGTAGGGCAGGGTAAGGCCTTCTCTGATCTTCCTACCAGATGCATCAGGAGGAGATGCTTGAGCTTTAGGAGGTGATAGCAAGCACTAGACTTCCTTGAGTGATGAGGGTGAGAGGTCAAGGCAGAGACAATAGGTGGGGAACTCAAGCCCAGAGAGACCAGCACTGACAGCGAGGGTGCTCCCACCATCACCTACTGCACCACTAGCATGGGTACCAGCACAAGTAGCTATCATGGGGGCATCTGCTAGCAGGGTGCCTCTGTGGGATTCAGACTGGTAGAGGGGCATTCCTTGTATGCATTTTGATTTCAGTTTGTGTATTTTAGTCTTCATCATATATTCTTTTACACATACATATATACATGTAAATATTTTTTATGCCATGGATATTGATATAGAAATGTTTTTTGTTTGTAGAGGAAGTTGTCAAGTGGTTGAGTTTTTCCCATCAAGCACTCACAAAGATTTTCCCTGTTGTACAAACCTGGGGTCTAGTGTTGGATGCCTACCAACCTCTCCAAACTGTAGGGAGACATGCTCATCTATTTGAGCTTGTAAGACAACTATGGATAACATATGAGGAGGGCCAAGTGGAGCTAGTGCAAGGAGCACCACAATTGGCCACCGTAACGGGGTAGAGAGATCAGGCTCTACTGGAGGTTATCTCTATCCTTGAAGAGATAGACTAGGCGGTGACTCAAGCTGAGAGTGCCGAGAGGGCATGTGATGCTCTTTAGAGATAGGTCAATGACCTTTGTCCATAGGTGGATGTCACCCAGGAGGGTGCAACTGGTCACCTTGACCACTCCTAAGTGTGTCAGTTAATGTCAGACTTGGAAGTGACATGCTAGAGAGAGGCAGTGGTATGAGAGGAGCTCATGTGTAGCGGGAGACCATGACAGAGGTACAAGGGGAGCTAAGGGGTTTTCAATCACGGAGCACCACTGTTACGAGATCGTATTCCACCTCAGTGAGACAACCCTCATGGTGAGACCAAGATCCTCTAGCACCAATGACTTTAGGGACCCGTCCACTGCAAGGGTCATGAGACATTTTTGTAGGGATTCAATCATATTTTTTATTCATCGGATGTATAGAATTATTTTGATGTATATACAAATGTATTCACGTATTTCAGAGACACATATGCTAGCATCACATGTTTTTGTAGAAATGTGATACATGTAAATTGACATTGACATCATACATACACATATGTATATATGAGATTCATCATTTCAATCTTATCTTGTGTTATTATGGATGGATGTACTTGTTATTTTACATGTTCATTATGTATGGTCATGTGATGGATACTTTATATTACATGTACATCAAGATTTAATTTGATATATTGTTGTATATATACATGATTAAATTCCATGATGGTCATTGCATAGACATTTTGAGATATAGATAGAACATGTGTACACATGCTCAGACACACACACACATACACACAGACATAGATATGCACAGTCACCTCATAACACAAAAATGGATAAATGTCATTTTGATGAAGATATATATATCATGACGTGACTACTATAGAGACCTAAGTGTCACACATATGATATATACAACTTGTCTTCTATGCATAATATCGATGTAGGTGCGCAGCGTTGACAATTTTTTTGAGAGGCATACCATCCATATAGGATAATCTATAAGCACCTGAACCATAAATAAAGGTGATGATGTATGGACCTAACCAATTTGGGCTTATTTTCCCTCTTTGATCAGGTGGAACATTGACATTTCTCTGATTCTCTCAAAGAACCAGGTCACCTATCTTAAAGGCTCAGGGTAGCACACTTTGGTTATATTGCCAGGATAAATAATTTTGATAAGCTTGAAGATGTTGAAGGGCCCTCAAATGGAACTCATCCAACAACTCAAGTTGATTGATATGAAGAGTATGATAAGAATCATCATCAATAACTCCTTTAAGGGAGACACACAATGACAAAATCTCCAACTGAAGGGGCATATAGGATCGATGTCATACACGAGGTTGTAAGGCATTGTCCTAGTGGTTGTATGAATACTCATGCAATAGGCCCATAAAGCATATACTAGATGAACATGCTAGTCTTTGCCATGTTTGGTAATGTTCTTACATAAGATGTGTTCAATAGTCTTGTTAGATGCTTCTGCTTGACCATTAGATTGAGGATAATAAGGTGTAGAAAAACAACGTTGGATGTGGAACTTCTCGAGGAATTGCTTAACCTCTTTGTTCTTAAATGGCGTACCATTATAAGAAACAAGGGTAGCAAGTAAGCCAAAACAAGAGATGATATTATCCATGATGAAACTATAAATCATGTCAGGAGTGGTGGATCTCAATGGTATAGCTTCGACCCACTTTGTGAAATAATATGTAGCAGTGATGATAAAAATATGACCCTTATATTAAGGGGGAGATATCTTGCCAATGATATCCAAACCCCATGTCTAAAAATGCCAAGGAGAAGCTTGAGTTTAGAGAGCTTGTATGGGGGCTCAAATCAAGTCACTGTGTTGTTGACTTTGGGGTAATTTCTTGACAAAGGAAAAGGAATCTTGTTCCATTGTTTTCCAATAATATCCCATGTGAATCAGCTTGTGGATCAAAGATTTTACCCCAAAATGCCCACCTCCAGAGCCCGAATGGGCCTCCTGCAGGGAAAGGGGTATCTCAGCTTTTGTCAAACAATGCAAAAGGAGACCATTATAAGATCTTCAATAAATAACATTACATAAAATTATATAGCGAGGGGATAGCTTTTGAATTCACACACACAAGCTCTTGCTGGTGTCATTGGGAAAAATTTCAGCTTTTAGGTAACTATAGATGTGTGCAAACCATTCTTCTGAATCGATATGAGCACACATGTAATTATCAAATTGGGTTTAGTTAGTCCTAGCTAGGGAGTGGGGGATTTGTACCATGAAACAATATTTGTCCTAACCAAAGTCTGGACCTACAAGGGAAGTAGTGCTTACCATTGCATTTGCATGACGGTTTTCTCTTTGTGAAATATTATCGATCATGAAGCTAGTGAAATGCTTCAGTATGGTTGTGACCAAATCCTTATACTGAGATAATTTTAGTTTCTTAACATGATAAGTTCCTGCAACTTGATTTATGATAAGTTTAGAATCTCCATGGATGTGGATGTTCTTCACACCCATGGAAATCGTGTTATGTAACCCCACAATAAAGGCTTCATACCCAGTGATGTTAGTGCAATGAAACTCTAAACAAAATGAGAGAGGAATTGGCTTTCCTCCAGGTAAGATCAAGACCACATGTGCTCCTAAACCAATCTAACACCCTGATCCTTCAAAATACATGTCCCATATAGATTCATGATTAGCGATTAATACATCTTCATTAGGAAAAAGATCTAAAGTAGGAAAAGACTTTTCAGATGGGGCATCATCCAACTAATCAACGATGACCTGCCCTTTGATTGACTTCTAAGTTATGAACCTCAGGTCAAACTAAAAAAGAAACACCACCCACTTAGCCAATCTTCTTGACAGATCAAACTTTGAAAAGAGATGCTTAAGGATGTCATTCTTAGCAATAAATTTCATCTCTGTATGGAGGATGTAATGTCTTATCTTCTCTGTCGCAAAGACGAGAGCTAGACATTTCTTTTGCACAATAAAATATCTAGTCTTATATTCTATCAAATTTAAAATAATGTAATATATTTCTCTTTCCCGATCCTCATCATCACACTAGGCTAACAAGGTTGCTAGAGCATAAGATGAGGTATAGATGTACATGAAGAAAGGTCTATCAGACATAGCCGACATTTGAATAGGAGGCTTAGCCAAGTAATTCTTAATAGAATCGAAAGCCTCTTGGAATTCATCATTCTATTTGAAATGAACATCTTTCTTCAGGAGTTGTGTAAAAGGATGAGTATGCTCAGTCAATTGTGCCACAAATCTACGAATGGCTTGAATCTTTCCTTGCAAACTATGAAGTTGAGAGAGGTTCCTAGGTGGAGGCATGTTCACAATTGCATCAATTTTATTAGTGTCTATCTCAATTCCTTGGTGAGAGACAATGAATCCCAAAAGATTCCCTACATTAACACCAAAGACACATTTAAGGGGATTAAATCTCATCTTATACAACCGAAGCCTTTCGAAAACTAGACGAAGATTTTTTTATATGCATTTGGCGAGCAATAGATTTTGCCTAGATATCATCAACATAATTTTCCCAGACCTTATGAATGAAGTCATGGAATATTAAGGTCATGGCTCATTGATAGGTTGCTCCTATTTTTTTCAACCCAAATGACATGACAACATAGAAGAAGGTTCCTTAGGGAGTCATAAAGGCAATTTTATACTTATCTTCTAGGTTAATACGAATCTGGTTGTAACCCGAGAAACCATCCATGAAAGAGAGAAAAACATAATCCGCGATTGAATCTATGATCATGTCAATTTTCAAGACTAGAAAGTCATCCTTAAGGGAATATTTATTTACATCCCAGAAATCAATGTAGATGTGAATTAGACCATTGGGTTTACTCACCAGAACAATGTTTGAGATCCAAGGTGAATATTCAATGGGATGGATAAAACCAGCCTTCAAAAGATTTTCTATCTCTGTCTTGACTAACAAGGCCACCTTAGGATTCATCTTTTGAATCTTTTGTTTCACCGACTTAGCATCATGACTAAGCACAATATTATGCGCAATGATTGAATTACCAATGCCCAACATTTATTCATAAAACCAAGCAAAGATGTCAGGGAATTGATGTAGAAGATTGAAATATTCCCTAACTCCTTAGAAGATAAACACTACCTAATTTTAATAACTGTCGGGAGCTTCATCACTCATAATAACATCAGTAGTTTCTCCACTAAGGAGCACATTACAGGTCTTCTGGATGAGACGTGGGTATACATTCTTCACCGTGGGATAAGGGTGTCCCCTACTCAATGGATTCCCCAAAATATACTTGGGTATTTAAACATTAATGGAATCGATGTTTATGGTGATAAGAGGGAAAATTATCATAAACACCTAGAAACTACTTCAAGGACTCTTCCGAAGGGAAAATATCAAAGGGGATTTTATAAAGCGACACACTGTTATCAATGAGTTTCAGATGAACAAGCTTAAGAGAAAAAGGGTGAGCTGGTGTTAACAATTAACCATTAACCATGGTCTTGTCTTTTGGCCCATATAGTGATATCCTAAACCGATATTGTGGTGACAAGGTTCAGGTTCCAAAGGAATTCAAATACCTTGTTCATTAGGTCCACAACCTTTTCTGTCATAGCCAAGTTATGATACGAGCTTATATTCGGGAACATAAATATCCTGTAATGCCTTAAATGAAGGAGGTTTTGAGTACAAAAGGTGGTCAACATGATAAGCATCACTTGGCTTTATGAAGACAGTGTCATCTTTTGTAGCCGTAGTGAACTAAATTTTTGGAAAATTCAAATGGATGGGGTTAACCTTATATTCACTAACATGAGAGTCAGTAAAATCTAAAGAACCCCAATCATCACCCAAGCATGTGTTCATCTTTGATGGAGAAGATGATTTAACAAAAGAAGACTTAATAGAAGTAGACTCCAGCATTTTTACCTTGAGGAGATCCACCTTTGGGGAGTCTTCTTTTAAAGAATCTTGCTCCCTAGGTGATTTCTCCTTGAAAATATCTTGTGTTCTAGGGACTTCCTCCTTCTGTTCTTTCTTCTTAGGGGAGAAAATAAAGGTAGGGTTTGTCACCAAAGAATATAGGGTAGGTAGATAGTTTGAAAGGAAGGCGCAACATAGGCTTGACCTACTATCGCTATCTAACATAGACGCATAGCCTCAAGGTCAGCCTTAGCCTCAAGGTCAGCCTTGATTGTGAAAACTTGGTTATTTGCTACAAACTTCACAGATCCATGAAGTGTAGCTGATACAACTCCCAAAGCATGAATCCATGGTTTGCCCAAAAGGAGGTTATAAAACAAAGGACTCGGCATCGCATGTATGAGGGTTGGGATAGTAACAGGTCCAACCTTCAATGGTCCCTATAGTAGTTTTTCCATTGTTGTTGAATCCTCGAATAAACAAGGAATAAACTACCAAAGAGATTGGACCCACCTTGATTTATGGTAGCAAATCTAGGCCACAAACATTAAGTGTAGAGCCTGTATCAACTAATGTTCATCTAACACCAACACCATTCACATGAATAATTATCGTTAAAGGATCTACCAAATTTATTACTTTTGGAAGAAGAAGTTCGTGGAGATAGAAAGTAATATTCGACGAATCTGCATGAATATGATCCATCAACACATTTACATCCACTGGTCTTGTAGAAGGAAGCATTTTTTTTTGCATGGCTTCTTGCAACATGCCTTGATACACTAGAGTAGTTTGAAGAATATCCCATAGTGAAATATTAGTGGGAGTAACCTAAAGTTGATCGATAAGATCATAATCACTAGTTCGCTTATCTACCAGCAAAGGTGCTTTAGGAGGACTAGGTTGAGAAGGTGGTAAAGAAACTTGTGGTTGATCAAGAGTTTGTTTATTTCTTCGAGTATTATATGTGTGAGAAATGGTATTGTAAGATGATTGTTTGGATTACATAAACCTAGTATATAAGTTACAAGTTTCTCCTTTAAAAGGTTTTCCATTAATGGTCTTAACTTTCTTGGGAGAAGGACTTGATATAGTTACATGAATGTGAGGTCTCTTAAGCCTTTGTGGAGCCGCAAAGACAACAATAACATTTACAGATTTCTCATCTTCGAATGAGGATGTCATGGAGGATGGCTCTCTTTGTACATCTCTTTTGGAAAGAGGTCCTTCTAAGAAGTCATCTAAAACTTCATCCAACATATTGAAATCATCCTTAGAGAATGCTTTGTCAAAAGTATCAAACTCTAAGAGAAAAAGATCTGACATTAGGTATTCATGATGGGTTCACCAAAATGTAGGAGAGGAGATTTATCACCTCCAAGATGATGCATCCCAGAGGACAAATCGATCCACCACTACCTCACTCAAACTGGTGCTAAGGTGAGCCAAGGGATAAGAAAACTAATGCTTATGCTAGAGTGGAAATAATTAAATAATTTAAAGTACATAAATAATGTTATATGAGAATTTGAATTAACGAAATGATGCGAAACTCAAAACAAATTATACCACAAGATTTGGAAAGTCTCGAGTTTCGGACACTAGCACGAAATGCTTTCGTCTGTACAACTAGAAGACATATAATCATCTTGAGAATTAGCAGTGACTTCTCCCCACTGCATGGAACCTATTCATCACCCGCACACATGGAGAAAGGGGAAAATGTTGGGGCTATATAGGGTCTTGCCTCAGTCAAACCCTCATTTAGGTGTTTCCACCACCACGAACAACCAAATAGATAGATTGGAATAAATGATAATTAGTAAAAATGAAAATAGAAACTATACTCCACTTACGAGAAGAAAACCCCTATTGCAAATAGATAAAATGATATATTGGTAAGTTAAATGCACCTAGATAATAGATACATTCAAAGATACAGAAGATATATTGCATGCAATGATAAAATAGAGATAATGATAAAGAGAAGACAAGGCATGTAGCCAAACCCCCCTTTTTAGGATACGAGCATGATGAAGATCGAGATATATGCTTGTTGGTAAGATAGCTGTAAGACAATTGCAAAATTGATGTAGCTTGGTAGTGTTGGTAGAGAATTCAAGAGAGCATCAAGAGATCAATGAGAAAACAAGAGAGCCAAGAGAAGAAAAATGAGATCCTAGAACCAAGAGAGTGAAACCCTTCCAAATGAGAAGAGTTTTTAAACTCGAAAGAGGCACGAAAAGTCATTAAAGCCTAAGGCAAACCAAAAGACATGCATCGACAAGCATCTGACTCACTGTAGGATTCAAGATTCTATGGACTTATTAGGATATTAGTACAACGCACAGACATCAACGTGTCATGCTTACGTCCTACCAAAGATAAGCCGAAATGGGGTTTTAGGGAAAATGAAGGCACTTTACCTTCAAGGCTCATGATGCTAAAATGATATAATTTTGATCATGAATTCATCATTAATGTATTGGGCACCATGTATAAGTGTCATAAATGCACTAGGCTCAATTTAGGACAATACGAATCCTCAAAAAGATCCTAGCTCAAAGGCATATGACAAGGTCGCCTATACAAATCCTGAAAAGGAGACATCCCAATCAAACTATGATAGGTATTATTATAGGAAAACTCCACCAAGTATAGATAATCCTCCCATCAGGACTACTGATCCATGACATACATCCACAACATGTCCTCTAAAACCTAATTAACTTTCTCTATTTGCCCATCTATCTCTGGATGGTATGCTGAACTAAAGTTTAGTTGAGTCCCTAGGTCATGCTGAAGAGCGGTCCACAATGCCAAAGTGAACATAGGGTCATGATATGATATGATCTAATGAGGAATACCATGCAATCACACTATATCCTCCATGTATACTCAAGCTACTGATGATGTAGTGTAGGAAGACCAGATTGGAGAGAAGTGTACCACTTTAGTCAACCTATCAATGATGACCATGATCACGTCATGACAATGAGAAGACATTGGAAATCTGATAATGAAATCCATCGATATGATATCCCATTTCCAACCTGGAACTAGGTTTGAAAACAACAACCCTGCAGGATGTTGATGCTCCACCTTCACTTGCTGACACTCCAAACATCAGGACACAAAATCCACTATATCTATCCTCATACCTACCCAATGATACAATTGTCAAAGGTCCATGTGCATCTTCTTGACACCTGGATGTGCTGAGTAAGGTGGACAATGTGCCTCTAATAGGATCAAGACATGAAGTCCATCTAAGGTTGGAACATAAATATGCCTCAAATGATGAAGAAGACCATTTGAATCCAATGAATAACCTACAAATATCCCCTCAAGATCTCTCCCTAAAGAAATCTCCACTATGACCTCCTGGTACCAGGCATCCAAAGGAAGCACACTAAGAATTTGACTCCTCAAATCCACACTAAGAGTCATCACTGAAACCTCATGCCTCCTGCGACTCAATGCATTTGCCACAACATTCTCCTTTCCTTGAATATACTTCACCTCAAAATTATACTCACAAAGGAACTCCATCCACCTAAGTTGCATGGCATTCAAGTTTGTCTACATGAAGATATACTGCAAGCTACGATGATCACTATGCAACTTAAACTGATGCCCAAGAAGGAAGTGCCTCCATCTCACTAAAGCATGCACCACTACTACTAACTCTAAATCATGAGGGATAATTCAACTCATGATCCTTGAGTTTACGTAACTGATAAGTTATTACATGACCATCCTACATAAGAAATGTTCCCAAACCCTCCAAAGAAACATCTGCACACCCCATAAAGTCTCCTAAAGGGTTTAACATAGCTCAAATCGGTACACTAGTCAAATGCTCCTTAAGGATCTGAAAATCTCCCTCACATTGGTCTGACCAAACAAAATTCTACTCTTTCCTCTAAACATAAGTGATAGGATGAGTAATCTTTGAAAACCCCTACACAAATCTCTGATAATACCCTACAAGACCCATAAACTACAAACCTCTCCCACATTAGTGGGTGCTGGCCAATCTATGATCACCTAAATCTTAGAGGATCCACCGCGATACCCTCTCCCAAGATAATGTGGCCAATATACTTAACCTTTGACAAGAAGAACTCACACTTAGCCATATTGGCATACAATTGATTCTCATGAATACATTGCAACACCTTCCTCATATGCTCCTCATATGCTCCTCATACTCCTCCATAATCATTGAATATATTAAAATATCATCAAGGAACACAAGTACAAACCTATCTAGATAGGTCCAAAAAAATCCATTCATCAAACTCATGAACATCGAGGGCACATTGGTAAGCCCAAACGGAACCACCGTAAACTCACAATGCCCATATTGAGTACGGAAAGAAGTGTGATGAATATCCACCTCATGAATCCACAACTGGGAATACCCTGACTTAAGATCTATCTTAGAGAAGACCTTAGCATCTTTAATCTGATCAAATATATCATTGATCCTCGATAAAGGATATTGGTTCTTCATCATCACCTTGTTCAACTACTTATAGTCTACACATAAACAAAGAGATCCACCCTTCTTAACAAACAACACCAGTGCTCCCCAAGGAGAAACGCTAGGATGAATGAATCCCTTAGCTAGAAACTCCTCCAACTTCAATCACAACTCAAATCCTGGGTAGTCATTCGATAAGGAGCCTTAGATATAGGGCCTATCCAAAAATCAATGTCATGCTTAGGTGGCATACCCAAAATTTCACTAGGAAACACATCTGAAAAACTCCTAAAGGATGGGATAGCAATGAAAGAGATCGTCTTTACTCTCACCCTCATCCAAATCATCCCTGATGCACATGATGCCTCATTTGCATAGCTGAAATCATGTAAAGAGAAATAGGTCACTGCACACCCACTATCTCCACATTCCTACCATCATCATCGAGACATTGTACCCTCTTACCACATCAATCAATCTTAGCCTGATGTGCCTCAAGCCAATTCATACCCAACACAAATCCGTGGGATCCTAGGGAAAAGACATGAAGGTCCATTTAAGTGGAACAAAATCCTAACTATAGCACACAATCATGCATTTAGGAATCCACTACCACCTTGGGACCCCGTAGCTAACTTGAATTGCCACCTATCGTCTTGCTTTTCCACCACAATCCCACATCGCTCAACTAAAGATGGAGAAATGAAAGAATTTGAAGCACAAGAATCAAATAATACTGACCAAGAAATACCAGCTATGTCACCTAAGGTCTCAACAATTGTACCCTGATGCTCAACCTAATGGTTATGAACTGCCACAAACACATGATGAGATCTCCCTGCATCACCCACTATAGGCTCTGAAACTATTGGTTTTTGACCTGACATTTGTGTAGACCTCTAAGGATAATGAGCTACAATATGTCCATGCTGACCACATGAGAAACAACCTCCTCTATTGAAACCTCTCCTCACAGGAGGTGCACTAGGATGTGGAACACTACCTTAGCTGAGAGCTATGTGTTGGCTATGGAGGGAAGGGTCACCTATCACACTGCCTACTATGATCCCTAACTAGCTGAGATGGTTGAGACCTAGCACCACAAGCCACATTTTGATTTTGAAAATACTTCCTTTGATATCACTGACTACTCTTGGAGGATGGAGGGTAACTCCTAGAAAAGTTCGTTGCCTATTGCTAGGCATCTCTCATCACTGATCTAGAAGCTATTGCACTAACCATCTGCACTAGATATGAATACCTCCCAAGGACAATGCCAAATTCTCCTCCACCAAGCATGTCTTCTCCACAACTGCCTCCATAGTCTTGGGCTTAAAGACCTGAACACCTCCAATGATACAGTCTCTAAGACCTCTAACAAAGTGTTGCACCAAAATAGCCTCATAATCCACTATCCCAACATATTGCTTAAGTTCAAAGAACTTACACTCATACTACTCAATTGTCATTTTTTGTTGTCTCAAATAATGAAACTCATCCACCTTCCTCTACCTCCAAAGGTCAGATAAGAAACAAGCATGAAACCTCTCAATGAACAACTCCCATGAAATTGTCGCAATATCCAAGTGCAACTTTTGCTTCTCCAAATGCCACCAAGTAGAAGCAAAAGTGCAGAGATGCATAATAGGACACCTTTCCTTGGTGTTACTACTATATGGATGCATAGAAAATCACCTACCAAAATCCAAGAGCCAAGTCTCTGCCTCCATACCACTACCCAACCCATCAAAAGTAGGAGGTTGATCCCTAAGAATATCTCTCATATGCCTAGCTAATACTGCATCCTGATCGGGAGTTGCATTCACTCTCCTTCAGGGTGAACATGAACACTCTCTCTCATGCTCTTGATACTCATCTCTATCCATAAGTCTATAATGGTGTAATTCCTCCTACTGATTCTCCTCCTACCTCGACCCCAAATGATCAAGCAACTCATGAAGCACATTAACCAACTAAGGAAGCATATCTCTACCCTACTACTCCTGTTGCTACTCCTCATGGCAAGTCTCTTTGAAATCCTCAGTATGAGGATTCCCTCAAGTACCAATGTGGCCACCATGACCACAACCTCTACCTCTAATAGGAATCTTGTATGTACAAGATGCAAGGTAACTATAAGATAAAACCTAGGGAAACTAATGCAAGATATCAACTAGCAAGGATAACCACATGGCTAACTCAAGCTGTAATACTATTATGCATAATAGGCTCATATGTAACCAAAGTACCTAGTGTATGAACATGGGTTCTAATACCAAATGTAATACCCACCAAAATACCTTAGAGAAATAAACCAACTAACATGCAATAGAGATATTAAATGTTTTGTAAAGTACTCTAATGTATTATGTAGGTAACTCAATTAAGCACGCATCATGATTTTAAGCAACATGTAAGTATACACATGAGCAATTTTGACAAGATTATTAAACACAAGTATGCAATCGGAATAAAATTACAACTCAATAGATATCATTTCCTAGGGTATCTCAACATCATTACTTAAAGTAACAACATCACAATAAACCATACCATGGTCAACTATCAATTAGCCTATAATCATTTCATCTAGGTTCATTTTAGATACACCCAACCAAATGTGCCTATCACTTGACCCCAACCAAGTGTGTACTATCCAATATACAAGATAACATATCTAAATCATTATTTCAAGTCATAGATACATTTATTACTTTCCTTGACCATTATCCCATTTAAGAACTAATTTCAATTAAATGAATAGTAAATATCTGATGCACAAAATATAACCAAAAGGATTACAACATATTCCATTTTTATAAACATTAACCAAACATACTAATTCATTCTTTAATTACAATATCCACAATGTAGTCTTATATTAAGATACATAGTCTCCAATCCATAAGTATACATAGTTCATGATGCATACTACATCAATGACTACAACAACCTGCTCCAAGGATCCAATCATGCACTGAAGAGATACAGAGAATACACATCCATGCTTGAGCATCTAATGAAGATAAATTCCCAATGGAAGAAGGCATCAACCACCTGACCATGTGGAATCAAAGAAACCACCCCCCATGCTAGGAGATGACACAAGGTACCCACACACACTCTAGAACCAAGCCAACATAAATCACCAAGGGAACTCAACCCGAGACAATCGTAACTGAGAAGCAACCATAAAGATCAGTAATCCAAGACCCAACACAAGGCTGAAATTAAATATATAAAACTTCTAGAGGCATATCAACAACAATGGCATAAGGGACAAGAACACATGTAGGGGAGAGTGTCATCACATGCTATCCTCATAAAGAAGGGAGATCCATGCCCCTAATAGACATGCAGGGCCATCTCAACCTATGTGAGAATTAATGCCTTGCCATCACCATGGCCTTCCCAAACTCATCTCGAGCCATCCTCAAGGACTATGAGATGGGGCAAGCACAAAAATTAATTTATTATCTTGATTAGGTGAATCCTAATTATCCAACCAATCTGATTAATTATTAATTTTATCACTTGATTACATAAGGAAAACATTCATGAGCTCCTAGGAGTCTAGACCCACAAGCATCCTTACAAGGAACCTCTTAGTAGTCTATTCTCACATGACCCTGACCGACACATGAAATCCCACTCCCCATAATCATGATCCATGACCCAAGGGTAAATAACAACAATAAAAAATAAAATCTATCATCAATAAGGAGACTCAACTCAATATCCACATGATACATCCAAAATAGACAAATATAAAATCATATTAAATGACAAAGAGCTGCAAGAAAATCTGCAATGTGAGAAAGGCGTGCTCCTTCTAGCTCAGCCAAACAATAACAAAATATCCTCAGCAAGGCAATATCATCTTGTTGGAACCATAAAATATACGAAGGCTCAAGCAAGGAAAACACATCTTGCTAATCCTCAAATGCAATAAAAATAATAATGAAAAACCATAATAGAACAAGTAAACCATCTCAGGAACCTCAAAGAAATGAAAGAAGCCTCTCAAACAAAGACAAAACTCAGAAAAGTCATCACTGAAAGCCAAAATGGATAAATACCATGTACAAAGCAGTTTAGCACCTTTATTGACTGTAACAGCATATTGTGATACCAAACAATGCATACACATGTTCTTGTAGTACTTATGACAGATTCAACAATGCAAACACTTGATCCTTTAACATATATACCACATAGGGTAGCACTTATACTTAACTGCATAGCACATTTGACAGTTTGTTCAGCACATCTGACCAATGACTAGTGCTTTTGCCAAGTTCTATAGTGCATTTTTTAAGCACATTCACCTTATGGTTCAATGCTTTTGACATGCAGACTCAGAAAAGATGACATGGGATATCATGATAAAGATAGAGATACAATATGGCAACATTAAATCAATTCAAAATGGACCGCAAGGGCATAAGAGTCCAACAAAATCATCAATCAATAGGGTGAAACAAAGATCAACTCCCAAATAGCAGACCAAGGAATGACATTTACATGAGCGATGCAAAAGATTTTATGACATTCCACACTAGCGAACACAACATAGGAAGATAATGAATTTCCCCAATGCTAAATAGTAGCTAGGCCAAATAAATATTTTTACATTTATAATTCCCAAATTATCCCGCAAACAGTATTTTCCAAACAGGTTTATCCAAGTAAAAATGCAGAGAAAGATTAAGAGCTCCAACCTGGAGAAAGAAAATGATTGGCAATGAAAGAATTGAAGAAGAGCAAGATCCAAAGCATAGTCCAAACAAGCTCAAATCTAAAGCTAGAATCCAAAATCCAAATTACACACAATAAAAATCAATCTTCTAGTGTGTTTTTTGATAATGATCAGGAACCATATAAATATGATTTCACACCAATTATGAGAATATGTCAGCCACACAAGATAATAGGAAATACAATATAAAACATTATTATTTATTTCACCCAAACATAAGGTGAATAATTAATTAAACAACTAAAAAGGTAAAATAAATAGGAAAGGCCCATAATTAAATAACCCAATGGGTACAATATTAATCCCCAATTAAATCACAAGGGCTAATAGCATTAAATCAATATTGATTAAACAATTAATAGATAATAATAAATCTAATAAGTTAAAGGCTCAATAGTAATTATTCCCAAGTAAACCTTAAATCGCCAAATAATAATAATAATAATCCCCCAAAACCATAATAATCGCTCATAAAATATTAATGCCATCCAATGATTTATTTTAACACTTAATAAACTATATTATTAAATTATTAATGAATAGACAACCATAACTCATAGAAGAACCCAACAAAGGATGGAACAATGTGCTACATGAAGCTGAGCCAGAGACTCAAACCAAGACACAACTTACATGTGTATCCACTTAAGCCTATAGTGTGTAGAAGGAACTCATTTCACCTCCAATCAACTTTACATTGGGGTGACGACACACTCAAACCTATGAGACCAAGTGGAGTCGATGTCTAGTACTAGCAATTCTCGCAACCACCAATAACCATGAGACAACATATAGAATAGCATATTATCATGGATAGGCAGACAGGTGAAGAGAATCACAATGTCATATCATGCTCATAATGAGTGATATGACATCATCTCTATCACAAATATAGTAGCAAATGTAGTCACATAAATTTGTCCACTTAATTAAATGAATACTTAGTATTTATTTGATTATTTAACCATCAATTAATAATTAATTAAATTAATATTTAATTAATTCATCTTAACCCTATTCTCCTATTAATTAAATAAATTATTCAATTTATTTGATTTAATTCACTTAACCAAATTCAGACCATTAATTAAATAAATAAATCATATTTATTTAATTAAATCTTCTCTCACATTTAAATAAATTAATATTTATTTAAAACCCCCAAAATCCCACCTCTCACATTTAAATAAATAAATCATTTATTTAAATCACCTTTATCCTCCACCCACTTGCATTTTCCTACAAATGCAAGTTGCACAATTATTTTAAATAAATAATTTATTTAAATCACCTTTATCCTCCACCCACTTGTATTTTCCTACAAAAGCAAGTTGCACAACTATTTTAAATAAATTATTTATTTAAAATCCTATTTATCCTCACCCACTTGAAACCTTTAATGGTTTCCCTTAAAGTAGTCAAACTTGATGGCTTTAAAGTCTTCAAACTTGATGGCTTCCTTCTATAGTCTTCTTAAGACTTTAATGGTTTTCCTTAAAGTCTTCAAGCCTTTAATGGTTTCCCTCAAAGTCTTCAAGCATTTTAAATGCTTTATCTTCTTTTTCTCATTTAAATAAATTAATATTTATTTAAATATTTATCCAAATTCAACTTACACCATTTAATTGAAATAAATGATTTTATTTTAATTGAAAATACCAAAATTTCTCCCACTTGCATTTTCCTACAAAATCCACTTGTATGCCTAAACCCCTTCTAGATTCTTCTAAACCCTTCCTAATTAGCCTAATCCATCCCCTAAATATTGTCACATTCCTAAGCAAATTGGAGTCACTTCTCAAAGACTCCAAAGTCTTTGAAAAGCAATTAATGCTTTGTGTGTTCAACAAATTAACCCTCAAAGTCTTGGATAACCTTTGAAAGCTTCCAACCTTCAACCACTAAATGGCTCAAAGTCTTTGATAACCATTGAAGGCTTTCAACCTTCAACCACTTAATCCCCAAAGTCTCCAATAACCATTAATGGTTACCTCAAACCCTCCCACATGGTTAAAACATTTGTTTTGACTCAACCTCTACCCAACCCAAAGGTCTCATCAGGCCATTAATGCTTTGACCATGATTATCTCTTAAACATTTGCACAAAGGTTTATCCTTGGATTAACTCTTAATCCAATGGGTAATCTTAATTTAGACTTGACCCTTACCTTCTAGATAACCATGAGGTCTTCTCAGGCCTTTAATGCCTCCAACCTCTTCTCTCAACCCAATCCTATGTTGACACTTGTCACCATTTTATTGGTGCCAATTGTGCACATGGATCCCCAACTTTCAAACTTGGCCCTTGATTAAACCATTCAATCTTAACCCTTCATTTCCCCATTTCTTCTATAAATAGAACCCTTCTCCTCAAACAAAAGGAAAAGCATTTAGAGTATTGTTGTTATACTGGCATTAGCATAGAGCTTTTTCATAGCATCACTATCTACTCTTGCATAGTATTTGCTTATCATATTCAACCATCTTGAATCTCCATATGGCATCCATGGCTAGTGCTAAAAGCTGAGAGCTACACTCATTTGGGACTTGGAGAGGAGAGGAACAAGGGAGGAGCAACTATGAGCATCTTGATTAGCTATTTCATTCTATGTTTATATGCTTTCTATTTCATGCTTAATATCTCTCTTGATATGCCTGTTTAGGATAATCTTTTGTTGCTAACACTAACGTTTGTTTCTTGTGCTCTTGTGTGTGTTGCCATCAAACAGATTTTCTAATCCTTTTTGCAGAGCATCAGCAGATAGTTACAACAATCGCAGTATCCACCCATCCAATATAATCAAGAAGTGGGATCAGTACCAATAAGCTATCATCGGGCCATAATAGGCACTATAATCTAAACAAGCATAGTATGTGCATATAGAGTATCAAATGTAATTTCATCCACCATATTGATTCAAGATATATCATCATACATATAATGTGTCAGGAATCACATGCCGATATAGAATGTCCAGAATAATCTATAAACATCTGAAATGTAAAGCAATCTATGAGTACCAACCAACCAATCACCACAAAAGAGTCTAAACAAGTTTATCGATGTGTAAAACAAAAGATGAATCGGGGAGGGGCACTACAACCACTCTGTTTCAAAGAGATAATCTTGGGAAATACATGCTTAAGCCTATTTGAAATCACATTGGAGACTATCTTATAAATAACATTGAACATAGTGATAGATCAGAAGTTAGAGAAATTGTGTACCCCTTATTTCTTGTGGATTTGAGCAATATTGGTATTATTCATATCTTTGAAGAAAAGACCTTTCTTCCTGGACTCCTCCACAACTACCCACACACCTCTACCCATAAAATCCCAACATTTTTAGAACACAAGGAAAGTAAATCCATCTGGACCTAGAGCCTTATCTGCGTTTAGTTGGAAAGTGGCAACTTTAACTTCCTCCATTGAAGTAGGACCCCAAAGCATTTGATTATCCTCATTTGTGACGAGGCTCAGGATTTTGTTTAAGAAATAATTATCCTTCCAATTTGCCAACCCTTACCCTCCTAGAAGATCCTTGAATAATTGGACTCCCTCCTTCTAGATATCATTCTCCTCAGTTAAGATATTCCCATCATCCTTGATGATGCAAGATATTCTTTTTCATGACCTTTTCATCTTTGTAGAGTTATGAAAGTTTCTTTTATTCTGATCTCCCTCCTTTAACCATGCCTCTCTGGATTTTTCTTTCCAATAACATTCTTCTCTAGCTAGAATTTATTCATATTCCATGAGAAATGATTTCTCTTTATTGAATTCATCTTATGTCATACCATTGGTTATAACTTGATTTCTTAGTACTTCCAGTTCCTCTTCTATTCTGACTTTTTCAACAAAGATATTCTTGAAAACTGCTACATTCCATTTCTTAATTTTATCCTTAAGATATTTCAATTTTTTACAAAAGGTGAACATCCCCGTACCCTCCTCCTGGCTAGATTCTTTCCACCACCTTGCTAAAATATCTACCAAATATGTCCATCTGAACCACATCTTTTCAAATTTGATTTGATATTTAACTGGTCTCACATTTCTTCTAATGTTACGTCTACTAGAAAATGATTTGATATAAAGATGGGATTGATAACAACACTAGGAAGAATAAGTGATTCTAACCATTCCTCATTCATAAAAAAATGATCCAATCTCTCTGCAATGTTAGAAAAATCCACCCTCATATTCATCCATGTATACTTACCATTGTTTGGAACTATATCGACCAATCTCGTTGAATTAACAAATTCAACAAAATCCAACTACATTTGGGATAATCTTCCCAAACCTCCCCTCCTTTCTTCCATGTTTAAAATGACACTGAAATCCTCGACTACCAATATTTTGCCATTCTTGTTTAGGATGTCTAATTTTAACTCCTCCCATAGAGTTTTCTTCTCATCCATTTGAATAGGTCCATATACATTATAAAGAATGAAAACTATTTCTAATAATCTGCTATTTATTTCTCATTTAATC
This sequence comes from Cryptomeria japonica, assembly GCF_030272615.1. Lineage (NCBI taxonomy): Eukaryota > Viridiplantae > Streptophyta > Pinopsida > Cupressales > Cupressaceae > Cryptomeria > Cryptomeria japonica. The sequence continues at coordinate 554,060,828 of NC_081411.1, read as the reverse complement.
CAATTTTTATTACAAAAGAGAATGAATATATTCACCTTATATTCCTTCCATATAATACACAATCCTCTCGAAGAACCCACCGCTTCCTGTGCAAAACTACTCCAACCAACAAAGTATTTGAAAAATATATCTACATTCTCCTTGGACAATTTGGTTTCCTGCATGAGAGCGATATCGATCAATTGACTATTTATCTGGTATGTGATCGTATGCCTCTTGTTAGGGGAGTTTATTCTCCTTACATTCTATGTATGGATCTTCATCTTCCCCCAAGGAAGGATATGCCTCCCTTGGATCTCAATAAGAAGCTTTTTATTGAAGATTTATCGAGCAACAAACCATCCTCTGCCCTCTTTTTATTGTTGTATTTCCTTCCCGCTCTAGATTTGGTCACTTTTGTGGACACGACCAAAGTCGGACTAATCAATCTTGGTTCTATGATATCCACCTCTCCCTCATTGTCCTCTTGCACTGAGCCATTCAATTTCCCTTCTTGATGGTTGTTATGGTTTGTGGATTTTCTAAGAGGATTCTTTTGTTGGCTTGATGATGATTGTAATGTATTCATCACTTGTTGTCATTGATGAAACACTCTCTCACACACATATGATTACATTGACTACCGGTGTAACTTCATTAGTTTACATTGTTAACTGGTATGTTGAAGGTCTATCTCTAATTGGTACTCTGTGTCAACTGGTATGTGCTTAAGAGATAACCTGTGGTTACATTAAGTCGGCATGAAAATGAAGATGAAGACGAAGATGGAGATCAAATGAAAGATTCCAGGACAATGGTTCACATGTTTTGTTCCAACCGGTATTGACTATTCTAACTAGTATCCATTTTTGTAATGAGTTACCAACACCATTTTCTTGACGGTCATTTTTTGTGATGAGTTATGTTTACTTGTCTAGATACACTGCACCTAGGAAATTGTGTTCCTATGGCCGACATAAGATTTGTATGTCTATTTAAAGACATCTTAGTGAATCATTTAGGAGAGAGAGAACTGATATAGGAGAGGAGATTATGCGAATACTGATATGCATAAAGAGTGAAAGCTTTTGTTGAAGAGTGATAAGTGCTAGGATGAAGAGCAGTGTTGAATGTACTTAGAATGATCTGATCAAGCAAGTCTTGTGCTACTTAGAACATATCAAACCTTTCTTGATGTTTTCTAATCATTACAACATAATCAAATCCCCTAACCGGGTAAGCTCTAACAAGCTTCATTATAAAAATCCTCTAACAAGGTGATCCATTAGTTTGGATTCTCAAATCCTCCAACGAGGTTACTCCTAACAGGGTAATACTCTTAACAGGGTATAAGCTTCTAATCAATCTTGGGATCTCTAACAAGATTCGCTCCTAGTAGACACTTTGTAAGACCTTAACCGGTCAGTTATCTATTTCTGCATATAGTTAACTTGTGAGTTCCATCTCACTATGGTTTTTACCTATTTGGGTTTTCCACGTATAAACACTTGTGTTATGGTGGATGTTCTACTTTATGTGGATGTTGTTATTTCATTTTGGATAGCATGTATTTTGTTTAAATTCTTGGTTAAGTTCATCTACCGGTTAGTGTTTGAAGTTGTGTTTGTTTTGATGTCACTGACTCACCCCCCCTCTTAGTACTTTTCAAGCCCATCAATTGGTATGAGAACCTAACTTCTTTTAAGCCTAATCGCTTAGAAGGGAATCTGGAAACTACCATGGGGGATAGGAGCTACTTCGAGATGGTTAGAGAGCTAGAAGCTAGAAAAAATGAAATTGAATCCCTTAGGGGCAAACTAAAAGTTTCTCAAGTCAAAAGGAGAGAGCTATCTAAAAAACTGCTAGAAATATCTGATAATAGTTCTTCGGATGAAGCCAATATTGAAGCTTTAGTTGATGAAGTTGAAAAGGTGAATGATGAAAAACTGAATCTAAGAAGAGAGCTAGAAGGTCTCACTATTCACATTAGTTAGGAACTGGAAGCCAAAAGAGCTATTGACGATCTTATCAAGGTAAGAGATCAAGAGATCATAAAGATCAAATGGGAAAAAAGATACTATACATGAGGACTTTATTGCTGAAATAAAAGAAAAGGAGAACCCAAAGCTCGACCTTGAGTTGGCATCGTCTCTGAAAGAGAACCTGTCTAAGCATAATGAAGATCTTGTCAAAAAGCTTACTGAAGCCAATGAGAAATTGGAGAAGTTCATCAAAAGTTCTACCATGCTAGAAGAACAAATTCAATCACAGAGAATGAAGGGTGATATCTCTGGACTTGGTTTTCATACAATTGAAAAAGGTGAATCCTCTAGTACAAAGAACAAAACTACTCCTAAAGTCAATAAGACTACCGGTAAGAAGGTTTTTAAACCTGTCTTCTTTGTTTGTCACAAGCCTAGTCATACTGCAAATGTTTGTAGAAAAAAACCTAACATAAATGCAAATTACAATACTAATGCTAGGTATGTGTCTAGAAAGTTTGAAGGTCATTGCTACACATGTGGAATGTATGGGCATAGACATACTGAGTGCAAATATGGATCAAAAAATCCTGTACCACACATGCATCCTAAACCAAATGGTGATTGAATAAGGAATTTTGAAAACTGGGTAAACCGGAATTGGCAAAGATCCCATGGCAACCGGTTTAGTCCATTCGAAATGGAAAAGGCAACAAATGTTGTTTGCACCTTTTGTAATAACTTTGGTCATGTGGCTATGAACTACAGAAGAAGAATAGGAAGAGGAAATGTAGGACCCTGGAGATCATCTAGTATGGTTAGTTGCCACTGCAACAAACCGGGGCACTTAGCAAAGTTTTGTAGATCAAGAAATAACAGACTCGTCAACTCCTTTAAGGATCAGAAAGGCAAGCAGAAAGTTGATGTTGAGGAAACCAGAGAAGATATGAATCAGATTTGGAAAAAGAAATGTGATGACTCACTTGGAGAAGAAATTGTTCCTTCACCTAGTGAAGAGAATCCAACACCGGTGACTTAAGCTTGTCTAACACGGCTAAGGGGAGCTTAACAGTAAAATATCTCCGGACCCCTTGTAAAATGAGCAAGAAAGAATTTTTGAATTATAAATTTTTGATGACTTTTTGTTAACATGTTATCAACCGATATTTCACTTAAGCGGTAAATAAAAATTAGGGTTTGTAACCTAAAGTGCAAGCATTTATTACAGTTGGTAAAGAGGATAAAAAAAAGTTTTCACTTTATCATTTTTACCCTAACTCTTTCGAAAAAGAAATTTGAAGCAATTGCAGAGCAGAACAAGATTGTCTTGTTGTCAATTGGAAAATTATTTCGTGTTTAGAGAAATCAAGTTGAATCGAAAGTTGCAGAGAGGCGAACGGGTGTACATTTGGACATTTCAACCAGAAAATGAAGCGACGTGCAAGATACAAGGTATTTCTTTGTATACCACTTTGAAACTTGTTTAACTAGAATGACATCTTTTTCTAAGTCTATAGAAAGGTTGATGCTCATTGTTGAGCCTGAGGAAGCTCTAAAGGTAGATGAAATTATGTCTTATAATGCATTATCATAAGTCCCGAGTGGTGTTGTGGTCAAAGGTGACTTGTCCAGCTATATAGATTACAAGATAGAATATTTAGGAACTCTACACATCTATACTTAGCTGAAATCACTTTGTGATAAGAGCGGAAAGATTGAAACACAATATGCTAGGGTTTTTGAAAAAGGGTTTCATAATGCCGCATATTTTCTTGAATATTTTGAGGAAGAACACATAAGAATCATCTTGAGTCGAGTCCATGGAGAGAATATGTATTTGGAAAGGACCCATACAATAACCAAGGAGGCTATTAGGGTTGTAATGGGTTATTGCTCAACCGGTGAAATTCCTGTGTTAAGAAGAATTTCAAAGGATACTATCTTCAAGTTAACCTATTCTATATCTGATAAGTGCGCTTTCTCTATCAAAAATATTAGAGACCTTGTGGTGAAACTTGCAAAAATCATGATAGGCTACCGGGTATTCTACTCTAGTAGACTTAACAATGTTCCATCTGCAGCAATTCACACAGTACATAGAATGATTGTTGATGATGCAGACTATGATATTTGTGAAGCCATCAGAGACCAATTATTTCAAAATTTAAAATCCATTAAGAAGGACAATACACAAAATTTCAAATATGGTCAGCTATTAGCCGGGTTATTTTTCTATTTTTCAGAACTTCCAATCGGGTATTGGAGATATTGATGGTCCAAGGAACAACCGGTCAGTGCACAGATCAAGAACAACATTAAGGTTGTGAAGAATACTTTGTCAGCTGCCATGAACAAGTATTTTAATGAATTTCAAAAAAAGAGAGCATGAGAATGAGGTTACCTGAAGATGTGGTAAAACAATTTGCAAAAGACATAATCTTCACGGTTACCACTAACTTTTGTCTGATGCAAGCAATTGAACCTAGAGAGGAAGAGATGGAAGATATGAGCTATGAGGTTAATCATGATTTACTTCGGCTATGCTAATACACCGTTAGCATCGCCTAAATATAAAAAGAAGGCAAAATTAGACATTGTGGTAGTCCAAGTTGCACCAACTGAAACCGGTACTGCACCTGTAGCTAAAGTGAAAGGAAAGCAAAAGAAGGCTGATGAAAAATCTCCTGTGAAAAAGACCACAAGGGTGACTCAGAGTGTCCTAACCAAGAAGGAACCAGTACCTAAAGTATATGTAAAGAAGGAGAATGCACTAAACAAGAGAAATCAGAAATTGATTTTGCAACCAGAGTCTGAGGGTATAGAACCTGAAGAAGAATCAAAGAAGGAAAAAGAAACCGATAGAACACCCAAGAAGGTAAAGGTAGTGCTGAAGGAAACTACACCTATAGATATTGCTACCTACAAACCTGACACAGTTTTTGAGAGGACAATGAAGACATTAGGAAGAAATAGGTTTGATAATGTCAAAGAATATTTTGATTCTTTCATTGAATATGAGCAGAAGCAAGTAATCCAACAGGTAATTACTTAGTTGGGTCATTACAATAGATTTTTGCATGACTTGGAAAAAGATATTTCAATCTCTTTGTATAATACACTGTTAGATAAATGGGAGGAAGCAATTCAATTGGAAAAGAAGATTATTGATGAAATATTTGTACAATATTTTCCCAATCTATCATCAAATGGAATTAGTGCTTTAATTGAACAATACAAAGCATATTTTAATTTTAAAGTGATAAGATTGAATCTTCTTAATGCAAAAAGGTCAGTTGTTGAGTCTGAGACACATTAGCTAGCCTGTGTAATCAAAAGGAGGGAAGAAGTCATCCACTCTAGCAATAAGGATGATACTACAGATGATGTTCCTCGACCAGAAATGGATGAAGAGGAAATTGTTCAAGCTGACGTAGTCTATCCAATCAAGAAGAAGGCTGATTCCATTATTCTTGTTGATGAAGATGTTCAGGACATAGTAGACCTATCTAGAGACATTACTGCATCAGATATGGATCCTCCTACAATCACCGAAGTACATGTTACATTAGTTGAACAACCAGGTATTCAACTAATAGTGGACAATGAATTGACAACAAAATAACTAGAGAAACCCCAATCTCCACTGGTCATTGAAACTACTTGAAAGGAGTCTACTAAGGAATTCATCACTCAGCTAACTGAAGATACAACAGAGAAGTGTTGTTCACCAAAAGTGATAACCCAAGAACACCTACAATCCTTCTATGAAATGGCCAATTTCAGTCTACAAAACACATCAAGGCTTGGACAACATAACATAGGACCCTAATTGATCCTCCTGCACTTTAGGTTCTGCTAGACCTAGGGGGGGACACTCTTTGATGCTTTCAATACAATGATTACAAACACATAATTGCATCAACACTAAGCAAACAGATCATTTCACAAGCTCAACAGGTTAGGAAACACTACAGATTGGCTAGATCTGTACAAACAATAAGATGGAATAGAGCTTGGAAAGAATGGAACACACATCCCTAAACATGAAGGTAAATTAGATTTTCTTTTAAAATGTGTATCTAAAAACATCCCCAAACTTGCAAGACTAGTGCCTTGTTCATTGGGCAATAGAGTCTCACATAGAATTGCAAATATGTCAATCATAGTTGCAAATTTGTTTTCCTTATAGAATATCCCTGCATTAACGCCTTATATTAATGCATTACTTAGATCCATTCACAACATTATCAAATCTGGGACACATTCCATTATTCATGATTGATTACAGAATTTAAAACCTTCATTGAAAAATACCCACAAACAATCACACAACTTCCTTAAAATCGACAAATTTCATCCTCCTTGAGGATTGAATTCATAATATTGAAATACATAAACAGAGACAATATGGTGGAAAATTACTTATGCCTGACACAAGTAAATCTTACAACTTGAAAACACATCTTGAATGCTGCACTCAAATCCTTTGTACCCTGAAACCAAACAGAAGCATTTACAAACTTGGGTCAAGCTAATCAGAATTGGAAACCATCAAATCTGGAGCATTTCTCCAAATTTTTGGAACCCTTACAAATGAGAAGAATTGAGAATAAGAAGAGGAGGGAAAGATCAGATCTGCAATTGAAATTGCCAAGTGTCTCTTTTCTCTAACTGAAATTCTTTACCTTCTTCTTTCCCATGGAAACTTCTCTCGAAATATACCAAATTTGTTAAAATTAACTACCTAATCAGATTTCTCACTCTGAGAGCTTTCTGGAAACATATAATACTTCATATTTTGGCCAAAAATTGAGCCCTGAGCGAATTAATTCCTTAAGTGTGCCCAATCATTTAAATTTTTCATTTTTTTATATAGTCTGAACTATATAATTAACATGCATTTAACTTTGATTTTTTCTCTGATTGTGCCCTGATGCCTTGCCACATGTCAGGACCTGATTGGTTGATGGGGTCCACTGGGTGCCACCTGGGATGACACCTCGTCACTCCACCATGTGTCCACTTGCTTGTCATCCACCTAGGCGCCACCTCTACACCACATCATCGTCACCTGGATAGGACCTACCTGCTGGACATCTGACTGTACCTGCCATGTCATCGCCACTTGGACTTCACCATTTTGCATTTCTCCTTTCGCCATTTCATGGCCTCTAACGGGTGAGCATCTTGCCTTCGCGAAGCAGCGTGAGCCGTCAGATCAACCTGGACTTGTTCGTTGGTTAAGTCGGCCTTTCTCTACAAAATTTCACCCGTTTGCCTCAGGAAGCGTGCCTGTGTGGGGTCCCCACCTGTCATCATTTGTCACCTCCTGGTCGCCTTGGGATGCACACCCACATGCGTGGGGTCTGCCTTAGGCACCCAACAGGCACCGTCTATCAAAAGCCTTGATGGCTTTGACATATTAGATGTGTGGAGATTTGGTTTTAAATATTAAAGAAGACCTTCGCCCAACCAATGTGGGATTAAAATATTAAGCCTAGGACTACATTTTGGAGCTTTGCCTAAGCTTTAATGGTGTTTTCTATGTTGCTAGAGATTTTGATGGCCTTTTCAACCACGCATAGGAGGGAGGAGGCACAAGGCATGGAGAAGTGGTTTTTTCTTGGCACACTTGCCTTGCTAATCTGCTGCATTTTCAACGCCCAACCAACACTCTTCTACACTCCACGCAAGGGATTCAACACCCACATAGAAGCATATGAGAGTGGGAATATAGGATAATTTGTTTTCAACTCCCCTCACCATCCACCATGTGACCATTTGCTTGATGGTCTTTGTTGCTGCTCCCTTATCTTCCCTATCACATAGAAAGGGGAGGGCTGGCTAGGCATTACACCACCATTGCAATTGCACTTTGCTATGTTTCAGATGCCTTTCAACACCTTGACCAAACAGCAAGGGAAGAGATGATAACGTGGAGTTTGAAGACCCCCACACAAACTCCAAGTTTCCACTTGGTTTCAACGCTGCCTTTTCTTACCATGCTACTATTGCACATTGCCTCTTGCTATTGTTGTTGCTCAAACTTCAATGTCTCTGCTCATGTGGGGGATGCTTTGGCTGGCATTTATTTGGAATGTCATTCTTTCATTTGCCACACACATTCAATAACCACACTGAAAATTAGGTTAATGCCAATGCATTTGATCAGAATTTCATACTAGGAGAATTAACTGGTTTTCAATCATCTGTTGTAGCTTCACGTGGGGGGATGCTATGCTTGTTGCATTTGCCATTTGCATTTACCTCAAAGTTTATGTAGCTCCGAACATGCCCACGTGAGGGAGAGGATGCCTGGCAAGGGAGGAGGCAATACACACTTGCTGGAGAGCTCCTGTAACTGCTTCATGATCCACACAAGGCTCCCATTTCTCCGTTTGAACGAACATTTGGATGACTATTCAATAATGTTTCAACCACCCACTTCCAAATCTTTGCATGGATGAAATGGCAAAGAATTGCACTGGTGTACAAACACATTCCTTCATTTTTCTTGTGACACCGTAGGTGATATCTGATAGGAGCGATCTTTCATTTTCTTTCCTTGATAGTCCCCATACCACACACAAGATTACCCTTAGATCTAACAAGCACACCCTTTGGTTCTTGTTTGTCCTTATCTGCAGAACTCTCGGCCAACTTCTTGTATGGTACCTCTATAGTAATAGATGCATCTTCATTGTTACTAATTCTCTTATAGTTGTCAATTTTACATTTCTTTGGAAACCTCATACTGCTCTTTTCTAGAACTTGTCATCACAAACAACATCCCATTGGCGAATTACAGTCGAGCCAGGTCGGGCCCCAAAGTGGGTCCGACTAAATTTTTTTTTGTTTTCACACAACTGACATCTGAGATGCTTCACGGACCTCAAACATATCTCTAGAAACAATCGGCATCGTTTTCGAATCATTAATCCGAATTTTACAACTTTCTAACACTTGCGCCACATTTTCGCATTTAATCGCGAAGACATATTTTTCAAACCTGTCAAAACATCCTTTTGGGCTGGCCATCTGACAGGTGTGTACTCTGATATGCAAGCATGAAATATACCAAATGGTTTCTCAAGATGAGTCCCGAGCGAAGAGATATTAATCGGCGAAAATGACCAACTGGCTTTGTCGACACTGCGGACCTGATGAAATCAATGTTTTGGCAACACATGACGCCTTTCTCAAAAATATAAAACGGCCTCCGTAGACCCTCAAATTTGAAACATAGGTACCTTGAAGTACATATTAAATCTTTGAATTCTCAGTTTGACCAAAAGTTTGACTGGATACAAATGGTGCACTTATGAAAATGGCTACTTTAACTAATATAGCATTGAAAGTACGGAAGACTGAAAATGATGGCTAAATGAACCCTTTTGCAAACTGATGAAACGGATTGATAGAGGCCTGGAATTTGAAACATAGCTCATCATTTATACCAAAATTATCCCAGAACAAACATTATGTCATAACACTTACTGAGGCAACTTTTACACTTATGCGAAACAGGGCTCCGACTAGCTGTCGAAATAGGGACAAGCCAAAACATAGAAACTACAAATGGATTTGACTTTGAAAACTAAGCAAATGGATTCTTTAGGACTTGAAATTTTGCAAGCTAACTCAAATTTATGCATACAATTGAATCCAATTTTAATTTCTTCATGACAATCAATAGGGAAAAAGATGTAATCGCTCAAAGTAGGCTACTCAATAAAATTTGCATTTGTGCCCAAAATGCACTTTCAGCTCACCCCTCGAAATGGGTACCTCATAAACTTATCCAAACTAAATTCTGAAAGTTGCACATCACTGCATAGGCCAAATTAAAGGTGTACAAAAAGTTTCCAAAGCCTTACCCCGTGAAAATCAACTGGCTCCATATCACCCTCTCTCTAACTAGGCCATTCAAACTGACTCATTTGGAAATGCAAAGCAAAAATTTGAATTGGGCCTCAAGACTTGACTCAATTTTAATGAGTCCCAACAAGAAGAACATAGAAAGAGCTATCATTAAGAGTGTACCCCTGAACCGGCGAAGCAAAAACTACTTGATGATGATGATGATGATTCTTTAAGTATTTCAGGACCCATTGACATGAACACTTTGTGTGCATCAGAAATGATGAAGATTGCTAATGTTATGCAATCTTGAGAATGCAAGAAGAGACTGAAAGAGAAAAGGATTGAAGCAGAGACAATCCAGAATGCAATAGAAATTTTGTCTGGTTTACTACTAGAAACAACTGTTTCACATCTTTCCACACCCATCAGCAAACTTGGTCAATTAGTTGCAGATGCATCTGATCAAATAAAATCGCTTAAAGATGCTGCTCAAATGTCTACTAAGAAGAGCCACAAGAAGGAATATGGAGATAAACTGGCTAAGAACATTGAAAGTGGCAAAATTTCTTTATCTCATAATGGAAGTCTGTTGAAGAAAGCTATTGAATCTAGAGGGAAGTATCTTTCCTCTACCTCCAATGTTACTTTCTTTTACTCTGACATTTCTAAGAGTCAATTTGAAACCGAGCAAGAAATATAAAGGTTATGCAAGGCATATGTCCCACTCCAGGACTCCATTCATGCCTTTAACTGGTCTATAGATGATTTGCATGATAGACTGAATAGGAATGATAATGAGAAGGCTAAGAGATTCTGATCTCTAAGAGAGCTCAAGAGTCAGCTTACCTCACAGGTCGACATTCTTCAGAGAGCCTACTCCAATGCAAAAGCTATTCTTGCTACTCCTAAAACCTGCACACTAGACTCAATGGAAGAATTTTATTTCCAGTTGATGTCTACCTTTGAGTATACTACTAACATACTGGAATCATGGGAAAATGCTTTATCCCAGATGAAGCATAATTTCAATGATATTTTTATGAGACTAGTCAATGCATGAACTTTTCAAAAAAAAATTGTAATATATGTTGAACACTTTGATACAGATTTTCTATATATATGTATATATTTTACTTTATAATTTTGGCATTGTTGTCAAAGGGGGAGCAATAATATGTATGTGTGTTTTTGAAAATTTTGTATGTATGCATGCTTTAAGGGGGAGTATTGCATTAAAAGGGGAATATGAGTACATATGTAAATATGTTGTTTATGCACACTTAGCATTATTGTATTACTCTAAAAATTTCTAAGTGTTGCCATCAATGCCAAAGGGGGAGATTGTTGGATTGATGATGATTGTAATGTATTCATCACTTGTTGTCATTGATGAAACACTCTCACACACACATATGATTACATTGACTATGGTATAACTTCATTAGTTTACACTATTAATCGGTATGTTTAAGTTCTATCTCCAACTGGTACACTATGTCAACTGGTATGCGCTTAAGAGATAACCTATGGTTATATTAAGTCAACATGAAGACGAAGATGAAGATGGAGATCAAACGGAAGATTCCAAGACAATGGTTCACATGTTTTGTTCCAACTGGTATTGACTATTCTAACTGGTATCCATTTTTATGATGAGTTACCAGCACCATTTTCTTGACGGTCATTTTTTGTGATGAGTTGTGTTTACTTGTCTAGATACACTGCACCTAGGAAATTGTGTTCCTATGGCCGACATAAGATTTGTATGTCTATTTAAAGACATCTTAGTGAATCATTTAGGAGAGAGAGAACTGATATAGGAGAGGAGATTATGTGAATACCAAAATTCATAAAGAGTGAAATCTTTTGTTGAAGAGCAATAAGTGTTAAGATGAAGAGAAATGTTGAATGTACTTAAAATGATCTGATCAAGAAAGTCTTGTGCTACTTAGAACAAATCAAACCTTTCTTGTTGTTTTCTAATCATTACAATAGAATCAAATCCCCTAACCAGGTAAGCTCTAATAAGCTTCATTGTACAAATACTGTAACAAGGTGATCCATTAGTTTGGATTCTCAAAGCCTCCAATGAGGTTACTCCTAATAGGGTAATACTCTTAACAGGGTATAAGCTTCTAATCAAGCTTGGGATCTCTAACAATATTCACTCCTAGCAGAGCACTTTGTAAGACCTTAATTGGTCAATTATTTATTAGAAACCAAGGAAAAGGCAACAACCAAAAGAAACCTAAGCCTAAGCCACAACAAGATGGAGCACAATCCTCCTCTCCACAACATAGTGATTCTACATCCTCACCTAAGAGGAAATCATATAACGACAATCTTTTTTGTGCATATTCCAAGAAGTCGGGACATGATGAACATCGTTGTTACAAGAAGGATATTAATGAATTGAAACATCTTCTTGAGAAGAACAAAATTAGTTTTCCTTCTAGATTATCTACATCGGCTTCTTCTTCCAAAGAAAAGGATAAAGGAAAGGATCACTCTTTTGGGACAGATAAAGGAAAGGGACAAGATCTTTGTGCTACTACAAATCATGATTCAGGGAGATGACTTCTAGATTCAGGGGCTTCTCATCATATGGCATCTTCATAGTCTATGTTCTCTTTATTTGAGCCTTGCCACATGCCACATATTTTGATGGGCAGTCATACATACATGGATGTGATTGGGAAAGAATCTATTTCCATTGGGGATAACTCCTTCAATGATGTGTTGTGTGTACCCCATTTGACAAACAATCTTCTTTCCATCTATCAAATCACATATGGGGCAACAAGGAAAATAGTGGAGTTCACACTTGATTCAGTTATCATTAGAGACTTGGAGACTAGAGCTATCATTGTGACTGGGGTAGTAGATCATGCATCTTAGTTGTACTCCTTTTCACATTTTGGTCCTATTGATGAGGTTGATTCTTCATATGTCGATGATTCAAGTTTTGAGGAGAACTTTGGGTACTTGAACTTGGGTGTTCTCACATGTGACCCTATTCTTGAGCCTTGCATTTCATCTCCTCCTATTGAAATCACATCACCTATTGCACCCTATGATGCAGATGTTGTGACAGTTTTTCCTTCTTGTGATTCAGTGCAGTAGGATATTCCATGTCTTCTAGCTTCAATTGATTGGGATGACTACTTGATAGAAATTTTAGGTTTGTTTGTGGAGTCCTACATTGTAGATTTTGGAGACATCATTGATGATATTCATCTTCTCTTTTATGAAGATGATCCTTCTTTGATTGTTGCGAGGGAAAACTCTGACCCTCTTATTCATTCTATACATGATCATTCTTTCGAGGTTGACATGCTTGTAGATTCTTATGTACAATAGTTGGAGGAGGTCTCTTTATCCTTATAGGAGACATGTGAGTCTTTGGATATTGTTCTACCTTCATCTCCACTAGATCTTGGAGTGCCTTTTTTACCAGTGTGGATCAGTATACCACCTTTGGAGGGGGTAATTTTCAGCATCGACATGGGGACACTTGAGCAGCTTTCAGACACTCCATTCATCAAGAGTTTTTTTCCTACATCTTCCCTTCATGATTGGGGAGACTTCATGGATACACATTTGGTTTCGTTTCTTCCTAAGGGGAGGAACATTGTTTGATGTTCATGGAGCAGTTTCTTCATTCAACTTCAAGCTTCTACCATTGGTGCAGATTCTACATTGAGGGGGGGATACTTGGTCTATCTTCTTCTCTCATATGGGGGGGACTTTTTCCTCACATGGGGTTTTGTCCTTCTCATACTTCTTTGAGAGTTCCTTATTATATAGTTTTCATCTCTCTTTTGGGGGAGGGTTTTTTTGCATTGGGTTTTTCTCTCTTTCCCCACTTTATGGGAGATTGAATTTGCATTTGTACATGGGTACCTAACATTGCCTTGTAGCTAGGACTCATCTTGCATTTCTTAGTTGCATTTTAGACTTAAGTGCATTCCCCTAAGTTGCACTTAAGGGGGGGTGTATTATTTATTCATCTTAGATATAATTACACTTTACTTAAGTTTACCTAGGTACATGCACCACATTGTAGTTTGCATATGAGATACTTAGGGAGATGTACATACATTGGGAGTGTGTATGTAGGAGAATTTCCACCTTTATGGTGTGGTCTTGTTATTACTTTATCATATCCACTTATTGTGGAGTGAAAATTCCACCTTCGGTGGGTAATCCACCTCATGTGGAATATTTAACTATTTCTCCTACCTACCCCTACTTGCCCTTGCATCTCATTGAGCCACATGTCATCGTTGTGTGCTCTCTTGTCTCTTAGCCTTGCCTTTATAAGAAGGCTCATCTACATTGTATGTAATTCTTGATGATCCAGTTGATCAATATTTTCATCTTGATAGAATACAGTTTATTCTTATCAATCTATTTTGTCTCTTTATTGTGCTATTCATTGTTCCCTAGATCTTGGCTAGTTTCAACAAATTCTCACAATTTATTCATTATAGAAATAATAATAATAATATATAAAATAAAAAAATTATTGATATTTGTAGTGTTTTAAATGGAAAGATTGAATGCAAGTAAAATGTGGAAGTTGTAAAAGTTTTAACAGTTTTTTTTGTACCCATGTCTCACAATTTTCTACACTTTAGACAAAAAATGAAAAAATTGAGCTATAATTTTGAGGGGTCCACAATAAACATCATTACTTAATGTGTACCTTTTAATCCTAACCTTAATTCCTAGAACACTTCATTCTTGATTTGAAAAGTGGCATAGGGTCTTCTTCCCTAAACCAAACTCTCATTTCTACTGCTTGTCAATAATCCCATTGTTTGAATTATCCCCATGTTGTTTGACTTATCCTTGAGCTACGCTCCCTCCTAATCCCTTGCACAAAAAGCATAAGAAGTTTGTGTGTTTGGAAGTCTCAATTTCACAAAAAGACATGTGTTAAGGTATCTCTATCCTTGGTTAATCATACCTTGTCTAACACTACCCTAGAGTTAAATAGGGGGCGAAATTTACAAATGGATAGTGTTCTAGAAGTTAGGAATATAATCTTAGAATGAATATTTTTAATAAGGCTCATGAGGTCAAATATTCTAATGGATTGTAAAGTCCCTAAAACTTAAACTCTTAGGAAATAAATACTTTAACAATCTTGATAGAAAACACTATGAAAGGAAATATTTTCTTTTTTCATTGCATTAAAAAAATGATACAAAACAAGGCATAAATAAAATTTACCAGATATACCCACTAGTAAAGTATTGTATCTGTCTCACAGGCCTCATCTAGTCAACTGTAGGAGGAAGAGCATCTCACACACATTCCTATTAGAAGCATCCCTACCCTTCACGATGAGTATAGATAAGGGGACGTATGTGGTGTCATCTAAGTATTGGTGTCATGTGCCACATATCTCATTCCGCCCATACACCTATAGACTATCTTCTAACTAAGTATGACCAATCTAGATGATCTATGTTCTAGCGACACTTGTGAATTGACTTTCCATATGCAATAAAAAATACGACACTTTGGCCAATTTTTTATTTTTCATAAAAGTCAATGTTCACTCACCTCTTAGTTGACTTGGAGATTACTCTCTTCGTAGGGTTTGGCAAGTATAGATATCAAGACCAAAAACATAAAAAGAACTTTCAATAATGAATAGTTAATGGTATGTGATTCCCCTTTGTAACTCTAACCTGGAATAAAGAGTCACTACCGTTAGTTCGTCATAACTTCATTTTAGGTTTACCTTCTATGCACGTCTTGTAGAGTCTACAAGAATATATTAATTCCTTGGCTTGGATTATTCAACCCATTGGTCTCTCTAGAGTTCCTAGATCTACAAAATGACATTCCCTTGCCAAAACAAAGAACAATTACATACCCATAGTATATTTTCTCTTATAAATACTTATGTTTATTAATAATCTCATACATTACAAATATTTCAAATATCTCTATCTTCAACTACCTATCAAAAACACTCATAATGAGTTTAATTACAATGGTATTCATTTAAAGAATGAGAATACATGTAATAATGAACTAAGATAAACACAAGCATAATTTAGGAATTTACACCAATCCCATTTCTTCTTTTCTTAACTATAACAAGCCTACTCATTATGAATACTTCATAAAACATAGAACATGCGCGATTGCTTTGGAAACCGGTGATGGAAAAAGAACGTGAAACTTAGAGTCCTTCCTCAAAATCTCCTTCACAAGCTTTTTCATGACTTATCCAAACAAGATAAAAATGAAGGAACATTCTTCTAAATTTTCTTCTAAAAAAGAAAGAGAAATCCTCTTCCTCTCAAGCCTTCCTAAAATAAAATGTATTTCTTTTGCAAACTTCACAATGAAAAAGATTCCCAAAAATTCCCTTTTAAAACCCTAAGCTATTCTATTTATAGCCTCTCAAGGGAAAACAATTCTTATTTTTAAATTATTATTTCCGTCCAAAAATGAGGGTAATTCAATGCCCATAACAAACTAATAACCAAAAGTTGGTTATCTCAAGAAAAAACATAGCTGAAATATTAAAACAGATTCCCTCAATCAATTCAAAGTTGTTAGAGAATAAATCAATATAATTTTCCTCTTATTTATCTTGCCAAAATAATTGGCATTAAAAATTAGGGTATTGAAAATATATACTAAAAACAATATTAACCTCATGTGCTATTAAAAAGGGTGGGGGAAATTTAATAATTAACTATCCCATTCCCTAATGAGAAGGGCACGCATGACTTAAGTCCCCACAATCCATGTAAATTGGGTGCATTTTATTTTAGCTAACCTCCTTGTGAGCGGGGTGCGTCAGCTTTGGTAATCACCCCCCTCACCATACTCCATGCACCACTTACCACTTACCACATAGCCCTTACATTTATACCACACTAAATAAAAGGTGGTTAGCGTTATATTCTCACCACTATGTAGTGTTTGCATTGTATTTATTCATAACACCCCATCACCATGTGGTGGTTAAAGATCCCCCACCACATGGTGAAGATTATTTAACATGTCCCCTAAAAATAGACTCAATTAATGTTTGATTTTTATTTTATTTAATGATAACAAAATATAAATATATGTTTGAAAAAGAGAGGGTAAAAATTTATTCAAAATAAATCTATAAGTACAAAGCAAAAGGCCTCAAGCCCAACCCAAACAAAAACTAGCTAGGAAGAGGAAGTTCCAAAAGGAACAACTCGAAAAACAACATTACATATTCCTATCCTCCATAATTAACCTCTCCAAATTCTCATAATAATCAGGAGGTAACACCTATGTTATCCTTGTTTTCGGTTCAAAAGAAAATTGGATAACCCCCTACGAATTTTTGATAAATTCATCCTCGTTTCTCTAAGAATTAGTTTTCTGAGGCATTTTAGTTGCTTCAATGGTGTTGAATAGTTTGTATTCATTTTTTAAACCTTGTTTTGTTGGTTAAAATTCAAAATTTGAACTTAAAATAAGTTTTTCCTGTTTTGGTGCAAAATCGGATTCTAAGTTTGATTTTACACCATCTTTGACTTTCTAGGTGCAAAATCAGATTTAGAACTCGAAATTGCACTTAATAGTCATTTTAAGGTGTGTTTTGGACATACAAGTCCGACTTACACCTCTTTGGGTATTATGGTGCAAATTGGACTTTTATGCTCGAAATACACCATAATGGAGCATGATTTGCATTTAATGTTTTTGAGTGTTCGATTTGATTTCATCCTCCCTATCTTTTATTTTCATTTTAATCTTTCTTTTTCCTCATTTCACTTAAGGTTTGTGAGACTGAGAAGGTTATTGGTGCAAGGCCGAAATCATCCTTTTCATGGTATGTATTTTGTCCTATCCTTCCTTTGTTATTTCCAAGTTTTCATCTCTCTTTGGCTTATCGACTGTTGTAGGATTTAACATGTACAATACACACCAAAGTTTTAACTTCAATGTATATTGTAAATATCCTACACGCATTATTTTATTGTTTTTCCATTCAATGTTTCGCATTGTGTATTTTGAAAGGTCTAATTTTTGGTGTGAGTCGGGTTTGAAAACTTGACACACACCAAAGCCCTGGCTTTGATGTGTGTTGAGTTTTTACCCAACCCTCATCATTGTTATTTTCAATGCCCTTCCCATGGTGGATGGTGGGGTCATGACCCCGCCATGCATCAAAGCATCGATCCATTGTGTATATTCGGGCCATAGTCCCGCCATACACTATTCTTTTATGCTCTTTCCTATGGTGCAAGGTGGCATTATGATCTTGCCATGCACTAGAGCATCACTCCATGATGCATCTTACAACCATCATCCTAACTTGCACCTTACCTTTCCATTGCATTTTTGTTAAGTGCATCCCACAGGTGTTAGTTGAAGTTATATATTTGACTCACACCATATTGCCTTCTGAGTACAAGTTGGGAATACAACCTCGACTAGCACCATTTTGTAGTTTGGTTTCTTTGTGAAATATAACATAGATGCATATCGAGTTTACGACTATGATATGCACCCATATTATATTTCATCTTCCCCAAGTTCATATCAAGGTTGTAAACTTGATATGCATCCTATTTTTATTTACAACTTTCGTCAAGTGCATATTGAACTGATAAGTCCAATATGCACTGCTTTGTGTTTTTCACTAGATTTTAGGTGCTAATCCAACTTATAGTCTGATTTGCACTCAATGCACACACTTGCAAATTGAAATTATAAACTCAATTTGTGATCAATGAGAGATTTTGTTCTATCAAATGGGATTTTTGGAGTCCTTATATGATAACTCAATGATGAACGGATAGTACCAAACCGATACTGAGAGGGGGGGGTGAATCAATACAGAAAAAAAAACACAATCTTCAACCGGTTTGGCAGCAGACACTGTGCTTAGGTAGACAAACAGTAATACTAGTCTTAAATAGAGTACAACCGACAAAACCCAGAATAACTAAGACAAGCATAAACTGGTTGACACTTATCTTTTCATACAATCTAATACTTCATTCCATTTCACCCTAGTGCATGAACAGGTAATCTACCATCAAAGATATATATATATATATATATATATATATAAACAGCTAGATCAACATGATTCACCACTTGATAGAAAACAACATAGCATCACAAGAAAAAGACATCACATATGACACACATATTTTTCACGTGGAAACCCAACTGGGAAAAACCACGGTGGGGATGAATACCCACAAGCTGTTTTTGAACTCTTTAGAAGTCCACTCTATTAGGAGCCTTGTCTGGTTAAAGACTAATACAATAGGTTCTGTTAGGAACTGATCCTGTTAGGGATCACCCAGTTAAGGGATGGCTAGAATACCCGGTTAATAAAGGTTACCTTGTTAGAGGATTTCAAGAACTCAATGGTTTTGAGTCACCCTATTAAAGGATTTATAGCAAGCTAGTTAAAGCTACCCTGTTAAGGGATTTCCCAACTATTGAAGTGGTTAGAGATCAACAGGTATTACAATATCTGGTAATAGCACTCAATGCCAATGCAGATCCGCTTTAGCTCCTCTTCACCTTCTGCACTTACACTCTACAAGTATCACTTCTCTCTTCTGGTTTGGCAAGAATCACGTATCTCTTCTCTTGGATACACACATAAACCTTTTGCCAACAATCTCAGAAAGAAACACAACATCGACCTTATAAGAAACAGATAGTTTGGTAGCATAAATCCTAAACCTATTAGGTTAAGAAACTCAAAAGGTTCAATCTTGACCGATGAGCACATTGCATTAAATGCAATAGTCTTGAACCAATCTCAAGACGTTCTCCATTATTCATTTTCCACCGATTTCATGGCAGCTGATAACCCATCACGCGTTATCACCATTTATAGACTTCGCACATTCCCGAGGTAGATAGGATCAATCTCCTTCATGCAAGATCCTTCACGTGCACAAGGTTGACATGGCAACATGATTTGTTATTCATTACAATGCTAACTCATCACACAAAGTCACCAATTGAGTCACACAGGCTTGAGACACTTCAACTGGAAACCCTGAAGTTGAGACCACCAACAGGTAGTCATACAAAGCTTCCATGTGCCGGTTCCCATAACCACATGCCGGTTCACCTTAAACAAACACATCGCTTCACTTTGGCACAAATGTCAGTTCATAGTGTTATACCAGTTCTCTCCTCTTCAGCATATTGACATAAATGACAACATACAATATCATCATGTCCTCATACCGGTTCACATAATGCCAACAATCTCCCCCTTTGGCATTGCTAGCAATATACAAAGATATCTCTGCACTTCACATCTTCTCCCCCAATTTCTGCAAATATCTTCTTCACTTCTCTTCTTCTCTCCCTTTGACAACAATGCCAAAGTGGAGGCACAAGCTTCCCTGTTCCATTATGTTGCTCCCCCTGAGGAGTAGCATCCCTCAACACATCAATCCCCCAAAAAAATTGACTATGCGATACTTTGACTGATGTGGAGCATATACCTTTAGTTTACTTCCTGAAGGGGCATCACCCCTAATTCACCTCTTAAGTGCATAAATGTAGCCTTTGGAAGAGGCTTGGTGAATATGTTTGCTAACTGCTCCTTACTGGAAACATGTTCCAGTGCAATCTCTTTGTTTTGAACCTTTTCCCTCAAGAAATGATACTTAAGCTCAAGTTCTTGGTTCTAGAATGTAAAACCAGATTCTTGGAGATGTTAATTGCACTAGTATTGTCATAAAATATACTTACTGGTTCAGATATAGGAACTTTGAAGCCATTCAATACATGCTTCATCCAAATTGTCTAAGTGCAGTTCATGAAAGCTGCAACATACTCTCCTTCCACTGTAGACTGAGAGATACAACTCTACTTTTTACTCATCCATGAGACCAGTCTACCACCGAGAAAGAATGCACCACCGATTGTGCTCTTCCGATCATCTACATTACCTTCCCAATCAGCATCTGTGAATACTTTCAAGTTGAAATCCTTACTGTATGAATACCATAATCTATAATCAATAGTTCCCTTTAGATACCTAAGAATCCGCTTGACTGCAACCAAGTGGGATTCTCTTGGGCTTTTCTGGAACCTTGTAGTAATGCCAATTGCATGTGCAATATCTAGTCTGCTATGCACTACATAATGCAACTTACCAATCATTGATCGGTATTCCTTCTCATCAACCAAAGCTAAGTCATCCTCTTTGGATAGTTTACAACTAGTCACCATCAGTGTACCAACTAGTTTGCTATCTTCCATGCCAAAGGTCTTCAACACCTCTTTGACATACTTGGATTGAGTGATAAAGATTCCATCTTTCATCTATTGGATCCGCAGTCCAATGAAGAACTTAATCTCCCCTATGAGTGACATCTCAAACTCTTTCTTCATCTCATTTGTAAACTCATGACTCATCTTGTCATCTCCACCAAAGATAATTTCATCAACAAATACCTCATAGATCAGGATCTGATCTCCTTCAGACTTCAAGTAGATATTGCTATCTTCGCTTGTTCTCTCTCAAATCCAATCTTCACAAGATGGGAGTGCAAGCAATCATACAATGCTCTAGGTGCCTGCTTTAGACCATATAAGGCTTTATGTAGCCTACACACCATGTCACTATCTTCAAATAGGGCAAACCCATCTGGTTGCTCTATATACACTTCCTCTTCAAGTACACCATTTAGGAATGCAGATTTTACATCCATTTGTTATACTTTGAATCCTTTAAAAGCTGCATATGCAGGAAGCATACAAACTCCTTCCAATCTAGCTATAGGAGCAAAGGTTTCTCCATAGTCTTCTCCTTCTTCTTGGGCATATCCTTTGCACACCAATCTGGCTTTGTTTCTAATCATTGTGCCATACTCATTCAAATTATTTCTGAAAACCCATTTGGTGCCAATGACATTTTTATGCTCCGGTCTAGGTACCAAAGACCATGTACCATTTTTCTCTATCTGGTCAAGTTCCTCTTCCATTGCCTTGATCCCGTCTTCATCTTTATGTGCCTCTTTGAATGATTTAGGCTCAAATTCAGAGATCATACATGAGTTTTCTTTGACCTTTCTTCTTGTAAGAATTCCTACATCCTTATCTCCTATGATCTTCTTAGGATCATGATTCAGCTTGACATACTGAGGAATGGTCTTGATAGATTCCTCTTGCTTTTCTTCTTCATCCTCATCTCTATCAGTATTAGCATCTACATCTACCAGTGTAGGAACACTGTTACTGGTACTTGGTTGACTGACAACCGGTTCCCAAAAGGTTACAACAGGTTCATTTACCACTTGCTCATTGCTGGTTTCCTCAGTTTTCTCAGAGGTTTCATCCTCTTACTTTGATGCTTTCCATAATTCTCTGAGTCCTATTATTGAAACACTTGAGAGCTTTTCTCTTGGTGGAATACCCTAAGAATATTCCCTCATCACATTTTGCATCAAATTTGCTCTAGTGTTTGCTCCTCTTGATGTAACATTTTCTACCAAACACTCTAAAGTAGCTAACCATAGGTGTCTTACCGGTCCAATACTCATAAGGACTTTTATCCTTACCTTTCTTAATGAGTACCCAGTTCATTGTGTAGATTGTAGTGCTCACCCCTTCTCTTCAAAAGGTGTGAGCAACTTTTCCTTGAACCAACATAGTTCTAGCTACTTCAACCATAGTTTTGTTATTCCTCTTTGCTAGGCCATTATGTTGTGGAGTCCGGGGGGCAGACAGTTGCCTCTTGATGCCATGTTCTTCACAGTACTTGTTGAATTCACTGGAAGTGAATTCACCTCCTTGATCAGTTCTCAGGCACTTGATCCTTTTACCACTTTCCTTCTCCACTAATGCTCTGAAGGCTTTGAAATTTACAAAAGCTTCAGACTCATCTTTCAAGAATGTGACCCACATCATTATTGAGCAGTGATCAGTGAGAATCATGAAGTACCTATCACCCTGCACACTCCTAGTTTTCATAGGACAACACAAATTAGTATGCACAAGATCAAGCAAATTGTCAGCAGTGAAAGGTTTACCTTTAAAGGTTGAGGAAGACATTTTCCCCAGTTGACACTCTCTGCACAAGGTATTATCTAGTTTTCTTAGCACCGACAACCCTCTAACTACCTTGATCTTACTAGCCTTCACAATGTTATCAAAGTTTACATGGCAGAGTCTCCTATACCATATCCAGCTATCATCAAATTTAGCCATAAGACATGTATTAATATTTGCATTCAGTTGAAATAGGTTACCTTTGGTCTGCATGTTGGTGGCCACCAATTCACCATTCTTTCCTTTGATTCTACACACTCCATTCTTGAATTCCAGAGTGAGACCACTATCATTTAGTTGGGCAACACTCAGAAGGTTGTGTCTTAGACCATCAACCCAATACACATTGTCAGCACTACTCTTTCCATTCAGAGAGATAGACCCTCTGCCTTTGACCATACATGGTGCATCATTACCAAACTAAACCACACTACCATCATACTCTTCCAAGGATAGAAACTTACTCCAGTCACCAGTCATATGGTGAGAACAGCCACTGTCAATAATCCACTCATTGGAATTATCAAACCGGGAGACAAGAGCCTTCTTGTCTGACACATCTTCCTTGATAGCAACAAACACAATATCTTCATTTTATTCATCTTCTGATTCCTCATCTGCAACACCTTCATCAACTACCACAAAATAGTTTCTCTGGTTTCCTACTTTGAATTTCTTGAACCTTTCCAGTTTGTCCTTGTTGTTGCCATTAGGACAGTTTACAGCAATATCTCATATCTGGTTACAAGAAAATCATTTAAAAGGGAGCTTACCTTTGTATTTGCCAGTTCCTTTAGGAAGTTTCCTGGTAAGAAGAGCTTTGAATGCTATCAAAATCTCCTCATCATCCATTTCTCTGCTCTGTCTTGGTTCACCACTAGTGCTAGCTTCTTTTCCTTTTCTGGATGGTACAACAGAAGCTGTAAAAGTTGATTCAGTCTTTTGAACACTGCCATCAAAACTATTTAGCTCATAGGCTGTCAACTTTGCAGTGATGGAGTCTAGGGATACCTTAATCTTGTCTATTGATCTCAACGCCTAAATAGCAGCAACCCTTATTGCATAAATCGGTAATAAGGATCTCATGACTTTGCTTACCATAGTGGAATCTTCCATTTTACCACCTGCACTCTTGATATCTCTGACAATGGTTTTGATTCTTATTCCATAATGTTGAATGGTCTCACCTTCAACCATCCACATGTCTTCGAACTTCCCTCTAAGGCTTTCTTCCTTACCTTGTTTTACATGCTCATCACCGCCATAGATATTTTCAAGAGTATCCCATACCTCTTTGGGATTTACCTTATCTTGGACATCAATAAACTCAATGTCAGATAAACTACTAATTAGGGCTTCCATGACTTGCCCATTCTCCTGCATCTCTCTCTTTTGGTCATCGGTGAGAGTACTGGTAGGGGCAACATAGGCATTCTCAACATATCTCCAATGTTGAGCACCCATGCTTCTGATGTATATCTTCATTCTATCTTTCCATATACTGAAATTTTCTTTGTTAAACTTTGGACCTTCCCTCTTCATCATTAGACTGGGATCTTTACCTCAAGCGGTTAAGCTTATAACACAGAGGACCTGGAGGATGCTCTGATACCAATTGATAACTCAATGATGAATGGATAGTACCAAACTAGTATTGAGAGGGGGGGGGGTGAATCAGTACAGAAAAAAAAAACACAATCTTAAATTGGTTTGTCAGTAGACATGGTGCTTAGGCAGACAAATAGTAATACCGGTCTTAAACAGAGTACAACTAGCAAAACCCAGAATAACTGAGACAAGCATAAACCGGTTGACACTTATCTTTTCATACAATCTAATACTTCATTCCATTTCACCCTAGTGAATGAACAGGTAATCTACCATGAAAGACACACACACACACACACACACACACACACACACACACACACACACACACACACACACACATAAACAACTAGATTAACATGATTCACCACTTGACAGAAAACAACATAGCATCACAAGAAAAAGACATCACATATGACACACATATTTTTCACATGGAAACCCAACTGGGAAAAACCACGGTGGGGATGAATACCCACAAGTTGTTTTTGAATTCTTTAGAAGTCTGCTTTGTTAGGAGCCTTGTTCGGTTAAAGACTAATACAATAGGTTCTGTTAGGAACCGATCTTGTTAGGGATCACCCAGTTAAGGGATGGATAGAATACCTGGTTAAGGGTTAAACCCTATTAAAGGTTACCTTGTTAGAGGATTTCAAGAACTCAATGGTTTTGAGTCACCCTGTTAAAGGGTTTACAACAAGCCGGTTAAAGCTACCCTGTTAAGGGATTTCCCAACAGTTGAAGTGGTTATAGATCAACAGGTATTACAATGATCTGGTAACAACACTCAATGCCAATGCAGATCTACTTTAGCTCCTCTTCACCTTCTGCACTTACACTCTGCAGGTATCACTTCTCTCTTCTGGTCTGGCAAGAATCACATATCTCTTCTCTTGGATACACACACACAACTTTTGCCAACAACCTCAGAAAGAAATACAACATCGACCTCATAGGAAATAGATAGGTTGGTAGCATAAACCCTAAACCTGTTAGAATAAGCAATTCAAATGGTTCAATCCTGACCATTGAGCACATTGCATTAAATGAAATAGTGTTGAACCAATCTCAAGACATTCTCTATCATTCGTTTTCCACTGATTTCATGGTGACTGATAACCCATTACGCGTTATCACCGTTTACAGACTTCGGACACTCTTGAGGTAGATAGGAACAATATCCTTCATGCAAGATCCTTCATGTGCACAAGGCTGATGTGGAAACATGATCTGTTCTTCATTACAATGCTAACTCATCACACAAAGTCACTGATTGAGTCACACAGGCTTGAGACACTTCAACCGGAAACCCTGAAGTTGAGACTACCAACCGGTAGTCATACAAAGCTTCCATATGCCGGTTCCCATAGCCACATACCAGTTCACCTTAAACAAACACACCGCTTCACTTTGGCACAAATGTTGGTTCACAGTGTTATACC
Source organism: Cryptomeria japonica (assembly GCF_030272615.1). Lineage (NCBI taxonomy): Eukaryota > Viridiplantae > Streptophyta > Pinopsida > Cupressales > Cupressaceae > Cryptomeria > Cryptomeria japonica. The sequence goes on along the minus strand of NC_081411.1, from coordinate 554,034,898 downwards.
GGTTCTCACATATACTGGTTCTTGGTATCATACTGGTTCTCACATTTACCGGTTCTCTCCTCTTCAGCATATTGACATCAATGACAACATACAATGTCATCATGTCCTCATACCAGTTCACATAATGCCAAAATTATAAGATGAATAATTGGCTCGAATATGGTGATTATCTTTTCAAATATTGTAGTACAATTATTCTCAAATGACGGAGCCATCACCAAGTAAAAGAGAAATGAAGTTCAAAAAGAAATAGCTTCATCCATTTTTTCCCCCTCCTTCTGTATCATCCAACATTGACAATATAAGAGATACATAAATAGGGCATGTTGATCTTGATGAATTCTTGAAAAGAGTTAAAGAGCTGCTAGTGTCCTACAAAATGGAGCCTGCCATTAACAATGGAATTCATTTGGTTGTGGCCTTTCCTATGTCAACACAAAACCCTGAGTTTGTTTTATCCTTAGATAACCAACATGATCTAGTAAGAAGGTCAGTAAAAGATGCAAAAGGAAAGAAGGCTCTCATTAGGCTTGATGACGATTTTTGTGACACTATTTTCAAGAGTCCACATATAGATCAGTACGCCAACATTAATATGCAATTAGAAATGACCTACTATGATAATAACTCAAACAAATGTAGAAGGAATATCAATGAGAATTGGTTGAAGACTCCAAGGCCTACAATTTCAAGGTGGCCTGAGACTATTCCCCAGAGTGACTTTATTAAGGAGGTGAATGATCTGATTACTCTTCTTAGTAAAGTAAAAGGGCTCCCAATTTCTAACACTTATCACAAATGGATGTATCAATACATTCACATTTAGGCAAAATAAGAATTTTTTTTACTAGGGTAAGCAAATTACTGATGCATTATGTGAGCAGCCGACCAAAGTACCCACCACCTTGAAGTTCTAGATGACTTCATATCTTGTATATGTAGTTGCCTCAGTGAGGTGCTTTCCAGGATTATCTACCATAGGAGACATGATTCAAATTCTTGTTTATCAATATTTCACATAGATGACTCTCAAGGAGAGTTTCCACCATTTCAGGAGAGTCAATGATTCTTTCTTTTATCAGTACATATGCATGTTTGATAAAGAACTTTAGAAGAAGAGAGTATTAGATGAGGCCTAGAATATTGTGAATCAATATGGTTGTATCCTTTTGCAATTCCCCAAGTTCACATATCTCAAGATTGAATGCTTTAATGGTGAACCTTTCATGCTTCCTAGGTACCCATATGATAAAATGATTCTCATGGAGAAGGCTTGTCAGAAGATAGAAGTGCATGAATGTCAACCTAGAGCTCATAATACTGGTCTTAAGTTATCCATCACCATTGGGAAATATTCTATCAATTCTATATATAAGGCCTGAGCCATGGAAGAGGAAATGAGGAGGGTAAAAATGAAATTCTTCAAGTCCAGGAAACATTTTGACTACAAGGGCATGAAATATAAGATCAAGAAAAGGTACACTCATACTCATCAGATTGAGGATGTATGGATTCACTGTAGGATAGAAGAAGATATTAGGAGGCTTTAATACTACCGTTTGATAGTAGAAAAAATTAAGAACTTGAATCTTCTCGATATTCCCAAGGATCTCGAGGATGATGGTGATATCTTGGATCATATGTATGAAAGTAATAAGGTTGCAGATTTACCTTTGCCTTTGATTCAATGGTCTCAAAAGAAAAAATTTCAATAAGGACTAGGTTTCAAAACATTCTTGCCAATACCAATGTTTGGTTAACTCAAAAAGGTATTTAGTTGAAGCCTTTCTAGATGGGATATGAAGATGACATTGTAGGGCCTGTGAGAAAGACTTCAAAGTTGAGAACAAAAAATAGATAGGTTACAACAACTCTGAAGGCTCCCAAGTTCAAATTCATAATAGGGAAAGGTAAGATTCAAGGGGAATCATCAGCCCAAGAGACTCAAACTCATGATGGAGTTGATGAATAATTTTTCAAGGAAGAAAGTGAGAAAGTAGAAGAAGAATAGCCAAAAAAGGAACAAGAAGAAGAAGAACTTGATGAGGTGAGATTACCAGAAATCTCAAGTATTTTCTAGTCTCAAAAGACACAAGAGGGTGTTCCCCCTACATCATATGATGCTACAAGTACTACTCCAGTTTCAGTTTGTAACATTGTTCCTTTTGTTTCCTCTATCTCATATTCATCTAAAGATCCTATGACCCATGTCATTCCTTCCACAACTACCAGTGAGTCTGCCCTTGACACACCTCATGATAACATTGAGAGTATATGTATTCCTAATTAGTCTGAGGTAACTTCTTCCATATTGGAATATTTTCATAAGTTTATATTAGAAACTCAGCTTCATCCTAAGGTTTATTTTGCTCAAAATCCACCTACCATTATTACCTTCACTCCACCCATAGTTACCACAAGCATTCAGCCCCAAGAATTAGCATCCCAAGTGTTAATAATAGGAGTGGATGATGATACACCTCTACCACCTTGGCTAGTCTCTAACACTCCCAAGAGAAAGATGCAAGCCATCTCTCCAGATGACTTTGACTTTAGTCAGTTGATTCTTGCTAAGCCAAAAGGTACAAAGAAGGCCAAGACTTTATCCAAGGTGAAAGTGGATAAGTTGAAGAACAAGAATGTAGAAATGGCAATTACTCCTCCAAATACAAATTTAGATAAAGTGCAGCCCATAGACTATGTCATCAATGAGATTGACCTAGGCAAGAAGACACATGAAGTAGCAGTGGAAGATTCTCAAACACATTTTGAGTATCTTGAGGTAATGTTTAAAAAACAAAAGGTCACGAAAGATAAATTGAAGAAATAGGTGGATCAACTTACCAATGTTTTAATTAAGATAACAAAGTCATCAAAGGTAGTTGAGCCAGTCACCTCATCAGTGGATGAACAAATCATTAAGAAAGTTGAACAGATCAATTCTCATGGGAGAATAGTTGGTGAGTGGATGGATAGATTATTGAGTCAAGGGACTCATCTCTTATGTTCAACTAAGATAGATAAAACTTTGGATCTATTCTCAAATGAATTGGAGACATATGAGAAGGACTTTGACTCTTGATTGAAGTTAGAAGATTTCCAATTAGATGTCTGGGTTGATAATGAAGTACATCCTCCAAGAGATATGTATATTGAACAAAGGGGGGTACTAGAACATCAAATGAATGTCTTGGAGGCGCTTATCAAAGATATGAGAAAAACTTGGAAGGAATATAATGACAAGGGATAGGACATCATTGAGAAGATATCAACACTTCCTTGCACCTTCCTTGATGAGAATAAAAATCCTCTTCATGAAGATGCCATTATCAAAGAATTTAGTTTGCTTGTTGGTGAATAAGTTGATAAACAAGTGTTCTCATTATCTTCAATTGATAAGTTACTAGATATCCAAATTAATCTAGATGATTTAGCCTCTATTTTGAAAAAGCACAAGAAATGCATGAGCCTCAGAGATTACATCACTTGGGTCAAAGTCATTCCAAACCATACCAAGGGACCTGATGAAGAACGGATGAAGGTTGTTCTACAGAAATTCAAGGAGTTCATGAAGCAAGACCAAAATGTAGTGTCTGGCGACACTTAGTATTTTTAATATTTTAGAAGTTATAGGTGAATTTTTGTAATAATACTTTGACACCTCAAGTGTCATTTTGTATCTAAGTTTTTACATCTAGAGTATGCACAAGTTCTGAGTCAAATAGGACTTGAATTTGATTTAGTCATGTTTGTTCCTAGATTATCTCATCGCACCTCACCTATATATATGATGTTTCTTATTGTAATTTTTATCTTTAATCTTATAGAACAAAACTCTGTCGAAGTGAAACTTTGTGTTCCTATTGTTATTTTGAAAACTTGATCAAACAAGAAGATATCTTTGGCATTCAAACTTTGTGTTGGATTGATTGTGTTTATCCTAAGAGCATTGTTATTAAAATCTTATTTTGATTAAGTAAAGGTGTTGTCAAAATATATTGTTAAAGAGTAGAATAAGTGTTGGGTTGTGAACTTTGTGTCATATTTAAACTCTTGTTTATTAGGATTAGTAATTAGTGAAAGACATAAAAAAATTAATAATTTGAGCTTCATCTTGTTATTTTGAAGAAAGTTTAGTTGAATTATAATAAGATAGCATATCAAAGACTTTGTGCTTCATTTTTTCATCTTGGTAGAAGGAGATAATAACTTGAATACTTTGAGCTTCATATTGTTTTTTCAAGAAAATACTATCAAAAGTTGTAACAATAGATCAAGATAAATACTTTGTTCTTTACTTTGATTATCTTTATTAATACTGTGGTTTACAGAAAAGTTATTTGAAGAAAGGTTGATAGGATAATAGTGATTTGTGAGACTTTGAGCTCAAGCATTGTTCTCTCATTTTGAAGAAGCACAAAGGACTTTGAGCCTTTATGGAAAATTTTCTTCTTTATTTTGTATTATTCATTCACATGCTCTAAGTTGTTATTTGTAACTTTGAAATTGTAAAAAGTCATTAGTAGTTTGCATTGTAAATTCTTTGCTGAAAAAAGAGGAGAGAATAACATCTATTCTAAAGAGAGAATAAGATGATGTACCACCCATGTTTCGATTAGAAATCATAGGATGAATTGTATTCTAAATTAAGAGAGTAGTAAACAAAAGGGGGAGCCTTCCCTTATAAATTAGGAGAGATTTAATCTCGTATACTGTGGTTGAAATCATAATTTTGTGAACTTCCCCAGTTTGCAAAATTATCACCAATAGTTTTTGGCAACTCTACTGGGGAACACATGCAATCAAGTTCTTTCATTTTGATTGCAACAATCTAGTGCTCTTTTTCTTGGTATTATATTTCATCTTTTCTTCTTGTACTAAGTTTCAAAGTTGTTAATCTGGTCGGTCCAAGGTATACTCGTGGTAGGCTAAATCAAGGTATTATTGATCCTGTTTTTGTGCTGCTACAAAAGAACAAATTTGATTAATTATTTTCCTTCTAGATCAGTTTTCTCTTTTACAATATACAAGAAGTTATCCTCCTACAAGTGAAAGATCACCTATTCCTAGCGAAGCATCTAGCACTTCAAGGTCTTTGCTAATTCCACAAGTACAAAGGTTTATAATTCCTCCATATCAACCTCTACAACTAGTAGCAATGGCTAGTCAAGGACCATGAGCGCAGAATTTTGGTCCTCTTAACTTGACTCCACCTCTTCATCCTCTTCCATGAGATTCATAGAAGAATGTTCCCAAGTTCTTTGGTGATGAAAAATAACATCTCGATGAACATATTGCTACATTTCACATTGCCTATAGAATTCTTGGTGTTGAGTATGAAGATGTAGCAATTTGTCTCTTTGTTGATACATTGCAAGATGTGACAATTGATTGGTTCTACCATTTGGCACCTCAAACTATCACTATCTGAGACATTCTTATGGCTTAGTTTGAGGCATGATTTAAGTAGGTTGAAGATGCACAACCTCTCTTGGCTTAGTTAAATTCTATGAAGAAGGAACCATATGAACCTATGAGAGATTTTGTGGAAAAGTTCAATAAGTTGAAGAATATAATTCCTACCACTTCTCAACCAACTACAGAAAATATCAAATGTTTCTTTGTGAATGCTCAGCTCCTAGAGGTCAACTTATTGTTAAGAAGAACACCTCCTGATAGCTTGATGGTGGCACAAACTCAAGTTGTGGAAATTGAAGATCATTTGATCCTTTGCCGATAAAATTAAGAAGGATCCCAACAAGGCTAAAGTAAGTTTTTTCACTCCAAAAAATTATATCTCTCCTTCTTCAAATACCATTGATCATATGTTGCAAAGGATTGCTAATGAAGTGCTTTCTTTGAAGAAGAAAATTTCACAAACATCCTACCCTATTCCATACAAAGATGTTTCATGGAGAACCTTCCCAAATAATGATAGCAACTATGCTGCAAAGAACCAAGCTTAACTTCCTCCTCTGTCAGAGAGGTTGGCTCTTGAAGCTCCTCCTTTTAAATCGATAGTGGGATATTTTGAAGCAAAGCAAGGTGATTTCATATCTTCTAAAGAAGATGTTGCAACTCTTTTCCAAGAGCACGAAGAAGAAGTCATAGGTGACTCTACAATCGATTATATGCATTTTGAAGAATCTTCTAAGGTGGTAAAGGGGCCAGTATAAATGCAATTCTGAGTCATTCTCATAATCAGATTGATCATTCTAGAAATGATGTGGTTTAAAGAAGGATACTCCTCATTTTCTTGTTACAATTGCAAGGAGGGGAGCCCCTCTTCCAACATTCCAGAAAAATATGAGTGATAATCAAGTAAGTACTTCTACTCAACCTCCCGTTGTTTCAAGTGTATCAAAGACTGGTGCCAATAATCCCAAACTTAAAGATACACCTTTAACATCTTTGTCTTGTGTATATCAACCTTTTGATATAATTGATCATGAAAAAAAGACTAAGATACAAATGTCTGAGGTTGAATACCTATAGTCTATTCCTGATCAATTAGATAGGTTGGTCAAATTTGTTAAGGATAGAGATTTGCAGCTTGCTATAAGTTCTCCCCAAAATAATCTTGTCTTATCTAAGCCTAGGAACCTTCCCAATAATCTTGTCACCATTCCTTCATCTATTACAGGGAAGATAGGTCCTTTCTATATTTCTTTGTTGATAAATGGTTTGAAGCTGAGCAATTGTGTGATTGATTTTAGAGGCTTGGATAATGTCATGCCTCTCAAGGTAGCTAATGCACTCAGTTTGACATTGACCAAGTCTTTCAGTCATTTTTATTCCATGGAGAATAATCAAGTGCCTCTATTGGGACAAATCAAGGATGCACAATTTGCTTTCGCGTCCTTCCCTAAAAATAAAATCAAGATGACCATTCTTTTTGTTGGCATTCCTACTTCATATGGTTTTTTGCTAGAAAGATGTAGGTGGTGAGCTACATATGGACATGACTCAAGCTAAAATTCTAGTAAAGGGAGTCATGCAAAATATCCTTCCTAAAAGAGAAACCAAATATACTATGGTGAAATCGAATGATCCTCATGCATAGGTTTTGTTCAAATCAACAGGTATGGGAAACTATTATCTACACATTGATGAATTTTTTGAGTTTTCCAAAGATTGGGTAGAATTTTTTGAACAAGAGACATATGAATCTTCCAGTAGTGATGATAGTGAAGGATCTAATTCTTCACACCTATTAGATATTGATAGATTTGTTGATGCATGTGAAGACCAAGTTTTAGTTATGAGTTCTACTAAATCATTTGTCATGATTGACAAGGGAGATAGCTCCTCTAATGAAGGTGAAATTCCTTTTCCTTGTGATGAACATGTTTCCATGAGTCCCATTGATGATACTTCCAATGATATTTGGACTTTGGAGTTTAATGGCAGTTACACCTTAGTTGGTTCTAGTGGAGGTGTGGTTCTCATTTCCCCACAAGGATAAATCTTCCCCTAATCCTTTAAGTTGAAGTTTGCTAATACTAACAACATATCTGAATATGAGTCTTTGTTGGTGGGTATTGAAGTTGGACACAAGAGAGGGATTGAAAATCTTCATGCACAAGGTGATGTTGAATTAGTAGTATGTCAAATGAGAAATATATATCAAACAAGAAATGATAGACTTAAGCATTATTCTAATCTTGTTTGGGATAATATTGAAGGATTTGATGCTTTCAATATTTTTGTGGTTCTAAGAGATTTCAATGATAGGACAGATTCCCTTGCTATCTCTACTACTCTTTTGATTCCACATTAATATTTCAGCCAAGAAAGGTATAATATTGAATTAATTTCAAGGGAAAGTGTTCTAGACACTTGGGATCATTGGCAAAATTTTAATGATGATAATCATATCATTACTTTCCTTGAACTCAAAGATGATTTCAATAATCTTTACTTTGAGGGTAGCAACTCTTCTTCTTTAGACTCAGATTTTGATAAAAAAATTGAACAAGATAAAGGAATCTTACAATTAAAAAGTAATAAAATTCCCAAAGGACTTGTTTAACTTGAAAAGTTGTTTAACAAACATGACCGTTATATCAAAAGGCATCAAGTGACTCCAGATTCCTCAATGGGATCAGAAGGTGATCTGAAGTTGGTGAACATTAGTAATTATTGTACTCCAAAAGAGAGAGATCAATTTATTCAGTTGTTGCATCAATACAATTATATATTGGCTTATACTTATGACGATCTTAAATATTTCCAACCAAAGGAGTTGCAAAATGATATCTCACTCAAAGCTAGTGTGGCTCCTTTCAGACAAAAGCAGTGGTAGTACAACCCAAAAATTTTAGGTACCATTCTTTCAGAGATTAAGAAGATGTCAAATGCTCGAATTATTTTCCTTATTCATCATTAAACATGGATAGCCAATATAGTTCCAATACGTAAGAATAATGGTAAAATTTGCATATGTGGTGATTTCAAGAACTTGAATCAATTGTCTTTAAAATATAATGACCATTTTCTAGTTATGGATCAAAGTTTTACTAACAGTTACTAGTTCTCAAATTATGTCAATGTTTGATGGATTTTATAGTTATAACCAAATTGAAGTGAGTGAAGTTGATCAACACAAGACTGCCTTTACTACTCCATGGGGCACTTTTGCATACCGTAAAATACCTTTTGGATTGATAAATGCTAGTGCTACTTTTCAGAGAGCTATGTATTTAGCATTTCATGATATTAGTAGGTTGATTGTTGTTTATCTTGATGACATCATAGTGTTTTCCAAAGATTGTGAAAATCACCTCTATCGTCTACAAGAAGTGCTCGAGAGATGTAGTAAGCATCACATTTCCCTTAATCCCCATAAGTCAATTTTTGGGGTAACAGAAGGGAAGCTCTTGGGACACATTGCATCTAAGGAAGGGATCAAGATTGATCCTAAAAGGGTTGTCTATCAAAAATCTTGCTCTACCAACCACTAAGATAGTTGTTCATTCTTTCTTCGAGAAGGTAAATTTTCTTTGAAGATTCATTCCAAACTTTTCCGAGAAGACTCGACATATTGTTGACATGTTGAAAGTGTTCTCATGTTTGAAATCATCAAATCTAAGCTAATTAGACTGAAAGGATGAATCACAAATTCCTTAACTAATTAAATTAATTTTAAACACAATACAATGAAATAAATAATAGAAATAGAAAGATTAAACTAAATTAAAACTCCCTATTCTGCACTTGTGCTTCCATTGTTCTTCTGCATTATTGTTGGTGTAGGTGGCTCTCAGGTTTTGCACTGATTTCCTACATAAGATGAACAATAACTTTGAAGACTATGATTCTAGCTTGAATTGAGAAAAGAGGTTGAATTCATATATTTTCAACACAAAAGGAGGTGAGAATTTGATCTCAAGTGTTGATTGATAGATAATTGAAATTGATTGATTTGTTAACATAATTGATTAAGGAGTCAACTGAATTAATTGGAGACATAAGTGGATTAATTGATCAGTCAAAAAGGGTGATTGAGAGTTAAAAAGGGTGATTGATGAGTTAACTGAGTTAACTAATTAGATAACTGAATTGATCAATCAGTTATGATTTTAGCATGTGTTGTAGGATTTTGAAATTGAATTTGAATTTGGACTTTCGAATGTTGAAATGCACATGAAATTAACTAAAATTCATATTTGGTGAAATATGAATTTGGAAGAAATGAAATTAATTGGAATTAATTGGAATTAGAATTTGGGGAAAATGACATGAAATTAGATGGAATTATTTGGAATTAGAGTTTGTGAATTGGAAGAATTAAATTAATTAATTAAATAATTTAAATGAAACTATTTAATCATAGGAAATTGAATTAATTAAATAATTTATATTTAATTAATAATTGAGATAGGGTTAATTGATTAAATGATGAAATGATAGGAATTCGATAATTAGAAATGTTAAATGTTTTGATCAGAAGAAATATTTAATTTAATCAAATAATTAAAGAATTACTTAATTAAATAGACGAATAATTCATGTAGAATTAATGAGATATTTTTAGGTGTCTACATTTGCCCCTCTTTGACACAATGTCGGAATGATGTTGTTTCAAAGCAAATGAAATTTTTTTTTCCCTAGTATGCCTCGACGATATTTAGGGTATAAATATGCCCCCTCGGAAAAAGTGGTCAAAAATTTGTGGAACGAAGACCATTTTTTCAAAATTGTGCTAGTAATCGATCATGTGAAGTTTGGTAAGATTTGGATCTTGTTTGGTATGGCTATGACTGAATTGAATTTGGAGGGGTCCATGACCATTAGGGTGATAAAAACCCTAATTTTGATTTTTAAATTAAAAATTGGTTTTGATTTGAGCTCATTTGCTTTGTAATAATTCCTCGAGATTATAGTGTTTTTGATGTCCTTAGAGCAAGATGGTGGGTCATAGAGAGAGGTTGCATTTTTTCGAGCAAGTACGATCGTATCAGAGACCTCCAGACACTGGCAGCATGGTGAGTTTCCAAAAATTATGCCCTTTTTTGTCTATATTTTCCAAATTTTTCATCGATTTGTAAAAGTGTCAAAAAATAGCAAATTCACAATTGATTGCCGATTTATCTACAATTTCTAATATTAGTTTGCAATTGCTAATATTAATTCATAATTGATAAAATTGCCCACAATTGCTATTATTAATTTTAATTTGTAGTTGCTAATTTTAGTTCGCAAATGACAATTTTAGTTCGCATTTGCTTTAAATAGTTCGCACTTGCATTAAGTAGTTTTCAATTGATAATTTCAATTCGCATTTGACAATATAAGTTCACATTTGATATGATATGAATTTATTTGTGTTTTCTCATGATGTGAATGATGTATATTATTCATTGTGCTTTTTCTCAAATGCAGGAGCATTATCTAGTCTTGATCATGAGACAGACAAGGCCAAATGGTCTTGATCAACATTATGAGTTAGATGTAGAGGATACCGCTTTGCTTCAACAGGTTGGATTGTACCATATAGCACACTTGCATGAGGTTATGGCCAACATGGCCATGATTACTGCCTTGATTGAGCGGTGGCATTCAGAGACTTGTTCATTTCATCTTCCAACAAGTGAGGTGTCTATCACACTTGAGGATGTGTGGCATATTCTACACATTCCCATATTTGGTGCTTGAGTTACTTTTGATCGTAGTGATGGGATAGCTGCCTTGTGCGCTTCATTTGAGTGTTCTGAGGATGATCTTCATAACAGAGGTCATTATGAGATTCATTGGGATGGTTTTGATTATGGTGATCTCACTGTTGTTCTTGGTTGCATTGTTGCTGGATTATTGATCCTTGATAGATGTACCCATGGTTTCCTTGTTGGATGGGGATGAGTGATTCATGATATGGTTATTGATAGATGAGTGTTTGTTTGGGGTCCCTATCTTCTTTCCACTTTATATCATCAAATGCATGGGATTGTATATTTGCAGTAGAAATCCATTGGATGTGGTGTTACTTTGCTTTAGATATGGGCTTGGGAGCACATACTATATTTCATCCTATGATACATGTTGATTTAGAGATAGAGAAACCATATGCTTATAGATACACTGTTGGAGTTAGACATAGGGCATCAGGTAACATTTTGTATTGGTGTCATCAAATTGATATTTTACAGTACTTCTCATGGAGACCTTATCTTACTTGCCCCGGTTGGGCTGATGATGCCCAATACCTTCCATTTTTTGATAGCAAAGATATCTTATTGGGTGAGATGTTGGTAGTCACGGGGTTATTGATATGCATCTTCCTGGTCCTATACTCAGACACTTTGGGGAGATATAGGTTTTTTGGATGTGACAACTTATTTTGCTCGTACTACTCACGATATCAGTGATTGGGGTACATGTGTGCAACCTCATGTTGCCATTGCCGAGTTTGATGCTCTTGATCCTATTCATTGGGTTGGTGAGTTGGTGTCACAGATCTAGGGACTACAACATAGTATAGTGTATGGTGGATACAACATAGACCCATAACTTTGATGAATCTGACAGTTCTGATTTCTTCTCTGCAGATTAGACACAACAGGAGTCCTAGAGAGAGAGGGAGAGGGAGAAGGAGAGATTGTGGGGGAGATGGAGGGAGAGATATAGGGTGGAGAGATGGTGGATGAGGAGGATGGGATATGGATCAGATAGATATGATAGCAACAATTGCAGAGGAGGTGGAGGTACTGCATCTATGAGTAGCTCTGGTGAGAGTGGGAGTGAGAGTGAGAGACATGAGTTAGTATCAGTCTCATCGAGAAGCAATGAAGATGAGGGTGGGGATGGTGGACATGATGTTGATATGCCCCAAGCTATGGAGAGAGGAGATGTGGAGGGGGGGATGAGGAGGTGGGTGATGAGGAGGGACTAAGAGATTGGGTTAGGAGTCTAGAGGACTTTGTTGGTACTTTGCGGCAATGATGAATGAAGGATAGAGATCAGTATTGGGAGATGATGGGGGAGCTTACAATAGAGACAGCTCAGATAGCTGGTGAGAGAGATCAGCTATAGAGAGAGAGAGGGATGAGGCAGTCAAGCGGGCTCAGATCACCATGGATGCATATGATCATTTATTTGGGCCCATGATAGAGGCATGTAGCCAAGCATATTGATATTTTATTGCTACACAAGAGGCTATTTACTATAGGCAGGCTTATGAGAGAGACATTCCGGAGGGATAGAGAGAGCCTAGTTTTAGTGCTTTCATGGGGAGGAGATCTAGTCAATCTACCTATCGATAGACAAGCAATGGAGGAGTTATGGGTCCACTTAGGGTGTCGTCAGGATAGACTAGTGTTAGGCGAGATACACCTACTGATAGAGGCAACATCAGTTGAGATGATTTATTATTGAAGATGTATCATAGATATGATGTATTTTGACACATTGATAAGATATATGATATGCACTTTTGGGTAAGTGCACCAAGATGATGAACCAAAAGGGGGGTATAAGTGGCCTTTTTTTCTTCTTCTGAAAACAGGTAAACCTGAACTTCAAAGAGATATTTGAAGGTCATGCACTTAAAATTAGGAGTTGAGAAAAGAATAATAGTTGTAGTACTCTGAATCTAGTTTCTAAACTACTAATTTTTTAAAAAATTGTATAAGATTAAGATGGTCAAAACTTTCACGCACGAAAACTTATTCCTGATTTTTCAGAAAAAACATAACATAGCTGTTTTCATGCACTGTACAAAATATATAGTTAGATTTAGTATTTTGCAAAACCCTTTGGCAGGATGATAGATAAGAGTGAGATCTATAAGTTGTGCATGTTTTTGTAATTTTCCGTTGAGTATTTTTTTTTAATGATTTTTTGAAGTGACCACATCCTGAAAATTTGGTACCTGTTCGTGTGCTGGGCATAACTTGCATCAAAATAATAATAAAATGCAAAAAAAAATTTTATAACTATGTAGAATCTAGTGTTGAATAATAATATGTAATTTATTTTGAATTTGGTGAATTATATCAAAATTTATTAAAAAAATGGTAGACATATGTTTGTGAGGACTGTCAAGGCACTCATAAAGAAAATTAAAGTTTAATATGCTAATGTTGTTCAAAAATAGAAAAATTTATATGGTTAGAAAATTGAGAAGATGTGTGAGGTTATGGTGGTAATTTTAGAGATACCCACTTGATCATTTTTAAAATTGATACCCACTTGATCATTTTTAAACTTGATACCCACTTGATCATTTGTAACCCTCTTACCAAGCCAAAACCCACACGAGTTTTGAAAAACAAAAATTACTATTCGCAGTTCTAAATAACCCATATGGGTTTTGAAAAACAAAAGGTACTATTTGCAGTTCTAAATAACCCGTACGGGTTATGTAAAACTAAAAACATTTTTTTGTGTTTCACAAAACCCATATGGGTTCTAAAGACATAATAATGTATGCTTGTAAACTTAGCATTTATTACACATATGTTAGACATACCTATATAATATGTGTTTATGTATGTATATATGCATATCTATAGTTATATATGTGTGTATGAAAAAGTGAAATAAGGTTGATAGCTGTAGACACAACACTTCAATTAAGTCATTACATGTATGGTTAGTAAATCAATAATCAATAAATATAAACCATAACAAAGCGACTAATTGCCTTCTAAAAGATGCGAGTATAAGATTTCTCTTGGATTTTTATAAGCAATACTAGTGACTAGACTACACTAAGATGAATGATTTAATCTATATGAGCATGATACTAAGCTATATGGATGCAAGATGGATGAATAATTCAAGCAATAATGAATTCAAGCAATAATGGATTCAAGCAATAAAGAAATAAACTAAATATAAATGCAAATAATCTAAAAAATCACAATGTATTCAATGACTCCAGAGCAAAATCAGCGTAATAATAATCTCCAAGCGTGTTCTCAAAAATCTCTGGGTGTTTTGAATGAGAGCTAAAGGCTGAATTTATAGAGAAATCTCAAGAGAGATAATGAAAAAGCACAATTTAGGATTAATTGAAAATAATTGAGAAATCAAGTTCAGTTAACCTTGAGATAGATTCCAATTATAGTTTAATTGAAATGCATCTAAATTAGAAATTCAAGTTGCATTGGAAATAAGATTTAATTAATTCTATGCACTTGTGATAAAAATAGATAAATCTTTGATTTATTCAAGAAAAGAGTCTTTTCATGCAACTGAACTTCTTTTTCTGAAAAGCTTTGAGTTCCAATTTTAGAGAATGATCAATAATTCAATTAATTGCTTTTCCAATTTCAAGTTCTAAATTTAGAAAAAGAAATAATATCTCAAGTTTGATTTCTCTCTCAATTCAATTCTTTTATTTTATTTTCAATTCAACTCTTGCTTTGTAATTAATTCCTCATTTGTAATAAATAAATTATTTTCTTGCATGATTAAATGGCAAATTTATTAATTAATTAAATATGCTAGGATATTTAATAAATTAAAATAGGATAATTGATCAAAATGATATTCTTGGAACAATTCAATTAATTAAATAAATATTTAATTAATATTGAGTAATTGATTTGCCATGTGACATTTGATGATTGAAGAATTAATAATGTGCTCAAGATTGATTTAATTGCCTTTGGTTAGGACCTTGGTGATGTTGTCAAGATTAGGGGCCCATGGTTTAGATGACCATTTTTAGGGTATTACATTTGCCCCTCTTTGAATTAATGTGCGAGTAGCACGTTGGTTCAAAGAATAGTTGATGTCTAGGAGATACAAGTTTTGAACTTGATTGATCACGAACCAGATAAAAAGTGAGGTGTTTAGCTTGATTTGAAGCAAAGAAGTTGAACATAGTCTGATTAAAGCGATATCGATCCCGAACTTGATTGAACTAGGAATGATAGAGAGCAAAGATACCGAACTTGAACTTGATTGATCAAGAAGCAGATCTTACTAATCTAGAACTTGATTGAACTAGACACAGTGAGTGAAGATAAATTCGATCTTGAACTTGATGGATCAAGACACGATGAGCGAAGATAAACTATCCAACTTTATTTGAAGAGATGAAACTGAACACATGCTTAGATTGAGTGTGTGATCAAAGATACTCTTTAAACTTTTGATTGAGTTTAAATGAATAATCAGCTTGTTGAAAAGCAATAAAACTAATTAATGTTAAGAGATTAATTTAGAAGAAGACAAATATCAGCTTGATTTGAAGTGATGAAAGTGATATGCCCCTAGTGATTGATTTGATTTAGATGATCGAGATATCTCAACTTGATGTGAAGCGATGAAGCTGAGATGCCCCTTAGCAATAAGAACTCAATTTTCTTTAGTTGAAAAATATTTTTGCTCGACTTTGATGAAGATTTGAAAATTTACTCGACTTTGAAGATGTGACAATGTCATTAACATGATTGAGCCTTCCCAATCTAAATATTGCAATGTGATTATAGTCCAAGATAAGCCAAATGAATCATGATATGCAAGAGCTCTGACCCATTCTCAATTAATTATACTTATACCAGCAATGACAACATCATTAACATGATTGAGCCTTCCCAATCTAAATATTGCAATGTGATTATAGTCCAAGATAAACCAAATGAATCACAATATACAAGAGCTCTGACCCATTCTCAAAAAAAATTCACTCTCCAAGGAGCTAGTTCTTCCAACCCGGCTCAAGCAACATCAAACCTACCAACCCCATCAAACAAACAAAAAGAATCAGCCTTGGATAAATTTAAAAGGCTAACTTCAACATCATCCACTAGATATAGCATTGTTGAAAAATTGAAAAGGACAAATGCTCAAATCTCAATCTTTGAATTGCTTGATTTGAAGCGATGAAAGTGATATGCCCCTAGCGATTGATTTGATTCAGATGATCGAGAGATCTCAACTTGATGTGAAGCGATGAAGCTGAGATGCCCCTTAGCAATAAGAATTCGATTTTCTTTAGTTGAAAAAGATTTTTGCTCGACTTTGATGAAGATTTGAAAATTTTCTCGACTTTGAAGATGTGAGGTCATAAGGTCACGAGTATGCCCCCTCGGGAGCGAAATCGAAAGATAGCAAGGGTACATGATTATAGGCAATTTTTGGTGATGATAATAATTTGAGCACAAATGATTCTGAGGAATATTTGTAGATTTGGCATTGATGTTGAAGTTAAGCGCAAAGTTTTTGTGTAGAATAAAATTGAGATTCAACATTGATTCATGAGAAATTGAGCACGATTTGAAGAAAGAATGAGCATTTGATGAAAAAATGCTAAGTGGTCCAAATTTTGTGAAATTGACTAGGAAAATGATCTCGAATTTCAATTTCGATCCCAAAAATTGAATTAGAATGGGCAAATTAGCTAAGGGTACAATTTTCATGTCCATCGGAGCAAGTTGAAAAATTAGGGTTTTGGCTATATAAGGGGTAAAAGTGTCATTTTCAAGTCATTTTAACCTTCCAAGTTTGAAAATTCAAAAAGCCTTTTGTGAAAAAAAATGGTGCTCCCCACTCATGAGCATTGATTTGAGTGCCAGAGATGACATAATCGACCTCGGGACTATGAGCCAGCGGTAAGTGATCGATCTTAAGCCTGTTATTCATTTCAATTTTGAATTTTTTTGTTGATTTTTCAAGTTTTTGGCATGTTTATAGTTGGGCTTTCATGTTTTGTCATGCGAGATAGGATCTTGTCTCATACGGCAAATTGTTAAAGTTTGTTTTGTCATTTAGAGTAATTATTTTTGTCATTCTAAGCTCACCCTTGTATCATACGACAACATTCATAAGAGACCATTTTATCATCCGAAGTCTATTCTTGTATTGTATGGGAGTCTTTTATCGTACGGGCTCTAATCCTAACTCATATGAGTTAATGCCCTTCTGTGTTTTATCATTTGGAAAATGGTAAGCATTTTTTACAATACAAACTTGAAATTTTTACTTGGCAATTGACGTAGTTGAATTTGCATGTTTTTTTTTACTTCTCTTGTAGGCTTATTTGGAATGTTTTCTGATGCTTCATTGTTTGATTTTTTGTAGGTTCATCTACCTAATGTTCTTTTTAGATGAGTATATCCACCCACTATGACATTAGTTTGGTAGTTTTTAGATGTTGAGCAGGCACATATTGATTTGTGCAGTTTCACCCACCTTCTTAGGTTACTAGATATCTATGTGAATCATGGGATGATCACAACATTAGTAGAGAGATTTCATTCTGAGTATAACACCTTCCATTTGCTAGTTGGGGAGATGACCATCACTCCCGAGGATATTTATAGGATTCTCTGTATCCCTTTTGCTGGGGGTAAGGTAGATTATGATGCAGCGCATCTTCCTGGATTACAGGCTATCAGAGGTGTATCCAGGGATCCAGATATCTTGACACGTTCTATCAGTTGGGACATTATGATGAGCAGGTATAGTGAGGCTTTTCCTCTGGCTTGTGTTATAGTGGGGTTTATAGGTTGTTTTCTTATGCCAGATAGAGGACAACAGGGATTCCTTTATGGATGGGGCAGGATGCTGGAGAGGCTTGTTGAGACCCCTCAGAGACTAGGCTGGGGTTCTTGTATATTGGCCCACATGTATCACGAGATGCATGAGATTGTTAATAGGGAGGGGAAGAGCATGGCTGTTGGAGTTTTGATCTTATAGGTATGGGCTTGGGAGCACCTCCCAGTTTGTAGGTTGATTGTAGATGATGGCAGGGAGCTTGGTCAACCTATTGTGTATAGATATTCAGGATATGTCACCTAGCCCCATCTAGGCAAGACCGATTTCTGGTGATGACAATTAGATGACTTGATAGTTGTGGTATGGGGACCTTATAGGGGCCTAGAGCCATGGGATGATTGGAGGATTGTATGCAGAGATCTATTTTTTACACACCCACTCATTGTCAGATCACAGACTGTGGTGGATCGATTCGTGGTATCTCGAGTGATGAGGCAGTATGATAGGCCTCAGAGGATCTCATAGGAGTTCACAACATACACGAGATATGTTGATGAGGAGAGGCGGGGATGGGCACCGAGGTTATCTTATACCTTAGGTATGTAGGAGGTGACTGGTTTGCAGCAACTTTGGTGGGACTATATGGATGATATTGCAAATGTGGGGGTATTGCCCCAGTATAGGGATTGGTTCCAGTAGCATCCATTCCCTAGATTTATAGATCTGATAGAGAAGGCACCTTGTATTGAGGAGATTGAGGATGATGCCCCTGCATAGGGATAGGGATAGAGATAGGGACAAAGAGCTAAGGCTCTGAGGTGAACAGGTGGCGATCCTGGTGCTAGCACCAACAGGGTTCTAGCTGGAGTTAGACAACAAATGGGTGAGGGTGGATCCCTAGGTAGTGTTGGTGTTAGGTTGGGTGGAGGTGAGGAGGAGCGAGTAGCTCCTAGACAGGTCCGATAGAAGTGGGAGGAGCAGGGTGGAGCTGGAGGTGGAAATGGGGGTGGAGAGCCTGCGAGAGAGTAGGGGGCTGAAGCAACATGGTCGATGAGGGTACATCTAATGGAGTTGTAGACATAGTTGATAGTGGCATAGACTCAGCTGGTGGAGTGAGACTGACAACTAGCAGAGCTTAGAGCAGAGAGAGATTGTCAGGTCTCAGAGATGAGAGCAAAGAGGAGGGTTAGAGACAGACGCTCTACAGTAGGAGGTTTTGCACCAGAATAGTCAGGCGACTTATTACGTTGCAGCTTACAACATAGTTGTTCCTAAAGCACAGTAGGTTGTACCATACTCATAGTATATGGCATGATTAGAGGGAGCTCAGGTAGCTCGTCAGGATCCCGGTTAGCAGACTCCACCTCCTCCACCAGGCGATGAGGGAGAGGTCGAGAGCTAGATATTCTTTTTGCAGCTTTGAGATTTTTTGTAGACACAACCATTTTTTGTAGCCTATACGATTCTTGCTCTGATTGGAGTTTGTATATGTCAGTTGACATCATTTTGTACTATGAGACTTTATACTATATATATATATATACGAGATATGATTTGACTTCATAGTACTTGTGTTGATCGATTATGAGATGCTTTCTATATTCTTTATTCTATATGTATGCAAATATATATATATATATTTAGCATAGATGTATGTAATGTAGATGAATATGAATGTTTGTTTTTGTTTCTTTTCATATGCAAATAAATGACGAAAATTAGTAATGAGTAAAGAAAATATATATTTTATGTTTTCTATGCAATAAGGTGAATGTAAATGAGTAATAATGAAATGTATGAATCTATATAAGATGTTTATGTATGCAACTAACATCTCAAAATACAAGTACTTGATCAGAGATATTATGAAAAAGAGACCGCTTAGCTAAGAAATGATGATGCTTCCACCTCTCATTTAGAAGATTAAGAGATCATTATTATTATACCAAAATCACTCTAAATTCACAAAATACAGAATGAAATGCAAAATGAGATGCAAAGTGAAATGCAACCTAAACCTAGTCACTGGATTTAAAATGCTCAAGTTTCATCACTGAGCATAACAAACATAATAGGCAGATTAGAGTGCCTTTTCTTTTCATGTGCAATATTAATTATCTTGTCCGCAATGACCCTTTTTTTGTTCATATCCTTGGACACATTACGCAGGGACCCAGATTGCATGATAAAGAAATTCCCTCAAAATAGACAAAGAAATGATGGGAACTTCCTTGTAGCATTCAAGTAAGCGGAGTTGAGGTATGTGTGACAATTTCACCTTGATGTGAAGGATCTTGTCACAGACACCCAGCTTAATAGATGTTTCCAGATCATCAGAATCATTCCTACAAGCAGAAAACAAAAAAAATATTATGCCCCCAATCCTTGCTCCTCTTAGTCAAGATAGACCTCCTCAAGTTACTCAGAGGGATAATAATCGAAAACCAATATAAAAGACAACATACAAAGTAAATTTTCATTCATAGCTCAAGCTGTTTAGTGATTGTTTTCAATTTTGTTGTTTGCTTGTATACTCAGTGATAAAACTCTTCAGTAGTTAGGAGACAGGTGACTGACTCAGAGTGGACGACTAGGTTTCACTGACGGAAAGATTACTTGGTTGATATTGCTTAGGATATGTAAATTGCTCTGTTGATTAACCTAAGACTAGGACATTAATCAGTTTCAATCCATGGGGGTTCTAATGAACCAGGATGTCATAAAAGTGACTGAAATATATGTACAAGTGATAATAAAGATGCATGAAAGTAGGAAATGCCAATGTTGCATTGATAGATGGAGCATTGAGTACAAGAGGCGCTTGTTTGCTAGGTTTTCACCTACTTGGTAGAGATTCATCATTTTTTTTTACCAAGGTGCCTGTTTACCAGGTTTTCACCAAGGCATTTTTTTTTCTTTTTCTCTTTTTTTTCTTTTTTCAAGACTTTTTATGATTTTTTTTTTTTGGTTTTTTCCAGGACTTTTTCAGTTGTACAGGTTGCTAAAGCAGAGAATGCTAAGTGAAGAATTTCTTCAAATGGATGGTGTTAATTGGTTCATGAAGTTTTTCTCCTTCCGATGTTGAGAGCTGATAGGCACTAGAGCCAAATACTATAGTAACGATGTAGGGACCTAGCCAATTGGGTTCAAACTT
Organism: Cryptomeria japonica; assembly: GCF_030272615.1. Classification (NCBI taxonomy): domain Eukaryota; kingdom Viridiplantae; phylum Streptophyta; class Pinopsida; order Cupressales; family Cupressaceae; genus Cryptomeria; species Cryptomeria japonica. The sequence goes on along the minus strand of NC_081411.1, from coordinate 554,013,795 downwards.
CCCTTTGTTGTCTCGAAACTATTGATTTTTAGGATTTTCTCTCAGAACTAGGTCACCAACCTGAAATTCTCTTTGTCGAACCTTCTTGTTATATCCTTTGGACATTCTCTTTTGATACACTCTGAGATGATCAAATGCCACTTGCCGACATTCATCTAGCAATTCGAGTTCTTGCAATCTAGATATCCTATAGTCTTCATTAGTAACAAGACCTTGCAAAGAAATTCTGAGAGGTGGTATTTCTACTTCAATAGGTAATACCACTTCGGACCCATACACCAAAGAAAAAGGTGTAGCCCTAGTAGGTGTTCTGATACTTGTTCTATAAGCCCATAATGCAGGATTGAGCTGCAGATGTCAATCCTTCCCAGATTTGTTCACTGTTATGTGCAAGATAGTCAGTAGGTTCTTGTTGGATGCCTCGGCTTGTCCATTACCTTGAGGGTAATATACAGATGAATAGTGTTAGCTAATTTTGAATTTCTCACAGAGCTCATCCAGATCTTTATTCTTGAGTTGTCCTCCATTATCAGTCATGATGGACATAGGTATCCCATACCTGCAAATGATATAATTTAGAATGAACAAAGCTACTTGTTTATCGATTGCTTTGATGAGTGGAACCACTTCTACCCACTTAGTGAAATACTTAGTGGTAGTTATGATAAATTTATGTCTGTTAGATGATGCAGGATATATCTAACCAATGAGATAAAACACTCATTGCTGAAAAGGCCAATGGGTAATGAAGGGTATGAGATCCCTTGCTGGAGCATGTATGATATTTCCATGTAGCTGACATTTCTCACAAGTCTTAGAAAACTTTATAGCATCCTTCTCCATGTCTAGCCAGTAGTAGCCAACCCTTAGTAGTTTCCAAGCTAAAGTAAGACCATTCAAATGAGATCCAAAAATATCTTCATGGACTTTTGATAATGCACGTTTAGATTCTTCAATTTCTAGACATCTAAGAAATGTATTGTCCAAACCTCTAAATAGATCGTTAGAAATGATAACATACCATGAAGCATTTAGGGTTAGGTTTCTTTTCTCATTATGGGTAAGATTTTCAAGTGTAATTTGGTCTTGCAAATAAGAGTAAATGTGGTTGTATCGAGATGAGTCATGTCCAATAATAGAATGGACTATTTGGGTCTCAAGAGAATCATAGGTAGGGTGATGTAACTCTTCCACCAGGAATTCAAAGTGAAAAATGGATTCTTGTAACTCAGGTATAGACGCCAAGGTGGCCATAGCATCTACTGCTCTGTTTGTTGATCTGGGGATCTGTTGGAATGATACAAAAGAAAAATATTTCTTAAGGTCATCCACCATCCTCTTATAAGGCATTAGTTTCTCATCTCGAGTCTGATATGCATCATTGATTTGATTGATGATCAACTAAGAATCTCCATAGATGTGTAGATCTGCAACCTTCCATTCTATAGCTAGCTTTATCCCATTTACCAAAGCTTCATATTCTGCAATTTTGTTTGTGCAAGGGAACACAATCTTATAAGACTTTAGGATTGAATACTTCTGAGGAGTAATAAATAGTATTCCAGCACTGGAACCATTTTGAGTAAAAGACCCATCAAAGAACATCTTCTAGGGTTGTTGAGTAAGGTGCATTATTGATTAATTTGGAAACTCTATATGTGGTGGTTGAGTGTCTTCAAGTGGACCTTCATCAAGTTGATCAGCAATTACCTATCCTTTTATGGCTTTGCATTCCAAATATTCAATATCAAACTCTGTAAGGATCATGACCCATTTTGCCAATCTTCCTGTAAGTGTTGCTTTGTTGAGAAGATATTTGAGAGGACAATTTTAGCCACCAACTTGATTGAATGTGCTAACATGTAGTATCTCAATTTTTGTGATGCAAAGACTAATGACAAGCATGTTTTTTTCTATTATAGTGTAGTTCATTTCATAAGACACCAATGTTATGTTGATGTAATAGATAGTTTGTTCCTTTTTATTGTCATCTTGTTGTGCTAGAAGTGCCCCCAGTGATGAATCAGTTGCTGATATGTATAAGATCAATGGTTTACCCTGAATTGGTGGCATCAATATTGGTGGATTGGATAGGTACTCTTTGATTTTCTGAAGGTGTTGTTCACATTCTTGATCCCAGTTGTATATTACTCCTTTCCTCAATACTTTTGTGAAAGGTTGAGCTTTGTCTGCTAGCTGAGAAAAGAAGCGTCTAATTGATTGGAGACGTCCCTGTAAACTTCTCATTTGACTGATGTTCTTCAGAGGTAGCATTTCCATTATAGCTTGGACCTTCTCAGGATCAACCTCAATTCCCTTCTTTAAAATAATGTAGCCAAGTAGTTTACTAGATGTCACTCCGAATGCACACTTTTTTGGATTTAGCCAGAGTTTGAATTTTTCCATTCTATCTAGTATAGGGCCTAGCTCTTGAATATGCGTGGATCTCTTCATAATCTTTACTAAAGTGTCATCAACATAATCTTCCATATTCTTATGCATCATGTCATGAAAGATAGTAGTTACTGCTCTTTGGTATGTTGCTCCTGCATTCTTTAGCCCAAATGGCATGGCATTCTAGAAAAAGGTTCCCCATGCATAGGTGAAGGTTGTCTTTTCTTGATCCCCAAGAGCTATTTTTATTTGATTATATCAGGGTAATCTGTCCATTAGTGAGTACATCTCATACCCAACAGTCATGTCGACTATCATATCAATGTTTGGTAATGGAAATTCATCCTTCGGACAAGCTTTGTTGAGATCTTTGAAGTCTGTGCAAACCCTAATAGATTTGTCTACCTTTGACATAGGTACTATGTTTGATATCCATTCCACATAGTCTATAGCTCTGATAAATCTAGCTTTTAGCAGTTTTTCTAGCTCATCTTTGACTAGTAGTGCCACGTGAGGGTGCATCTTACGGAGTTTTTTCTTGACTGGTTTAACTCCTGGTGTGATAGAAAGATGGTGCATGATAAGATCAGGATCCAGGCCTGGCATAACAGAGTACGTCCATGCAAAATTGATCTTCTTTTCTGAAAAGAGACGAGTGAAATCTTTCAATTCTTCCACTGATAATGATTGAGCTACATGAATGATGTGTGGTGTCTCTTGACTCCCAATATTCACTAGCTGAGTTGGCTCAATCAATATAGAGGATCTCTCATGGAAGTGACTTGGCAGTATATCAAGTATCTCACCTTCAGGCGCCTTAGAGAGTTTTTTCACCCTTAGGTACATCCTTTATTTTCTCTTTTTTAGATTCTGACACCGCCACAATGTGATTTTCGCCATTAGATCTTTTATTTTTATTTTTCTGATTTTTGCAACTAAGACACTTGATATCTATTTCTGTCATGTTTTCACTCTGTTCACTGGTGGAAGAGTCCATAGGGTCAATTGCATTGAGATAATAGGCTAACGTATAGTCATTGGCAAAAGTAGGTATATTCATGGGCTGGTTTTGTAAAGTACAGTCAATTAGTTCCAAATGTAGTAAGGATAAATGTTGGATAGGTTCGAGGGAGTTCACAATATTGTCATCACAACTACTGATCAAAAAGTCAAGTTCCAGAAGGATACCTTGCGTAAATGTCTTGAAACTAGGAAAAGTCAGAACATGATTATTAAAGTGCACATTAATATTTAGTTAACTTGATCCAATAGACATACTTGCAGCATCATTCTCTATGCAAGACTGGACTTTGTATCATGGTTCATCAGTAACAAGATTAGTATACATATTCTCATCCTTTACATCAGATGATTCAGAGTTGGATGTTGAGTAGATATTGTCAAGAATAGGATTGTTGTCAGAGTCATCGGATGAATATTCTGAGTCTTCTTCAAGTGATTTAGTGAGTATATGGATGGTATCAACACCAACATCTTTAATGTTGTAAGTTCCTCCAAGATTTGTCTCATTTATCATTTGTATTTGATACACCTATTGACATGATCTTGATGTTTATGTGATTGCCTGTCATCTACTCCATTCAACTTCCTCTGGACTGATGACTGGTTTTGCTTTTGTTGCTTCCAATTCTTCTTGTGTAGTGCTATACCTGATTTGTTTTGTTTTAGTATAGGGGTACATAGATGAAAAGCTTTCTGGCATTCTTCCTTCCTTTTATCCTTGTTCATAGTTTTCTTGTCTCTTTTGTCTAATTTCCTATATTTCTTTTTCTAGTTTTATGCCCATCAGCTCTTGAGTATCATCTATGGTACAAGTAGACTCTTCTGGAGTTTTTATAGTGGATGTATCTGAGAGTTGATCTAGACCCCATTCATACTTGTTTGACTCAGTCTCTCAATCGTCTACTTGATGCCTACCAGTGTATGTGACTAGAACTTTCAGTGGTGCAAACAATTCTCTAATTCTTTCTACTCCATCTCTTATATCCTCTGGGACTTCAACTCCTTGTATTGTTGTATCTCCCATGTCCAACACCATCGGAGCTTGAGTGTTGACTATTTCTTCTTTCTTGATTGTTGATTCCTCTTTTTCTTTTACACACCCTTCTTGAGTTTATTGTGTTTGTTTCCTATAATGTTGAAGGCGATATCCTTTCCTACCACTTAGACTTAGAAGCATGTTTTTGGTCTGATGTCTTTTTTGGATTGTACCCCAGTCCAACCTTATCATTTGTTGCTTTTATTTGCAACTGAATTGGTTCAATAATACCCTCTTGATGTTTGCCTAGGAGACCCATACCTAAATATCCCATACGTTGAATCATTTTGTAGCCTACACCATATTGTGTTGAGGAAATCTCACAATGTCGTACTTCTTTGTTTTCACTATCTTCCTTAAAAAGCCATTTTAGAACAACATCCTCTTCTATTTCATCTACCAAGAAAGTAGAAGATTGTACAAAAAGACCATCATATATGATATTCAGAGCTGAAGTTTGTGTTCTCATGGCCTTTGATGGTTTGCCCAACTATTTTGGTGATGGGGGGAGAGAGACTACTGAAAGTACCGGTTCTATCTTGTAGCCATCCATGCTGGTATTTGTAATCTTCAATTTCTTTTCTAAGTCTTTCATCAGAGCTTCTAGATTTTCATTTGTAGAAGCTGCCCTATTATGAGGCAAAAAGGTATCAACACCTTTTGTCAATGCATTACAGGGGACATTTGTATCAGCAGGAATACTGACTTCAACTCTGTTATAAGGAAAATTTAAGCATTGATGGTATGTAGATGGAATTGCCTTCATTTCATGAATCCATAGCCTGCCCAGTAAGATATTGTATGACAGAGGAAGATCAAGTACCTGGAAAAGGACATCTCTTTCTATAGGTCCCACTTTGATTGGTAATGATACCAGAGCTTTAGAGGTCCTTTCTTCTTCATCATAGGCTTTAATCATTATTTTCTTACCTAGATCAATGACATTTTTAGAAAATCCTAGTTGTGTAAGCAGACTGTAAGTACCTATATTCAACCTTGCACCTCCATCTATCAAAACATGTTTGACTCTATGTTTATGGATCATGGATTCAATATGAAATGGCTGGTTATGTGGATGATTTAGCGAGTTGTCATCTTCTTCAAAGAAGGTCAGATAGTGAGGTGAAGTTAGATGACCCACCATAGACTGAAACTGATCAATATCTAAATCTTTTGGAACATTAGTGGTGAGCAATGCTTTGTCCAGGATCTCTTTGTGAGAAGAAGAGATTTTTAGCAATTCAAAGATTAAGATTTAAGCATTTGTCCTTTTCAATTGTTCAACAATGCTATATCCAGAGGATGATGTTCAAGTTAGCCTTTTAAATTTATCCAAGGTTGATTCTTTTTGTTTGTTTGACGGGGCTGGTAGGTTTGATGTTGCTTGAGTCGAGTTGGAAGAACTAGCTCCTTGGAGAGTGACTTTCTTTTGAGAACAAGTCAGAGCTCTTGCATATCATGATTCATTTGGTTTATCTTGGACTATAATCACATTGTAATATTCAGATTGGGAAGGCTCAATCAGTTAATGGCATTGTCATTGTTGGTATAAGTATAATTTACTTTGGCACGTCCTTTGGTCTTTGAGGAACCACCTTGTTCGTAAACAGCTAAAGGGTCCTTAAATGCTTTGTGATCAACATTTGTCGGGTGATTCCCGACAACAATTTTACCAGTGTCTATGAGATCTTGAATCTCATGCTTGAGCTTCATGTAGTTGTTTGTGTTATGACCTTTATTCTGATGGTAGTCACAATATTCATTTTCTCTCCACCATTTTGGTTTGACTTCCAGATCATATGGCCTGGAATTATTTGGTAACATTATCAGATTGTTTGCCAAGAGAGTTTTGAAAGAGAATTCATATGATTCTTCGAGAGGAGTAAAATCATGTTTAGCTTTGGAAATCCAAGGTTTCTCTTTGAACCATTCTTTTTTTTCTTTGGAGGATTTTCTACTATAGCTTCAACAGCTTTGAGTGCTTGTGTGCCACTAGCCAAGTTGAATATCGTAGGCTTTGAGTTGGTTTTAATAGTTTCTACTACTCTGTCATTAACTTAGAGCTAGATCCTAGTTGTGTTTCTTTCCAAGGTGAGATATCCCCTTTCTTAATGAGCACATCTTCCATTCAAATAGAATTATCTACCATTTTGTTAAATGATGGGTGTACTTGCATTTGGACACTATATTTCAATTCTGGGACCAAGTTGTTGACAAATATATCAATTTTCTCAGCATCTGGGATAGGTTGTGAATACCTAGAGAACATCTTTCTCCAACGTTGGAGGAAAGTAAGAAAAGGCTCCCTTGTTTTTTGTTTAGTATTGCAAAGCTCGATCATAGTCACAGGATGTCAAATGTTGTATGAGTATTGCTATAAAAATAGTTGGATTAGTTCTTCAAACATTTTTATTCCTTTGGGTAGACTTAAGAACCATGCCATAGCTTGTCCTCCCAAACTCCTTGGAAAAAGGCACATGAGAGGCGTTTGATCATGCATGAACTCCATACAGGAAACACAAAATTCCCTGACATGATCTTGAGGATTTGAGGTACCATCATATTTGTCAAATTTTGGGATCTCAACTCGTGAAGGAAATGGAGGCATGTATAGATTCTTGTCAAATGGAAAGGGGAATATTGTCTCCAGATAATATTATTTTGGGGACTTATCCTTATTCTTCAATTCTGTGATCTCAGTCCATAAGGCTTGTAATTGTTTGTGTACCATGAGTATAGGTGATTCTTCCTTTTAATAAAGAGTGTCTAAACATCATATCCAGTAGGAATTTTGGCACCTTGTTTTGCTAGTTCTAAGAAATAGTCTTCCTTTTCTCGAGCTAGGATATCTTTCATCATTTTTTGGAAGTCTTTATCCTTTTGACAGTCATGAATATCTTTTTCTGGAGGTCCAGTGTCTTCTTTAGCTTCATTTTATGAGGAATCATTATCAGTTTTGTGAATACTAAGGTTGTCTTTGTCATTGTATTCCATCTCATGTATAGTGGGAGATTCAGGTTCATCAAAAACTAATACCCCTGATGACGAAGGTTTGTTAGTGAGCGGGTCCTTCATGTATTATGGGTTATCTTGATATGTGAAGGGTTGTCCTTTGCCTTTGGCTTCTTTATTATGAGAACTCCTGGTTTGAATAGGCATTTTTATGGATTAGTGTGACCTAAAGTTGTTTGTGATGCAGAGGTCAAGATCAAATTCAGAGCTAGTTGTTCGGTTAACGTATTTGTTTGAGAGAAGCAACTAAGATTTAGTCTAGTTTTAGGAAAGATCTATCCTATATAAGACGTTTATCTAAGTTGATTTGAGAGTAGTGACTAGGATTCCGTGTAGTTTCAGGAATGATCTATCCTATATAAGATGTTATCTAAGTGACTTAGGTTTGATAAGTAGTTGATTGAACTAGTTGAAAGATAATCGACCAAATCGTGCAATACAAATGGCAGAGGTACACTGTCTTGATCTGTTTATGCTTAGGATGATGATAACCAGTATTATGTTCACTGTAAACTATTTTAGGCAAGTCTAACTACATTGTATTGACAAAATCATAGATTTGTACGATAGGTTTTACTAAGCAAGACGACAATTTAATAGCTTCAAGACGACAATAGTTTTGTTTTGTACGAGTTACTACCTAGTACCATACGACAAATGGGTATGTATAGGATGACAAAATATTCAGTGCAATTATATATCATACGACACAAGATTCAGCTTTATACGATAGAGAATTAGGATTCATACGACATAGGATTGAGCTCAGATGATAAATAATCAGACTCGTACGACACAAGATATGAAGCAAGATGATAAATTATCAGATTCATAAGACCGTTCTTAGGACAAAGACAAAAATTTTGAGTTTTTCAATAGTTGAGTATGACAACTGAGTATGACCAATTCTGAGATAGACTGAGTTTTGACTAGGATAGACTAGTTCTGACATGGACAAAGTTTTTGATCACTGAGTTGTTCCTTGTTTTCTCCAATTTTGGTATTCCAGTTTTAGTTTGAGGGATGAAAACACATAAAACACGTAGTATAAATAGAAACTCCAATCACAACATGCAAGTCCTATAGAATTTAGTGAGAGAAGAAAACCTTTGCTTGTAGACTCAGGTACACACCCAATAGCTAATTAGAATACGAATGCTGAGTCTCACGCAATGGATTCTCAATGTCATATTATCTGACTCCAAATGCTAATGGGGGCACGAAATGACAAGTATCTTGGGAGAGTTACTATCTCTCTTAAACAAAGATTATCCCCCCTTTCGGAGGTGAACCAGGTAGCTTCTAATTTGAGTTGGAACTAGTAAGGGGTCCGTTCAGCACGTCGAGGTATAAACTCAATTAAGAGGTCTCCCAGCCTTGAAAACCAAGGTTTAATATACCCGAAGGTACTGAGGAGAGCTATTCCCGAGCACTTCCATTGACTTGATTTTCATCAAATCACATTTATTTTATAGTGGGTTGGAGTACTTGCCATTTAGCCTTTCCAACTTAGGTCATTCCCCTCACAGCCACTGTAACGACTTTAAGAATTTTTAAGCTCCTCGGGAAAAGATGTACAAATCTCAAACAAAGAAAATGCCTCAAGGGTCTGGATTTCTGATTGCCTAGAAAAAGACAAGAGCATACTCTCCTACCTCTTAGAATTTACTTAAAACATGAAATACATATTTGTTCTTTAACCATATAGCAATTTAGGTTCCTAAAAATGAATTTAAAGAATACATGATGTTTGGTCGATTCTCTTCAGGCAACCTACAAAGACAATGAATCCGTAGTCATATTGTCTTTGTGTGACAAGCATATTCTTCAACAAGTGTTCTATAAAAACTGATTAGGCTGTGAAAAATTCTAAGATAGAAAATAAACAACCAGGGTCAGTCGTCAGTATAACCAATCTGAATAGAAAACCAGAATCATAAAATTTTCTTTTTTGTCCTTTTAACCAAAAAAATACAGAATCGTATGACAAATTTTACCAAATCATACGATATAGGATTTTAGTTCATACGACACCTGCAGTTTGTTGTTTTGCCCCGTGAGAAATTCCGTACGATATTACGCAGAGATTATACAGACAAAAATCTGAAAAGTCGAAAATCTGAAATAAAAAGTCAGTCTTGGAGGTCAAAAAATGTAGTCTTCTACCCCACGGTGGGCGCCAAAAATGTGTGTGAAAAAGTGAAATAAGGTTGATAGCTACAGGCACAACACTTCAATTAAGTCATTACATGTATGGTTAGTAAATCAATAATCAATAAATAATAAACCATAACAAAGCGACTAATTGCCTTCTAAAAGATGCGAGTATAAAATTGCTCTCAGATTTTTATAAGCAATACCAGTTACTAGACTACACCAAGATGAAGGATTTAATCTATATGAGCATGATATTAAGCTATATGGATGCAAGATGGATGAATAATTCAAGCAATAACAAATTCAAGCAATAATGGATTCAAGCAATAAAAAAATAAACTAAATATGGATGCAAATAATCTAAAAAAGCACATTGTATTCAATGACTCCATAGCAAAATCAACGTAATAATAATCTCCAAGTGTGTTCTCAAAAATCTCTGGGGTATTTTGAATGAGAGCTGAAGGCTGAATTTATAGAGAATTCTCAAGAGAGATAATGAAAAAGCTCAATTTAGGATTAATTGAAAATAATTGAGAAATCAGGTTCAGTTAACCTTGAGATAGATTCCAATTATAGTTTAATTGAAATGCATCTAAATGAGAAATTCAAGTTGCATTGAAAATAAGATTTAATTAATTCCATGCACTTGTGATAAAAATAGATAAATCTTTGATTTATTCAAGAAAAGAGTCTTTTCATGCAGCTAAACTTCTTTTTCTGAAAAGCTTTGAGTTCCAATTTTAGAGAATGGTCAATAATTCAATTAATTGCTTTTCCAATTTCAAGTTCTAAATTTAGAAAAAGAAATAATATCTCAAGTTTGATTTCTCTCTCAATTCAATTCTTTTATTTTATTTTCAATTCAACTCTTGCTTTGTAATTAATTCCTCTTTTGTAATAAATTAATTCTTTTTTTGCATGATTAAATGACAAATTTATTAATTAATTAAATATGCTAGGATATTTAATAAATTAAAATAGGATAATTGATCAAAATGATATTCTTGGAATGATTCAATTAATTAAATAAATATTTAATTAATATTAAGTAATTGATTTGCCATGTGACATTTGATGATTGAAGAATTAATAATGTACTCAAGATTGATTTAATTGCCTTTGGTTAGGACCTTGGTGATGTTGTCGAGATTAGGGGCCCATGGTTTAGATGACCATTTTTAGGGTATTACAATATATACACATATTTATATAGATATATGTATATATGTTTGTCTACATGCATGTATCTCTTCTTTTCCACTCTCTCATCTTCATTCTCCATCACCGTCTTTGCCTATTTTGAGCCCTAATTATCCTCCTTGAGTTTTATCTCATCTCTCTCCCCCTCACACTTCTCTCTTTTATGATTCTATCACCCTTTTATCCTTCTCATTCTCTCTCTACCTCATGTCTCTCACCCTCTCCTCCTCCTACTCTCTCTCCCTCTCTCTCTCTCTCTCACATTATCCTATCATATTCTCACCCTCTCCCCCTTCTCTCTCTTTCTCTCCCCTCCCTCTCCCTCTCCCCTCTCTCCCTCCCCCTCTCATTATCTTATCTCTCTCTCTCCCCCTCTTTCTCTCTGTCCTATACTCGCTCTCTCCCTCTCCCTCTCTCCCAATTTCTCCTCTATCTCTCCCCCTCTCTCTCCCTCCCCCTCTCCTTATCCTATTCTCTCCCTCTCTTCCTATCTCCTATTATCTCTCTCTCTCCTCTCCTCTCCCTCTCTCCCTCTCCTTTTCCCAATATCCCTCTCTCTCCCTCTCTCCCTCTCCTTATCCTACTCTCTCTCTCCCTCTCTTCCTATCCCCTATTCTCTCTCTTACCCCCTCTCCCCCTATTCTCTCTCTTCCTCTCTTCCTCTCTCCCTCTCCTTTTCCCAATCTCCCTCTCTCTCCC